>NW_026535797.1:12765833-13460000 GCF_028551555.1 Melozone crissalis | reverse complement strand
GGAGGACTAATTAATTAACACAATTAAGCTTTCGGAACCCGGAGCTGAAACCCGGGGGGTGCAGAGAAAAGCCGCGGGGACACGAGACCGAGTGAGGCAATGTGTGTCACGTCCGACCCACGCGTGTCCGCGGGGAAGGAGGGCAAAACCACCTTCCCACAGGCTTAACTCTTCCCTTGCTGGCCGTCTAGGGGTCCCGGGTTTCAGTGTTAAGATCTCAGCCTCATCCATCACGGAGTTTAAAAAAAAAATCGAGAGGGAAACCAATACAGACAAACACATCAAGACTCAGGAGTGGCGACCCTTGGAAAAGGCAGGGTCCAACCAGATATGAATCATTTTTCTTTGCATAGTTTAAAGGAATTACTAGTGATATGCACGGCTGTCACTGCAAACTACATTTATGGATTTGCAAGTCATTTCCATAAATCAGCTGCATTGGATCCATCAGAAGAGCAGAGCCCGGCGTCGGTGCGAAGATGATGGAGCTCTCTTTGAACGTATAATGAAGTGTTCCAAGGGCTGCAGTTATTTTTCTGCTTGTTAAGGATTTTTTTTTGAAGGGGGAGGGGGGCCTTTTCGAATTTGATTTTAAATTAAAACGTCGCCAAGAGATGTTTTATTGGTGATCACCCTTATGATAAATTTATGCTTCAATAATTACTTTTCACGGGATATCGATTTCCTCTGGCAAAAGCCTTTCTCCCTCCTTCCCAACCCCTGTCTCCCATTTCCCGAACAAGACAGTGCTCCCCTACTGCCTCCCTCTCCCCCCCGGGGATGGCTCCGCAGGCACAAACACGAATGGGGCAGGGGCAACCGAGTGGTCACGTCAAGGAAGGGAGCAGGGATCCCACACGTGAGCACTCCGGGGTCTGGGGGAGCCCCTGAAGCCCCCCAGGCCCTCCCCAGGTTCAGCGGGCCCATGGATGGTCGGGGGAACTTCCCCCGATTTGGTGGGGGTCCCTCAGAGGGACGCAGGAACCTCCCAGGCTGCAGCAAAGCCCCCCCGGGCTCACACTGGCCCCGGCTGCTGGGGACTCCCCACGTGCCCTCCGGTGCCTGGCCTGGGAAGGGGGCACACAGAGCAGCCACGGCAAAGGGGAGGGCTCGCTCCACCGGGGCCATAACCCCCAGGATCAGAAGTGCTGTGAATGGTGCCCCAACCTGCAAACACATCCCCTGCCAAGGAGCCAGCTGCCCCCTCTGTGCCACCCCCAGCAGGCACGGCCTCACCAACACCAGTCCTGCTTCTCTATCCTCACAGACCCACTAACCCAAGCTGGAAAAATGTTCAGTCAAGCATGGACATTCAGGGAGTTCGGGGCATCCAGTGCAGAGGGTCCATAATGGTTTCACAGCCCAAGGCAATGCCAAGGCCACGCTGAACTACCACAAGTTTATTGCACAAATGTTCCTTATCTTCAAAAACATTAATATTATAGCCAAACTGGAGTTTTCCGGGATGCTGAAATTATTCCAATATATCACTTTTGATCTGTCCTTTCCTGACAAAGTCAATATTCCTCTCAGCTTCCCCCAGTCCATTTATTATGGGGATAACCTTTCCCTTGGAAGGGACTTATACCTTGCTCAGAGATCAGAGCAGTGAGAACAGGAAAGCACAGAACATGTCACCACAGAAATCTGGAGCCTGTGCCAACTCCCTCAGAGGACCCTTCCACAGTTTTCTGCTCTTTACACTAGTAACTGGCTGCTATTCTCCCTTTGCTTAAAAAAAGTTCCTTCATTTGGGAACAGGAACATGGTATTTGATGGAAAAGTCATGTGACTGTAAGTCCAAGTCTTGCTGGCTGTGGAGAGGCCAGTTATCTGTAAATGCTGGCCCACACACAGGAGTTTATGGGTATTGGCAGCTCATGTCCTAGCCCCCACAGGAAAAATTTCAGTACTGCCACGTGAATGATGGTCTCATCCCCTACAACTACTACCACAACTACTATTTATTATTATTACTACTATTATTACTACTACTACTACTACTACTACTACTGCTACTACTACTATTATTTTAAAGCAGTGGATTAGTGAATGAGCAACACCACCCCCATTCCCAAACCTCAACATCAAACCCAAGTGCTCCAGCACCCAGTCAGGGCAGGGTTAGCCATGTCCCATGCACTGAGGACGAGTGAAGGCCTGTGAGCACAACCAGAAAAGCTGTGGTTGGGACCCAGGGCATCCTGCACACCCCTGCCTTGTCTGATCTGACTTTGCAGCAAGGCCAGGGGATGCAGCATGTACCCTTGGCCAGGAGTGGGGTCCCTTCCAGCTGGGTGCAGCACCCCTGCTTGTAGATGCCACTGGGCACAGGAAGGAACATCGCCCTTTTGTTTCCTCTGGTGTGAATGCAGTAATTATTACCTTTTCGTGCAGCTGGGGTCACTCATTGCTTCCCAAAATCCCACGCACTGCCAAAGATGAAGTCGCCATGCTATTGACATGGATATTGACAGTTCCAAATCCATCACAGAGACTGGAGCAAAAACTGGATCCAGTAGCAGTTGGAGAGGAGGGATGGATGGGCTGCCCTGTCCCATTGCCTCTCGCCCCAGTGATGTCAAGTCTATAGGCCTCTCTGCTGTGGGCAAGGCTCAAAGTGTCTCTGTCCTGCACCAGGTGCCTCCTCGGCAGGGCAAGGTGAGTCGAAGGACCCCCAGTTCTGGCTGTCCGCAATTACAGTGTGTTAGCCCGGTCTGTTAATTGTCCTGCCTTCCAGGGGTCCCACTGCAAGGCCACCACTTCTCCAAGCTCACCTCACCACATCCTTAGAACACACCTGAGGGCATCCCAATGCTGCTTTGCCTGGAATGGCAGAGGAGGGAGCTGGGACGAGGGCTGTGAGGGGTGTGAGGGCTGTGAGGGGTGTGAGGGCTGTGAGGGGTGTAAGGGGTGCAAGAACTGTGAGGGATGTGAAGGATGTGAGGGCTGTGAGGGGTGTAAGGGATGTGAGGGGTGTGAGGGCTGTGAGGGCTGTGAGGGCTGTAAGGGGTGTGAAGGGTGTGAGGGCTATGAGGGCTGTGAGGGCTGTGAAGGCTGTGAGGGCTGTGAGGGCTGTGAGGGGTGTAAGGGGTGTGAGGGGTGTGAGGGCTGTAAGGGGTGTGAAGGATGTGAGGGGTGTGAGAACTGTGAGGGCTGTGAGGGCTGTGAAGGATGTGAGGGCTGTGAAGGATGTGAGGGCTGTGAGGGCTGTGAGGGCTGTGAGGGCTGTGAGGGGGAGCCGTTTCCCGCCGGAGCCGCCGGAGCCGCTTTCCCGCCCGGCGCTCAAAGCTTAGGCGAGGGGGACCTCTGCAGGCGGCACCGCCACCCGACCCCCGAAACACGGCTGGCATCCCCCGTGTGGGACTGAGCAGGGCGTGCTGCCTCCTGCCAAGCGGTTTTAAAAAGGGGGAAAAGCCCTTCTGAAAGACGAAATGTGAAAAGAGGAAGGGTTGTGTGTGCAAAACCCCCCGTGGCATTCCTTTTTCTGTGAGGTGAGCAGCCACTTCACATCCCACAGAGAAATCAAGTCATGCTTTCCAGGGCTTGTGACATTACTAATGTCACCGTGTGAAGAAGCATATTGTCCCCCGGTATCAGGACCTGAGGAAGAAGGATGCTGCCACAGTAAAGCAGTCTGAAGGGTGAAACCCATTCCCTGGTCCACTGTCATTTTGGAGTGGATTGGCACTTAAAAAAAAGTGACACCAATGCCACAGATGTCGGGGGGGAAGATGGAAGGTGAAAACCAGGCACAGGGTCAGATGTGATCTGATGCATCTCAGAAACAGTGGGGTGACACAAAAGCAAGCAGGTCTTCCTAGTTGATCCAGTGAATGCCCCTGAGTCCCTGTCCTCCCAAATTTAAATGTCTCATTGAATTTCAGCCAAAACGGGACTAGGGACATGACAAGTAAACTCAGTCCTTGGACGTTTCAAATCCTGCTGCCGTCAGAAACTGATCTTTGGAGCACTCCCAGCTGTGTGCATAGAGCTCCTTTATACCCAGGGTCACCTCTGGTGGAAACTCTCCTGCCTCCTGCTTCACCCCCAGAACCAAGAGGGTTGCAGACTCCCTAGGTCACAGCCTGTCAACTGACAGGACTTCACACCTGGAATGAAGAATGAAGTATGAAGTATGTGTCCTGTCCCAGCTTGCCAGCTGCTTGAGAGAGTGTCCCCCCTTCAGTGCTCATGGGATGTTCTGTGCCCAGCTCTGAGGCTGGCAGAGCTGGCAGCATGAAGTGCTACATATGTACTGGTGGACACTCCCCAGGTTATTTTTTGCTCTCACTTTCATGGGCAGCAATCATTCTCCAAGTATTAGCCCTGCCTCTAGAGCACACAAATGAGTATTACAAACCTTTTACTTCCCATAAGTATTTTCAGAAAACTAATAATTTGAAGGAAAATATAATGCTTCACAGCAGGTTGCTTGTTTGTTTGTTTTTGGTTTTGTGGTTTGTTTATTTATGCCTGAAGAGTAGAGCGTATCACAAATCATGTTCCTTTATGCTCATGCTGACAGCTCCCCCCGGCGTCCTGTCCTTGCATATCCTTTGCACAGACATCCTTATCCACGCCAGGGATGCTTGGTGGAGTGTTAGAGAGGATGGAGTCAGATTCTTTTTGGGGTATTGGGAAAGACAAAAGGCCAGTTGACACAAGGAGTGACAGACAAGTTGCATCAAAGACAACTGTGATTACTTATAAGAGAAAGAAACTTTCCACGTGAAGGATCACATGATACTAGACTAGACATCCAATTTTGAAGTCACTAACCATGTCAACATTCAAAGGTTTACTGAACTGAGAAACCTGCCCTCACAGCAGTGAGCCCTGCTCCTAAGAGAGAGGGCTCAATCAAAGACTTCCTGAGATCACTTCCAATGTGAATTATATTATTATTCAATGATGAAGCAAAATATCCTTGACTGCTACTCCTGCATCCCCCTCATCCATCAGTGCTTTCCTGCACACCAAAATGAACTGGAATAGTCAAGCAACTTCCAAGTCCATCAGCAGAAGTACCAACATAAAGCCAATGTCACACAGCTTGTAATTAGCTTCTATTTCTTGCTTCTTAAAAAGCTATTATTTTATGATCTGCTAATGTTTTTCCCAATTAGACTCATTTACTTTTCACCTAATTCAACCACAACCCTTAACTGTTTGATACTAATAACTTTAATTTCTCTTCCCTGTGTCTTTTTTTCTGCCCTGTAGGAGGAATCAGCCACAATATCCATGAGCAAGGTTGCAAAACAACTTCTGCCCTCATTCGTTGTGCCCTGTCCAGCCCAGGGTGCAGATATCTCGGCCAAGAGGAGAGGCAATCTTCCCTATTTCATCCATGAACGCTCCCAGGGAAAGCCAAAGAATAATTAGGACTGCAAGATATAAAGACACAGACAGGATCACCCCAAAGTGAGAAGAAATAATAATCAACTGATATCTTGGTTCTTCCACCAGGACCTCCTGTTTCATTTAACTGATGCCTGGCTGAGAGATGTAGGGCTGGGCTCTGAGATGCCTCACTTTGGAGTGGTGACAATTCTCCCACTCAAAATCCTCTTGCAGTGGCTTTGGCAGCAAGAAATTTGAAGGAGTGGTAATGTCTCTGGGGGGAACTTCCCAGCCTGTCTACTGTGTTGGAGCCTTGATTTTGGTGCCTTCTCTAGGCTCCCCTTTACAGTAGGGAGGATGAGATTAATGTTCCAGAGACACGGCTGGAAAGAAAGGGTTTGGACAGGAGATTTTTGAGGGGGAAACAGGGCAGGTATTCCACTACCTGCAAGCACAGGTACCTGTGTGCACAGCACAGACCGAGCCTTGCTCCTCTCTTAGCTGGTGTCCCCAAAGCAAGGCACAAGAGCTCAGCAATATTGCCTGAAAGGTGCTCAGTGTCCTGGCAGAGGCTGCTTGTGAGGCCCTCTCGGTGTCTTTGGCTGGCCCTGAGAGCCCCCAGGACTTGGGCAAAAGGAGCCCTGCTCAGCACAGCTGCACTGTGAGCTCTGTGCCTGAGCAGCCCTCGGGTGCTCACCCTGCCAGGACAGGACCTGGGGCTTTCCATGCAGTTTGCTGATGGGTGTGGGTCTGACATACACTGGGCACAGGAGTCCATTCACAAGCTCTGGCAGATGCCTACCTAGATCTTCATTTTTTCCCAGGCTTTGGCTCTCAACCAAGGCAGGAATCTCCCTTCAAAGGAATAGTGCTGAAAAAAAATCCATTTCTTAGCCAGTGCAGAAGGCAAATAGCTCATACCAGCCCCAGAAATGGCGGAGTTCATTTCATATTCTTCTTCATCTGCAATGCTCAAAAAACCAAAACCCTGATGATCTGATTTTGATGAAGTACTCCACCATGACCGCTAATTGTTTTCCCATTAATCCTTGCTTTTGAAAGTAAGGCTGGATTTTGTTGGAAAAGCTCTGAAAATCTTTCAGGGTCGAGAGGTGTGGCTTGCCAGCAGCAGGAAGGTGCAGAGAAATAGATGATGGGTATGTGCTAACTTCTCAGATTATTTGAAAACATCCCACTGAAGTTATCTTGTCCCTGCTGCAGACACAGGCTCTGAATATTGCTTGTCCTTGCCTGGCAGCATGAGAGAGCAGAAGCAACATCTGTTGGCAGCAGAGGGCATGCAGCCATGAGGGATGGGTGCTCACTGTCCCAGGGATCTTCTCATTCCATTTTCTTTGCATAAGCCTAAAATTATCAAGTTCTAATTGATGGGAAGAACAGAGAGTTTGAAAAGCTGTGTCTTATTAAGAAAGTTTATTCTCCTTTTTCTTAGAGTTAATGAGCTGCTGCCCTAACCAAGGCAGGTGGAGAAAGGTTTCTATGAGTAAGAGAGACAAAAAGGTGTGTCAGAAGAGGATTAGTTAGAGCAGAGCCTGCCTCCGAGCAAGACAGAGGGCGAGGCGACCTTGCAAAGCCTGTCTGGGCCATTTTCTCGAGCTCTGGGAAGAAGACTGTAATGGCAGTAGTGACACAGGAGAGCTGCATTCAGAATGGAAATTAATTTTGCTGTAATGCCTGCTGTTGCTGCTGCTTACACAGCAATGAACAACGGCTGTCTAGCCTTGAAATCCTAAAATCCTCCAGCTGTCCCCAGCCCCAGGGAGCATGAGCGAGTCAAATGGAGGCTTTTTCATACCAGGAGGGCCCTTGCTCTGTGGCCTACTGGGAAGTGTAGTTCAGTTCCTGCATGGCCATTTCAGAGAAGCCTTTGCTCCCTCTGGTTAGCAGAGCCTGAGGTTTGAGAGCAAGGAATTTTGTGGGGCAAGGTTGGGATGGCTCCTTGGGTTCATTTGCTCCTTGCTTCAGTTGACCATCCCTCTCTGGAGTGTGGGATCATGAGATATTCCCTCTTTGCTAGAATGTCCAAGGGGAAGAGCTGCAAGATGTCCTTTCTAGGATGATATTCTGCAACTCCAACAGAGAAAGACAATCTTGGTGGTGAGGGGCTTGCCAAATCCTGCCCATAGTAGAAATAAGAGTGGGCACAAGCAAACAGGAGATATGGCTGGAAATCAGGCATGTGGACAAAGGCTGTCCTGAATAAGGAGTGTCCAGGGCTGCTACCCTGAGCTTGTGCTTGTCTGCCCCACAGAGTCATGAGGTTAGCTCACCCTTAACCAGGGAAAGGCTCACACTGACACATCATGGAAACAAAAGTAAGAACAGTGCTTTAAACACTGCAGACTAGGCTAGTGAGGGGCAGGGCAAGCAGGGGCCATTTGGGGTTCAAATGTTGCAGAAAAGCTCAAAAACTGCAAGAAAAGAGGGGGGAAGGAAGAGGGCATTTGGGGTTCAAATATTGCAGAAAACCTCAAAAATTGCAGGAGAAGAGGAGAGAAGGAAGGACCTGGCCAATCACTCACAGTTGCTGCATGTGACCAGGTATGTAACTCTGGCAAAGCCAGCAAACCTTCAGCATCTGGCAGAAAAAAACAGTGGGTTTACACACTCTTGAGTGTGGGGCATATCTTGAAGAACATGAGACTGGATGGGTTTGGGAGTGTTTAATCCAAAATGGAGAATTTTAACTGTCTGCATTTCTTCCCGTGGCTTTTTTTCATTTCCACCAAAGTTTTCTTTCTTTCAGTAAGGAGATGTGAGTTCCATCCAGACTGCACCTCCCCATTTTCCTCCTCAAAATAATAACAGCCTCATTTGCTAAAGGCACTATAAGGATATTAAGTGAAAATGAATTAAGTTTAATTCAATTGTTATTTTAGGAGCTTTGCCTCGTCAGGGTTTTGCAAAGCTTCATTCTTCCTCTTGCTGAAGACCAGCTTTAACACGCCCCTGCTGAGATGTTGCTGCAAGCCACGAACCCATCATGCTGGGAGTTTTACTTAATGCTTAGGGTTGGATTTTATTTTGCTTAAATGTCAGAGTCTGTCTGCGATGCTGCTGGGGGAGAGGGAAGAACCAGAGACCGGTTAGCTCAAGTCCATCATATGGAGCTTAGAAATAAAATTAATTGTCTGGCTGGTGATTTCTCAGGCAAAACCCCAGCACTTCTTTGTTCAGAAAGCACCACATCACTGCTGCCCTACTTCAGAGAGGCTTCACCTGTTCATTCCATCGGGTCTTATCTGGATCTTCTCCACCGGTTGCAGTACCCTTTGGATCACCAGCACCTGAGGGTGGAAGCTTCCAGGGTGAGAAGAGTTGGGGAAGGATTAGTCTGCATCTGCAGAGCACTCATTTCACCTGCTCTTCACTCTTTGGATTGGCTTTAAATGCAATGCAAAACTCCCAAACTGCATTGGGGCCTGCCCTGGTCAGGAGCCACTCCCTCATCCCCAGTGAGGCATCAGCTCCACCTAAGAAACGGAGAAGCTTTGAAAAGGGGGAAAAGAGGAGAGAAGACAGTGACAGAGGGAGCTGCACTATCCTAGGACTGATGACCGTGCCTTGGTTATGTGGGCAGGCAGGCTGCTGCATGCCTGTAACCACCTGAGCATTTAGAGAAAATTCACAGCCCTGCACAGCACTGGGGCATGAGGGAGAATGTGGCCCTGAGGGGTGAGAAGAAGAGGGCCTCAGACTTCCCCAAAGCCCAGCAAAAGGACATTTCAGAGGAGCTCCCATAGCTTGTACGGTGGAGCTGTAAGATCCAGCACACCCCTCCTCCCTCTCATCTCTGGTTTCTATAGCCGAGGAGCAGAAGGGAGGATAAGACCCCAAAGATAAAAACCCACACAGAGTGCTGGGCCAGCTCAGTGTCAGCAGCAGCAAGCGGAAGGAGGGAGCACTCAGAGCAGGGTTCTCCCAGCCCCTAACCTTGCTGAGAGCCAGCACCCAGGATTTATGGAGGAAAAGCTTGGAAGTGACCTCTGATCCACTCCAGCACCAAGCGCGGACTCAGATGGCATTACAGCTTGATGTACAGCCAGCGGGCCTGCCGGGCAGTCTCCTGTGAGCGATGGCTTGCGATATTTCTGGAGTTTATACCTAGCTCTCCAGCTCGATGGGCTTTCTGGCTATGATTTGTGCCCTGTGTAGCCCTATAAATATTGAGCTCAGAGAATTATATATGGCGACAGCCCTACAGCACTCCCGGTGATATATCCCTGCGTTTGTGGTTGTAGGCGAATAATTTTAGTTTGAGTGGTGTGGCAATGAGAACAAGGAGGAAGTAAAATAAAAGGGTAATTCGAGTCCAAGTGAATGGCAGAGAGCATGCGTGGGGCTTCAAAGCCTCTCCCACCAATCACTCAGGGAATTGACAGCCAGGATAATTTCCCAAATTAGTTACCCTATCCCTGAGTGCTGCTGTCTGCAGAATTAAGATAATTCACCATTTTGCTGAAAGGATGTGTTATAAGAGGGCAAAGAAGGAGCAGGGGGCAAGGCTAGCACTCCAAGGACAGGGTCAGACCCTCCCTGCTGGGGCATCCCTCAGGTTGGAGCATGGGGAGAACCTTGGCTGTTACCACCAGACTCTCATCACCCAATTCTCTGGAAAGCTGCAGCAGAACTGTCCTGGGAAATCCTCATGACAAGTAGCTTGCAGGCCACCATGTAATGTGTGGACAGAGGCTTTTTTCTGCTGTAAATTTGGGTATTGCTCAACAGATTTGGGATTGTTGCCATCCAAGTGTTGCTTCCACACCTGTGTATCCCACAGCATGTCATCTCTCTTGCAAAGAGGTCTCAGATCTGCAGCCACTTCTCCCTTTCAGGCAGATATCATCAGGGCCTCAGAACAAACTCCTTAATGGGAGATGAGATGGGATAGACCCAGTCTGCTAACACACTTTCCTACAGCAACCAGTCTGCAGTGATGTGTCTTGGGGTGCCTATTCCAGTAAAAATGCCTTAAGGAGCCCATTATACTTGCATTTCCATCTCTGTACTGTTGCAGACCTGGACTACCCATGATTCCCAAAAATTCAGTTTGCTAGTCCAGTGTCAATTAATAACCCCAGCAACAGATTAATGCAGGAGATGAGTCTTGTCCTCCCCTCTGAAACCCACATGTTCAGCTCCCTCATAACCACATAAGGGCAAAGACACGGTCCTGTCAAAGCATTGGATGAGCAAGAAACAGGCCAGGAGCAGGAGAGACCATTTACAAGGAGCTGGAATGGTTTCCTCTGATTTTGTAAAGAGATGAAAGGTCAACAGAAGGCAATAACCCTTCTTGGTGTCTTTATATCAGGACATACTGCAGATATTTGCAATCACAGCTATTACAGACACAAAGGATGTGAGAATTGATCTGATTTCTTCCTCCAGAAAAGATTTAAGATACATGGTAAGAAAACCTACTTTCACTGAAAGCTGTTGCTTTAACCTTGAAAAGACACAAAAGGTTCAATGAGTTCAGGATTTGACACAAACCAATTTGGGGTTAAAGTTGCAACTTCTAACATGCTAGAAGCCTCGTAGGGCTGGGATTTGTGGGTAGGTTGTCCATCAAATGGCCCCTTTAGCCAAATATTGAAATCCCTGTTGGAAATTTGCAATGAGTCAAGAAGGAGGAGTCTGAAGCACAAAATAAGGGTTAAGCATGTTGTGCCTGGGAGATTAGTAGGTCAGATGAATAGTTAGAATGATTTGCTGTGGCCACAAAACATACTAATCTCTCACCCACGTGAGTCACTGCAACATTTCATATTCCTTCCTCCATTTTTGGATGATTTCCACACCTAGGCAGACCTAGCAAAGCCTGGCTCCAAGCCATGTGGTTCTGGAAGATGAGACCTGCATACCACAGCCAGTGTCTTAGCATGGATAAAGAACCCAGACTTTCTTGGTTGTAGTCCTGAATATTTCCTTGCAATTTTGCTATCTTCTTTGGTGGACTTGATCCTAGTACAAGGGTAATGTTCCCTGGGCTTCTTTTGCCGGGACATGAGGGGTCTCCCATGAGCTGCAGCAGCCAGCAGAGCACCAGAGAGCCCCTGGCCTTTGCACCAGTATTCTGTGGAGGGGGTTGTCCTGCTGCGGCTGTGGGAGCCAGCTCAGCTCCGTGATCCCACGGCCTGGTGCAGGATGTAGCTAGACAAAGGCACCCTACAGGCAGCACCGTCTCACTCATCCTCCTGCTTCTCACTTGGTAGTGTCCATCTCTTCCCTTGTATCTGCCAGAGGGGCTGATCTCCCCTGATAAAGACCATGTCTTTAGCCTGTTTTGTGCCATGAACAATCTTTAACTGATTCTTTAAATGCTGAGCCCTCTCTCTTGCACCTCTTGGTGTATGTACTGGTGGAACTTTTCTCCAAGAAATGAGGCTGGCTGCTGCTGAGCTGCCACTGTTCTCCAACTGCACTGATAATTCATGTGAGACTACATTTTACCTGAAGCAGCCAAATACACCTATGAGGAGAAATTAGCTGTGAGGAGAAATTAGCTGCTTCAGTGGCACAGCTCAGTTGCTTAGGAGATTCCCAGTGCCTCCAGGACAAGAACTAAATGAGGCAGCTCACTCAGCAAGTGTCCTCCCCAAGGAGCATGGCTCAGTGCTCTGCTCCCCTGCAAGCCCACCAGAACTGACGACCGTGCCAAGCAGGATTCATCAGGGCTTTGTCCCACAGTGTTGATGCTTTCTCCTCATTGCAGGAAACAAGGCACTACAGCAGGTTGGCTGTGCATCCACCTTCCCTCTTTCCTACCAAACTCAAACTGTTTCTGACTCTTCACCGCTTTTTTATTTTCCATTTTCATCAGCGAGCAGTCTCAGCATCACCCCAAATGTCTGGCCCAGCTATGGCTGGGGTAGGGGGTGGAAATGGAGTCTGGCTCCCTGCATGCTCACCTAGCCCCCAAAACAGCCCCCAGCTCAGATCCCAACACAGCCCTTTTCTCCCCAGCACTGACAGGTCTTGGTGGGACAAAGAGAGAAGGGTCACCTGTGAGGACCCATCCAGGACATTCATCACTCAAATGTTGGCCAGTGTGAAACCCTCCTTCAGATCTATCCCAGTCTGGCTGGGCTGCTGTCAGCTCTCCTCTGCCCCAGGGAAATCCCGTTTGGGGCTATGAGGAGAACATAGGCTGGGAGGACAGAGGTCAGCCAGACCTTGAGGAGGGCCAAGAGAGTGGTCAAGACTGGACCAAAGAGGACAAAACCTATTGGGCAAAGAAGAGAAAGTTCACAGTTGGTAGAACATCCAGAGAATGTTTATCTCAAATTTCAACATATCTTTTTAGATCATTTTGGCCTCTGCCCTCTGGGCACAATTTCACTAGTAAATGTTCTGTGGAATAGATGCCAAGTGATGGTGAAACACAAATAATCCCTTCTCATAAAGAATTACTTTTCTGGTGAATACTGGGCTATAAATGCAGCTTTAAAAAGCAATAACTTGTTAAACTGACACACACAGACACACACAAGCAGACCCCATTAAAGTCATTTGATGCAAGCCAGGAAAAAGTGCCTCTAAATCACATAATTATTTTAAGAGACAAAGACATTTGCTCAAACTGGTTCAAATCACCTTTGGGGAGGGAGGAGAGAAGGTTTGTGTCTGCACCATTAAGTGCTTTGAGTTCCTGCAGCTCACCCCAGACTCTTGTTTTAATAGCATTAAACATATGAATATGTGATAATAAAATACAGGTGGTTTCCTTGAGCTTTATTGACTTTGTTTATCACAAAGACAAAAATCATTGCTTCATTATTTATGTGCTTGAGTGATTAACAGGTTTTTTATTTTTTCTTTTCATGAATGCAAGCAGACTTTTGGCTGTCCTAGAGAGCTGTTGCAGCCACCTGTTTTGATCAAAACTCATCCCTCAGCTTAAAAACCCCAGGTGCTTGTCCTCAGTATTTACTGCACTCCATAAGCCAGGAGCCAGGGGTGTGTAGCCAGGAGAGGGATGTAGCCAGACCCCTTTCTCCTTGCCTTGCTGGAGCTCAGAGAGTCAAGGGCCTCTCATTGTGGCTGCAACCCCCCTCAGTGACCCTGCCCACATCACACTCCCCATCCTGGCACTGCCCAGTGCACCCAAACGTCCTGCAACTTACCCAGCACATGGGATATCCTATGGAAAGTCTTGCTTCCTAATTCCAGTGGGGAATACTAAATAGAGGGGAGTCCATTGCTTGAATTTCTCAGGGCTGGCTTTTTTCAAGAAAAAAGTATGCAGCTGTAGTGCTTAGGGACATGGTTTAGGGATGGACCTGGCACTGTTAGGTTAAGGATGGACTCCATGATCTGTGAGGTCTTTTCCTACCTAAATATTTCTGACCCTATGTCCACTCCAAGGCCAGGCTGTGTCTCCAAGGGCGCGCTCGGGCTGGGTTTGGCTGCCCTTCATCCTGAGCACCCAGAGCTCCCAGTCTGTCCCATTCGCTGGGGCGCCTGGGGCTCGGCTGCCGCGGTGACCCGCACCCTGCGCCCTGGGCGGGGCGCGGGCGTGGGGCCGGGGCCGGCGGGGACGAGCCGAGCGCTCGCCCGGCGCTCCCTGACCCCTAGATGGAGCTCCGTGCCCGCCGATCGCTCCCGGGCGGCCCCGGGGCGGGCGGGGACGTCCCCGGCAGCTCCCCCAGCACGGCACAGGGCCGAGGAGAGGGGCAGGATGTGAACCCAGTCCTGCTTGTCTCACTCCCCATGGGTGCTGACCCCTGGCCTGAGAGGTTGTCACCAGGACGGTGTTTCACGTCGTGCTGTTCTGGCTCCCTCTGTGGGTCACCGTCCAGCAGGGTCACCTGTGAAGGAGTAGTGCATGCATTTTGGGAGAAACACCCATAGCTTTGACCCCTATGTGCATCAGAGCACTTGTGATAGGGGTTATCTTGCCCTAGACCCCGTACTATGGGGGAAAACAGACAGCCAAGTGTCCCTCTCTGTCTACTGCAAGAAGGTTTGAGATCCTCTGGCTCCCATTCAGGAAACACCCCTAGGGCTTTAAAATAATGGCAAATTGAGGGAGGTTACTGAGACTGAAGGGAGGGACAGGACACAAGGAAGGAAAAAAGGAGTGTGGGATGAGTTCCGCGCAAGGCAGCATCTCTAGAAGTGCCAAGAAATACCTCATCCCCCCCTCCCCCCCCTTCCCCCACATCTTCTGTGTGAGGGGATCTCCACTGCTCTTATCCCACCAGATCCAGTTTGGGCCAAGCCGTCAGCAACAGTCAGGGTTTCATTCCGGAAGGGGAGTGAGGCTGGAGTAACCTCCTGCAATCCCAGCAGGGAAGGGAGAGAAACCAGCTCCTGAGACACAGATGTTCAGCAACAGGACACAGTTCCTCACGCCTCATTTCTTTTGACAGTGCCTGTAGCCACAAGGTCCCTTAGGAAGTCCTTTCCTCTGGATGACATTACAGGTGTGTCTCTGCCTATCTCTGTGCTTTCCCTGCCAGGGCTGTGGTGTGTTTCCCCAGGGACTGGCACACACATGTGCACCCTGGAATCCCAGCAGGGGATCTGCATTCCCTCTCCTGCCTGCTACAGGTCTGGCTTCTGCCTGTGATGTAAGATGGCTCTGCTCAGATCCTCAGATCTTCAAAGGACCAAGTCTGAAGGGAGAGTGCATCATGGTGGGCACACCAAGAGATATCTGGTGCCTTGCTCCACAGAGAGCATGCTCTGCCCTACATCCCACCTCCTGCCTCTGGATGTGGTGGTATGACCCACAGCAAAGGCAGGTTTCAGACCTGTCATAACAACTGATAAGGTTACAACATTTGTTTTCACTCCATCCCAAAGTGAAAGCCAGACCTTTTCAAGCATTTCTGTGTGAATAGGGGTGAGTGGGAAATGCCCCTGTCACAGCTCCCTCACTTGCCCCTGCAAGTGGCTAAGTCAGGGGACAGGGAGCCTGGGACACATCCCTCTGTGGCTGCAGGTGTCCCTCCAAAGGCAGTGGAGCACAGCCTAACAGTGCTGTGAATGCATATAAAACTTCCTGGAGCCTAATCCTGGAAGGAAATCCTCTGGATACAGCCCAGCAGTTACCCCCATGCTCCACAACTGTGTCACTGTGGGATGCCAGAGGACTGCCATTTCAGCAGCAGCTCCACTCTGTGACATCTCCAGGCCCTGCAAGACCCTCCAGTGCATGCCACTGGTGCAGAGCCAGGCAAGCTGGGTATAGCCCCTATGGGAGAACAGCCCTCCTCTGCCCAAGCCAGGCTCCTGCTCCTCAAGGTGCCGCTCACTGCCCACTGTCAAACCCCCCTGCTCTGCGAACTTGGTGCCTTTTCTCTGCAGTTCTCAAAAGTGAACCCTTGTGATTCACCATGGCTCCCCAGGACCTGCTGGCCTTTATTCTCTCCTCCCCCACCTGACCTCACAGAACACCCCCACATCTTCCCCAGACTCTCCTGTGGAAACAGCCAGATCCAGTGGGAGAGGGAGAACACACAAAGGCCTGGCCACAACTCAGTGCACTTGATCACCTCCTCACCATGAGCCTGAGCAAGCCCCATCCCCACCTGTACCTCTTCCTTCCCCTTTGTCACCTTACATGGGGAGATCTGGGGTCAAGCCCTGCCTCTCAGCATATTTGTGTCCCACACACCTGATAGCCCAGGTTCATCCTAACCCCCCTGAGCACTGGAATCGTAAACTAGACACATTCTACATGGATGCCTAGAGAGCAAGAGTCTGGTGAGCCCTCACATGTGCCTAAAATCTCAAAACAGCAGGTGGTGAGGTTTTCTAAACTAAAGGACTTTCTAAAAAGTTTCTAAATTGCTAAGCATAATGACTTTCCAAAAATTTCCTCTGGCTGAGACAGGGAAGACCCTGGGAAACAAAGCTGTTTTTCTCCATGTTTTTCTCCATGTTTTCATCTATTCCCATCTTAGTACCACTTCCTAACTGTAGTTTTTAAAAGTACATATTGATTGATACTTTTTAATCGCTGCTTTGTTATTTTGAGACAGTTGCAGTCTAGGAAAGACAGACAGTTAACCGCAGCGTCAGACCAGCGGGTTCACATTCTTTACAGGCAGAGAGAGAACGAGTTTTCTCAAGCTTTGCTCCCTCCTGCTCGAAAACCAGAGCATGGGCTCCTCATTTCTGTTCATTTTACTTTTTTCTCAAAAGCAGAAAGGCAAAGAACAGCTGAGCTGAGGGTAAGTACTGAACTTCCAGCCCCAGGGAAGCAGAGGGCAGGGAATTCCAGCTCTCTGCAACAGGGGATTGCACATCTTCAGCACACAGAGGTTTGTATGTGACCAGGACTTTCAGAGCTGAAAGCTGCTCAGGCCAGCACCGTGCTTAACACAGCTAGCTGCATCCAAAATAAAATAAAATAAAATCTAATTAATTTTTTTTAAAGCAAACCCAAACAAAAACAGAAGGAAGGCAAAAATTATTTTCTAGTCTTGAAAAAATCAAGATTATTCTGGCGCTGTTAGAAAAAACACTCTAACATAATTCTTTGAATGCAGTTTTATGTGTGACTTGAATAAATGTATAAAATTAATTTAAAACAATCAGTAACAAAGAGTTTCTGATTAATGGAAAGGAATAGGGGGAAAGACCTCTGTCCTAATCTTGGATAAAGGCTGACCCATCAAACAAATTTCCTACTGCAACAGAGACAATAGAAATAATTTAAGGAATATCAAAATCACAATTAGCTGCACAAACAAATGATCTGAAAAGAAAAAAACCAATCTGGTGTGACTCCAACAAAAGTTTCTTCTGCTAATCTATAGCTTTGTGGGGGTTTTTTTTCCCCTTAATAGTTTTTTTAAAAAACTACCTTTTCCCCCCAAATTTTAGACCTTTTCATTTAGAAAATTTTCAACCAGGATAAGTTGATAACTCCAAATGGTATTTCACAAACAGTTTTTAAACAAGTGGCCATCAAAGCTGACCGCTGCACAAAGAAATCAGTGTCACTCAGCCAGTCTGCTTCTGGCAAGGGAAAAACAAGGTTAATTCAAAAAGTTCCAGCTGTCCCAGAACCCCAGAGAGGAATGGCTTTTTACAGTAACCCAAACAGTTTTCAGCAAAGCCCTTTTGAGTTTTGTTGGTGAATTGGTTGGGGTTTTTTGCCCCATGTAGCCCCGAGTGCTGTGAGCTGGCCTTGGCGGCGAGGAGGGGCTGCCTCCGTGGGGATGGGCTCCTGCTGCCGCCGTGCTGAGGCAGCAGCCCCAGGTTTAAGCTTCTTTTTGGTATGTTGGTTAATCAGGAGCACACTCAAAAACACCAATCGACAGTCTCAGTGAGATAATGAAAATGATCCTGCATGTGGGTGTTTGTGGGGTCAGTGCCTCCTTTCATTATCAGTTATACAAACCATATTAGAGGGCACGTACACTCACCTCAGTCTTTTTCTCCAGCAAATACACGTGGCTCCCATTGATGCTGCTGCTGCAGCAGAAATAACTTAAAAGATATAACAAATTCCCCATAGATGGGGTAATTTCACCTCACAAAAAGCTGCACGTGATACTCAGGTAGGAGCTGGGGTGTGCATGTACTGCAGGGATCAAAAAGGCTGGCCTGTACCGAGCACAACTGCAGGCTCTGCCCAGGGTGGAAGGCTCCAGCAAAGACCCTTCAGCCTTTTTCTGGGCCATCCCCCAGCAGAGATAAGCCAACTGATCCTTGTTTGGATGACTCATGTGCTCAGCTAATTGGCTAAATGGGGGCCAGACCTCTGGTTCCCTCTTGCCCTCATAGTTTGATGAGCTGGGACCAAACGCAGACGACCACAACCGATCCCACAGGGCTTCGTCTCCTCCAGCTCCACACAGATGTTTAATACTCCAGCTGCTCATGCCAAGATGGTGTTTCCCCCCCTCCAGATTTCACCTTCAAAAGCTCAGCACATCCAACCCAGATGAATGATAGCTGAGGATCCCTGGCAGCATTGTGGGTGAGAGAGATGAGCACAACCACAGCACCGTCCCCTGTGACTCCCTGTGCCTTCAGCTCCAGGCAGGACACAGACCAAAGTCTCTCTGCCTTGGTCTGCATTTCCTAGATACAGGCAAACATAGAAAAACATTTCTCCCTGACTCCCATTTCATGTTTGGGATTTGCTTTATTTTGAGAGCGAAGGAAAGGGGAAATGACTTTCAAGGCATCTTAATGCAATTTCATTCCTGCTCCCAAATAAGTATAATACAAAAAATTAAATCAGCCTTCAATGTGATATGGATGGCCCCAGGATAAAGCTGAGGTGATGTCAGTCTACAAAACATAACATTACGTGTCATTACTTCATGTCATTACTTATTGATTTAATTCCATCATATTTCAGACAACTTTTATTGTCTAGGTACAAATCATCATATTAATAACTGGAAGCACATATGCAGATATCAAAAACACCTTCTGCCACTAAACCAATTTTTAAAATGAATCCAAAAGAAATATTTTAAGAGAAAACTCCTCCAGAATCAATTTTCCAGGGAAAAGAAAGGCCAGGCAATGGTTTTTCTGGTTCCACTGTAACATATATTCTCATTTCATATTGAGATTCCTTTTTTACTTTTGGTTTGTTGGGTGTTTTTTACAGGAAAGATTGTTCAGAAAAGGGGGAAGTTGCCAGTTTTGAAAACAAGGTATAGCTAAATATTCTATCTAAACATATTCCCTCAAATGTGCATTATCATCTCTTCAACTTCACTGGGGAATATTTTAGGTTATTAACTGAATAAAGTGAATATTATAAAATGTTTGTCTTAGAATGAAAGTTCATAATATTGATGTGTCATAATAAGAAAATAGAAAACAGTTTAAATATCAACAGTGAGGAATATTATTATTATTATTATTATTATTATTATTATTATTATTACTACTACTACTACTACTACTACTACTATTACTATTACTATTATATTTTGTGGTTTATTTTTCCTATGCAGAAACCCTGAAAAGAAAAATACACACTGCAACAAACTGTGAACCATTAAATGTTTGTACACAGCAATGCCTTCTGATGGAGTTTAACTTTGTAGACAAAGTTGTGTAAATGTTAAATAATAAGCTCATTTAGAATAAAAAAATCTGACTGTAGTATGAAACAGAATTGAAACAAAAGACTTGCCTAAAATTTACATTAGAAAAATATGTATTATTTTATTTTAGCACTCTTCTGGCAGTGATAATCTTTTAAAGATATTTCCAAAAATGCATGTTCTCCAAGTTTTGTATTTTCCTGTGATTTATCCTTTTTTCCTTTTTCTGACTTCTTTTCTCTTCATTGCTGCAGATGTTTCTCTGTGTTCTCATACACATTGGACTGCAGCTGGGAAAATCCTGCAGCACCACAAATTCTCAGCCCAGTCCTAGAGTAGCAGATTTTGGATGAAGCAGGCTTCTCATATTCTCCCTTAACAAACTCCCCAGCAACGCTGCACCCAGAGGAGCCAGCCTCGAGGAGCACTGTCCCCCACCAGGTACCAGTGCTTGGGGGGTGTTGTTGCAGGTGTCCCACAGGCAGCCTGGACCCCAGGGCCACGTCAGGGCGTCCCTGCCGCTGCTCGTGGCTGCCTGCCCTTTTCAGCGCCAACATCCTTTGCTCAGTAACTCCCCGTGCTGGAAGGAAGCAGCAGGCTGAAGCCAGCCACGGGGCTGGGAGTCTCCCCCAAGGAAGCTGATGAGAGTTTTCCCACACATTTGATTTTCCTATGAGAAGGGCTTGCCAGGCTGGGGACAATGTCCTGCAGCAAGGCTGAGTACAAATGGAAAAGAGTGTCCCCACAATAATCCCCTGCAAGATTGTCTCTAAAATGTACTCTTGCGCATTTCTTTCTATTCAAATTCCCCTTTTTGTATTCAGTTTCAGACACAAATATCTGTAGATCTGCCTCAGCCCAGGTGAGACCTCATTCCAAGGTCTTATTCTATAAATTATTTCACATGAGTTTAAGGCTAAGCCCCTGCACAGTCCCTGCCACCCCCAGCAAGCCCCCCAGAAAGGCTTCAATTACAGCAAGCGCTAAATGCACTGCTGGGTTGAAGCCTGAAAATGTTTGTAGGACCAGGGATTAAAACACAACATATTACATCTGGAGCTTCTAAAGCCAAGTGGACCTGAGCAAAGTCAAATGGAAATGCTAACTCTATTTTTATTTAAAAAAAAAAATAGCACAGGCTTCAGCAGTAGTTCTGATATGCTGTCTCCTCTTGGGGAACTAATAGACAGGGAACAGCAAGGCTTTAAATGATTTATTCAGTACCCTGGAGATTTTTTATTTTCTTTTTCATTTCCACATAAATTACACAAGCACTTTATAAAATGAATACACATAAAACACCTTGTAAGTGCATAACTTAAAAAAAACCAAAACAACAAAAAAAGCAAACAATCGAATGCCTTTAAAAATCTCACTGAAAATAGGTTTTCTGGTTGCTTGTTTGTATTAACTGCTTAAATTGGCAGTGCTGTTTTAGATTATAAGTAACTGAAAAATATATATTGTTTATATATATATATAGCTATATATTCCTGGCATTTGCTAGAAGTGCTTTGTTTAATTTTGTCTCATTCTCTTGGTACAATTAAAAGAATAACTAAGTTAAACAGCTGAGAGTGAAATCGATTTTTTCTGTCAGGAACTGCCTTCTAACTGGAAAATGATAAAATAAAACATTGGACAACATTTTGCAAATTATATGGAAATATTCCATGGAAAGAACCTGCATTACCCCCACAAACTGCCACCCAGGTCTTCTCGTTATTAAAATACTCGCTGATGGGCACAGAGTCCGTGGCAGCCAGGGACTGTTTGGGCTCTCCATACAATTGAGATATCATATTTACCGTCCTCAGGAGTCTGTCAGATCCTTCTCTTGTTCCCCCCTCGCAAGAAAAAATTAATGAAAAAGGGGAGGAGAGACAGCGAGGTGAGATCTGAAGGGTTCCCATCTGGCACAAGCAGAAATTGCTGCTGTTTTCTCCATTTGTTGCATCCCCGAATGTCTCTGGTGCGGACAACCCAAGAAGGCTCACAGTAGAGACAGTGCTTCCCAGAGAGCCTTCTCTTTCTCTTTCAAGCCAACAGTTCAAAGCATATATCTATATATATCTATATATAGATATACATATATATATATATATGGTTATACATAGACTCTGCACTGCCGCCAGTAGAATCCTAAGGAAGTTTTCCTCTCCCCCAGCTGGATGATCACCAGCGGCTGTGTCTGTCAGGGCTGGGCTTTTGTCTGGCAGCACGTCAGCAAGTTCAGGGTCGACACTGGAGACTTTCAGGAGAACAAAAGGACTGGGGGGAGGTGAGACAGCATTGCTGCTCCAGCAACTCCATGGCTAGGGAGAGTTTTTGGGGTGACTTTCCTTCTTTTTGTTCCTTGTGGAGGGCTTCCCCAGCTGGATACATAGGATGCTTCTGGCCAGAGGATTAGGGGGTTCCAGCCCTCCTTAGGGAGAAACAGAGTTGCTACATGTCCCACCAAGGATGTCTTGTGTCCGCCTGGGGACAGCCCCGCCAGTCCAAGGTGTAGGTGCCACCAGTGGGTGCCAGACTTATTCACAAGCAGAGGCGACAGTGGTGACACTGGTGATCTTGGTGGAGTCATCAGACCAAGGCTGGAGATTCTGAAGGGCGAAGAGAGAGGAGTTGTGGACGCAGATGGGGTCGGCTTGGATGGGCTGGTTGATGGTTTTTTGGAAGGCTTCCTGCTGCAGCTGCATGAGGATGCGGTTTGCTTGCTGCCGCTCAGCCTCCCGCTCCTCTGCTGTCTGCCTCCTAGGAGAGAGGGAGCCATTAGGGGGGCCTGGGGAAGCCAGGGAAGGGTGTCCCCAGAGAGATTAACTTATGCTGGGTGCTCATGATTTGGGAGGGCAGGGGTAGGAAAAGACAGTGCCTTGCCATGGCATGGTCCCACATCCCGTACTCAAATGGCCAATAAATCCCATAAACTGGGATTTAAATCCCAGTAAATCCCATAGACTGGGTTGGTCTGTTTTACTGGCCTCTGCAAAAACACTGCTCTGATCAAGGAGAGTTTGGAACAGCCCACAGCTCTGGATTACTTTCTGCCCACAGGAAAAAAAACAAGCAGGGACAAAACACCCAAAGCGTCGCAGAACAGCATTGTAAAAGTTGTGATCCCCTGAAGCCATGCTCTGGTCTAACAGCAAGAGCCGAGCATGCAAAGCCCCAGGAAGAAGCATGGAGCAGGGTGGGGTGAGGCAGTGACTGGCAGTGCCACACAGCTGGGAGATGGGCAATGTCACTCTGGACGTCCCATTTCAGCATCCAGGTTTGCTGCCTTGTCTGCCATGCTGTGGTGACCAGCTCTTGAGAGCTTGGATGAAGGTAAAAACATTTCCATAGCAGGCAGAAAAATTTCAGCTAAACACTAGAAACACATTTTTGAGCAGTAACAAAAATCAAAGCACAGAATATACTATCTGGAAAGGGTGAATGACAGTGCTTTTCAGAACTTGGACATGTGTCTGCCTGGTATGACACCAGCAGAAGTGATCCCCAAGGAGTGAGTGCTAGGGGGTCAGAGGGGGCTCTTTTCAGTGTTGGTTGGGCCCTGGCCCTGGGCTGCCCAGGAGCAGAGAATGGGATAGGTAGAAATAGCCTGAATTCTCTTATATCCACAATGGAAACGCCAGTCCTGCTTGCTTGGATGGCAGGTCAGTCTAAAGTCTGCAGCTTGCACTCACCCCTACTTCAGCTGGCACCTCTATTGATGCTGCTGGGAAAACCTGGGAGCAACTCACAGTGCTGGTCCTAGGATGATTCCCAAAGCATCCCCTCCCTCCCTCACACCCCCAGGCTCAGCTGACATCCTCTCAGCAGCTTCAGTGGACCAGTGACACAGGAAATGGCAGCTTTTTAATTTAGCAGCTCGGGGGGGATGTGAGATGTCTCATCCCCTTTGGCCATGGGAATTGGAAGTGGCAGCTCTGATCTCCACAGTGGTATCTCAGAGCACAGGGCAGGGGTCCCTGGCTCCCAGTGGGGAAGCAGGCTGGCACCTGGATGCCAGCAATGGGCCTCTGGGCACCCAAGCCTCCAGACATGTGGCCAGGGTTCCCTCCTGGGAGCAGGTATTTCAGGGCACAGTCCCTGTTCTAATCACTGTGTCAACATCTCACATCAGACATCCCGGGAAGAGTGGGCTCAGAGCTGCACCTGCCTGGGGAGTAGCTCAGTCTCTGCCTCAATGAATATTTAATGACCCCCTGAACAACGAGGAGATGCTCCAGGAGGAGGGAGGGAGCCCCAAGTCCAGGGTGATGAGGAGTACCATGGCTGTGAGCACCTTGCTCCCAAGGGTTTCCCTGTTGCAAGCAGCAGGTATAGTCATGGATTCACATCAGAATGGGATTTCCAGGTTCATACCTGCCTGGAAAGAGCTGTGTCTAAAGCAAGAACCCTAATCTGAGGAGGGGATCACACAGCCACCTCCCTGCAACGGAGACAACCAGGCAAGGGGCAGGGGCAAGACTCTTCCCCCCAATCTGCATTCAAGCAGTTAAACTGCTCAGAGAGCTTATAGCAACTCTATTTTCTTAGATACTTGAACTGCCTCATTCAGGCTGAGCCTGCAGCAGCTCTTTCCAGCTCCCAGTGCCCCAGGAACCACTCAGAGCCCACTGCCCAGTGCAGGGCCCTGAGGCATGAAGCTGAGTGTGCTATCAGCCAGGGGCACCCACATCTCCATCTCAGCAGGCACAGATGCATACAAGCAGAACTTACATGCCTGTGTCCCTCTGGCTCAGGCCAGAGATTCTCCCATGTCTAATATTACAGCTGAGCTCTGGCTGCAGCCTCTCCCTTAGGCAGAAGCAGGATTTTGTTTCTCTTTACCCAGCTATTTTTTGTAAAACACGTGAATAGGTTTGTATCCTCTGCACCTCTGCCAAATAAGGCTGAATTTAGCCAACAGACGCAAAGAGTATTGACAGATGGATTTGCCTCACTTCCTTAGGAAACCTGGTTAGAAGACACAGCTGACCCCATTTTGCAGGCCACAGCAGGATTGTTCCTCCTCCAGGATTCTTTTTCTGGCCAACAGAGACCACTCCAGCTAGAGACTTCCTAACAGTTGAGGAATTGCACTACCATAGGTTCTCTAGGGAAGAACTCACTGGGGTTGAGGATTCACACTCCCTCTTGGTTCCAGATTCCTTGACCCCCATTTCTTACCCAACCTCAGCATACTCAGGCAATCACCGTCCTGTTAACCCTTGGGAAGACTCTGGGGAAGTCCTTTCC
The DNA here is from genome assembly GCF_028551555.1 of Melozone crissalis. NCBI lineage: Eukaryota > Metazoa > Chordata > Aves > Passeriformes > Passerellidae > Melozone > Melozone crissalis. The sequence continues at coordinate 13,435,356 of NW_026535797.1, read as the reverse complement.
CCCCATTTTGAAGAAGCTGCCTGCCAGCCCTCCAGCACCCAGCAGCTCAGCAGCCAGCCCAGGGCAGGAGATGTTCTCAGGACTTGTGTGTCTCCCTCGGGAACATCCCGGGAACGTGCAACTTGGGAGGGGCAGGGTCACTGCGACGGAGCCCTGGAGGCTCGGTGTGAGCCCAGCCTTCTCTTCCTCTCCGGCTTTACCGGCACGCCCGGCAGCAGAACAAAAAGAAAGCGTTTGGGCAAGGAGGCGCCGCGAACCCCGAGGGGACGAAAATCTCCGCGCTGTGCAAAGCGCGGTACCCGGACAGCCCCGGGCCAGGGGCTCCCACTCGCCGCTGCCGCGGACAGAGGCGGGGGAGCCCCTGCACCCTCTGGTGCCACTGACTGCACCCACTGCACACGTGTGTGCTCACACACGCTCATCCCCGTGGCATACCCGCACGCGTTTTTGCACGCAGGGCCGGTGTGCCCACACGGCCCGCAGCACCCCGCACTCGCCGGGCTGTGCTGTGCACTCACACCCCTGTGCACGCTCACACACACACACACGCACACACACTTCGCACTGACCGTGCAGTTACACTCCCTTGCACGCACACCCGCAGGTGTGCACACACCACACGCACACACACACACCGCTGTGCATGCACACGCACGTGTACACACACAGTCACATTCACACACACACACGGGGCTCGCACGCCTCTGCGCTGCCATCAGGGCTCCTGGCAGAGCTGCTGGCAGCAAGGTCTGTGCCCCCGGACTGCCCCACCCCGGTCCACCGAGACCCCGGTCCCTCACCTCCACTTGGTGCGCCGGTTCTGGAACCAGGTCTTCACCTGGGCGTCCGTCATCTTGAGGGCCTTGGCCAGGGCAGCGCGCTCGGCCGAGGCCAGGTATTTCTGCCGGTGGAAGCGCTTCTCCAGCTCGCAAATCTGCAGCCGGGTGAAGGAGGTGCGCGGCTTCTTCTTCTTGGGGGGCGTGCGGTTCTGGTAGGGGTGACCTATACGGCGTGTTACAGTGAAGGGTGAGAGGGCCACTGGGGGGGACACGGGAGGAGGGGGGATGAGAGGCAAAGAAGCAAGCAGCGACACATCAGCAGAGGGGCTCCGGCTCCCGGCCGCTGGGCTGGGGACCACCCCCCACCGCTCCGAAGCCGCGGCTTCCCCGCCTGTACCCGCACACGAGCTGCAGAAGCTCGGCGGTGGCGGTCCCGCGGACCGGGAAGGCCCGGCCGCCTTTCCTGGGCGCTGCGGGCACCCGCCGGGCACCGCTCGGCTCCGGCGGAGGGGAATGTGGCCGCTTGCCCGGCCAAGTGCCCGGCGAAGCGCCCGCCGGGGAACGGGGGCTCAGCAGCGGCAGCCTGTCCTGGCGCCGGGCCGGGCTCCGCGCCCCGTGCCAAGCGGGTTCGGGATAATTTCGTTTAGGCGCGGCGGTAACCCCATCGCCGCCGGCCCCAGTGCCTAGTACAGAAAAGTACAGTCCCGGACTGGAAATTGGAGTTTAAATTTGTTGTTCTGTTTGTTTGTTCCTTTGTTTTGTTTTGTTTTAAATATATATGGTTTTGTTTGGATTTGTTGATTTGATTTTTTTTTCCCAAACCCACCAAAACAAAAAAAAAATGAAATTAGTGAAAAGTCACATTGTGTCTAAGCCAGGAACAAATTGAGGGAAATTCAGTCAGGTGCTTGCCAAGGCAACAGCGCGTTCGTCCACCCGCGGCCGTGCCCGAGCCCAGCGCCATCGGGTCGAAATTAAACGGGAACTTTCAAAAATCGGGCCTCGGTTTCCGCCCTCGGGAAGCGGCGCTGATTTTTCCCCGTTGTAATTTCGTTCCTTTTGTTCGTTTGTTTGCGTCTTTTTTATTTATTCCTTTTCGTTCGAGTTTTTGCTTTGTTAGTGCCGAAAGACGAGCCCAGCTACACCTGGAAACCGTGGCGAGGCCGAGAAGAAGCTCTAGCCCGAGCCCGGCTCTGCTCGGGCCTGCAAAACGTCCCTTTTGGTGGGGAAAAAGGCTGAGCTGAAACCCTCAACCGGGGAGAGCCAGCCCGTTAAGAAAGGCAACGGGACGGCCTTCCCGGGCAGGCCAGGGCCGGGGCCGCGGGTTTGCCTTCCCGCCGGCCGGGCCGTGCTTCTCAAACAACTCTCGGTTTTGAAGGAAAGTTTCCCCGGGTCTGGCTCGGGCGGCAGGGATTGGGCAGCCGTGCCCGGGGCTCGCGGGAGGTCGTGTACGGAGTTTACCATCCCTTTTCCTCCTTGCCTGCCTTTGCCGACCCGTATCGCGGGAAAAAAAAAAAAGTAAAATCCTACACCAAACTAATAAATAAATAAATTAAAAGGAACTAAAACAGCAACAACATAAAAGCCCACATATACAAACAATCAGACCAACCAAAATATCAAAACAAACAAACAAAAGGAAACACAACTCATTTAGGGGGGACTGGATACGCCTCATTTCCCACCCGGTCTTGCTTTTGGCCTCCTTCGGGACCAGCTTCCCAGGACCATCCCGGCCGCTTTCTCCACCCGGCCGGAGAGATCCCCGGCCGGATCCGTGTGGGCACCGGTTGTCGCGCCGAGGCCGGGCGGCGGGGGACGAAGCGTGGCGGCAGGAGCAGAGAGAGAAAGGGGGTCCCGGTGGCGCAACTCACCTGTGAACCTGTCTTTTGTGTACCGCCTGTTGCTCTCCATCCAGGGGAAGGTGAGCCCCGTGAGGCTGTTCATGCCGTTCACCGCCGGCACGGCGGCGGAGAGGGGCTGGTGGACTCCGCCGGCCACGGGGCGATGGGCCGGGACGCGGATCACGCCGCCGGCCGAGCTCAAGGTGTTGCCGTTCATGCTCACCGCCATGTTCACGTTGTAGGAGCCGGGCAGGCCGCCCATGCTGCAGGAGGTGCCGGTGTAGGCGCCGGCCGCGCCGCCGCTCGCCCCGTAGCCACCCGTGACCGTGTTATAGGCGCTGCCCACGATGCAGCCCAGCCCGTAGTCCGCCGAGTCCTGCAGCCGCGGGTGCGACACCATGCAGCTGCCCGGCTCCGACGTGTTGAGGATCTGGTCGATGCCGAAGCTGATGGGCTCGGCTTGCCCTTGGTGCAGGTGGTGAGCCCCGAGGTGCTCCATGCCGCCGCTCGGGTACCGGGGCCGGACCTCCGCCCCGGGCAGGGCAGCGCAGCCCCGCACCGCCCCGAAACCGGCTACGGGGCCGCACAGAGCCCGGGAACGCCGGCTACGCGCTCAGTCCCATAGCACGACGGCAGAGCACCCCAAGAAACGCCAGCAGAGCCACGCAAGGCCGAGACACGGCAGCCACACGCTCAGCACGAAGACACAGCAGCACAGCCATGCGCAGCCCAGGTACAAGAGTGAAACAGCCCCGCAGCCCGGGACGCCACAGCCGTGCCCAGCGCGGCTCAGGACACAGACACCGGAGACACAGCCGCGCCACGCACACCCGACAGCTTCCAGGAGCGGAGACCGACACCCCAGCCACGCACACCGGCCCCGCTCCGACGAGACCCAGCACCCCCAGGTACCAAGACACGTCGGGAGCCTCTCACCCAGGACAGACAGACGTACGCACGGACACACGCACACACAGGGGTGCCCCGGGGACCCCTTGCCGCGGCGGGCGGTGGGCAGCCGGGAGCCCCGCGGAGCGGAGCGCGGCGGATTGTGAGTGCGATCGCCCGCCGCCCCGCTTGCCCATCAATCACCCTACCCAGGGCCTACTGCTGCAGGCCCTCACTCTCCATTGGTTGGATGCTGAGAGCAGCCCAGTGAATGACAGCAGAGAAGAGCACACAAGAGGAGTTTCTTCTTCCCCAGCCCCCTCTTACACTCCCCCCCATCAAAAAAAAAAAAAAAAAAAAAAAAAAAAAAAAAGAAAAAAAGAAAAAAAAAAGGAAAAAAAGAAAAAAAAAAAGGAAAAAAATCACCGCCCTTCTCGGCCTTATAAAGTGAGCGCTGGGTGAGTGCAAGGCACTGGGGGGTGAAATAGTGGCTGATACCGGGCGGCAGAGCGGGGTCGTTTGGTCCCGGAGTTTGTGGCTGCAGACTGCTGGGAAGGGGGATCTTGGCTGCCAAGCCCCGCAGGAGAATCAAGCCCAGGCTGCGATCCCCAAGGGCTGCCGCTGATCCCGAGCGAGGGATGAAGCCGGAGGATCCCCTTCTGGTGGGGTCCCAGACCCGCCGTGCCCCTTTGTTCCGGAAGGGTGCTCTGAATTTCAAAAGTCAGCGCCTTCCAAAAAGCCTCGGAGGAGGCGGCTCTCCCACCACCACCCCAGAGCAGGGAAGGGGGGACGTTGAGAAGGGCACCCACAAGTGCCCGGAGCCGTGGAAGGGGTGGGATGGGAGGAGACGAGGGGCTCCTGGAGCGCACTTTCCCCGGAGAACCGGGGCGGGGCTCCTTTCCCCGATGAGGACGATGGCAGGCCCCAGCTGCGCCCCGCGGGGCAGCGGACCCCGCTGACAGGGCACCCACCGCCTGCTGCCGCCGTCCCCTCCCGCGCCTGCCCGCGGGGAGATGAGTGTTCCGGTTAAAAAAAAATTACAAAATTATTTTTAAAGTTTAAAACAACGTGAAAATGAAAGCCGCTACTGCAATTTCTGTAAAACTTGCTGCGGCCCTGGCCCGTCGGTGGCTGCTCTGCACAGCCGGGCCGGGGCAGGGCCGATGGGACTGGTCACTGCCGTTCCCTTGTATCCGGCCTCCCGCTGCTGCCGACGGCGCTGCCCAGCGCGACCCAGCGCTCCCGGCCGCGGCAGCAGGGATTTACCCGGGAGTTTGTGCTCTGCCCGCCTCATCCTCCCCGCTACGGGCTGGGACCGGCCCTCCAGGCCCGCTCCTCCCTGGCCGGGGCCAAGGCTGCCCTTCACGTCTTCAGGGTGCCGTGGTTTAGTGCCCACAAAGGACCGTGGGGACCCCACAGGACAGCCTGCTCTGGGGTATCCCCCGCACAAAGCAAACGCCACTGGCATGGAAAGTTGTGTTTGTGCACTCAGGTACACCTCAACACTCATCACCAGCTACATCATCCCATCCTCATCCTCACTCTCCCAGTGTTGCACACTCATGAGCTCACAAACACCCATGCTCACATTCCCACACATTTTCTTGCACAAACACCTACATTTGTGCAGTTATTCAAACACCCCACACACTCACAGACAGTTACAACCCCCTGCACACACAAGTTCTGACACACGTTCCCATTCACACCTTCACAGCTGTTTGTATTCACACCCACAGTCACTCCCACAGCAGGCAGTAACACACCCCAGTTCCCGTGCATTCGGACACCCCCAGACTCTCACACACTGACACACCGGTGCTTGTGGGTTCCTGCCACCCTCACCCAAGCCGCAGCCCCGCTGTGATACCCAGGACCCGTCGCTGTCAGCACAGCCGCCACCACAGCCCCTCACGGGAAGGCTGTGGAGACAGCGGGCGGCAGCAGCAACCACGGGCGCCCCTCGGCCCCGTGCCCGGCCGGTGCCCAGCCAGCCTGCCCCCACCACCACCCAGCCCTGCCTGCCCGCTGGGGTCGGATTTCCCCCCTCCCAATACCTGCCTCAGTTCTTGACTTCTGAACTCTTCAGGGAACTCGCTGGCGCCAGCTCCATCAACCAAAGTCCTTGTGGTTAGGAGGAGCTGGGAGAGGAGGGAGGGAGCGAGGGCTGGGGCCAGTCGGGGCCGGGAGGCTGCCCTCGGGCAGGGGCCCTTCTTGTCCCACAGGACTGCCGCTGCCTTTCCCCTTCCTCAGGATATGCCTGAGCTTCTTCTCCTGCCCCTTGTCACACAGGAGATGTGGGGCAGAGTCTGCTCACCTGCCCTGAGCATGTCAGGTTGTCTCCACAGGGAAGCAATAAAAATGCCATGCCAGTCCTGCACAGTGCCACAAAGTCCCCTGCCAGTGAGCTCTGACACCCTGAGGGAGGCAGATCTGCTGCCAAGTCCTGAGACCCAGGAGATGCCCCCCTCCAGTAAATAACACGGGTGCCTGATGCCACTTGCACATCCCAAAGGCCCCAACTGATGCCAGGAAAAGCCTTGGCCTCCCCTGTGCCAGGGATCCCCCAGGCTGAGCAGATGCTGAAGGCCCAGAGGGACTGGCCTCCAGAAATCAGAAGGTCACCACCAGTGATCCAGTCTGGTTGGTGAGGGTCACAGCCCCCAGCTGCTGAGCCCAAGGTAGAGGCTTTGGGGCAGTAAAACTTGTCAGGAGACAGATTACAGGTAAGTCAGAATTCCTTCTGGCCAGCACCCAGGGAGGACAAAGGAGAAGAGCAGGCAGGACTAGGTCCTGACAGGGATTCAAAATTTCTGGAAATCAATGGGAATTATTGACGAGTTTGGGGATGATGCAGAGCCCTAGGATTTATTCCCCGCACAAGCCAGACTTCACTTGCGTCCTTGAGAAAGCCATACAGCTCCTGGCACTGGAAGTTTGGGCACTGCACATCTAAGCTCCAAGACAACACCCAGTTGAGATGTTCCAGTTCAAATTGCTCCTGGCCCCAGTTTCCCCTTAGGCTCTCCAGGGCTGTGGCTTGAGCAGTACTGTAGAGAACAAGGCTCTGGAAATGTCCTGTCAATTAATATACGGGTTTTGCCTCCCTAATTCTGAGGCTAAAGAGGCCAAGCTGCAAACTCACTGAGATATGTCAGGGTCAGTCTTGGTGCTTTCAGGTCCACATCCCAACGGGAGAGTCTACAAGGACCAGCACCCACTTGGAGATGAATCCAGTGAGCCTACAAATGGACCCCTGGGGTGGGAGCCCGAGGCACCCCAGCCCAGCTGCCTCTGCCTGGATCTGCAGTCAGCATGCTTCCATTTGCTGAGGGCTGGATTTGTCACACTTTGCTAGGACTCTAAATGCCAGGCCCTGCAAAAATAATTCAGATATCACACTCTAGGCAGAGCCCAGGGAGACAGACATTCCCAGATGATTCCCCAAAGTGCTGCTTTAGTTCTTAGTTCTTCTGCACAGAGAAATCCTGTTTTGTGGGAAACACCAGCAAGGTGGGTCAGACCTCCTTGGAGGCAGACAAAAGCCTCCAATGCAGGAGCTGACACGTGCACTAAGTTGCTGCAAAATTCATACATTAAGGAAGCCCAGTGTCCTTGGCCTCCACTTCTCCAGAGCACCTCACCTCCTTCAGGTATCCACAGCCACTATCCATATTCCTGCAAGCCTTGAAACTTTTGTCCCCCTTCACCTACCCCAAACAGCTGCTGGGACAAATTAATTTCTAAAATGGTGTTTTAATCCTGCCCCAGATGAGGGTTGAGGGCCCAGTTTATCCATGCTAGGAAATAACAATGAAGATGAGGGTTCTTCCTAATGCATAAGGCTCTCTCTCCCCACGAAGTGCCCAGGGGTCCTTTCTCAGGTTCTCTCATTGATCGTGCGCATCTGCCTCCTGCTAGCGGAGAGGAGCAGCCCTGCCAGGGCCTGACCTCCACCCTCCACTCCCCTTTTCTCCGGCTTTGCTGGCTTGCCGGGGCTCCTCTTGGCCCCTGAGCTCCTTTGCAGCTCGGGGCTCCCGGGAGTTTGGCATCGCAAGCTGCCTCTCTGCCTCGCAGCTGCTGGCCGGGACACCGCTGCGAAATACAAGCCCTCCTGAGGGGACGGGGACAAAAGTGGAGTGTCTGGGACCTTGGCAAGATCCCAGCAAAGCCCATCGGGCTCGGTCCGAAAACTGCATTTCGAGCAGTGCTTTCCAGAACCTGTAATACCCTCTATATCGCTGAAAGGAGAGCGAGCAGCCCGGCCGCGGGCAGGTGTGCGGCGAGAAACACTCCTCAGCAGAAGGGTGCACCCCGACACCCCTCAGCAGAAGGGTGCACCCCGACTCCATCCCTGCCTCGCTTTCTTGCTCCGGGGCACCCCAGCTCGGGTATTATCCAGCTTTCGGCACGTCCATCACCTCCCGCAGCCCTTTCTCTCTCCCGCCGCGGCCCCCGTGAAATCCATTGCGGCGGAGGCTCCGGTGCGGGCTCGGGCAGCGCACGGGGGCTGGCGGAAGAGCTCCGGGGCCGAGAGGGTACGGTGGGGGTTCCCTCCCCTCTCCCTGGAGCGGGAGGCGCGATGTCCGCTGCCGTCGGGGCTCTGTCCCTCCGCACTGCCCCCGCACTAAGTTATACCGCAGGTGTCGCGACAGAAGCCGATAGCAAAGCAGGACGGCCCCCGCACCGACCGGCCGGGCTCCCGCGGGGCCGTGGGCATCCCAACGGGAAATCTCGTTTTCCGCAGCTCCCACCGAGCCCGAGCCCGCACGGACGGCGGCGCCTTTTCCCGGGCTCACGGTCCGCGGGAAGGGCGGCCTGCGCTTCCTGAGCGTTAAAAGCAATTAACACCATTTGGGGAATTTTTAATTGCTCTATAAAGCACGCTGTAAATAATTACTCCCAGCTCTGTTGATCCCCCGAATACGCACTGACAGTTGTAATTTATGGCTTTGGAAACGTGGTCCCGTGCATTCAGCATAACTCCTTATTACAGTAATGACTTAGCGCGGCTGCACTTAATGAGTATAAAGTGCCCGGCGCAGCGGGAGCCGCAGCATCGCACCAACTTCGCCCGCAACGATATTTCTCCCCGTTATGGTTACAAACGACCGAGGGGCTACGAGTTAACACGGCGGGGAAGGAGCGGCGGGGCCGGCTCCCCGCTCAGTCAACGGCATCTCCCGGGGCAGCAGTTATCTACCAAAAATAAGTATTCAGAGCAGTCCGCAAACTGCTCCTTCACCCTCCTGTAGCCCCTGGCTTCTTGGAGAGAACGGGTTCAGCAGGGGATGTGCAGGGTCACGACTCATCGCGCCTGCGGGCGCAAGCAGAAGGGACCCGCACCGTCCCTCTGCCTCCCGCCTCTCGCTGCCCCGGCACCGACCAGCTCCACGCAACAGGCCGGGGGTCTCTCGTCCTTGCGGATCCTCCCCAGACGGGGGTAATGGAAATGGGGTGGTGGCCGGTGGGACCCGCCGTGCCCGGCGGCGCCCCATGAATATTCAGTGCCGCCGGTTGCCGGAGGAGCATCTGCCAATAAATTATTGGTCCTGCGGCACCAGCCCCTCTCTCCACCGTGCAGAAATGCGTGTAATCCCATTAGCCCCGTCCCCTTGGCCACCCGCCCCTCACCAGCCCCTCCGTAATGAACGGCGTCTGGCCGCCACCCCCGAGGGCATCGACGGCAGTGGGGGACACCGGGGGCTCTGCCCCGTTATTAACTCACAGTTTAATTACACTCTCCGCGGCAGCAAGGGAGCAGATACGGGCTGGTCACCCGCGTCCCTCCGCCGCCTCCCCCTGGGTCTCCCCCACTCCGAGAAACTCTGACCCGGCGACAGCCAGGCCCTTCGCGACACGGAGGATGGCAATGGGGACACGGCCCGGTCCTGCGGTTGCCCCTCACCCCCGGGGGCTGCTCACCGCCCCGGGCTGCCGGCAGCTGCCCTGTTTGCTCGCCCGCCGGGGAAGCGGCGGCCTCTTTGTCTCCCCCCGCCCCGAGCCTCAGGCCTTTTCCCCATCAGACAAAGTCCTGTTTTGCCAACAGATTTGTGTCTCTCCCCTCCCCGGCCCCCCCATCCTAAAAGCCGCCCTCGGGGGCAGGGGCGCAGGCAGCTCCCAACGCCGGGCGGGCGGGAAGCGGCCCGCCCTGCCGGCTCCGCTAACAGAGCAGCTTTCACTAATGAATGAGAAGATCCGATAATAATGGTCTTAATTATCGCAAACATTGTTACGGGCTTAGCTCTAAAAACCTCCAAACCTTCCTCGGTAAATCCTGGCGTTTGTTTGTTTATTTCCTCCCTCTTTTCCCCTCCCCGAGGTCAATTAGTACGCAAAAAGCAAATACAAATTATGATAGAACCAATGGGTAAACTTAAATCTAATTTGCTGCTGTTTGCATTAGCCTTTGGAGAGGAGGGCCGGGCAGGGGGCTGCCCCGTTCCCGCAGGCAGCTGAGTACAGGTGGGTGGCTGCGGGGACGAGTCCTTGCCCTGCCCGCGAGTCCCTTCTGTCCCCGAAGTCAAGAGACTCCGATGGGTTCAGGCGCTTTTCCTTATTTACACTCGTCTTTTTACAAGTGATTCGTATATGGGCTGAAATATCTAGTCTGTAAATAAATAGAAAATATTATTGTACCTAGGGAAAGTACCGACAAACTCCAACACCATCGATTATGACTTATAGTTATTTTTGACCTAAAGATTTTTTTCTTGACATGTGCATAATGTATGTAATCGAAGTTAACATTTGTGAAGTCTTTATACCTTTTATTTTATGACATTTTGAAACGCGATTTTTGAAAATAACAGTTGACAGAGGAAAGTCTCCTAGCAAAGGACTACCCTGCCCACCATTTAACTAAATTTTGCACCTGTATTCATTGCTGACGTTTAAGAACACATTCAAATTCTGTCAGGGCACTTAAAAACTTGCCGCAGCGCTTGTCATTTGCAGCACGGGTATTAGCCGTGGCACAAAATCGGGGAAGTGATCTAGAAATAGGAAATCATGGGGGTTTCCGAACCCCAAGTCTCCCCTCGTGGCACCACCTGCTCCCCGCGGGTAAAACGCTGAGCGAGTTCCGCCCCGAGAGCGATGCCCGGGGATGGGGAGCGCCAAGGATTATCTCTATTTAAACACGATTGGCCACTGACGCAAAGAGTCATCTGCACACTTGTGAATTTAATCAATTATTTCCAGTTTTCACTTTCGTATTAAGTGTATTTCCCCCCTTTAATTCGTTGTATTAGCCAGTGCTACAGCCTCTCGATTCACCAAGTGACCACGGGGAGAAGTCAGAGCCGACTCCAGCCCGGAGGTTTTGCGGATGTTTCTGACTGCCCAAGCGGAATGCTGAAAATCAGCTTAGAGAGAGCCCGACAGAAAACAAACATTAAACACGGTGTGTAAACATAAATCGGGAAGGAGAGTCGGTGTCACCAGTTTCCCAGTTCCGTGCGCATCACCGACGGCTTTGAATTGCCAGTGCCGACAGGAGCGGGGCTTGCAGAAGCTCGCTGTTCTGTGTCATTGCTCCCTCCACGACTTTCGGAGCGGGAGCTCCCGGGACCCCAGAAGAGCCCACCGTGCCTCGCTGGCCGGTCAAGGTCACCCACGGACAGCGGGGTACCAAGGGAGGTGGGTTTTTGTAGGTGGGGAAATGAGATGTGATTTCTGGAGACAAATACTTCAGCGCTCCGATGGAATGGAGCTACCCGAGGCATTCTGTAATCTTCCAAGAGAGTTTTCTCCTTTCCCTAAAGCATGCTCTGTGAAACAGGGGCAACTTCCAGCAGCTCATCCTCTGCTGCAAATTTTCCCCAAATCTGCAAGTGGCAGGAGCCGAGGCTTCAGAGGTGGACGGGAAAGTGCCCACACAGATCTGAGCTCCCAGATTCGAGATGCTGTACCCCGGGCAAAGCTCCTCCTCAGCTCCTGCTCTCGGACTGTGGGGTCCGACAAAGAGATGTGGGGCTGGTTCTGGGGATTTCTGTCCTAGGAGAAATCCTGATCCATCTTCCCGTTCAGAGGGGAGCATCCTCCGAGCCGAGCCTCGAGTGCAGTCTCACTGAAAAGCCTCACAGGTCCAACGAGAAATAAGAGCTAAGGCAAGGCAGCAGTGAGCTCGCAGCAGGGTTTGCAGAGATGCTGGGGGAGCTCTGGGGTCCGACACAGCCTGGTGCAAACCTCATCCATTCCCCAGCCTCGCTCAGCTCCAGGAGCAGCTCAGGGCAAAGCTGGAGTTCTGACAGGGCGCTGAACCTGCTGCAAAGGAAACGGCAGCTCTGACATCCCCTTCATCCTCCCAGCAGATCTTTTCCCCTTTTTCCCAGGATTTTTACTGCTCATAGGAGATGAGTCAAGACATTTCCTTCTCCCCTTTCATAAATATTGCATCTCCCAAATGCAATTACCAAGGGCGAAGCAACACAAGTGTTTGCTAAATAAGATTATGTGATAATGTATTTTATGCCTGCTCTGTGACACCAGACAATCCCCCTATTAATAACAGCTCAATGAGATGTGGAAGTTCTTAACAGGGTGCTTTGGGGGATTTTTTTTTTTATTTTTTTTTTTTAACCATGGGAAAGGCAAGCACAGTACCATAGCATCAGTTGTGTGGGAGGAAGAGCAATTCCGGGCACCAATTAAAATAAGAAGTGGAGCTGAAAGTAGCCCAGTTGTTCTGTAAATAACACATGGACTGGTTAGGGGTCCTGCTAACAGGGTGTAAATCTCCCACAGACTTTCATCATGCAACAGGCCTAGAGAGGTTTGTGCACATTGCCACGGTCCTGTGAATGAATTAGTGCCTGACTAGGAGTATTTGGGGACCCTGTAGATTTATCAGAAGTTCTCTGTGCCAGCCCATGTGTCTCAAACTATTAATAACATAGCTCACCTCTCCCTGAGACAAGACAATTGCAAGAAAGGCAGTAACAAATCCACCCCTTGGTTCAACTGGAATTACTCAGTCAAAACATCCCAGTCAAAACTCTCTTCTGGTGATCTCCAGCTCTCACCTTTATCTGCTTGTTTTTCCTTTTCTCCAGTGGCCATGCCCATCTGCCAGCTCCTATTGACCCATCCATCCCTTATGGTCTTCTGCCTCTCTCATATGACTCCCTGTTTGTCCCTTTGCATATGGCCAAAAGTGACTGGGGATGCTGGCTGCCCACCCTGGGCTGTGACCTCTGTTTAGGAAACCCTTTGAAACCTCTGCACTGCAAAGCCCAAGCTCTCTCAGTGGTCCCTGGCCCCAGCACCCACAGGTTAACACAGAACCACCCAGCAGCCCAGGGTGCCTTTGCAGGACACTGGGGACACACAGCACATGGCCTGTGCTGAGCTGCCCTCGGGGCATCACGCTGCAATGTGGACACCCCCAGGCATCCAAGTCAGGGATTTCCCTGCAGACCTTCCCTGCTTCAGCCCTTGAACTGACACAGAGTCCCCCCCTCAAGAGTCGCTGGCCACAGCTTGGTCCTCCCCGTGGCAGGGCCATCATCCCCGTGTTGATGCAGACAGCGTGACACATGAGTCCTTTGCCTTCTTTGATGCTTCCAGGGTAAATTCCTCCAGAGTCTGCAAAGTTTGGGCTCTCCATTTCACATTAGCATTAGTTTGTATCTGCCCTCTGGCCCCTGGGGTGGAAGGTCAATCCTTTATTTACTTAGTCCCTCACTTAGTTCATCTGCAGCCCTCTCAGTGCCTTGCATAATAGGCACAAAATGGGCTGCTAAGCTGCTCCCGGGCCGTGAGTCTGCACTCCTCAGCTCCTGTGCCCTGGAGAAGTGTGTATCACCTTCTCTGGGTGATACCAGTGCCACACAGCAAAGCAGGCTGGGCAGGCAGCAGCTCTTTCCTACACAGGGGCGAGATCTGATTCAGCACAAGGTGAAATGAGGGGCACACACTTCCAAGCTCTGACATGCCTAGGCTAAAAGTCATGAATGGTACAGGAAAATTATATCTTTGGCATCACACCTGTCCTGGCAGTTCCTGCGTGGTGGTGTCTCTAGAGCTGATCTTTGCTGCCTTAGAACAGCACTGTCCCTGGGCACTGCAGTGTCCTGGTGCCATTGCCCTCTTGGGGTGACTCAGGTCCTGTCCTGAGCCCATCAGATGCTGCTGCACCTTCGAGAGCTTCATCAGGCAAAGCCAGGGTCCCCTGCTGAGCTGGGGAATGTGCCAGCCCCAGGCTCCCAGCCCAGCACAAGCAGCCAGCTCCCTGGGCCAGCACCCTCTCTGCTGTTAGAGCAGGCCCAGGACAAGAGAGCCTGGTGGATCCCAGCTGTGTCCTGGACCCCCAGGATGGCTAATGGACTCAGAGACAGAAAATTCCCCAGAAGCAGAGAGATACAGATCAGGAGGCCAGCTGCAGTTCTCCAGCTGCAGCTGGCCACAAACCCAGTAGCTTTCAAACCTTGTCTGCCTGCCTGAGCCCAGAGTGGCATTTTCCCAGTCCTGTCCCACCTGGGGACAGACACCACTGAGCATCTCCCCCTTGTTTGGGATGTTGCAGCTCACTGTGGTGCAGCTGAGCCTGACCTCAGCTCCCTGCTGTCCGCAAGGAACATCAAACCAAAGTAATCAATAGTATCAAACAAGCTGTATGAATACCTAAATGGTTATCAAATCATTACTATTGAATATCAGTCATACTTAAAGGGTAAATCAAAGTATTTCTAAAGCCCACCCACACTTGTGCTGGGTTTAGGCTCTGAGGAAGCAGATGAGAGAGTTTGACTCTGTCAGAGGCGACCAGATGTCAGCACAGGGGCTGGAACACAGCCTGGGCCCCCACTCTCTCCAGCAGCAAGGGACCCATGGTGCTGGTACAGGCACAGCTGCCTGCAAGGATTGGAGGGGTTTTCCAAGGTTCAGCAAAAGCAGAGACAAAAGGAGTTTCCTTGAGGACTCCAGGCACTGGGAGGGAAGTGTGCCCTTTGCCTGGGTGCACCAGGCTGGGTGTTTATTCAGGTTCCTGCAGAACAATGCTGCAGCCGGAAAAACAACCTGCCCCCTGCCCTAGGCCGGGCTGGAGGGGCTGTGTGTGTCCCCCGAGCTTGTCCCCTGGGTGGGTGAGCACTGCCTTGGCTCACAGCCATGCTGATCATGTTTGTCACCACAGAGCCTTTTTCTTTTTTTACGTCTTTGTGTTTCCGTGCTCTCCCAGTGCTTTGGATGACAGGAAGTGGAGCTTCTTGGAGAGCAGGTTGGGGATTTGGGGAGTTTCAGGCTGGGAGGGAACACAAACTCATCTGTCCTGACCTCCCACTGCAGCCCTGTGCCACAGCATCCTCTGGCTGCAGGAGTGCTGGCTATAACCTGTCACAGGCTGCACAGAGTACCTCTGGAGCAGGGAAATTGCCCCTGACAACAACTGAGACCCTGCTCTTGGGATCCCAGCAAGCTCCAGAGCTGGATGTGGTGACAGGAGGGGAAGGAAGAGTGACCACAACCAGCGCTGTGGTCTGTGCTTCAGCCAGTCCAGACTTCCAGAGGGCAGAGGCTTCCCAGGACACCTGCAGCCCAGGGATGGTGGGGTCTCAAGGCAGCACTAAGCTAAGCTCTAACATCCCCTGCACAGCCGCCTTTGCCAGGAGAAATCAGCCAGAAGGGAGCAGTGCCCCTGTTGAGGGTTACTGAGCCAGGGCTGAGCCATGCCCAGCATTTAGCAGGGCCAAAAATGCTCATAGCATTTTTTATCAGCTGGAGGAGGCTGCAAGGCAGTGATGCGCCTCTGGACTGAGTGCTCCTGGTGTTCCCTGAGTGAGATGTGTTCCCACTTTGATTGCATTACAGGATGTGACAAGCTGATCCCTGCCAGGAAATTAATGAGCCCCAAACACCTTGCTCATCCATCACCACCCCAATCAGCTGCTTAGCACACTGCCCACCCCGGCCTCACAGCCAGCACTGCTGGTCACTGAGACCCTGGAAACCTCTTCCCAAGGACCCAAGGTTGCTGCCAGGCTGGCAAAGGGCCCAGGCCACCATCAGGCCAGCACATCCCAGCTCTTCTCACACCCCAGCAATGGCTGTGCTGCTGACACATCGCTCCAGGCTGTTCTGTGTGACCACTGCCTGTTTTCCCTGCCCATTGCCCATAGCAACTCCTGAGGCTGTTCTTTGTGATCACTGCCTGTTTTCCCTGCCAATTGCCCATAGGAACCCCTGAGGCCACCGTGGCCCTCAGTACCAAGGCCATGGGGAAATGCCTTGAATACCAGCAAACACAAACCTCATATCTAGCAATGATTGGAGCAGGTTAACATAGAGCTGAAAATAAGAACAGAAAACTTGATGGGCTGGAGAAGTGTCTCTTTACTGAATCAGACCAGCAAATTGGTGAAAAATTCAAAGGAAAATGAATGGAAGTGGTTTCTCATATAACCATTTATATGATGGGTGGGGAGAGCGTTGTCCCAAGGCTTCATTTCACAGAGAAAAGGCACAAAAGGGCACTGCAAAACTCCAGCAAGTGGCATGTTCTAAAAATCCATGATAAAAAGAGCTGGAAAGTCAAATGGATGAAGGCACTTCCAGCTCCTGGAGTTCCCCAGGGTCTGGTCCCTGCACAATGCTGTACCAAAACTGGTATTTAACATGCTCAAAGCGTTGCAGGAGTTTTTGTGGGGCTCTGGTGCACCATCGTGCATTTGCTCACACTTGCAGCCTGCCAGGATGATCCTCTGGAGCTGCTGCTGGGTTTGGGGCAGTGGTGCTGGATGCCTGGTGCTTAGCAGCACGGCAGTGGTGAGACGACAGCTCCCTGGGCTCGTGCCAGGTGCGCAGGAATCCTGCCTGGCACCGCAGCACCCTGCCCACGTGCCCTGCTCCTGCACAGCTGCTGCTGGAACTGGGCAGATGAGGCTGTCTGGGTCCCCAGAGAAGATGGCCTGGGGGAGAGGTCTCTGCTGAGGAGCCCCAGAGCCTGGGGATGGCCCTGGGGAAGAGGATCAGGCTGGGAGCCACCTCTCTCCTGCAGACTGCGGTGCTGGGCAGCCCTGAGAGCCCAAACCCTGCCCAGCAGGTGTAAGGAATGAAGCAGTTTGCACAGCAGGTGAGGCCAAGAAAGGCCCTGTGGGTCTTCACAGTCTGAGGGCGCCCAAAATGTCCTTTTGTGCCACTCCAGCATGTGCAGAGTCGCAGCAGGAGGCAGAAGATCAGGGCCTAAGGACGGGAGTGTCTGCAAATGCTTTCTGAGCTGCTTCTATCCCTGAAAAATGATATTCCATTAAATTAGCTTTGAAATAGCATGTGAAATTCCCCTGTTGTGTTTGTGCTTCGCTTTGTCTCCATTGGATAATTATGAAAAATACAGCTTTCCAAGTGTGTCACTTGCTCCTCTTCAGCTTAAAAATTATTTTTCCACCTTGTTCTCCAGGCAGTATTTTTTAGTTCATCTTAATTGTGGGGAAAAATTTTTTATTTCCTGGTAATAAAACAAAATAGAGACAGAAACTTTCCAACCCAAAACTTTTTCAAAATCAAAGTCGGACCAAGTGAAACATTTTTTTCCTGACCGTCTTTGTTCCCCTTGAGAAATGTCAGGAGGAAAAAAGTCACCAAAAGACAAAAATTCAGTAGTTTCCTCTCTAAGCTGATGGAGATCTCTCTAGAGGAAATGTGTCCGATAAGCTAAAGTGAACCCACCTCCCCTGCTTTATTTCAAGCCGTGTCAGATGGGTATTTCCAGGAGGATCTCTCTGGACACCGAGAGCATCAAATTACTCCCCATCCCAGCTCCTCCGCGGAGCTGTTCCCGAGCTCCCGGGCCGATCCCCGCAGGCTCGGGGCTGCAGCGGGATGGGCTCCTGGCTGAAGGGAGGGGCTCTCACCGCTGGCAGAATCCATTCTCCTAAGTGGCTGCTTCGCTGGAGAGGGCTGGAGATGTCCCAGGAGCTGCTCCCAGTGTCACCCAAGTGGCTACAATTTTTCTGTTTTATCAGGGGTTTTCAGTCTTATGAAAGCTGCTTAGATGCCTCAGTTTCCCCACTAAGTGTTTCAAGCAGACACCTCACTGCAGTCTTTCCTAAAGCAAGTGTGAGCCATAAACATTTGCATTTCCTGGCAGCAGAGGCATCTCAATTCACCCCTAAATATAAAGTCAGCAGCCCTTGTTCCTGACCCCACACAGGGCCAAAGAGGGAACTGAACACCTCAAAGCATCCAGGTCCAGAAACACGCCATGGCTCAGGCTGGACACATGGGCACAGACAGCAGTGGTGAGTGCAAGGCCAGTCATGTCCTCATCCCAGCTGTGATCATTTTCCCTGTCTTGGGATTTGTTGTTAATATTCCCACCTGCCCAAGGGAACCCCTTGCCTGCCACCACTGATGGATCAACCCTCACCTCCGTTCACTTTGTCCCTCAGGGCTTTGCATCCAGGTGCCATGATGCAGATGCTCGTTTTTGTAGTGGAGAGAGGGCCAAAAGGAGTCCAGCCTGGAAGCCCTGACCCAAAATCAGGCCAATTACCCATTAATTGATGCTGCTTGCTCCCCAGTGATTAATTGACAAGAAAAGCCATGTCACATTTTGCAAGCCCAGACTCCAGCGCAGCGACACCGCAGGTCCTTTATCAGCCCCGGGGCCAGCCGTGGCACCAGCCTGTCTGAGGCAGCCAGGTACCTCCACATCCCAGGGCTTGTTTGTTTTGGTGTAAGCCTGAGTGTAATTGGGGCTAAAGAAAAATACCCACAGCAAAACAAACGTGGCGCCAATGATGGACACAGCCCTGCAGCCAGCACAAAGACAGAGGGGAGGAGAGAGCCTGTCCTGAGCAGCCCAGGTAGAGATGCCCGGAGAGTTCAACACATGGCTGTCAACTGTTCAATTAATTTCCAGTAGCCCCTGTGAGAGTGAAGGCGCCATCCAAGCCCCTCCTGCAGGCTGGATGTGCCCAGGGCCAGAGGAGAACCCCACTGCATCCCACCCTGCCTCCCCAGCTGGGGACCGAGACCCCTGCACCAGCCACGGGACTCTCTCATGGCTTTCCTTGCCTCAGTTTCCCACAGCACCATCCTCAATAATTTATGTACAAGACAGGGAAAAGGATTAATCACAAGCAAGGATTAACATGAGTTATTTCACATGCTGGGAAGATCTATTGGCCTGGCTCTATTAGGCTGAGGTGATTAATGCAGCGTGCAGCCCTGGACAGAAGCCCTCACATTCAATTACAGATGCTGGAGGGCTCCTGGACAGCAAGAAATCAGAGACAAGGCTGAATGGAGACCCCAAGCCACTATAAGACATTCTGAGTGGACCCACCTCCTATTAGCCTTAATCAGGTTTAATGGGATTCAGACAGGTTAAGAAGCCAAACACACAGATCAGGCACACTCTGACATCCCAGCGCATTTGTCATTTACTGCAAAGCCAGCAAAGCTGGTTCTTAGGTCACATCCAACACACAAGCCTGCAGGTTTGTCAGACCAGCCCTCTGAGGCCATGGGAGTGGACTGGCTTGGTGGCAGAAGTTATTTTAGAAATAATTTTTTTAAATTTCAACATCTGACTTAACAATTATTAGATAACTAACAACTCATTAACATTAATTAATTACAAGCTGAATGTTATTTTACTTCTTTGATAACTGCTGACTCTAAATGCTCTTTTTCACCCTGTCCAGGGCTGTACTTGTTTCCAGGTGAGCTCCCCCTGTGCCCCAGGAACACCACCTGATTTATTTCAAACAACAGAGATGCTTCTGCTTGTGCTGGAGGGTGCAAAGAGGGAGAGCTCTGGGGGTTTGTAGCCCAGATCACAGGTGTCCAATATGATGGGGGTTGAATCCAAGTCCTGAGCTGGCTCTGCACTCTGACTCCTTTTTGGTGTTTGATCTCTCTGCTATTGTTATGCCAGACTCCTTCCTCTGGTATCATGGCCTTCAACAACAAAAAGCCTCTTTATTCAGATCTTGCATAATCAATGCAACACAAAATTCAGGAAGCCACCCCTCAGTTGTATCCATGTGGTGAGGCTTTAACTACATGTTTTAGAGCCTTGATAGCATTGGGCCTGTGGCACCCATTGAAAAGAAGGGGACAGTCCATGGTCACAGACTGCCCAGCAGGAAAAGCTTTTCCCTGCCCTCTGGATGGCCAGCCCCACTTCCAGCCCCACTTCCAGCCCCACTTCCCCCTGCAGCCTGGCTGGCCCTTGTTTCACAGCCCAGTGACCTTCCAGGGAGGACTTATATTAGCCCAAGCCAAGAGCACAGAAATTTTATTGTGAGCTCTTGGGCAGAGTCTATTTTCATATTAATTTGGCTAATTAAAAGTAAATCAGTGCTCTGAATTCCCACAAAGGGTCCCGAGCCCCATCAGTCAGCCTGTATTCACAGGGAGCAAGGGTGTCACCCTGTGCAGAGGGGATTCATGGTCACAAGCTGGGCCTGCTGTGTCAGTGAGTGGCTCTGTCACCCATGGGTGGCACAGGGGGTGCCTCAAGTTATTTGGGCTCTGAGGAACTGGTACCACTTCCTTCTGCCCATGGGATATTTAAACCAGGGACATCTGGCCATGGCTCTCCAAGATGGCAGGGCTTGAAAGATGTTCCATGAACATGCTAGCCATGATCAATATTTGGAGCCTGCTGGCCCTGGCTGCCCTCCCCAGGGCTTGGCAGAGCATATGGGTGTTTCCACATGGCTAGGGTTGCAGCAGCTTTTAAGATGTCACTGATCTCCTCACAGGGACTGTCTGCCAGTCAGGGAGGCTGAAGTGGCAGGGGAGCCCAAGGAACTCTGCAGGGTCACATCACCAGCCTGGTCCCCATTCCCAAGTTGGTACCCAACACATCACATGGCAATGTTACAAAACCACCCAAAAAAAGGTATTTTCTTCTCCAGCCAGGACATTGAAGGGTTGCAGGTGGGGGTAGGATGGACAGAGATAGATGCCCTGAGAAATGATGTGGAGATGCTTCCCTGTGGCACTCACAGAAGGGACATGGCTCTCCAGTGAGCACTGGCATCCCACCTCTTTACCATGTCTTGTGTCTGCATCAGGGCCCTGCCACAAACAGCAGCACAGCTGGGTCTGGTTTCACTCCTTTTCTCAGAACAAACAAACACAGAGAGCATCACCTGCTGTGTCAGCCTGGGGGCACCAAGGCAGGCAGGTGTCATCCTCCCGTGGGCATGGCATGCAGCCAGCCCTGAGCTGGTTGGGTGCTCCAGGCTGGTCCTGCCATGTCCCCCATACTCAGCTGGGTACCAGCTCCATCTCACATCCCAGTGGTGGGAGAAGCCAGCCCATCCACCCTTGTGGGAAGGGGTCTCAGGGCTTCCACACTGCTCACATGAGGGTGAAGCTACCCTTTATGTGATACAGGGACAGAAATAAATGCCATTTGTGGGTTTGGCTGCCCAGAGACCCATGGGCATGGCTCTGCACCCACAGAGTGCTCAGGGATGGGCAGAGAGGGACAGAGCCAAGCTGCAAAGCCAAGGTTGGGGGGATGTGTGAGAGTCTGGGCTGGGGGAGAGCTGGTGTGCAGTGATGGGGGGAGCCAGTCCAGCCCCCCTGCCTGGTGTCTGCTCCTCAGTGCCTGCAGCAAAATCCACCTGCCATTCAAAGCAACCCCACATCCGCCTGCCCCGCAGCCCCCTCTGCCTGCATGTCCCAGCTGGTTGCAGATGGAGAGGCTGGGAGCAGGCCAGGAATAAACTGTGCTGCTGGGAGCCAGGGGTACTTTGTCCCATTTTGGGGCAGCTCACAGGCCAAGCAAACCTGGGATACCTGGCTGTCTGCTGTAGGCTGAGCTGCAGCATCACACTCACCCTCCGAATTTCATGTTTATTTGGCATATGCTGCCCAGATCCCTGGAATCCTGCTCAGTGCAGGCAGCATCAACCAAGCCAAGGACACAAGAAGCTCCACAGGATGGGGAAAGCAGGAAACAGTGTCTCCAAGAGTTCAGGGACTGCACCATGCTGCCTGAAGTCCCACAAGAAGAGAAGGTGCAGGGGATTTACTGCCCATTGCCCCAGGTACCCTGCAGCCCCTTGTCCCACAGCCAGGCTGATCCTGCCTCTGCCAGCTCACAGCCCAACCTGTCCCTGCTGCCTCCTGTTATCAGCCCCTGAAATCCCACCTGTTCTCCTGCCATTTGTAGGAGCAGCCCTTTCCATGTCAACCTCTGATCCTGCTGAGATTCTTTTGGCAATTGCATTCACCAGGGGCTTGGACGTGGAGGTTTTTCTCCATGCCAGAGCTCAGCCATCCTGTCTCCATGGTCCTTCCTGACGTGGAGAGTCTGCAGAGACTGCAGCTTGGCACAGGGATGCTGCTCCTGCCAAGCCAGCCTCCGATCCAGAGCAGTCCCAGCCTCCCTGCAAAGCCTGATAAGAAGTGATGCTCATCTTCTGCTGGGAAATCTTTGGAAGAAGTCCACCACCCTCTCCAGTGGTCCCTGTTAAATGTCCATGGCACCCCTGTCTTGTCTGGGTACTGACAGGGAAGGTCTCACCCTCACACCTCCCAAGGCTTGTGTGACTTGTGCTTTCAGCTGCCCCAGGAGGAGAACTTAGACCTGTCTGAGACCCTGGGAGCAGGGACAGAAGGGAGTTTAGGAGTGGAGGCCAAGGGCAGAGGATGTGAGGTGGAAGAGCTGGAAATCCTCACCAAGTGGGCCCATCCCAGCCTTGGTGGATTTCTCTTCAGCCTCCTCCCCTCACTCACCCTTCCTTAATTATTCTTAATGGGCAAGCTCATAAGAGCTTCTATTAACTTTATTACCAGATCAATTAGTGCTTACTTCCCCCTCATCCCCCTCGTGTTAATAATGCCATCAAATATGAAGACAACATCCACAGTGCTACCCAGCAAGCTGGGGAAGGTGCTGGGGAACACAGTCTGGCCTGAGCTCCAGATGCTTTCTTGGGCACTTCCAAGATTGATGGATCCTCCCCAAGATGTGGTCCAGTGAGGAGGGGGAGCCAGGGAGGAGGAAGATTAATTGGAGAAGACATTGGCACCAAGCAGCTCCAAAATGTGCTGGCATGAGCTGAGCAGGAGAGCTTTGGCAGCAGAAGGAAGCCCTCTTGCCTGCAGCACTGTGAGCTGGTGGGGCTGGCACAGGCAGCAGAGGATACAGGTGTTTGTTGGTGAGCTGGTGGAAGGAGCCATGGCATCAATCAGAGCACCACAGGATGGCAGGAATGGGGCCACTGGGACAGGAGATGGGGGAATGGCTGCAAGTGCTCTCTCTGAACAGGGGGAAGAGCACGGAGGGAGGAGCAGCACCAGCACCCTGCTCTGCTCTATGGGGACATGAGGGAGGATGGGGACACCCTGGGGCACACAGCATCCATCCCCACATCCCCTTTAGAGAGGGAGGGGCACAGAGAAACGGTGCTGAGCACATCACTCAGCAATCCTTCCCCAAACTCTGTCCCTTTTGGGGACCTACTCCAAGCACCCCAAGGCGAGTGCTGCCCCCCAGCCCTTGGCACAGCCCTTGCACAAGCATGAGTGCTGATGCAGAGATGCAGGAGCTGGCTGCAAGCTGCAGCCAAGCTGGATGCCCTGGCTCTCAGCAGGGCCACTGCAGCCTGACTGACAGGCTCTGAAGGGAATGCACAGGAAAACTGTGGGAGAGAAGGGATTTTGAAATATTTAACCAGGGAACCTTGCATGGAAAGAAACTCCTCTAGCAAAGACACCAGCTCCCACCACAGAGCATTTCTCATACCCCTCAGCTGCCCACGCAGTTTGTTCCAGCCTGAAAGGACCCACTTGAACATCCCAGAAAGGACACAGCATTCCCAGCACCCCGAGTCACGTGTCCTGCTTGTGTCATGCTGACAGCTTGCAGCTTTGGCACTTAGAAAGCACTGCAGGGCCACTGCAAAATCCCAGCCTGCCTGGACACGGGACAGCACGGCTCTGGGCCAAAGGACTGCCAGCCCAGGGGCTCATGAGGCCTCTGGCCCCTTTGCCAGCTGGGTTAAGCAGCAGAGCTGCAGTATGGGGACAACCTGTACCTGAGTCTTTTCAGTGAACAACCCCTCATACAGGGTCTGCGGGGCCACCAGGTGTAGGTCCCTGCAAAGCCAGCTCCCAATCCCATCCATCTGAGCCATGCTCAGCATTCAGCATCAATACAAACTTGTTCACCTGCCCAGGTCCCCTCCCAGATCCTGGGGGATGCCAGATGGGGCACTGTGTGTTTGACCGGTTGAAAAACACCCACCAACAGCTTCTGGTGGCTGTCAGCAGTTGGCTTCTGCATGGAGACATTGCTGCTTGACTGCATGACCTCAGAAGATGTTCCCCAGCCAGAGAGGAGTTAGCAGGGGATTGCATCCTGCTCTCCTCATGGAAGGAGGTCCCACTGCCTCCTCATGCCATGGGTGGTTTGCTGTGAGCAGCCATCAGCTGGGCCCAAGTTTATGGCCAACAATCCCCGTGAGGGCACAGGTGGTTCTACAGACACATCACAGTGCTCTCTGCTGGCTGAGCACCCCAAACTCTCTTCTGTCATCTTTCCAATTGCCCCAAGTTTGGCTCTCTCCTGAAACAACCCATTCCTGTGTCCCTGGCTGGCCTTGTCCCCGCTCTTGCCTGCAAGTCTCCCTTCCATGGAGCTGATCCAAGGCTCTTTAGACTCCCAGTGCTGACCTGCCCCACCCACCCCTGAGGCTGGACCAGATGAGGTCTCTGGCCAGCACCTGGCCAGCACAGGGGTCTCCAGCCCACACAGATAGAGCTCCTCTCTGCTGACAGCAGGGCTGTTACTGCCAAGGCTCAGACCAAGCAGGGAGCTGCCCAGCTCCCACCACAGCTAATCTGCCCATTCCTAAGGGAGACCTTCAAAGAGAGCTCCTGGCTTTCACCCACTATGGGCTCTGCTGACTCTGCCCCAGAGAGCTCCAGTTTGCAGTTGGCCCAGGGTGGAACAGTGGTTCTGTGAACCTCCAGGGACTCATGGGGACTCTGAGTGACTGGGGGGTGTCCTGGGCAGAGCACCACAAGCCTGGGATCAGTCACAGCCAGAGGGCTGGTGGGGAAGAGTAACACCACCACTGCAGTATGGAAAGAGAAGGAAACCTAGCCCGAGTCTTCTCAGTATGCAGCAGAAAATGCAATTGCAAAACTGCTGCTAAAGCCTTCTAAGTTCACATCCAAGGACTTCCCCTTTGCATGTAGAGGTGGGGGGTGCATGAGGGAGAGAACGATGCTCTGCTTGAATGGGGCTATTCCTGCCAGAGAGGGAGGAGGAGAGAGCAAAGCACCACTACCCCCCACCCCCAGCCCTTCCAAATAAACAGGTCTGGGAAATAATAGTCAATGTGAAAGGAATTAAAAAGGCTTCAGCGTGTGTGTGTGTGCGAGTCCTGCCAGGTTAATACTGCTGCCTATTCGCCTGACAGCTCCAAGATTGATTACCTGCCTCAGCGCTCTTTATAACTTGATCAGTCGAATTAATCTCTGGCTGCGGGCCCATCTGATGCCAGGCATCACAAATTTAATTTGGAGGTGTACGGGATCTTTTATTCCTCCCTCCCTCCCTCCTCCTTCCCCCGCCCCAATCCCTGTCTGTGTCCCTTTCTTCTCAGCTCATCAGCACGCATGATGTTCCTGCTGATGTAAGGATGACCTAGGCTGTCAAAGCTTCCTCAGGGCTGCAGGGAATAACATCAGCAAGTAAACCCATGCTACCCACAGGAAAAAAAACCTTAAAAAAAAAAAAGAAAAACAAACAATCAAAAAAAAAGGAAAAAAAAAACCCCAAAAAAACAACCCAGACAAAACAAAACAAAAAACCCCATACCCCAAAACAAACTAAAAACCCCAAAAGCAACGACCAAACCAGAGGCCAAAGCAGACACTAAGTATGACATATTAATGTACTAAAGACTTAATGAAGTTGGGGGGGGTATGGAGGGGAAAGTGCTTACTTTATTAGTTTATGGCCGATTAATGGGAACGGTCATTACAGTGATGGAGATGGATTACTCCCATCAAACCACAGCAGCCCCTTTCTGAAGGTAGAAGGGTGCTGGTGTTTGTGCCTTGCTCCCAGCCAGGGTTTGGGAAGTGGGGTGCTGCACAGGGAGGGGAGATGGGCTCAGGGAGGGCAGGGGGCTGCAGAGATGCCAGGGAGGTTTTGGAAAGTGCCATGAGTGAGCTGGAGACTGAATGAATGAGGGGTTCAGGTGGTGGGACCAAGGGGTCAGTGCTTTGGAGGAGAAACCCTGCAGAAGAAAGGAAAGGGCCAAGTGAAGAGGCCAAGGAGTCCCCATGCCAATGAGCAGCCTGGGGGTGGATTCAGGTCCCCAAAGCTTGGCTCACCTTCTAGGCTGAGAGGAGCACAGCATTTCAGATGCATTAATACCCAGCCAAAGAGGGCACAGGATGGACAGACAGACTGGCCAGAGGCATGGGAGGTCAGCTCCATGGGTGATAAGCAGCTTTTGCCCCTCCAGCAGTCTGTGCTGAGACCCTCAAGTGTGTCTGCAGGACCAGGATGTGAGAGCCACTTTGGTTCACCCAGAACATGGTTAAATACCTGCCCACAGCCCAGGTGCGCTATGGCGATGACCCAGAGGGCCCCAGATACCTCCTGATAATCAGAATTACCCAATATCTCTCCAGCCACTACTTGGTAGTTACTCTTTAGTTCCCCAGGGCAGGGCAGTAACTCTCATCCCTGTGAACCATGGTTCAAGGACCATCCACTCTCACTGGGGATTAAAGGCTCCAGGGAAATACCCACACATGAATTCACTCAACAGCCTGGACTCCTCCATGTTTTCAGCCCCTTTCATTCACACCACACCAAAATTTACACCAACCATGGAGGATAATTTACTTTTTTTGCCTTTAATGGCCAGAATATTCACACCAATAACAGGAGTTGGGAATTGAAAGGGAGCATCTTACATATTTGTGCAAACTTTGCTGTTTGTCTGGAAAGCAAAGGTATTGAGCTTCACATATGGGGGAAAGAAACAGAGGGAAAGGCATGTCTTATCTTCTCCTTGGGTGCCAGGGTCCCAGAGCACAGCCATGACAGACAGACTCTGGTAGCCTCCTGCCCTGCCTACCCAGGCACCACTGGCAGAGGTGGAAGTGCCCCTGCCAGACCCTTGGAAGAAGCAAATGTGCACCAAGGCAGATGCCTCCCTTCCTTGTGCAGCCTCACCAGTGGCTTTCCAGGTGCTGCTGTACCTGAGCTGTGACCAGCCTGCAGGGATGGCCATTCGTTCACACGCTCCCACAGCTCTGCTCTCACACACCATGGCCTTTCTCCAGCTTGGGTTGGGACCATCCTGTTAAACCTTCTGTTTTGTGGGATCCTGGAGTGCTGGGAGATGGGTCTGGTGGAGCACAGCAGGGCCACAAGGTTCCATCACTTCAGATCCTCCCCCAGCTCAGCAGCTCCTTGCCTGCATGCAACAACCTGTGCTGGAGCCAGTTTCTCAAATGATTGCTGGACAAGCCTGAGATGACTCGATCCCCAGAGTTTGTCTTGCAGCCAGCCTGTGCTGCCATTTGTTGTGAAGGGACTGAGACCCCCCAGCAGCTCCCTTGCCATCCCCATGCACAGCCAGGCTCAGCAGCAAGGAAGGAGCCCATGGTCCCACACCTGCATTGAGCAGCGCTGCCCCTCTCAGCATCCACATGGACTCGCAGCCCTGCACGATTCCCGAGTGATGAATAACCACCCTAATGAATGGAGGGAAATTGGATTAGTGCTGAACACCCATGTGCTTGAGCTGAGCCTGATTAAACCCCCATCTGTGCAGGGAAAGGCCGAGGCTTCCCGCTTCTCGAGAGCCAGGGAGCTGGCAGCACTTGGGCACGGCCTCATCTGCAGCCTGGTGGGCCTCTCAGGGCTCAGAAGCTTTTTCCCCTCCACCACTGGCAAACTGGGCCCTGAAGGCTGAGCTGGAAACTTCGGGGCTGGTTTTCTTCACTGTACTCACCTGCTTCCAATGGACGCTTTTGCAGCTGGAACAGGGAAGACCTACAAGACTTCTGAGTTGTCTCTGCACTTGCTACCAGGTCCTTCCCTCAGCTGGGAAAGTCATTCTCATCCTCCTTGCCTCAGTTTCCCATTTCCAACTGATACAAACAACACCTTCCTACCTGCAAATACTGTGTTTTCTTTACAGTAGAGTGTCTTCCACTAGGAATTTGGCCTAAATGGCAGAAGCCACCTCTGTCTTTCTTGATGGTTTTGCATGGACCCCTTAGAAACAGTCTGGGGACACTGATGGGGCTGACAGTTTCTAAGACATGGGTGCCATGACTCGGAGCAGGCAATCTGCCAGGACCAAGGCTGCAACTAGAAAATTCAAGGCTGGAAGAGATGCCAGGATCCTCTGTAGTTGTCTCAGAAATACTCAAGATGGATCATATCAACCTGTCTACAAACACTGACAGCTTAACTTGGGTTTGCATAAAGAATCCCTATGACAAAAACACAAGGCAAAGGATCCCAGTTTGCTCAGCAATCCCAAGAGCTGGCTAAACCACCTCTAACCTTAGTGGAAAGGCTTATTTCATCCCCTTTCACTGCTAAAACAAGTGAAAAACAAAATAGATCTTATTTTTAAGTGGTTTTCTCTTTGTTTTGGTCCCACTGACCCCCCAATCCAGCAGGCTCAAGCCCTTGGATGGCTGCACCTTTCTGCAGACCCTGGGAACAGCAGTGGGACCAGATACCAGGTTCCCACTGCCCCCAGTCCTGGGACAGCTTGGGGGTGTTTCTGGGCAGAAGCAGCAGCTCCAACCCATCTCATGGGCAAATAGGACATGCCAGTGATACTCCAAAGACACATCCCAAAGAGTCCTTTCAGGTCTCCTCCCCACACACAGGACCTGCCATGTCCAGGCCATGGCAGAACATCCCACACCAGGAGCTGGACCTATACCCAGCTCCCAGCTCTGCTCAGTGCTCTCCCCTCCTTCCCCAGCCTCTGCACATCCACATGAGGGACCAGGATACACCACCAGCCTGACCATGAACCACTTTGGATCAGCACAACTCAAGGTCTGACTGCCAAGTGCTTTTGGCACTAATGTTTTCCTTGCTCTTGTATAAGTTGAGGCTGCAGCATCTGCTGAACAGGTATCAGCATGTTATGAAACAGTCACTGCTCCAACTGACAGCACAGCAATCCTGCAGAAGAACCAAGCCAGACACCAACCCTTGGATGATTTTCCTGATTTCCATGAGGAGTTAGGCTGTTTTTGTTCATGGGCTCCATTGGGTTTACAAGAACAACTGTTGCCTTTGGATCTCATGGAGCTTGGGCACTGATGCTGCTTTAATTGCAGGTCTCCTTTGCTACCAGGCCCCAATCAGGCAGGTGAGTGGCTGACATTTGTCAGCTGTGCAGTGTCACTGCTGTCCCAGCATTGCTGGGAGGTGGCTGTGAGGCCGCTTGACCCTGAGAGTGCCAGGACAGGCACAAGCACCCATGGCCGGAGGCTGCAGGGACCAGGGGGATGTTCAGCACCAAGATGGCATTGTGGTCCAGCACAGCATCACAAGGGGGTCCAAAAACCCCCAGCCCCTCTCCCCACTTCATGGCCCCATCAAGGAAACTTTCAGGTGTGGGACAAGGTTGACACCAGTGATCTGTCACATTTTCATAACACCTGGGGTCCTGCCCTGGATGTCTGGCACCTCCTGGAGCTCACCCTGGGGCTGGAAGGACACAGCAGCTCTGCTTCTGCACACGTGTATTACACCCACATGAGAAACAACTTCACCTCCCAAATCCAACCCACACTTTGTGCCCACACCAAGGACTGAGCCATGAAAACCCCTGCTCAGCCTGCAAACGCCCCAAATGAGTTTTCCCCTCCAGCTTTGCCAGGAAGGGTGGTGGGGAGCCCTCACTAATGCACCCATAAAGAAAGGCTGCGGGTGCCAGCAGCTCTTCAACCATAATGAAAGTCTCAGGTATCCCAGCCCGGCCAAATCACCTCCTACAGACGCAGAACGGCGCTGGAGCAGCAATAAAAGTGTCAGGGACGTCTCCTCGTGCATCACCAGGCTGCAGCATTTTGGGAACGGCCTGCACAGAGGTTAATTATTGCTTCCCTCTCTTCCCCTCTCGCTCCCAGTTTAAGATGGATCTGACTGTCAGGAGGGGTGACAGATGAAGACAAAGCACAGGTACGGCTCCGTGAACTCTGCGCCTGCCGTGTCCTCCTAGAGCAGCCGGGAGCGCGCGGGGTGGAGCTGGGGAGGGAGAGGAGGGGGGAGAGTGGAGAAAGCAGCAGCCATACCAGTGCTGGAATGGATTTGCAGTGAGGGACGTGGGATTGCTGGACTGGGAGAAGAGGAATTACAGCTCCTTCTGCCCCACTCTTGTGGAAGGAATTTATTTTCCTCCTCTCCCCTTCGTACAGCTTCAAAACTTTGCTCCAGTTTGGCAGAGACCTTTCCCCAAATATCAAGGAAACCTTGAGAAAGAGGTCATGGTCAGCTGCCTCCTGCTCCACATCACTGCAAACACAAACATGTATTCAGGCATCTCCCCTTTGAGAGTTAATTTAAGAAAATCTGGATCAGGGTCCCAGCTCTGCCACAATCATGAGTCTCGGAAGTCCTGCTCCCAAAAGCAGCCTCTGGCTGGAACAACACTCAAGTCTTTTGGGTGGAAGAAGCATTGCAGATGCTGTTACAAGCAGCCCCCAGCAGACAGATATCCCTGAGCATCCCTTCTCCATGTGCAACAAGAGATGACCTGTCTTTCACTTTCCTTCCTGGTCAGTGGCTGCAGTGCCAGCACAGTCCTTGCCATTAAAGCCTTGTTTTGGCCTCTGGAGGTCAAAGAGATGACCATGACCTTTCTGTTTCCCAGGACATGTCCCTCTTCCTCTCTACAGAGCAGCTGGCCTGTTTTGACCCCCTCTGTCCTCCCAGTGACCAGACATGCTGCCCAGGGGGTGCCAGCCCTGCTGCCCCCAGCAGGGACAGGGCACAGCTGCTTTCAAAGTAGCTTCTTTCCAGCCAGCTGGGGAAAATCAGTTCCTATGCAGCAGACAGGAGAACATTGGTCTTTCCCAGGAAAAGCCAGCTGCTTACCCTCCTAGGCAGGTTTTTTTGGTTTGTTTTTTTTTTTTTTTTTTGTGTTGGGTTTTTTTTGTTGTTGTTTCTTTGATTTTTTTGTAGTTAAAGGATGCTGTGACAGTGTAGCACGTGCCCCACTGTTGCTGTTTTTCCCCTCTGCCCCCACACAGAAATTCCCCAGGCACTGGGAGCAGTGGCCTTCCTCTTCCACTCCAAGAGGGTTTGAAGGTATTCATCAGGAAGATGGATTCATGCCCCCTCCCCTGCTACCCCCTGCAATCTGGTTTAGCTCTCACCTGTGTTCAGGGGCTGCCAAAGCACCTTCAGGGAGGCTGCAGGCTGGAAACAACAAGCCTGGAAGATGCACTGGTTCCTCAGGGCAGAGCAGCACCCACATCTCCATGTTCTGCCTTCCCCTCTCTCAAGGGCACAGAGAGGGATGTGGCTTCAGCCACTTGAGAGGGATGGAGCCCCCACAGGCACCCAGGATGAGAAATTTTCCTGTTCCCAAAAGGGTTTGGATTTTATCCCATGCTAGGACCTGAGGGATGGGAAATGCCAGCATTGGCAGTTTTCATCCCTATGGGAAGGCCTTCAAGGCTGACCCTAATGGGAAGATCTGCCTTGAGCCATTCCCAAACAGTGCCTTCCCTTTCCAGGCTTTCCAGCCATTTCAGCCTGGCTTGATACCATTTAGCTGCAGATGCTGAAGGAAACATCACTTCAAATTAAACCAAAGGGGAGCACTTCGGCTGGACAGCTTTGAAGTAGGAGGCTTTGATAAAAGAATGTATTTCCTCCCCCTCTTGATCTTTCCTTCTTCCCCCTCTCCTCTCCAAATGGTGAGTTTTGGCAAGGCTGCTCCTGCACAGCCACGGGAAAGGCTGTGACTCCCCCTCCAGGGGCATCTTCCATGACTCAGCCAAACAGCCTCTCCTCGGATGAGGGACTCAGTACCAGCAGCTGAACCCAAGTTCAGCCTCTCTGAATCACCCAGCAGATTTAAAGCAAAACCAGATTTAAAGCACCAAGAGCTCTTTTGTCCCTCCTTGTGCACCCTGAACAGAATAACTGTGCAGAGCCCAGAAGATATTTCCAAGGAGTTCAGTTCCTAGAGGAAAGGTGCAGCACAACTATCCCGACCCATTGCCAGCCTTACTCTATAAGTCATACTGTATATGACTTACACAGTAAGGTTGTCACATTGAAACCAGGGTAGGATGCCCTCTCCAGAGCCACAAGTGTTCTGCCATGGGAATAAGCAGGAGATACTTTTAAGCGGTCATTTAGTTACCCTGTGTCTTCCAGGCAGCTCCCACAGCCGCAGGAGGCTCCCATCTCTCCAGGCGCTTTCCCGAGCCCGTTTCAACCCCAGTGCTCAGCCCTGAGCGGTCTGGGCTGTCAGAGCACCAAGCAAGCCCCCAGTGCTGACCTTGGATGAAGGCTCAGCCCCATGTACTCCTCACCAGCCCTCCTGGAGGGCAGCAGGAGCAGCCAGGATGCAGGCAGCACGTGTGGAGGGTGTGTAGTGAGGGCTGAAGGGCTCAGAGCTCATCCCTCCCTGCGCGACAGCTAAACGAGCCGAGACAATTAAATGTGCTGTTTGATGGCTGCCTGGCAGAGCCACAGCCTCTCTCTCTTTTAATAAAAGGGCTCTTCCCCAGGATCGCTCAGGCTGCAGGGAGGGCTGCAGCTTGTGAAGTGTGAGAGCTCTTCACATTTAATTAAACAGCCCGTCCAAGCCTGCCTCGTGTCGGCAGAGCTGCCAGAGATGCCCTGGCGCCTTGCTCCCACTGGGTGAAGCACCCCTGCCTCCTTCCATCCTCACCGCCAGCACGGACAGAGCTGTGTGCCAGCTTGCCTGGGCTGCCTGAGCCACCCCACACCGCTGTGCCCCAGACAGCAGTGCCCACAGGGTATTTAACCCTTGCAGAGCTGATAACCCCCTCGATGTGAGCCAGGCTCTCCAGGGGGCTGAGCCCCAGCGGCTCACTGAGCGTGTGCTGCAGAAATGGGGGCTGCTGCAGTACCCAGGGTGTGAGACAGCCAGGCATGGGGAATCTGCCAGTGGATGCAGCCCCACGGTGACCCATAGCACCCCTCCCCATGTCTGCCCTGCAGCCACACAGGCCACCCCACGGCTGGGACACCACGGCCTCCCCGAGCCCCGCGCTCTCAGCCAGCTTCCGCCTGTCCCAGCTCTGCTCCTCGTCAGCCGAGCAGGGGAAATGCCCTGCTCTTGCCCAGGGCAGATAAGAGAGATGGATAAGGGTGGGGGCAGAGGGGAGGCCAGCATTTGGGTAGCTTGGCTGACTTTTCAGAGAGCACTTGTTTTGCTGAGCCCTGCGGCTTAACCCTTCCTTCCCCAAGGCCAGGGCAAGCTGGCAGTGGGAGAGACCTGGAGCTTTGATCAACTCTAGATAATGCCATCCTCATGGGCTCAGGATGGACCTTCTCCATGTTTAAAGCTCCCTGTTGAGCTGGCAACATTCATTTCTGGTTCCTCCATCCCCGGGCAGAGAAGGCAGCATCCTCCCTCCCAAAATGCTTGCAGGGGAACTGCCACTCCCATCCTGCAACACAGCAGCCTGGTGGCTGAGGGTTTGCTATCTACAGGCATGGAGGCCTTCACTCCACTGTCTGCAGCTGTGCTTGCAGGACATGCCAGACCAGGCTTCCCTGGACCTTCTTGGTCCCCTGACACCAGCTGAGATGCAAACACAGAATTTTTCTGTTTTATTCTCCCCATCTGAACTCTCCTGTGAGGGAAGGACCGGCTCCAGCAGGTGTCCTGGAGAAACACTGAACAGCCATCCCAGCCCTTCATTACATACAGCCACACGTGGCTGCAAAGTGGGAAAGGTGGATGGGGGGAATGGGATATGCAGGTTGCAGCTTCTGCCTCTCCTCTGCCTCTCCTCACAGCCATAGCTGGGAGAAGGAGGTTATTAAAGGGGAGGGCTCAGACTGTGCTTTGAATGTGGACATCCAGCCAGGTGAATATTTGGGGTTTTCACAAGTAGCCCAAAGTTGCTGTCCCCCGCTCCCCTCCCACATTCTCGAACCGGCAGAGCAGCTGGGGGAAGCTGCTGATGGGTATGAGCCCTTCCCAAGCCGCCGGGGCTCGGGGCTGCTCTGCACAGACCCCATCACTCACACTTTGAGGCCTGCCAAGCCAAAGGCACAGTAATTGCACAGCAGATCCCCCCCACTTCCGAGCAGTGTGCTCTGGCAGGGACCAGGCACGGGGGCTCCCATTTCCGCCTGCCTCCAGCTGTTAGGGAGCAGAGAAGTGACAGAGAGCAGCCCCAGGCAGAAAGGGCTGCGAGGAGAGACAGCAAGCAGCGCTGCGATAAGGCGGGTCCCTGCTGAGCACCGCCTGCCTTTGAGATAACGCACCCTAGGCGCTCCCTGAGGGGTACCTGTGCTCCATGCAGGGTACCTGTGCTCCCTGCAGGGTACCTGTGCTCCCTGCGGGATACCTGTGCTCCCTGCGGGATACCTGTGCTCCCTGAGGGATACCTGAGCTCCCTGCAGGGTACCTGTGCTCCATGCAGGGTACCTGTGCTCCCTGCGGGATACCTGTGCTCCATGCAGGGTACCTGTGCTCCCTGCGGGATACCTGTGCTCCCTGAGGGATACCTGAGCTCCCTGCAGGGTACCTGTGCTCCCTGCAGGGTACCTGTGCTCCCTGCAGGCTGTGCCCTCACATGGGTTATTGCCTGCTCCAGCTCAGCCCCCTCTCTCCGTGGAGTCAGACCCCAGTCCCAGATTCCATGCCCATGAAGAGGGGAAAGCCCAGAGCACAGGGAGCAAACCCAGGACATCAGATGAGCACACAAGAGGAGATCCAA
Organism: Melozone crissalis; assembly: GCF_028551555.1. NCBI lineage: Eukaryota > Metazoa > Chordata > Aves > Passeriformes > Passerellidae > Melozone > Melozone crissalis. The sequence continues at coordinate 13,400,933 of NW_026535797.1, read as the reverse complement.
CCAAGACCATCCCCACACACTACTAAGGATAGGTCTTTCCCCCACCTGACCACACATGAAGGTCAAAGAGTCACCTGTAATGTAAGGAGAGTGTGGGGACCCTCCAGCCCCCCCGGGCTGGTGCTGCTCCTGAGGAATCTGCACAGGGATCATCACCTCAAAGGGACAGGCAAGATAGTCTGTCCCTTCACTGGTTCCAGAGTCAACATCCCACTCACAGCCTCACTACTGGTCATGGGTACAGTCACATCAGCAGCTCTTGGGTTTTTCAAGCCAGAGGAAGTGGAGCTTTCAACAGACAGAGCTGAGAAAAAAAAAGCAGTCTCAAGTTAAAACCTTTTACAGGCTCCAGCAGGCACCGGTGCTGGCAGAGGCAGAGGGTGTTACCCTGCATCAATCCCAGCATAAAAGCTCTGCTGTCAACACCAGCTAAAGAGTCCACAAAAGCTGCCCCACGCACAGCCCTGCCAGCACTTCAGCCAGGCTGGAGGACAGAGGCTGCTTCCATGGCTTTATCTGCCTGGAAAGCCCTCCTTAAGATAGGAGGAGGAGGCTGCTTGCCCTGCTGGAAGGAGCTGCAGGTGCCTGGAGCTGGTTCAGTCCCAGACTGTCATCTGGCTGCACTGGGACAAAGCTCCCCATCTCCCACAGCCTTGCTAGAGAAGGGACTGTCTGCTGTCTGATATAACACAAGCAAAACTTGTGTCAGGGGAACTGCTTCTCCTTGAGACCACTCCCCAAACCAGAGCACAGGGCAGTCATAGATACCCATTTTCACGGGGAAACAGTATCTCACATCTCTTCCACTGGCTGTGCTGTTCTCTGCAGGAGTGGGTACTGGGGTTGGCAGGATTACTCCCAAACAGAAAGGGCACAGCTAGCATGCAAGACCAAGGAGAGGAGGCAAAAAAGCCACAGGGGGGAAGTGCCAGCATTCAAGTGTCCAGGTAGGCCTACAGCAAGGACAGGGAGAAAGTAGCACCTGGATCCTGCTAAATGATGGATATGGCATGGTGCAATATCTTTCAGCCCTCACCTGCACACAGAGGTGCCTCCAGACATAGCTGGACCTGTCCAGCCACCTCAGCTGAGCCACCTCCCTGACAAGCTCTCACTTTTCACCAGCCCTTGAACAAATCCATGTCTGGAGGGGCCACCCATGCAGCCCAGCAGACAGCACACAGGCTTGCTGCAGCACCAGGCACCAGCTGTTCCCCGTGCCTTGCACCATCTCACCTTGCACAGCCTCTCTGCCTCCAGGAGGCTCAGCTTTCCCTCTGCCTGCTCCTAAAGGCAGCCCAGGGCTGGTAAGGGCGGAGCAGAAAAGGGCTGCCCAGGTGGAGCTGACTTAGGAAGGGATGTGGGTGAGAAAGCTTTGCAGAGAGGGATTGAACCCAAGGCTTTAACCTGACCTTGCAGGCAAGCTGTGATGCCAGGGCAGAGCTCTTCCCTGGATGGCCGGGCAGCTGTACGGGGTGCAGCATTTCACACCTTACCCCTGTCCTGCAATAATCCCCATTTCCCTCCAGTATGGCTCACATCTCCATGCACTGCCCAGGATTCCTGCAGTGCCAGACTGAGGGGCACTCAGCAAAGCAAACCCAGCTCTGTGTCCCTGCAGCCAGCTCGCCCAGCCTCCCCCCACAGCCAGCACCCCGCCACTTGCTGTGACTGATCCAGGGAACCTGGTGCTTTTATTAAACTCTTTGCTTCCTGTTTTAAGCTTAATAATAAATTGCATGTCACATTATGGCTGTGTTTATTAAAACCCATTGGCGTGGGCTTTGCTCTGCAACAGCATTTGAATTATTGAAAGCAACCCCCCATGGAGACCTATTTGCTGCAAACGCAGGAGGATTTATTTCCATTTTGTTTATCAGGCAGTATAAGTGCTGGGTGGAGGCAGGGAAGCCGCCTTGCTGCTTTATTTTCTCTCTGAGCCACGACAGCAGAGGGAAGAGGTGCCTTGCAAAAGACAGTGGGGGAAAATGCCACTCCCAACAGAGGTGGGGACAGGTTGGGGACAGAAGCCCTGGGGGTAGCTGGTCACTCTGCTGTGAAGGTCTCTCTGGCTCTGGTTGAGTTTTCCATGCACAGTTGCTTTGTGCCTCAGTTTACCTGTTTGCAGAGCGAGGTTACAGCACTGCTTCCATCCAGGCATGACCAGTGATCAGCTCAGGCTCAATGAGCCCCTGCCAAAGTCACTGATCTCCCATGGGAGGTGCCCATGGCGTGGGGGCATTGTCAGGGTGGCCACGAGGGGTGTTCACCCTTTTGCAGCCCTAGCTCAGCGCAGACACCCAAGGACTGCAGCCGAACATCTCCAGCTCTGCCTCACCCCAGCTCTGCCTGCAGCAGCCACCCAAAGCCGGTGACAAGAGGATGCTTTGGCTCTGGGACCATCCCGAGGGACAGCTCACACTCGTGTCCCTTGTATCATCCCTCCCAGCAGGGCAGAGGCTCTGCCAGGGGCAGGCACGGATGGATCTGAGGGTCGGGGTGCTCCGGGCGTGCCCAGCCCGGCCCGGCCCGGCCCGGATGGCTGTGCCGGGAGGTGGCAGCACCGTTTAGCGGATAATCGCCGCCCTGGCCCGGCACGGACCGGCGGGAGGCGCGGGTGCGCCGCAAGAAGCACGGCCGGCAGGTTGGGAGAGGTGATTCTGTCCCTCTGCTCTGCTTTGTGGGACCCTACCCGAGTGCCGTGTCCAGCTCGGGGGCTCCCAGCATTAGAAGGATGTGGATATGCTGGAGCGAGTCCTGAGGAGGGCTGTGAAGATGCCCAGAGCGCTGGAGACAGGCTGAGAGAAGAGTAGGCTGGAGAAGAGAAATCTCCAGGAACACTTTAAGGCATGTTCCAGAACCTAAAGGGTCTAAAGAGACGTGGAGAAGGACTTTGGACAAGGGCATGTAGTGATAGAAAAAGGGTGAATAGCTTTAAACTGAAAGAGAGTAAGTTTAGGTCAGATATTAGAAAGAAATTCTTTTTTGTGAGGATGGTGAGGAACCAGCATAGGGTGCCCAGAGAAGTTGTGGGCTCCCCAGCCCCAGAAGTGTTCAAGACCAGGCTGGGTGGGGCCCTGAGCAACCTGGCCTAGTGGAAGGTGTCCCTGCCCATGGCAGGGGCATTGAAACTAAATGACCTCTGAGGTCCCTTGCAATCCAAACTATTCCATGATTCCATGTGCCTCCTGCCCAGGCCCAGACAGGGAAGCACAGGGGCAGTATGTCTTTGTTAGAGGGGTGTATTTACTTGCCAGACTTGGTGGGTTTTCCCTGCAGACCACGAAACCCTGTGATTGGCAGCTGCTCAGCAGGTGCATCTCCTGGCTCTTTCAGGTCCTGGCAGGACAAGCTGCCTCTTCTTTGTACCCAGGCTCTCAGTGACCTCTGGCGCCCTGGGAAGTACCCACACCCTGCTCCTCTCAGGTGGCCAGGAGGTGTGGGTGCTGTGCATGGGCCAGTGGCCATGTCAACACTCCCCAGTCCAGCTCTCCTGGTCCCTGACATCAGCCTGACCTCTGGGCTCCCCTGACCAGGTGCTCTAAGTGCAGTCAGCTGGGCTGGCAGGAGCTGCTCAGCTCCCTCTGCCCCCAGGAAGCAACTGCACCAAATTTCAGCCAGGAAAGGAGTTTGGTGCTGCATGCATTGGGGCACACCCTCTGAACCCACAGGGACACCAGGTTTGGTCAGGTCCCCAGGACCCTCTGCATGCCTGGAGCTGAGAACAGGATCTGCAGAGCCTGGGGTGCCCCTCCTTGGGGCTGCAGGAAACATGTGAGCAGCCAGCAGCAGAGGTGACCAAATGCTTTGAGAGCCAACAAATAACCTCAATTAAGCTCTGTGGCAGTGACCGATTCCAGCCGTGCAGCAATATTGGCTTCTTTAATTTTTAAGTGACTGGAAATGGCAAGGCTGGGAGCTGGGATGAGGAGACACCAGCCCTCTCTGTGCCCCTGGAGCCCTTTGCTACCCTTCACCTTGGAGTGGAGCTCAGCTACTGGCTGAGCTCCATCCTGCCGGTCAGACAGTGGGATCTGAGGAGTCTGGGACACCAGCCCTTGGTTTGGATAATTTTGGCCAAGAGCTTTTGCTCAAATTCCCCCTCTCTCGGTCACCACATCCCCACTGCTCTTCCTGCCAGGCAGGAGCCACCAGCATTCCCTGCCAGCTCCCTACAGGGTGTGAAGGCACTGGGTGTGAGGCAGAGGGGGGCAAGGGCTCAGACCCCAATGCAGATGCCCAGGCAGGGCATTGTCCTGCAGAGCACACGGAGAGCCAGGGATGGAGCTGTGACACATCCAACTCTCTCCAGCCAGACCAAAGCTGCACCCACACCAGCACGACCTGGGTGTGTGCCAGCACAGGCAGGGCAAGCCTGGCCCTGAGGAGGGTTGGCATGGCAGCCCTGGCTGGGGGCCAGCCCCGGGCACCGGCAGGGAGCCCAGCAAGCAGCTCCTGACTGCCCAGGCTCCAGGAGGCTCTCGGATTTCCCCGTGGCAGCCTCAGCCTGAGTGTGGCCCAGTTCCACCAGCTCATTTGTGTGCAAAACAGGAAGGGGATCAGGATGGATAAAAAAGGCCCAGCTTCTCTGAAAGAATGGTTTACACCCAAAAAAAGCAAAATAAAAGCCAATGGCACACTTCTGTCCCTGATCCCTCCTGAACACTCTCCAACTCTGATGGAGCAGCCCAGGAGGATTCCGTTGTGCTCTTACATGGAAGGAGAAGCTGAGGCATCAATGGCTTTTGCATTTCTCTGCCTGAGAAGGGGTTTTCTCTCAGAAAGGGTAGGCACCCCAGCAGGCAGGGCAGCAGTGCCCCGTCAAGCTGTGGTGCAGGGGGCCAGAACTGGCCCAGCCTCACCGTTTGCAGGAATTTTGCTCTGCTGCCAGTTCCAGACAAATCCCTTTTATTTGCTTGTTCAGGTTTCAGTGCCGTAATTGTGTCATCTGAGCCAGCTCTCAAGAGAAAAAGGAAGAAAAGAAAAGAAAAAACATGTGAAGAGAGTAGCACGGGACCCAAGCCACCATCCTTATTGCATCCTGCCTGCTCCCGCCTGGGGTCTGCCAATTCCTCTCTCACAGGGTCTGGCTCTCTGCCGCAGATCTGCACCTCCCCAGAGCTGGGACTGAATAACTGGGAGGAGTTTGGTCCATATGGAGCTTTTGAGCACCAGAAGTCCTGTGAATGCTGCTGCTTTGGGGGATAAAGCACCCCTTGAATGGAGCTCAGCCCCAGAATGCCCAGAGGAAGGGTCGTGACAGCACTGTCTGGGCAGTGAGCAGCACAGTACAGTTCTGAGCTTCCTTCCTGTGCCCCCAAATGAAAGTTTGCTCCAAATCACCAGCTCTGGGAGGTAGGTGGGTTTTTTTTAATATAATGTTTCCAGTGGAAACTGGAGCACCCCTTTACTTCACCAACTAGTCACAGAGCTGCTCCACACTTGACAGAGCTGTGGTCACCTGGGTGGAGACCCCAGTGCCACAGAACTCAGGACCCCAGGATGAAAATGGGCAGCAATGGGATGGGATCCAAACACATGGGAGTGCAGTGGTTGGAGCTGATACATCACCAATGCACAGGAGATTGTCTGCTGGGCACCCCCATCCCCAGGTGGGGTGGGAAGGGCAGGACCCACACCAGGACCAGCTGTGAGCACTGGGATGTGCAGGAGGGCTCCTCAACTCAAGCACCCCACAATGGACAAGGTAGCATCCACAGTGTTTGCACCCTTCCTCACCCCCATAATCATCCTTGTGGATGCAGGACAGTCAGCCAGCCTTGGCTTTGACCTACGTGTATATTTTAAATAACATCAACTGAAATGACAAAGGAAAGCATGAGGTCAGTCAAAGGCATGGAAGGGAAAAATTAAGTCAGTCAAAAAAAGGCCAAAGTGTTTCTGACCACAAGGGTGGTTCAGCTGGAGAAAAAAGCTCTGAAAGCCACAAGTGCCTGGTTTCCTCAAATCACTACTTTTCTGGTTAAAAACAAAACAGAAGAGAAGGGTGTTTTGGCAGCAGGTTCCTCAGGCTCTGGGGAGAAGCTGGGATGTCTCTGTGCTTGGGGGATACAGAGCAGATGGAAGGGGGCAGGGGGCTGTGACATGCTGGTTATCACAGTCAGGTCCCAGCTCTCTGCTCCAGCTTCCCCAAAAATTATTCACACAGGACTGAATGCTCCTGCCCTGGCCTCACTCTCCCAGAGGAGGCTGTCTCCATCCCCAGCACCAAGTCCTCATCACACACAGCACAGCTGTCCCCACAGTGTCCTACCTGCCATTGTGTCTCTGCTCAGTGCCAGAGGACAGATCCACCCTGAGCTGTCCCTGGTCCCAGCCCTTGCCAGCAGCCAGTATCCCATCCCCCAGCACCCCAAAAGGTCGTGTCACCCTGTCCTTCACCCCAAAAACCAGGCTGTTGTGCCAGGATTGTTCAGAAAAGGAGTTTTGGGCCGGAGGATGTTTGCTCCAGAGATGTCCCCAAGCCCAGGGAAGGATCGCTGTGGGCAAGGTGGTCTCTGCAGCTGAACATGCCATCTCTGGGCTAGTAGTAGTCCTCCTCACTCTCCCTGTAGTCCTCAGGTGTCGTGCGGGGCTTCAGCAGGGAGAAGTCTGTCAGGTTGAGTTGGTCTGAAATGGCAGCATGGGGACAGTGTGACATTGCCACCCTGCTGTGCCTGTCCCCTTCCCCACCAGGACCAAAGCCAAACCATGCACAGCAGCTCTCTGAGGCACCCCCAGCACAGCCCCACGCTCCAGCAGCTCCTGCCACACCGGTGCACCGTGCCCAGACACCCCTTCCCACATCCCCAGGAGAGCAGGGGGACAAGGACGTGCTGCTCACCCGGAGTGAAGACGGTCAGGCTGGCCAGTGCCACCACCTCCCCGAGCCTGTTCCTGGCGAAGCAGCGGTACGTGCCCTCGTCCGTCACCCGCACGCCCTGGATCTGGAGCCAGCCTGTCACCTCGTATTTCTGGGGGCCGCCTCTGAACTGCGAGAAGGGAGGGCTTCTGTCAGCACTGGTGGCAGAGCAAGGGGGAGCCTGTGCCACAGAGCCCCGGGTCCCCTTCCCGCCGGCACTGAGGTCCCAGGATTGCTCTGGCAGCAGCCATGCTATTTTCTGTTTATCCCCAGGAATAAATAAGCTTGTCCTGACCCAGCTGGGCTGCAGCTGTGTTTGCAGGCTGCTATTACGGTCTGGCGGCCAGGGGGGGAGGACAGTAGAGTTTCCTCCAACCAGGCAGGGTAGTTCTGCTTGGGGTGAAGATCTTCAGCCAGACCCTGCAACAAGCTGTGGGGAGGCGTGAAGGACAGAAAGATGGAAGGGGGCCATGGTGCAGGTTCCACCTGCCCCTCTGGCTCCCTCAATCCATCCCACCACAGTTTCTTCCTCATTGGTGCCTGGCTGAGGTGCATGGCCCCTTTGACTCTGCCCACACCCTCTAATAGCTATGTACACCCAGCTGGGTGCTATATTTGGGGCTGGCCACAGGCAGGATGCTGCCCCCTGGGCCTGCCAGCTCTGGAGAGAAGCCCTGCTGATGGGAAAAAAGGGCAGGAACTGCCTGAGTGTGCTGGTAGGACCAGAGGACAACCCAGGCTGTAAGGCACTAGGGGAGTCCTCTTTCCTCTTTGCCTCTCTCTTTCCAGCCCTGGCAGCAAGACTGCGAGTGAAGCCAGCACACACAGCAAAATAATGGCAGGCAAGTGGCAAACTCCCTGCTGCAGGACTCTATGTAAAAGCTCAAAAATTACTAGAGGAAATCACAGGAGAGAGCTATGCTGATGGCTCCTACCACTGAGACACCAGCCCTGGCTCAGTCAGTCCTCGTGTTACAGAGCCTCCAGTGACTCCTTCCCATCCCCAGGCAGCCAGGCTTGGCCATTCCCAGAGTATGGCCACTCTCAGGTCTGGTTGTCCATGGGCTCTGAGGAGCACTGGGTCACTCTAGGGTTGTCTTCAATGCCCTGGGCACACCCCTCACCTGGACAGAGATGTGGGGGTCATCTCCAGGCAGCAGCATCTCCATTCCATCCTTCCTCCACTCAATGGATGCCATGGGGTAGGCGAAGACCTCGCAGCCGAAGATGACATCCTGCCCGGTGATGTTCCATGTGTCATAGGGAGGAGAGGTGATCTGAGGCTCTGGGAGGGGGTAGAGGAGAGCAGGGTGGGCTCAGAAGGGGTCCCAGCCTTGGCATGTCCCACGGACTCTCTTGGGCTGCTCTCTGGAGCCTTTGGTTCACACAGAGATCCTGGGACCCCTCCCATGTCTGTCTCCTCTCCCTCCCATGGCAGACCCCCACATTTCCCAAGGACATGGTCCCTCCTCACAGCTGGGACTGGGAGCTCCCTCCCCAAGACCCCCAGTCCATGGAGGGTTGCCATCCCTGCTGGCCTCAGTTTCCCTGCCTGTGCAGTGATGCTCAAGCAACACACACAGCAGGAAGAGCTGCAATGAGTTCTGTAACATTGCAATGACAGCAATGTCACAAACAAAGCTGTCCTGAGCCATTGGAGCATGCTCCTCCTGTGGGAGAAAGGCCACGGGGTGCTCATCCAGCCTGAGCTGGTGAGCATGGATGAGGTAGTTGAGCTTCCAGCCAAGTGAGGCCTCTGCTCTGACACAGGGCTGGTGCCAGCAATGAAGGGAGGCAGCAGGTCCCCATGTCCTGGATGGAGCCAACAGCTCCATGTTCCACATCCCTTCCCCGGAGGGACAGAGTGAGGATTGTCCTGCTCACACACTGCTCCATGACCTGGCCCATAGCATGAGCCAGAGCTCAAGGGAAGGTTTCCACCTCCAAATATACCTGGGAAAATAGATGATGATTTACAGAAGATAAGGTCAGCCTTGGCACCCCTCAAGCTGCAGTGACATCACTGGGTGACCTGTGCTGGGCTGGGCAGGATGGGGCATGGCCTTCCTGCTACACTGTCCCCTCTCAACCCCCTCCTGAGTTTTAACTGGGAGGTGGAAATCACACAGCCAAGCCAAACCAACCCTGGTTTCTATTTGCAGGAGGCAGGCACATTTCTCGGGAGCAACAGGCCAGTGTGAACCCAGCCCTGCCGCCAAGAATTCGCTAACAATTCCCTGGAACTTCCCCATCTGCTCCAGCAGGATTTGTTGCTTCCATAAACTCCACTCCCTCTTGGCAAAGCTGCTCCCAGATTTCTCCAAGCACTGGATCTGCAAAGGGGCTCCCCCAGAGCAGCAGGATGGGGGGGTACTGGTGGGAACCTGGCACTGCAGGGAGCAGCCCCCAGCGCAGTCCTGTCCCTGGTTTTGCTGCCAGGTGAAACAGTCAAGCCAGACCCCCTTGCTTGGCTCTTCCCACAGCTCCAGGGCCACTACCTGACTCGCAGGGACCTTCATGGGCCACGGTGAGGTTGGCATCGGGGTGAGCACGGGCAGCCTCCAGGAACCGGCAGATCTGGGCGTAGGTTTTGCCGTCAGAGCCGCAGAGGGCCAGGTGGGACAGGCAGGCGCACTGGGGCTCGGGCACCTCCCCGTGCCGCAGGTCCCCAGCATCCAGCCGGCACTCCAGGTGCTCCCCACACTTGCCGTAGAAGTGGTTGGTGTTGTCCAGGTCGCAGATCTGTCCCTCCAGGTTGGCACATTCCCAGCAGCAGTCGCAGGCGTCCCGCACCGTGCCCGCCAGGCACCCGCGCGGCGTCGGGCACTCCTCTGGCCGGCACTCGGCGCAGCCCTCCCCTTCCTCCAGCAGCCGCTGCCAGCCCCGCTGCAGGTAGTCAGAGGTGCTGGGAAAAGCCTGGCCCAGCTGGAGCAAAGCCCAGGGCAGGGAGAGCAAGGAGAGCACGAGGCAAGAGATGCTGAGGGGCTTGGCTTTGGACATCCTCACGGCAGCTCCTCTATCCCAGCCCCACTGTCACTTGGATGGGGATTTCTGGCACTGCTCTGGTCCCCCTGTCTAGATCTGAGGAGCCATCCTGGCCTGTGAGGAGGGAGAAAGTGTGTTACTGGTGCAGGAAGTGTCTCCCACTCTGCCTCCTGGCTGGCTTGCTCTGGGCAGCAGCACTGTGTGATGTGCAGGGCACGCTTGGTCCCAGCCCCTCTCACCCCCAGCCCTGCAGTCGCAGCCTGTGCACCCTGCAGCTCCCCAGCCAGCTCCTGCCCTGACACTGAGAATCTTCTGGAGAGATAGTGCTGATGACCCCAGCCCAGGAGGTTTCATCCTTGATCCCTTGGCAGCCCAGCATGCAAAGTCCAGCCTCCTCTGACCCCAGCATAGCCTGGGAAGCCACAGGGCTGGCAAGGCACTGGACAGGCTGTTCTACAACATTGTGGTTCAGCTCCTTCATATGCTGCTCCTGGTCTCCTGTCAGAAAGTTGCTCTCAAGCCCTTTTCCTTTCCCCACTGTTTTGCAAGAGTCACGAACAGTTTTTTCCTCCCTCACCGTCCATACAAGCACAATGGAGCAGCTGATCCTGCAGACAAGGTGCTCTTTCTGTGCTGGACGCAGCCAAGCCAGGAGGATGCTCCCACTCATGCCTGGCTTTTGTTCTACTTCTCTCCCTCTGCTGTAACCCCTCTTTTTAGGCACCACCTATTTGAGCAGGGGAAAAAATGTCCACTGCCCAGAAGGTTTTGTGACCCCCTCAGTTATCACACAGGCAACTGAAGCTGAGCATGGAGGAGCTCAGTGCACAGGTGAGCAACCACTGGACTGACAGCAGACCCAGTGTGGTCAGTGTGTACCAGCACGGCAGGGACCCTGCCCTCACACCCCGAGCCTGCATTACCTACTCAGGGAAGGAAGAAGCTGATCTACTCCGGGCTTCCCATCTCTCCCTGGGGGGGGGGGGGGAACGTGGCATCTCAGAGCCTGTCCCCAGAGAGGGTGACAGTGAACCAAATCCCTTTGCCAACATCCCTCCCTGCCCCTGTTACACCCTGGCTGCCTTCCCTGAGATGGGTGAGATTGTGGTCTTCCGCCCCGGAGCGACTCAGCATGAGCGAGCGGGGCTGGGGAAGGGACCTGGGGAGAGAGGCTGTCCCCTCCCCTCCCGCTGGGAACAGCAGCGAAGGGCAAGCTGCAGCCCCCCAGTTACACCCCCACTCTCGGGGCTAACACAGCCCCGAGCTGGGGTGGGGATGGCCCGGATATTGGGTTACACATTTGCATCCCCCGGATAAAAAACCGTGAAGATTTGACCCCTTTACCAGAGACCAGCAGGCGCCCCAGGGGTGGAAAGGGGCAGAGGGTCCCAGTGCCGGAGCCGTCCCCCCGCCCACCCCACCGCAGTCCGTACGGAGTAGGGCTCCATGCCCCGATGGATGTGGGGGGGCCGGAGAAAGGGTACGGGGGAACTGCAAAGTTGGTTTCTGGCTCCGCAAGCCTGGGGTGCAGGCGCTGGGGGTGCTGGAACAGCGCTGGGAAGGGGCACGACGTCCCTTGGGGTCCCCCCCGAGCCCCCCGCCGTCAGCCGCCACTTACCGGAGGCGCCGGTGCCGGGGGTGCGGGGCCGTGGCTGCGGGGCTGCCGGCCCCCGGGGCTGCCGGCCCCCGGCCGCTCCTGCACCGCCGTGATGTCAGCGAAACGTGAATCCCCCCGCCCCTCTCCGGGCCCGCGGCCCGGCCCTGGACCGGGACACGGGCTGGCTGCCTGGCACCCCTTCCCTGCCGCGGGCCCGCCACGCACCCAGCCTGGCCCCGGGAATCTCCCGCTCCGCTCCCCGGCACCGGCACCTCCCTGCTGGAGTCACCCCGTGGTGTGCGGCACCTGGGCTGATGCTCCGCCCCGTCGTGGGGCAGGAAGGGACTGGGGTCCCCCCCTTTGCAGTCCTTGGGACAAGTGAATGGGAGAGGAGGGCATGGCTAAGGAAGTGGCCAAAAGCATCTCTTAGGCTGTAATTTGGTGAGGAAACACAGACTGAAAAGTTGAGCAGCTGCAGTGAGTAAATAGGGGAGTAACTCCTGGGAATGTCTGCACTCGCCTCACACCAGGAGCCACGAGTGAAGGGGGCATTGGGATGTGAACCACGGCACTCCCTTGGCTGGAGTGGAGCCATTGGGAGCAATGGTGGGGCTGCTCCCTGCCACAGCAGTGCAAAACCCATGTGCACAGGGCTGGGGATCCACACCTTCCCAGCAAGCTGCCTCGCTGCTCCCTGCCTCAGTTTCCCTCTGGAGTTGACACTGAGGAGTGGGGGAGCCAGCCTGCCTGTGCAGCACAAACACACACGGTGCCTTTGCATCTTGCTCTGGATGCCATGCCAGGAGGGATCACCCAGCCTGCTCCTCTCCAGGCAAGGAATTTGTGGGATTTAGTTCCCCCATGAAGCTCAAGCAAAGCAGGACCCCTCTAAGGATCTGGTTTCCTTCACCATGCTGCAAAAATCTGCTTTTGCTTTCCAACACCCTCCTGCTAATTTGTTCTGGGTTCCAGGTTTTTGCTCGGTGACATTGTGAGTCCAGCCATGTCTAACGAACGGAAAATGCAGCAGGCTTCAGCCCCCTTAAATCTGCCTCTGCCGGCCAAGCTCCCCTCCCCAGCCCCCTGCTGCAGAGTGGGGTTTCCTGCCAGCTCTGCCTTCAGCCTCACGTCCCACTCCCCCTCTGTGGCCCCCAGCCCCTTGGCTCAGGGCTGCCTCCTCCCCTGGCTCCCCTTGTCCAACCTATTGAGTTCAGTCCCCACATGCCACAAGTTTTCAGGTCCAGCATCCATGAATTGCTGAGCAGCTGGGGCTGCAGCTGTTTTGGGAGCAGGGAAAAAGTCAGGAAGGGCTGAGGTTTTTCTGCATGCTGGGTCAGAGCCTGAGCAGAGAGGAGACAGACAGGAGTGCTGAGCCTCAGACAGGAGTGCTGAGCCTCCTGGGCTATCCCTGCCACACCACCCTCTCTGCTTTGGGATGAAGGACTGCCTGCATGTTCAGGCATTCCTGCACACCCTCACTTGTCCCTGATCCACACAGGGGGCAAGGCAGTGAAGCAAGCCTGGCCCTGTATGCCATCTCCTGCTCACAAAGCTCCTGGCCAGCACAGAAACAGAGCCAGCACTTAAATCCCAGGCACTGCTGAAAACAGTCCATCAATGTTTTGGGTTATTTCTATCTCTTGCCCTTGGCAAGGGGGAACAGGCCCCATTGCTGCTGTCCTTTCCCACACGTGATTCCTCCTCCCACGTGCCATGGCCCAAACACTTGGTGTGTCTTATCTTCATGGGATTATCATGGCCTCTGGGTGGCTGAATTCACCTGAGCATCAAGGCAGCATCCATCAGCCACTAACTGGGGAGAACCCCTGGCCAAAGGTGAAATCCAAACACAGGTCTGAGCAGGAGCAGCTCCAGTTGTGGAGGAATACAACCCAGCCTCAGAAAGCCAAGGGCAGCTTAGCTCAGCTCAACAAGATGGAGCTCAAACGTGGCAGTTAATTAAACCTCCCGCTTAATGAGACTATTGAATGTGTTAATAGACAGTAGCAGCTATGAATGAGAGGTGGAAGATCTAACCTGTGCTTAACAAGGACTTCTGCTCAATCACACCTGAAGTCAATCAACACAGCCGTGGCTGCAAATGGGCTTTGTGGCTGCAAATGGGCTTTGTGGCTGCAAATGGGCTTTGTGGCTTAGGTTGCTTGACAGCTTTGTGGGGAAAAGGGTGATCGCAGCCCTGCATGGCCTGGCACTTGGGTAAACTGCATTCCTGGCTCCCTACCAGTGCTGGCTGGTTATCTCTCTTTCCTCACTTTTCATGAGCCCAGTGAAGCTCCTGGAACTGGGCTTTGAAAGCTGAGCCTAAAGCACCGAAGTCTCCTCCTCCCTTCCTGGTGGGTCGCTCCCCATACTCTTTCCTCATGTTGTAGTGGTCCCATAGAAGCCAGGAGTCCATGGGTGCTCCTGGCAGGCCCCCATCCTTGTCATCCCTCCAGAGCTCTGCCATCAGAATGAAACACATCACATCCAGTCAGGGGTACCCCACTGCTCCTGGCCCCACTGACCCCCCTGCAGCTTTGGGCTGATCCCCCGGACACCCCATAGCAATCTGGGGTTTATGGCAGACAAAGCCAAGGGAAGAATCCACTCTGAAAAAAAAAGCCCCGGGCCAAGTGACTCAACGTACGTCATGTCAGGCAGGGCTGGCGGGGCTAGGAATGTGGGTTATGTCACAGCAGAAGCACATGTCACCAGAGATCCTGGGACAATGCTGCCAGCACACCGCCTGGGCCATGGGGGTCTCCTTCTGGTAGTAAACCAAATCTCTCTCGTTTCACATCGAATACACTCTCTGCTTGCTGCTGTCTGACAGCCTGGAACAGCCCGGTTCTGGCCAGCCCAAGGCTGTGGCTCTCGAGGGGCCCAGCCACATTCCAGGGTTCCACTGCGGGGACAAGGCAGGGGAACAGGCAGGTCACCCCGCCTGCGTGCCATGCCGGACCTGCTCTAGGAAGCAGCCAGGCTCAGGTTTCTCCAGGCTTTTCCAGACCAAATTCCTCTGAAGAACCAGCCCGTCAGCAAATTCTTGGGGAAGCGGTTGCAGCTGTGCGCAGGGTCACCCGGCCCCGAGGCGCGTCCCGAACGGTGAGGGACGCCCCGGTGTCCGGACTGCCCGGGGTCCCCGGCACGAGCCGCGGCTCAGCTCCATCCCGGCAGGAATCCTGAGGCGTTCCCACCAGCCCCAGCCAAGCGCAAGTCTAATTACCCGGGGCAGGAACCGAAAAGACGGCGGGGGCTGCATTCCCGGGATGTCCCCGCAGTGCCACGACCGTGCCAATTTTGGCACCGCGGTGCCGGGTGAGCACGGGTTGCAGGGCCCGTGACCCGCCCGGCTCCTTCCGCAGCCCGCGGCAATCGGAGCCCGGCGGTCTCGCCCGGCCCGCAGGGCTGCCCCGGCCCCGGGTGCGGCTGCGGGGTCTCTGCTGCCACCTCCAGGGCACCGCTGGCCTCGTCCCCTTGCGGTGACACTGACCCTGTACCTGGGGGCTGCAGAACCCGCACTAATGCGTGCACACCTCAGCCCCACCACCCTTATCTTCCTGCGCGCTAAAAGCCCCTCCGTGAGCCGAGCCTGGGAGCGATGTAATGTCCTGAGGGGCTTGGGCACATCCTCCTGTGACGGTGGGATCCTCTCTTCAGCCCGCCCTGGTGCTCAGGGCTGCACGGTCCCCCAGACGGGGTGGGTGCTCCAGAGGGTGCTGCCAGCTCAGTAGCACCGCGCCCGCTGCCGCCTTTGCCACCCTCCCTTTCCCCAGGCTCCAGGAGCCCGGCAGGGCTGGGACGCAGCCAGGGAAGGTGACCCGCTGCCAGCACCCCGGCACCCGCTGCCGCTGGGGACCGGCGCTGGGGAGGGGGAGCCTGCCCGCTCCCCCCTGCAAGAGGCTGCCCATTTCCAGGCGTCATTAAAGAGCAATTAGCTGGAAATTAAGCTGAGAACAAGTATTGATTAGCTCATTAAGGCTGGGGGAGCCGGCTGAGGCGGTAGGAATTGCTGCTGCTCGCCCTCATTATGGGCAAGGTTAAAGCATGTGGTCGGGCAGCTCATTAAAAATGCCAAGGACCAATCGATGTCCCCAGCCCAGCGCCGCCCAGCACCCCCAGCACCCCTGGGGACATCCAGCTGCTCTCTTTCTGGGACTGGCCCTTGACCTCTGTGATGAGCCAGCTCGGGAGGGACTGAGCATCCTTGCTCCCCTGCTGCATCCTGGGCTCCCCTGCAGAGGCAGCAGTGTCCCTTTGGGGCTTGTCAACACCTCAAAACTCGCCGGCCAAGTGAGATTTCTCTTCCCCGGTCAGGGGAATCCACGGTTCCCCCTTGTGCAGTGAAGTGGCTAAATCTGCACCGCTGCTGGCTCCAGGAGAGAACAGACCCCGTGGCTGAGCAGCCCAGAGCTGCAGTGCTCCAGTACTGGGTTTTTCATGTCTCTGCCTAGTGGTGCCAGCTTGTGCAGGTGTGGGACAGACCAAAGGGGGTCTCAGGGATGAAATGCAAGCAGGTGACAGATGAAGGACCCTCAGTGGCTCAGTGTGCCGCACCACACTGCCCTGTATCCCAGCCTCATGGCTCTTGGGGGTCTCTTGGGGTTAGCCCAGGCTCAGCCTGGCCAGACCCATGCAGCCAGACCCAGCCATCCCAAGCATCTGCGTCTCTGGTCCCGTGGCCCTCCCATTTCCACCTCTGCCTCTCGTGGCCACCAGCAGCTCAGGGCCAGCTCCCAGCCAGCACACACAAGGAGGGTGGCCCTGCAAAGCCGGGTGGTGTGTGTGGGAGGAGGCAGGTGTCATCATTATTTTTGTTTTCTTTACACTGCTCTGGAAATATATTGTATTCTCAGATAATCCCGTTCAATTATACCACAATAAAACACATAATAAAAACGTAATTCATTTTTCCTGAGCGCTCCATCTCCCTGTGCCTTGGCAAGCTATTAAAAATTTGTCTTCATTTTTCTGGCAAGAGCCTTGTACCTTTTCATCTTTAATTTATGAGAGCAGAATAGCTACTGACAAGCCCTTATTGCACGGCAAGGGGCTGCATTATTTATAAGCTGCCAATGGCTGGCTCAGGGGAGATATTTGCAATATTCTGGGGCTGGGAGAAGGAGGGGGACAGATCCCTGATGTGCCTGTCCCAATCCACTCCCGTCCCCACCCTGGGCAGATGCTGGGTGCAGGTGTTTTTCTGGCTGTCCCTTGAGGGGAGCACCTCCAGCCTGGCCTCTGCCAGCCCCTGCCAGCTGTGGAAGCTGTGGCACAGGGTGGCTTTGGGCTGCCTGGCCCTTGTCTCATCACTCTGTATCTGCCCATCTTGGCCTTTGCAGGGGTTTCACTCTGTCATTCAGCATGGGGCACTGCAGAGCACAGCTGCCTCCATCCCTCCTCTCCCTGGCTGGACATCCACTGCTCCTTCTGGCTGCCCTGTCAGACAGAAGGCTGAGGGGGAGCATTGCCAGGGTCCTGCGACAGCAGCAATGTGCTCTGCAATGTGCTCTCTGATAGCTGTGCATAGAAAGTGGGATAAAAATAGTCCTGCAGGGAAGGCACAGGAGCAGGGCCAGAGCTGCCCTGTGAGCAGGCTGCAAGAGGGGGTGTGAGTGTGGGCAGAGCCCGGGTGACACTCTGGCCTCTCCAAACCAGCAGCATCCAGGGCAGCAGCTTAGCAAAGCTCTCTGCGCAGCGGCGAGCTCCAAAGCCGACTGTACTAAAAAAACCCTCCTGACAGCTGGATAAGCTTAAACACATGCCAGGCCAGCCAGAGCTGCTGCAAAGGCAGCGGGCTGGAAAGCAGAACCCAGCCCCAGGAGGGGCAGAGGCACCCCAAAAGCCAGCCTGCCCCTCTCTCCTGCTCCCATCCTCACCCCAATAGCAGTCCCTTTCTACCATATACAAATTAGAGAGCAGCACACTTTGCTGTTGGTTTTGTATAAACAATCTGCCTTTATTGTTTGGTATATATAGGTACATTTATATGTATATCAAAAATATCTAGAGGAAACCACAGTGCACTTAAAGCTATTTGAGAAGGTCCACCTGAAAGCAAGCATTCCAGGAGGGGGTAGAGTAACCCCTCAGGGGAAGCCCAGCCCTGAACGCAGATGGCATTAAAATGAGAATAAAAACCAAGACTCTACTGGGATTAAAATGTGCCATTTGCTCTGGGGATGGAAGCAGCAGAAAGCCAGATTAAATCCCCAGAGCAGCCTGGAGGAGAGCAGAAGGTGAGCTGGGAGCATGTGCCTGGGCTGGGAGAGCCCCCCACTCTGAGTTCCAGCCACTACGTGCAATCGATCACTCACCCCCAGCTATTTTGGGCATGGGGAGTTTTCCTCTCCAAAAGCTGCCCTGCCATCCCCAGGCACCAGCTGCTGAACCGCTGGGCACTGTAGGGCGCCTGCAGAGGTTCTCTACCTTCAACTGCTGATTCTCTGCTGCCTGCTAAAGCTGGGGAGCACCGTTGTCTTCCTCGTCTCACTTTTATTTCTCCCTCCAGCACAGCTCACAAGGTCCCTGGTGTTGCTGCCCGCACTTCCCTGCGCGTTGCACAGAGCCACAGGCACACCCAGAGAGGAGCAGTGCACCAGGGTGCCACCAGGAGGTCCCCAGAGCAGGGCTGAGCCGGGCACAGGGACAGGGGTTGGTGTGGGGCTGCGTGGCTGCAGGCACCCCGGGAAGCAGGGCTGAGCACCTGGGACCTATGGACACACAACGGCCAAGGGAAAGCGGCAGCAGCCTCGAGGGGACCCAAGGGCAAAGCTCAGCAATGCGCTGGCCTGGCAGCTCTGTGGGGCACATCAGCCACCCCAGCAGCTGCTCAGAGCCCTTTGTTGAAGTACACAGTCTCCAGCCATGGATCTTTCTTCCGGATCTGATCTTGGACTTCAGGCTCCAGGCTGCTCACAGGCATTGAGCTGTAGAGGAAACACAGACACAGAGGATGAAGGGGTATAGCCACCAGTGGCCTCAGGTTGGAAACTACCTGCTGCACCCACGGGGAGGCTGTCCCCATGGCCCAGCACAGACCCTTGGTAACAGAGATGTGTGTGCACTGGTTTAAGCCCCCGACTGCCCAAAGAAGCAGAAGAATCTCTTGGGAGTCAGAGAGCACCCCTACCCCACACAGGAGCCACACGTGCAGGCAAAGGACCCATCTGTACCTTTTCTGTGGGAAGAGTGCGCAGCACAACGGGGTGGCAAACACCAAACTGCAAAGGAAAGACAGGGAAAGGTGAAGTTGGGCTGCATAAATCACCCACACCCACCCACGGCCTGATCCCAGAGCAGCAATGAGGCAGGCCAGAGCTGTGCCAGGTGTTCAGCCAGGAAAGGGCTACAGAGATGCCCTCTCCAAGCTCCAGAGTCTGCATTTGGCTCCTGAGGAGGGGCAAAGTCTGTCCCTTAATGATGTGGGGGAACATCAACATTGAGTAGGAGCCCATGGCAGGCCTGAGAGACACCAAGATGAAGCAAAACAACTCCTGGCCCCAGAACCTCATATCCCATCCCATCTGCCTGGGGTGCAACTAGCCTGGCCAAACTCTGGCATTCCCCCAGGAAACTTTGGGGCAGTTCTCTCCCCCCACTGCCAAGCAGGGTTCCCAGCAGCACTGTCAATACACCTGGGCTTGGTATCTGCCCAGGGCAGCAATGCCCATCGGTGGAGGAGGACTTACCAGAGTCCCACCAGGCTGACCTGCAGGGGAGCATTCAGGTACGGGTACCGCTGCCAGGGACAGGGAGAGGATGTGTGTCAGTGCAGTGGACAGGGCAGGAAGGTGTCTATTCCCCAACAGGGTGCTAGCCCTGAGGGGTGCCAACAACGTGCCAAGCTTGGTGAGCATCCCTACGCCCACCTGCCCAGCCCAGGTTCACTGGTACCTTCAGGAAAGCTCTCTTCTCCAGCATGTTCATGATCACCGGCGGAATGGCTGAGGCAGGGAGGAAGGAGATGAGCTCCCAGTGCTCACAGCCCCCCGCCAGCAGTGGGACCCCATCCCACGCTGCCAGGGATCAGCTGCAATCTCCCAGCACAGGTGGAGGAAGGGAACTCACCCATGGCCGGCGCTGCCATGCCAATGCGGGACACCACCACCTGGAAAATGGCCTTCTGGGCTGCTGCTGTGGATTCACCCAGGCGGTTCCCATTCTCATCCGTGACAGGGATCCCCAGCTTGAGCTCTCTGCAGGGACACAGGGGGCCAGGGGGCCACAGGGCACAATGGTGAGGGGATCAGGACACAGGACAGGGACATGTCTCCAAGGGAGGCTGGCATCCTCCAGTACCCCATCCACACAATAAATCAGAGGGGTCTCAGCTGGAGCCACATTCACATTTGGCAGCAGTTCCAACAGGGCTGTACAGGGAACAATAACCCCCTGGGCTGCAACCAGGCGCTTGTACCCTCGAGCCATCCCCCCATGCTAAGGATCAGCAAGGAAGTCCCTGTATTCCCCACCAGTGCCTACAAACCCTGAGGCCAGCCTGTCCCACCTCGGGGCTCACCTCTGCCTCATCAGCGGGATGTTGATGCAGTTGGCAGCTGCCACAGCTGCAAAAGGCACGTACCGGCCGATGATGGCTGGCAGGTGCTGGGGGGAAAAGCAGGAGAATGTCACATGGAGGGTCTGGGGACAGAGCTGGCTGTCCCTGGGTCAGTCTCTGTCTTCCTGCAAGACCTTGGGGTGTCCCAGCCCCACTGGGGAAAAGCGTTTCCTCCTCCCCTGCAACCCTCAACTGGTAAAAGCTGCACAGACCAAAGGGTCTGGGGGAACCCAGGTCCCCTGCCAGGCCTGGACAGAGGCTGAGGGATGGAAGAAGCCTGGAAATACACCCAAAGCCTGGAGGGACAGGCCATCTCCACAGCCATCACTGGGGAGAGCAGTTGCCTTGTGTGGGCAACCTCAGCAAACCCCTTTTCTTCATTTTCTCCCCCACTCCAGGTGAATGCCCTGCTCAGCTCAGAGCTCAGGGAGATCCCGTGGGGAGGGTCCACATCTCCCAGCTGCGATGGCCAAGCATCAGCTTACCTTGGTGAGGGATTTAAGTCCCAGTGCTGTGACAACTGCCCCTGTGGTTGCACTCACATAGGCTGTCCCCAGCTGGCTGAAAGAGCAGGAAGTGACACCATTAATCCAGGTTCTTCCCATCCCAGCTGCTCCTCCAAAGGAAGGAACAGCATGCCCTTCAAGAGCATCAGGACATCTGGGTTCCTCTCTCAGCTCTACCACTAACCCTGACAGCTCCAATGGCATCCATCTCTGCCTTCCCTAGGTCTCACTGTCCCATCTCACAGTACTCTGCTATGCAAGGCACCCCCTGGTGTTTTGGGGTGCCTCGAGGACCTGGTCAGAGAGATGCTCACCTGGGGGTGATGGGTGCATCTCCACTGCGGTTGGTGTAGTTGACAATGGCATTGAAGGACTGGTTGACCCATTGCCAGAACAGCACGGCTGGTGTGGTCCTGCCAGAGAGAGGAGGGTGCTGGAGACACTGGGGGATGTCACCCATGCTGCTACAGCACGAGTGGGGTACGGGACCCGTGTCCCCTCCTCACCCCAGAGCCAGGAGGATCCTCCAGGCATCCTCTTGGTCCTGAGGTGAGGAGAGGACAGGTACCTGTAGAAGGTCAACATGCAACCAGTGATGGTCATGTTCATGGGGACCTGAGCAGACATGCGTCCCACAAGGATCATCTTCTCGCCCGTGTCAGGGTGGAAAGCCGAGTCATAGATGTACTTCGCCCGCCAAAGCTGGTCCTCTGTCAGCCCAGGGTGTACGGTGCCTGCCCTGCCAGGTAAGGGTAACACCTGTTGAAAGACCCCCTGCCAGCACACATGGCCAAACTGGTCCCCCACACCCTTTGGGGCAGCTGGGACATGCCTCAGGGACCAGCCAGGCAGTTTTGGGGGCTTTGGCCGGGGGGGCCAGCATCATTTCTATTCCCACTCCTGGGAATGGCTCCTGCCTGGGAGCAGTGCTGAGGGCACATCCACCCTCCCAGTGGGTACCTGTAGTCCTCCACCACCCGTCGGGCTTCCTCCAGCGTGGCCCCTGAGAGCAGCAGGTTTCGGGGGTCGGTCACCATGAAGAAGTGCTTGGCCCGGCCCTGAAAGGTGCTCTGGTCCCAGCGGGGCTCCCGGATGTTGATGGTGGCAGGCAAGGACGGTGGCATCTTCTGGCAGGGGATGAAAGAGTTATATGGGATGTGGTGCCTGTGTGTCCCCCCCACATCCCTGCTGCAGCAGCTCTGTGCCCCCTCAGCCTGAGGGGACAAGGGTGAACAGGAAGCCCCTTTGTAAAGGAGCTCAGCAGCGACTCCTGAGCCCTCCCAGCACATGAAGCACTTTGTGGGTGGTGCGACCTGTAAATGGGACTGCACCTTGCAACGTGCCAAAGAGAAACCCCCGACCTTGCCCACACCAGCCACCAGAAATCAGGGAGCCCCCACCCCAGCAGAGCACCCCGGTCACACAGGAGGGGACAGGGACCCACCACGGAGGGGCCACAGCTGCTGCCAGCACCGGGAGAGCGGAGTGAGGAAGGGCAGTGGAAGGAGGAACGTCCCTCCCGGCAAGGCACCGACACACCCGGCGCGGTTTTATTCCCCACCCGCCCTGCCCCGAGGGAAGCGGGGCTCGCCTCCCTTCCTTGCCGCGCCGAGCATCCCTCCCGCCACGCGTGACCCCCCTGCACAGGGACCCGGGGCAGCCCCCGCACTCACGGCTCCCGCGACAGCGCCCGCCGTGCCCGCGCCGCCGCCGCCACCGCCCCACTCCCGCCCCTGCGCGCGCTGACGTGCGGCCTCGTCACGGGTGGGCGGCCCCGCGCCGGGCGGGCGGGGCGGGACGGGGAGGGCGGCGCGCGGGGGGCGGCGGGGACCACGCGTGACCGGGGCCGGCGGCGGGGGGAGCGGTACGTGCCGAGCCACACGCGGTGCCCGCGGCCCTCCCGCGCTTCTGTGGGCGTGCCCGTGGGCGTGCACGCGCCTGCCCGTGACCGCGCGCGTGTGCTCGCGCGTCGGCTCGGCCTCCGCTCGCTGGGGTGCTCGCGCGCGCGTGTGTTCGCACGTGGGTGTTCACGCGCGCGTTTCCGCGCGTCCCCGCGTCAGCCGCGCGCGTGTCCCGGGGTCTCGATGCCAACGCCACGCGCGCGCGCGTGTCCGTAGCGCCGCGGACGCGCGCGCCGCGTTGGCGTCCACGCGCGTCGCGGTTGTTGCGCCGGAGCGCGCGGGGCCCGCGCCTCCGCGGGAGTGGGCGCCGGCTCGAGCGTGGGGCGGTGCGTGCGGAACACGCGCGTGCGAGCGGGGCCACGTCCGCGCGTGTGCGGCGCTCCGCGGGCGTCCGTGAGTGCGCGCGAGGGCACGGACACGCATGCCGTGGACGTGCGGGTGCATGGGGTGTGTGTGCATGTGGGTGCGTGTCCCCACGCCGGCCGTGCCCCCCCAGCCCCTCACCCCGGCGTTGTCGGGGCGGCCCCCCCGCGCCGGCCCCCGCCCCCGCCGCCCGTCCGCAGCCCCCCCGCAGTCCCCGCGGCCGCCGCGCATCACCTGAAACCGCCGCGGTGTCGGGTTCGCGCTGGCGGCGCCGGGCCCCGCCGGGGGGTCACGGCCGGCCCGCGCCGCAGGCGATGCCCCCCGGGAAGGGGGACACGGGGGGATACCGGCTCGCATCCCCGAAGTGAGCGAAGCGGAGGGACGCGACACCCCTCCTCCCCTGACCGTGCCTCAGTTTCCCCCGTGTGCCCCCGGGATGCTCCGCGCTAAGGGAGGACGTCAGGGGGAACGCCAGATCCCTTGCCACACTCAGCCTCGCCGGGGGTCGCGCCCCCGGACCCCCTCGCGAGGGACACCCACGGGACTGTCCCCCCCCCGCCAGCTGCAAGGCCAGCCCCGGCCGCTCTCGATTGACAGCTCCCGCGCCCGATGGCCTCTCCGGTCCCACAGGGAAAGCCAATCCCCGCGGCCGGGGGGGCGGGAGGCGGTGCTGCCCCCCGGCCTCGCTTTCCCCCCCGCGCTGCTGCCAGGTGTCTCTTTCGCAGGTGGCACCATGGGGACAGGTGAGGAGGGCACGGGGCGGGGGCGAGGGAGGGACGGCGGTAGGGGGTCCCCTGCACCCCTTCGGGGAGGGGGCACCCGCGTCTGATGCTGGCGGGGGGTAATGGGTGGGCGCTGTGGGGGGCTGGCAGCGGCGGGGATACCGGCGTGTCCCCGCGGCCGGGGCCATCACTTATTTATTGAGGTCAGGCTGGGGCGAGCGGGGAATGAAGTGGGGGGGGCACCGTGGTGGCGTTTCACCCACGCCTGGAAAATCCCCGCGGGAACTGCCTTGGGGACTGGTGCACCCATCTCCAGCCGCATGGCGTTGGAAATTCAGAGGGGCTCCGGGGAGGACGGGAAATGGCCAGAGGGATCAGGTCCTGCTGTGTAGCATAAAGCTGATGTCCCCGTGTTCCCTCTCTGGAGCCTTTCCGGATTTGTGCTGTCAAGTAAAGCCCCTTTGCATCCCCTGTTCCAGATTTACGCTGCGAGGGAGAGCTCCTTTTCACCCCAGCATCCTTACCCCAGGGCAGGGCAGCCTGTGCCCCCACCCCCATGATAGTACCCAGGAGCTATGTGGCAGTTTGATCCTTGGGACAGCATAGGACAGGACGGGATCAGGCTGGAGAGGGGGGATCACAAAGCTCCTTGTCCCTCCAGGCTGTGCTGCTGCGCCTGGGATCTGTCTTGCCAGCGGCGAGTGCCCAGGCCAGCTGCCCCCAGCATTGCACTGCTAAAAAAGAGCGGTGCCCAAGCCCGGGCATGTGCTTCTGGACTATGCCATGTCCCCTGCTGGCTGACGGGCAGCCCTGGCCCTGTGAGGACGCAGCCAGCCCTGAGGCAGACGCCAGGACGCCGGCGTGCCCAGCACCACCATGGCCCAGGACTGGGACGCGGTGCTGTCGGGGATGACGACAGGCAGCCGCTCGCGGAGCTCCAGCAGCGAAGCCAGCCTGGCTCCCGGCTACCTCCTCAGCAAGCAGAGCCGCCTGCTCAATGGGACCACCCGGAGCAGCCGTGCCGCCTCCCCCATGGGCCGTGTCATCCTCATCAATGCCCCCATTGAAGGTGTGTGGGGTGTCCTGGCCCCCTGCCTGCCCCCGTGGCCAGGAGGGCCCCAATGGCTGAATTCCCTGGGTATAGGGGCAGGGAGGGCTGTCCTGGGCCTGGGGATGTTCCCGGGGAGAGAGACACCCCTTGCCATAGCACACACAGCATGTGTGACTCGTCTGCTCCCCTGTCCCCACAGCCAGCAGCAATGAGAGTGATGTCATCAATGCCATCACAGTGGAGAAGAGCGTGGACGGCAAACTGGGCTTCAGCGTCCGTGGCGGCTCCGAGCATGGGTTGGGCATCTTTGTCAGCAAAGTGGAGGAGGGGAGCACTGCTGGTAAGAGGGTCAGGGTGAGGGACACCAGGCACATGCCAGCAAGACCCTCTCAGGGAGCTCCCAGTGACATGGGATCACAGCAATAATGCCGCCCTTCATGGTGGAAAGCCACCATTTGCTCCCTGCTGCCTTTGGCCATGAGATTTGCATGCTGCCCAAAGTGAAGGGCAGGACATAGGAGTAGACAGCCTTGTGCCAATGACTCTGAGCTCCATCCCCAAGAGGCTTAGTGCAGTTGTCAGGCACCCCTGCCTCTGTTCCCAAGGGGTTCAGAGCAGGTGGAGGAGACATTGAGGGAGGGATGTCAAAGAAGGGCATCAGTACCAGGCCAGGTGCCCAGATGAGCTGTGTGTCCCCTGTAGAGCAGGCCGGGCTGTGTGTTGGTGACAAGATCACAGAGGTGAACAGTGTGAGTCTGGAGAACATCACGATGAGCAGCGCTGTCAAGGTCCTCACTGGCAACAATCGCCTCCGCATGGTGGTCCGGCGGATGGGCCGTGTGCCAGGAATCAAGTTCTCCAAGGAGAAGACGGCATGGTGAGCAGGGCATCTCCCATGCCAGCACCAAAACCCAACCCCCTGGAAGGCATGCTGGGGGAGGTTGGTGAGGGATTCTAGGCAACAGGGAGGATCCATGGGGGACCCCAGGGTGGAGTGGCATCAGAAATCTCTGGCAAAGACGGGGAGAGACGAGGTTGGGATATAGGATGGGATAGGAAGGTCTGGAGCAGGTAGGGTGGGTGCAAGGCCCATCCTAAACATCCCCCATCCCCATCACTTTCCTCCGCTGGGTGCCACCAATGGTCCCATCCTGCTGGAGGACAAGACCCAAATCCCTGAGACTACCCTACCTACACTGTACCCATGCTCCAGGGTGGATGTGGTGAACAGGCGCCTGGTAGTAGAGAAAAGCGGCTCGACACCATCGGAGAGTGGCTCCGAGGACGGGCTGCGGCGCATCGTCCACCTCTACACCACCTCTGATGACTACTGCCTGGGCTTCAACATCCGCGGGGGCAGAGAGTTTGGCCTCGGCATCTACGTCTCCAAGTACGGCTGCCCCGGGGCGTGAAGGGATTGTGACATCCCAATCTCTGCTGTGCCCATGCTGGGGCTCAGCCCCTCCTCTCTGGCTGAGCCACCCCACCATCACAACACTTTGGGCATTACCACCATGGGTGCTGAGCCACGAGGCCACCAAGTGGAGGCGTGGGGCAGGAGCAGGATTCCAGCAAGGGCTCAGCCCCATCCTGCCCCCCTGCTTCCCTAGGGTGGACCCTGGAGGGCTGGCAGAGCAAAACGGCATTCGGGTAGGAGACCAAGTCCTTGCAGCCAATGGAGTCAAGTTTGAAGACATAAGCCATAGCAAGGCAGTGGAGGTGCTCAAGGGGCAGACCCACATCATGCTCACAATCAAGGTACCCACGCCCTGCCCCATGGACTCTCGGGTGAGGCAGGGTCGGCACGTCCCTTCACTGGCACTGCCCCTGCTCAGCCCAGTGCTGGGGGCTGGTGCAGCTGCTGGCTGGTTGGGTTTCAGGCGGGTGGGAGGGGGGGATGCATTATTCATGGCTGGCACCAGATCGAGTTCGCCGGGGCAGCCAGCACTCACTGACCCCCTTGTCCTCTCCCCCTGTGCCTAGGAGACAGGCCGGTTCCCTGCCTACAAGGAGTTGGTGGCCGAGTACTGCTGGCTCAGTCGCTGTAAGGGCAGTGCTACGTGGGTGCTGGGCACTGGGAGGGGCACTGGGCTGGAGCACAGTGGGGCTGGGACTCCCGTGTTTGTGATGTCTGACCACTGTAGGGAGGGAGAAGGTCTGCATGCCGTGGGGTCCCAAGGCATTGGAGGGGGCAGGGAGCTCCCTGTGCCACTGTTAGCTTATGCACAGGCCTGATGGACTTGCAAGGTCCCAGATGTCCCCCGTCCTTGGAGGAGGCATGAAGAGCCCTCTGCCATGGCCAGCAGCCTTGTGGTCCCCGTGATCCCACAGCATCCTACATGTCTACTTTCTTGGAGAGGACATGATGATCCCTATGCAATGGCCAGTAGTCCACAGGTCCCCATGGTTCTGCGGGTTCCCGACATGTCTGCTGTCTTTGGGAGGGACATGGAGCTCTGGGTGGCCCACAGTGTGTCACAGCATGTCCCTGCTGTGCCTTTGCAGTGACCAACGGGCAGCTGCAACAGCTGGCTCAGACCTCGGAAACCAGCTCCTCCATCTCCTCCTACTCCTCAGGACCAGCCCCAGGGGCGGTGAATGGGCTGGGGGCAGCTTCCCCAGTGCCCCCGGCCCGCACCGTGGATGTGGCCATCTCCACGGAGGACGGGCCACGGCGGGGCTGGGTGCGGGAACGTGCCGAGCGGGCCATGCAGACCGAGCCAGCCACGGAGGGGCTGCCAGAGACACGGCGCACAGTGCGGCCCCCCGAGCTGCTGCGGGACACGGCCATCCGGGGCCAGGGCACCCGCGAGGCCCCCGGCACCCACCCTCGCCGCACCTTCACCCACTCACCCAAGACGGCGCTTCTGCTGGCGCTGAGCCGGCCACGGCAGCCCATCACACGCTCCCAGAGTGACCTCACTGTCGCCGGTACGCACTGGGGCGCAGCCCCACACATGGGACTGAGCCCTGGCTGCAGTCCCCTTCCAACCCTGCACACCCAGCCCTGGGAGTCCCACAGCTCAGGCCCTGCCCCATGTGGAGAGCCTGTCCCCGACTCAAGCATCCTATAGTCCCTGACATACATGGATACCTGCCCCCCACTCCTGGACTTCCTATAGCGAATGTCTAGGTCCCCACCCTAGCACCCTATAGCCCATATGGCCCCCTGGCCACCAGTCCTGGGTATCCTATAACCCCACATCGCCCCAGCTCTGTCCCTGGGCTTTCCCAGGCACCCCAAAGCCCAGCCCCATGGCCCCTGGTGATTAACTGCACCCCACAGATGGACTCTTTTCCAGTCAGCGTCTCCCAGTAGCCCCTCCAATCCCCCAAAGTTCTGTGTCCCCAGGCAAGATTTGGGATGGCATCCCCTCACCTCTCCACTCCAACAGCCCCTTCTCTCTGTCCACAGAGGAGAAGCGGAAGAAGGAGAAGCCAGAGGGACAAGGGGCACGGGGGGCTACCCCAGGATTGCACCGCTCCAAGACCCTTGTCAACCTCTTTTTCAAGGGGGGCCGTGCCACCAGCCAGAGCTGGGCCCCCCCCAGCCAGGAGGCCCCTGGCTCTGAACGCCGGGCACGCTCCAAGTCCCCAGGGCGCTCTGACGGGGACAGAGGTATCAGCCTGGGTGACAGGGCAGAGAGGGACTCGAGCTGGGACTCTTCCCCCTTCTGTGTGCCTTGTGGCATCCCTGGCATGAAGGGAGCACAGGGAGGGGTTCCCCAAGCACACAGTTTTGACAGTGGGCGGTGATGCTGCTGTCTGCCCTGGGCACTCACCGCTCTCCATCTCCCTTGCAGTAGGCGCTGTGCAGAAGTGTGTCATCCGGAGCCTGAGGCGGGGTAACGGGGGTGCCGTGTGCCTGGGGGGCTGTTGGGCAGGCTCTGCATGCGCCTGGCCCTGCACTGCTTGTGTCTGTCCCGCTCTGGTGTGGAGTGAGCTGCTGGGGTGGTGGGGATGGGGAACTCCCTGGGCTGGCTGGGGCAGTCCTTGCCCCGCTGGCCACCCCTCCTTGTGCCTCCCCAGAGAAAAGCCGGCGTGCCAGCATCCTGGGCCCCCTGGGCATGGCCACCCTGCAGCCCAACGGCAGCGACCCTGAGGCCCGGCTCCCGCACATCCAGGACACTGCTAAACGTCTCCTCAGCCCCGACGAGGTGACAGCCGTGCTCCGCCACTGCTCCCGGGTATGCACCGAGGGCAGGGGACAGGCAGGACACAGGCAGGCAGCACTGCCACCCTGGGCTTGTCCCTGGGAAGCTCCTGCATCCTAGGGGCATGGTGAGCACTCTATGCCCATGCTTAACTCTGGGAGGAACAGAGGATCAGGTGATCCACTGATCCCCCCTCCTGTGCCCGCAGTACCTGCACGAGGGCAGCGTGGAGGATTTGGTGCGGCCACTGCTGGCCATCCTGGACCGGCCCGAGAAGGTCCTGCTGCTACGGGACGTGAGGCAAGTGCTGCTAGGAAATATCTGGGAACCCCAGTGTTGCCCATCCTGGTGTGGTTGAAGTGGAGCTTCACACATACTCCTCAGCCCTGATCACACTCCACCCCAGAAGCTGCTACAATCTGTCCTCATCTTTTTGCCTTGGCAGGAGCGTGGTGGCCCCTACAGACCTGGGCAGGTTTGACAGCATGGTGATGCCGCTGGAGCTGGAAGCCTTCGATGCCCTCAAGAGCCGCTCAGGTAGATTTCAGCCCCCCAGGGACCTTGACTGGGGGCAGGTAGTGGTCAAGGGTGGGTGCAGCTCAGGAGTGACTGGGGGTTCTCCCTGACTGCAGTGCGCTCACCTGCCCTCCGCCCGGCCCACCATGACGCCCCCCCCAAGAGACACCTCATCACACCAGTGCCTGGTAAGTGCCACCTGCAGGGTCTGCCTGGACACCGGGCTGCAGGGTGGGGACAGGGTGGAGAGAGTCTGGGGGAAGAGAAAGGGGGCTGGGAAGTGCAGGGGCTCCCAGGGAAAAAGGCATCTGGCATCTCTGGGTGTTGGGAAGACTGGGAGCAGCAAAATCTGTGGATCTTGGGTGCTGGTGTTCTTGGAGGGGAAAACATGGAGTGCTTGCAAACAACTGGGGTGTCCAGGGGTCTCTAGATGAGGGGGGCACTAGATGGCAAAGGACCCAGGGCTTTGGGGTACTCATGGGAGGCCTGCATGGCAGGGGTCCCAAGGAGCAGGGCTGTGGGTCCCTGGGGAGATCCCTGAACCCCTCTCATTGCAGACTATCGGGGCGGATTCCTGCTGAAGCCAGCAGGGAGCCCAGAGCTGGAGGAAGCAGGGGAGCAGCAGGCGAGCCCAGCCCGTCCAAGAGCCTCCCCCAGCCCCCGGCGGCCTCACCCCCGCACCTACACCCCGCTCCCTGACGTGCCAGTGGATGCCTATGCCTCCATCAGCCGGCCCCTGCCCACCCTCAGCCCTCAGCCCCCGAACTGGCTGCTGGCTGAGCCCTCCCCTGGCAAGGGCCACGGGCACTCTCGCAGCCCCCGGGCCACCTGGCGCAAGGAAGCCCCCAGGACGGTGCCCAGCAGACAAGCCGAAGTGCTGGGGAAGCCCCAGCGGGCACGGCCTCCTCTGGCCCCTCTCTTTGGGGGGCCAGGGAGTGAGGCAAGGACTGGGGCAGCCAATGGCCCTGAAGATGCTGGCAGGGAGGAAGAGGAGGAGGAAGAGTATCATCTGCTCACCGTCACCCTCTCCAAGCTGAAGCACTCGCTGGGTGGGTGGCACATGTGTAGGTGGCACATGGGTGGGACTCCAAGGGTGGGGTGAGGACCCTTCTGGCACCAGCATCAATGGGATGGGTGGCACCCTTTTGGCAAGGGGCAAACTCCAGAGCATTCCTCTAAAATGAGAATGGGACGGAAGAGCTGGCCCTGCCCCAGTCCCTTATCTCTGTAGGACCTACCAAAATAGGACAAGACAGGTGGAGCTCACCAGGGAAATGTGGTGCCATGCTTGGGAGTGAGTGGGTGGGGGTCCCAGCCTACCCAGGTGTGAGGGTCTCATGGCTCCCTTGCAGGGATCAGCATCTCTGGTGGTATTGAGTCACGGGCACAGCCAGTGGTGAAGATTGAGAAGATCTTCCCTGGTGGAGCTGCCTTCCTCAGTGGCATCCTCAAGGTATGGGGGTCCCAGCACATGCCAGGGGGTGGGCAGATATCCAGACACTCGCATCCCCTGGTGCCACTGGCTTGCTGGCAGTACTCTGGCAGTCCAAAAGCAGCTGCACTTCACCCTGTGGCTTTCCCTTCTGGGACCCAGGCCGGGCAGGAGCTGGTGTCGGTGGACGGGGAGAGCCTGCAGAACGTCACGCACCAGAGGGCTGTGGACATCATCCGCCAGGCCTACCGCAACAAAGCCAAGGAGCCCATGGAGCTGGTGGTGCGGGTGCCTGGACCACCGCCGGAGTGATGCTGCAGCCCCTTTTCGAGGAGCCATGCTGTGTTCCAGAGGAGCCAGATGGCTCATTCCTGCACTGAGCTGTGGCTGGCCTCAGTGCAGCCAGAGGGTGAAAGCCAGACCTGCCCCAAGGGCATGGAGCAGCTTCCCACTGCAGGACCCAAGGGAGGGCAGCACTGGCGACACAGGGGAAGGACAGGTGGTCCCTGACCCTGCTCTGGACATGCAGACAGAGTCCTGAAAAAAACACAGCCAGGGGCTTGTTTTTAATTGCTGTTTCCGGGTGGTACACTGATGAGCCAGGCTCTGGGAACGAGACATGACTGAAATAAAGTACAAAAATCCCCCCCTGGAGCCAGGGGTGACCAAGCCACAGCTGGGCACATCCAGACTTTTCCTTTGGTTTGACCCCCCCGGGTGCCCAGCGGGGCCCCTCACCTCTGCCCATCCCTGGGGGTGTCCCCAGGGTGTCCCCAGCTGGCACATAGAGCACCATGCCCCTCTCCCCTGGCAGGCTGGGCATCACAGAGGCATGGGCTTTTCTGGGGGGGAAACAGAGGGATGCTGGGGGGCAAGAGCATGGGAAAGGCACTGAGGGCAAGCTGCCCTCTGGCATGGGTGAGGGGGCATGGACTGGTGAAGTGTGAGCTGGAAGAGGGTGATATGTTTTGGTAGGTCCTATAAAAATAGAGTTATTTAAAATGGCACAGAAACGAATTCCCTGACAAACACACAAAGGGGCATGAGGGAGGCTGGCATGGGCAGAGACGGGGCACACACCAAGTGACTGGGTGACAGTGCCAGCAGGGATGAGAGGGAGGGGACAAGTCAGCCCTCCCTCTGCCCAAGGTGACCCTGGCTGAAGCCAGTGCTGCTAATCCCCAGGAGCTAAGAGGATCAGCAGAAACCAGTTCCGGGCGGCCCCAAGGCCAGGACTCAGCGCCCACCTGACCCCACATCTCACGGGCAGCCCTCCCTGGGGGCACCGATACATCCTCGCCCCAAGACCTCAATGCTGGGGAGGGGCAGCACCTGTGGTCTCCCCTGCCCCTTCACAGTGGTGGCAGTTTGCAGAGCTGGGGGAGAGCAGGGACCCTCCCACAGCTCCCAAAATCACAGGGGCTGGAAGCCCCTTCAGCCCTCCAGGCATAGGGCAAGGGCAGGCAGCATCTCAGATCTCGGTGGCTGTTATCTCCTCAAAGGGCGGGTCCGGTGGGTCACAGGGCTCGGGCAGGGGGTCCTCGCCCTGAAGCCGGAGATGCTGGAGCCGCTGCTCGAGCCGCCGGTTGCGCCGGTACATCTGGATGTAGCTGTACTGCAGCTGCTTCTGGTAGCGGATGACGCGCTCCTTCTCGCCCTGCCACGTGCCGCGCTCCTGCTCGAAGGCATCCCGCTGCTCCTGCCCACGCCGCCGCTCCAGCGCCACCTCCGCCCGCAGCCGCTCCAGCTGCCGCCGCAGCCCCGCGCTGCTCCGGGGCTCCTCGCTGGCAGGGGGGCATCCTTCCCCAGGCGGGGGGCACCCTTCACCGGTGCCTGGTGGGCATCGCCCGCGGGCAGCTTCCCGCAGCCCCACCACCTCCTGCTCGAGCCGGCCGGCTTTGGCGCGGAAGAGGTCGGCCTCGCTCTTGCGGCGCTGCAGTTCATTGGCACAGACCTCCAGCTCCAGCGCCTTGAGGCGGGCGGCCTCCTGCAGCCCCTGCGCCCGCCGCTCGCCCGCCTGCAGCTGCGCCCGCGCCTCCCGCAGCTGAGCCCGCAGCCCCAGCAGCTCGGCACCCCGCTGCGCCAGCTCCGCCTGCGCTTCTTTCAGCTGCTGCTTCAGCAGAGAGATCTCCCCCGACTTCTGGCACACCTGTGGGGATGATGGGGTTCAGGCGCCCGCCGGGACCCCCCAGCCACAGCCTGCACCCCCTGACGTGCCTGGTGCTGCTGGGTGACTCACCTCCCATTTGGTCTCCTCCAGCCGGGGTGCCAGCTCAGTGCGCTCCCGCTGGAAGGAGGCACAGCGACGCTCCAGCAGTTCATGCTCCTGCAGCAGCTGGGTCAAGTCCTCCTGCAGCTGCTTCTTCTCCTGCTGCAACTGCAGCACCTGGAGCTGCAGGACCTGCTGCCCCCGATGTGCTGCGTGGGCCGCCTGCCGCGCCTGGGCCGCACAGCGCTGCCGCAGCCCCTCCAGCTCCTGCTCACACCGACGCTGCTTCTCCTCAAACACCTGGGCCAGGGGATGCACAGGTGCTGGGAGGGCAGCACAGCACCCTCCCACTTCACCTGCCATCTCCAAGATTGGCATCACAGGGAAGGGGCAGCACATCTACCCCAAACGGAGGAAGGGTCCAGGAAGAGTGCAGTGTGGTGGTACACACCTCCTTGTGCTCCCCTATCCTTCTGCATAGGCCCCCCATGTTAGCACCACCAGAGCTTATAGGGCTCCTTCAGCTCCATCACAAGCAGGGAGAAGCCACAGGTCCCAGGTTCATTCAAAAAAGGACATCCCAAGCTAAGGCACCCCAGTCTCTACAACTGGTCCCATGGGTCATACAAGACTCCCCCATGGACTACATCAGACCACCCAGCTGGTGGGAAAAATCCACATACCCAGACCCACAGGAAAATGTATCCCTCTGCAAGGATCTGTAATGGGTCCTTAAAGTAGGTTCCTACTCCCAACCAGGGGTAATGTCAACACCTGTGTCCAGGGAGAGGGACAAGTACGGGACATGAGGACACCAGGGACATACCTGGCAGATGGCCACCTCATTCTCATCCAGGCTGTCCCACAGGAGCCGCAGCTCGGCCTCCCTCTCCCGCAGCTTGTCCTCCAGCTCCCGCACCAGCACGGCCTCCTCGCCAGGCAGGGGGGAGCGCCCGCAGGAGCCACTCTCTGAGGAGGGCCGGCCCCGGCCGCTCAGCGAGCCCGTGCTCTTGCTGGAGGATGAGCGCCCGCTGTCCGAGTTGGAGGGGCGGCAGCCCCCCGGAGGGTCAAGGGGGCCATGGGGGGTGGTCGGCAGGGCACCCACCTCTGGGTGCTGGCTGCAGCCCGTGCTGTAAGTGGGCAGGCTGGAGAGGGAGTTGCGCCCCGAGTCCGAGAGTGTGCTGGCACGGCAGCTCAGAGAGCCAGGCTTCTCAGCAGCCAGCAAGTGGGTGAGGCTCACCTGGCTCTCTGAGAGCCCTAGGCGTGTACCTGGCTGGGCATTCCGAAGCTTGGATACCACTGGCTTGAAGGCCATGGGGCGGATCAGGGTCTTCTCCACACTCTGCCAGGAAAAGAGGGAAAAGTGAGGAGATGGGGAGGACCCATTAGCCCCAAAAAGGGCTGCCTAGGAATGTTACAGTGGGTGTGCCCAGCCCTGATGCCTTCACACTCCAAAGGACGCAGAGGCCAGTCACCACCCACTTCATTGCCTTTCCATGCGTGTTCAGGTGAATTCCCCAGACACCCTTGACATGATGGAGGGGACATTAAGAGCATAGAGACTGCCACTTTTCCAGGGATACCAGAAGTGTGGCCATATGACCCCATTTCACACATCTGAGCCAACAGTCCCAGTGTGGCACAGGGTGGAAAGTCAAGACTGCAGCACACGCCCACCCACCCTGCTGCTGCCCCCCTACCTCTTCCAGCTTGCCAGAGACAGGTACAAGCTTGGGGGGCGGCCCCCGAAGGTGATCACTTGGTGCTTGGTCATCACGGAGATCATCTGAGTCGCTGCAGGGGCTGGCAGGAGAGGAGGCATCAAGCCAGTCGCCACAGAAGCCCCCATTGGCGTAGGAGTGGGTGACACCAGGCACAGACACGCGGGGCTCCTCAGGAGTGGCTCGGGGTAGCCCCTCCTGCTTGCAGAAGGAGGCGGCGGAGGGGTCCCCGTCACTTGCGCAGTCGTGGCGAGGCCGGACGGGCAGGAGGCTGCCCACGCTGCCCATGGCGGCAGGGGGTGAGCGGACAGTGGCGCGGAGCTGTGTGGCCCCCTCAGATACGGCCTCAAGGGGCACTGGCAGCGTCTGCACAATGGCCATGGCGGGGGGGCCCCCGGCGGGCAGGGGCACGTGGGCAGCCTGCAGGCAAGGGAGACAGGGCATCAGAGCCATGGGCACTGACAACAGTGTCCCACCACCCACCCAGGTGGGCATGGGGGCATCCCCAGGTCCCGAGTCACCATCCCCAACCTTTTAAGTGAAGGTTGGCCCAAGGGCAGGAGATGCCAAATGAATCAGAACAAAATCAGGATTAGTTGGGGGGAAGTGGTACTAGGAATCCCCATGCCAGCCTCAGCACTCCAATGGAGCAGCCTGGGGCTGCCAGGGGCTCTGGGGTGCTGGTGGCACAGCAGGGCAGTGGCGACGCAGTCCTGCCTCGTGCCGTGCCCTGGCGTGACCCTGCCACGGGAAGTGTGCCAGGATTGGAGGCGAATCCTGAGAGGCCTGCAGAGAGCTGGCTCACAGGCAGCCTGCCCGCCTGTCTGCCTCATGGGCATCATAGAGGGCAGGGACAGCCCCACACAGCAGGGTCATCCACTTCCTCTGCCCCACAGCCCCCACCTCTCAGCAGTGACCCCACAGAGCCTGCTTTCCACCTCCAACCATCCACACTGGGGCACAGGGTTCCCTGGAGAGGGCCACCAAGGGGGAAGCTGCCAGGGGGGCACCAGGCTCTTTCCCAGCCCCAACACACGGAGGCCTGTTCCCACCCCTCCAGCTGGGGGGGCTCTGCCGGTCTCTGCTGTGACTCCCCCTGCCCCAACCCACGCCATACGCCCGCGTGACGGGAGCCGGCCGACGGGCCGGATCCATCCCCTGCTGCCTCATCGCATCTCGCACATGGCTGCGGCTGGCACAGGGCGCGGGCGGGGGGGGGGGGCGCTGCCCGCACGGTCTCGCCCGCCGAGCTGTCACCTGAAATCAATCCGCCTGCCAGCGCCCGGGGAGGGGCGAGCAGGGCAGAGATGCCGGCGAGCCAACCCCCCCGCCACCGTCACCCCCACCGGCACGTGCCATCCGCAGGCACCGTGACCTCACTCCGTGCTCGTGATACCCCCGGGGGGGCAGGTGGGGACCCCCCCCACAGCTCCGCTCACCTCGCCAGCCGCTGCCCATCCGTCCGGTCCTCTCGGCCCTCCGCACCGTGAACACGGCTCCGCCGGCCCCTGAAGCGGGGAGGAGGAAGAGGAGGGGGTCGGGGGGCTGAACGGCAGCAGGGTCCCTCGTGCTCCCCGCTGCCCCCTCCCCCCCAAATGCCCCGGCCGGCAGGGCCAAGGCAGGTGGTGCCAGCGTGGCACTGAGGGTGGCACGGGAGCCCGGCGGCGGGTGTGCTGCTCCTGGCACCCAGGGTGGGCTGCGGTCAACCCTGGAAGTGTGGTGAGGACAAGAGCCCGCCACTGGGAACCTGCTGCTGCCAGAGGAAAGGGAATCGGGGACCAGGAACACCAAAGGGACATCTAATGGACCCCCCCAGCCCAGCCAGCCAAGGCACAGTACCCCATACCCCAGCTAAAGTCCCCAGGATGTGCAG
Organism: Melozone crissalis; assembly: GCF_028551555.1. NCBI lineage: Eukaryota > Metazoa > Chordata > Aves > Passeriformes > Passerellidae > Melozone > Melozone crissalis. The sequence continues at coordinate 13,364,481 of NW_026535797.1, read as the reverse complement.
GTCAAGGGGACAGACAGCCCTGGGGACAGGACAGTGGGTCCCTGCACAGCCAGCAGGGGACACGGTCACTTCTGGGGCCCCGCCATGCAGGCGGTGGGAACAGACTTTACCTTCTGCCTCCCCCCAGCCCCCCGGCCTGCCGAGAGGGTCCCAGGGCCGCCCGCGGAGGGAGAGAGTGTCCAGCCCGGCCTCCAGCCACCCAGTAAAACCAGTCACCAACTGGGGTGGCGTCACCTCCAGCCACTCCGGCCGGAGCACAGCGCTGCCGGATCCCACCGTTCCGACCCCTAAATAGCAAGGGAACTGTCGGTCCCTGCTCTGCCAGACCTCCACCCTGAGCAGCTGTGGGGATTCGGGGCCCCCGGGACCCCCGTGCCTCGACGGCATCTCAGGGCCACCCCCAAGCAGAGGGAATGAGGGTCAGCCCCCGTCCCTCCCCACACACCCCATATTTGGGACGGACACCATCTGTGCCCGGCTGTGCCCCTCTCCAGGCCCCCAGCATCCTGAGGTTCCCTCAGTGATGCTGCCCCCCTTGCCCGCCCAACGCCCCCCCCCCGCCCTCCCACACACCTTCCGCTGCCCCATTGAGCCCCAGAGCGCCGAGCCTGACCCGCGGTGCTCCCACCCATCCCAACCCCACAGCACCCTGAAATGCCCCACGGTGCCCGTGGGCCCCACTGCACTACAGCTCACCCACTCTGCCCTAAACCATCCCCAAAGTTCCCCATGACACCCCTAAAATGCTTCACGGCGTTCCTGGGCCTTTGCTGCACCACCCCGCCCCTAAAGTGCTCCTAAACCACCCCAAAGTGCTCCAAAACACCCCCAAAGTGCCCCACGGAGCGCCTAGGCCTGCACTGCCCCATAGTTCGCCCCTCAAGCACCCCAAAAGTGCCCCGCGACCCCCTCAACTACCTCATCGAGCCCCTGGGCCTCTGCATTCGCAGGACCGTCCCGAAGTGCCCCGAAACGTCCCCAAAGCACCGCACGGAGCTCCAGGGCCGCCGCTGCCCCCCCAGCCCCCGGACCCCCCCAAATCGGCCCCGGGGGGTCCGGCCCCACAACACCCCAAGGGCCGGCAGCTCCCCCCGAAGCACCCCACCAGCCAACTCCTCGGAGCGTCCCCGCGCCCCGCCGGCCCCACGGGACCCCCGGGCGCCCCCGGCCCGGCCCCCGCACTCACCGCGGCCCCGCCGCCGCCTCCCGCTCCGCGCCGCGCCCCGGCCCCGCCCCGAGCAGGCCCCGCCCCTTTGACCACGCCCCCGAGGTTCCGCCCCCTCATGTGGTCACGCCCCCCGGACAGGGGCCGGGGCACGGGGGTAACGGGAGGGGCGCGGGGACCCCGCCCGGGACGTTCCCGGTCACCTCCGTCCCGGGGGATTCCCGGAGCTCATCCCCTCTCTCCCTCAGCCAAGCCCCCCCTCTCAGGATTCTGTACCCTCAAAGTATCTCCGGGTCTCTGGGTTGATTATGCTCCCTCTCTAGACTGTGCCCCCTCCGCAATTATTTGGTGAGCCCAGCACTCTGTTAAGGGGCCGGAGGGCCTTTGCCCCGCTTGACATCACACCGTGCCTCCCCAAGAGTTGTTACAGCTATTGCCATCCTCTAGCCTTTCGTGGAGACCCAAACCGGGGCAAAAGGAGAATAAAATAAACCCTCAAGAAACCACCTGCCCCCCAGGGTCTGGGAGCAGCCAGCATCTCCCCACAGACTCAGCTTCTTCACGCCCTCTAGGGCCCATGGAGGGACAGGTAGGAGATGGGGCCCTAGGCTATCCCACTGCCTTCCTTCCACTCTAGTCCCCCATGACAGCACCTCACCTGAACCAGACTGGGTCAAATGGAAGCCAGCGAGAGGGAGGGAACCCTTGGGCTGAGAGGGGAAACCCACAGCCCCCACCCACACCGCCATGTGAACCCTGACCCAGCTCCACTCCCCCCTGCCTTACCTCTGCTTCCCCAGGACCCTCCTCTGCCACCACCCCTGTCCTGCCTGTGGGTGCTCACACCTGCACTGACAGCACCCAAGGGTGCTCTCCAGGTGAGCTAGTGCACCCCGGAAACCCAGGGCTGGGTGTGTACCACCTGCCTGCTCTAGGCCCTCATTATGGCTCAGGTTATAACTATTCCCAGCATGGAGGTTGGTAATAATCCCATGTGTCAGGGCTGGGGCAGGATGCTCAGTGCAGCAGGGACATCATCAGGGGGGCACCTCCTCCCTGGCCAGGGTACTCCCCCCAGACCAAGGGTACTCCAGTCACAGAGACAAAAAGACACTCAGATTTATGCTTTAATAAAACTAGAAAGAGGGAAAAAATCAAAGGGATTAGACCAAGATCCAGCCATGGACACTCCCTACCATGGCAAGGACTAGTCAGGTCACAGTATTTCTAGTCAGGTCACAGTATTTGCTGCCCACAGCCCTGAGGACAGGGGGGATGGCAGCTCCCCCAAACCCAGCAGAGCAAGGCAGGACTGTTCCCCACATGGTTTTATTGCTGGTGATGTCCCCCCAGAGAAAGGGGCTTGGGAGACCCTGAGCAAAGAGGGCCAGGTCAGGCACCAGCCCAGCAGGTAGACACAGCAAGTTCCATGTAACACCTGCTCCCACCCTGGAGCATGAGCCACCCACAATCTCCCACACTTTCCTTCACCATCCTTCCCTTGCTGGCTCCATCCCATGCAGGATTGAGCCCACAGACCCTATCTGTGACAGGGAGATTTCTACTACGTGGCCCTCTGCATAGTTGCCTCCCACAATCCCCTCCCAGTTCAGTGATAGCTCAGGATTTCAGCTTCATTTCAGACACAATTTAACAACCTGCTCCAGGTCCAGAGACACCCAAGTCTAGGACCTGCAGATCATCTCCATCATCATCCAGTTCACTCTGCCTCCATTCTCACCATGCTCCCAGCACTCAGCACCAACATGGAGCAGCCAGTGTTTGTCAAAGCACCTTCCCCATCCACTCTTCACCAGGATGGGACCACTCTTCCTCTCATGGTGGTCCCCCATCTCGGACACTGTGCTGGTGGTCAAGAGGTTTGTTCATGCAGGAGAAAGGGCCACAGAGCCCCATGGCAGAGGCTCCCAGGGAAGAGAAGCTGGCATATTCCAGCCTTGGGCTGCCAGAACTAGGATCTGTTCCCCCAGACAAGCTGAGGAAGAGACCTGCTGGGCTCATGGCTTCTTGGAGGCTCCTGAGCCTCCCTCCACGATTTTGTTGGCTAAAATCTCCTTCTCCTCCTTCATCTTCTTCAGCCTGACCTTGCTTTTGGAAGATGAGAAGGAGAGCGAGGCCTTGCTGAACTCCAGAGGGAAGATACCCACGTCCCCGTCGAAGCGATTCTTGGACACCTGCAGGTAGCGCTTCCCTGGCCCTGTCACCAGCTTACGGTCCTGCAGGATCAGGACGTTGTCGGCCTCCTGGCTGGCCTGGGGAGAGGAAAACATCTCCAGGAGGGTGCCAGGAATGCTGCCAGAGTCACAAACACTTTCCCAGCTGCTTTAAACCCTTTTACAGGGCACCCTATGCAACAGCAACTCCAGCATTTCCCCAGCACCAACCCCTTGTGTTCCCCTGGAATGCCCAATGACCCACCAAGCACATCCTGTGCCACAGCCCACCCTGGGGAAATGGGATCACTGGAGGGCTGTGCACAGAGAGAACCTCCTGCCCACAACTGCAGGGCTGGTCAGCATCACGGAAGAGACTGGAACACTCAGAGCCCGTCCCCACACCCTCCCTGCCTCCCTCTTTAATTATCTCCTACTACATTCCACCCACAGTCAGTATTAATTAAATGCACCTAAAGCCCCAACAGAGCTTTAGCTGACAATGGGTTTGCTCTCTGCCTGCATCAGGACTCTGGGAGACATTCCACACCTTTTAAGTCCCCAGTGATGATCCAGGGCATTGATGGCAGCTGAGGACAACTGCCCAACACATCCTAGCCCCTTTCTAGGAACACACTGTGCCCAAGGGACAGGAAGGGCCAGCTCACCTTGGCAGAGCCGAAGATGGAGGCTGTCTGCAGCTCCTTCTCATCATCCTCCTTGCGAGGATGGATGATCAGGGTGATGTGGCACGTGTTGTCCGTGGCAAACTTGCGGAAGGCACCAACGATGAAGTCCTGGGCAGCGAGCCTGCCACAGCAGCAAGAACGGGGTCAGGGGCTGGCACTGCTCAGTGGCAGGAGGCAGTGAGGTGCTGATCCCCACAGCAGAAACCACCCAGGAACGTGAGGCAAACAAGCCCACACGGGAAGAGGGATGTGGTATGGCAGGGATGGCTGGTGATCTGCTCACCCCTTCCCACCTCTTCCTCCTTAGGGCACTGGTTGCCCTTTAATGAAACAGAGTGGCCAGAGAGGAGTAAAGGTGACACCCTGTACAGAACCCCAGACTCTGGAGTGACAACTGACAGGGACAGCTCCAGCAGTGAGGGTGACAGAGAAAGGAAGGGTCAGATTGAAGGAGGACTACCTGTCCACAGAGAGGTGCTCATGTCCCATCATGAACTGGAGATTGTCAACAACCACGTGGGTGATGTCGTACATGTAGACTGCGTGCTGCATGGTGTCAATCACTGTCCTGAGCAGAGGAGATCAGGATCAGCCCCAGGGATTAGTGGAGGTAGGGATGGGAATGCTGAGACAGGCAAAGGGATGCAGAGAAAGAGCTGGAAGGTACCAGGTCCTGATGGGATGTGAGTGCATCCCACCTCTGCACCTCCCCCACTGTATAGCAGGTGCAGCCCCATCCCCCAGGGAAAGGTAGCTGGGATCAGAAGGACCCAGCACTGCCCACACAGTCCCTGTCTACTGCCCTACAATGCCCCCAGCCCACAGGGATCCTCAGGGCACACAGGGATGCATGCAGGTGAACAGCGCCTGATGAATAAAAGGAGTTAGAGGTGCCTGTTCTCCTTCTTCAGCAAACAACAGCACTGCAGGTAAGCAGGGTGTGAGGGGACATGTCCTGCCATGGGCACAGGCTGGCTTCAGAGCAGCACGGGATCAAGTCTCCTCCTTCACCCCCACCCCAGAGAGAATCTGTGAGAGTCCCCGTGACAGGAGGAACAAAGGTGGTTGGCCACACAGTCCCCACACACCAACCCTGGGACTTGAACAGTCCCAATGTGACTCCTGCCAGCCCCAAATCTGTGACTCACTGCGGGGGAAGAGCCCCAGCTCCCCAGGGCCCTGCAGCACATGCCGTGAGGGGTAAATGCCACTGAGAATGGAGGTGCAGGACCATACTTGATGTTCTGCTGGCCATGGAAGGTCATGAAGTAGAGCGGGAGCTCCTCGAAGCGATCAGCCCACTCATCATACAGCTCTAGCTGGTCCTCCAGGCGCCGGCCAGCAAACTGTGTCAGCATGATTTTGGCCAGACGGACGTTGTTGATCTCAAAGCTGCCCCACAGCGTGCACACGCCCTGCATGCACAGGTCCAGTGCATACTCGCTGATAAACGTGGTCTTCCCACTGCCCGTTGGGCCTGGTACGAGGACAACAACAGGAGAATTAGCTGGGGAGATGATCTGACCCATCCTGACCGTGTTGGGGGGTTGTTTAGAGGTGGAAGCACGAGGGACTGGGGCAAGAGAAGCCCATCTGAAGCACTCAGACCATAAACAAACTTCTCATGCCACACAACACACTTGGGTGCTTGGGCACGGCCTCCCACAGCTTATGGATCTCCACAGGTCCCTGTGAAGGGCTGGGCAGCCAGTAGGGTGAGCACAGGGAGGGGAGCAGGGGTAAGGGACAGCCCAGAACTTCCTACACTGCCCCAGGCAGGGACCCTTCACCACATCGGCATGCACAGTCCCACAGAACTGAGGAATGCACCCCAGCCTCTCAAACACCCGCAAGACAGGCTCAGCAAAAGCCTTGAGCAGAAAGAGACCTGGAAGACTCGTGAGGCACCACCCGCAGGAGGGTGAAGCCAGCAAACACCCCTCTGCTCGCCCTGTCCGCCAGTCGTCGTGCCCGTTACCTGTGAAGATGGTGAGCTCCCCTCTGCGGTGCCCTTTGAGGAGCTTGTTGAGCTCAGGGAAGCGTGTCCACTTGACACCAGACACCTGTTCAGTGTTCACCAGCTCCCCGAACACCTCCTCGCGCAGCTGCCGGAAGGAGATGATGGATTTGTGGCTGGCAAGCAGGGCAGAACGTAGGATTTTGGTGACGTTCAGGCCCTGGTTCAGAGCCTCCAAGGGCCGGGGCTGCAGGTTGCCAGGGCGCACCAGAGAGCAGCGCTTGAGGCTCAGCTTGCGAGCAAAGAGCTTGGCAGCTTCCCAGGAGCGCAAGTCCTCGCCGAGCCACAGCGTGATGCGCTTGAACTGCTCCAGGTAGGGAAGAAGGGTGGGAGGCAGGGAGCTGGCCCCCCGCGGCAGGGCCAGGCTGGCCACTCCTGCCGCTTGGTGCAGGGCCAGGGCATCCAGCTCCCAGCCGGTTAACACTAGCTCTGTGTCTCGGCGGCCAATCAGGGGCAGCCCGAAAAGATTGCGATAGGAATCGAAGCGGGGTAATGTCTCTTCCACGTAAGTTTTTGTGCCCCCCTTTTTCTCCACCCTCAGGAGCTTCAGGCCCTTCAGGGTCGCATCTTGAGGACTGAACCAGGGGAAGACGAGAGACCTGGCAGCCCTCAGATAACGCACACCGAAACGTTTCAAGGTGGCATCTGTCACCTGGGAGATACCAAACAAAGCCTTGGTCTCCTTGGTCTCCTTCTCATCCAGCAGCTCCCAGAGCGGCAGAGCCCGTTCCCAGATGCAGCGGGCATCCTCGCGAGCCTGTCGCATTTCCTCCTCCGTCTCCTCCGAGCTGGCAGGGGGAATGGGGGTAACGCCATGGTGCCGCATTTCCACGTTAGCCTGGAAGTCCTGCCAGGTGCCCTCGGCCAGGGTGGCAGTGCACAGGAAGCTGCCCGTGGTCTTGTCAATGAAAAGCGTGAACGGGGCATTGGCGGACAGCGGCTGGTCCCCGCGGTCGCCGGTGAAGAGGCTGGGGGTGTGCAGGCAGCTGTACCCATCGTGGAAGGGGATGTCCTGCGCCCGCAGGTACTGGCGAATCTCGGTGATGGAGACGGAGGGCGCGGGCCCGTCGGGGGAGGGCAGCACGCCCTTCTTGTAGCGCCGCTGGCCGAGGCGGCCCGGCGCGCCGGGGCTCAGCGAGGCTCCCTTGCTCCTGGCCCCCCCGCACAGCAGCGGCAGGAGGCGGCTGGCGGCTCTCCCGGGCCGCAGGGGCACCAGCGCCATCCTGACCGCCCCGGCACCCGCCCGCGCCGCCGCCGCTCTGCATGGGCGGCTGCCCCGCGGCCCCCGGCCCCGCCGAGCCGCTCAGGCCGCAGCCCCCACGTGGGTCCGCACGGACACCGCCATTGCCGCTCCCGCTCCCGGCGCGTCACTTCCCGGCGCGGTCGGGGCTGCCCCGTCCCGCCCCTGCCGCCGGTTCCGGCTCCGGGTGAGCGCGGAACCATGACGGGCCGCGGGTCTCCCAGCCGGTTCCTGACCGCCGTGCTGCACAACGGCGTGGGCCGGTACGTGCGGCAGCTCCAGCGCCTGCAGCTCCTCTTCAGCCCCACCGCGGCCGACGCCCGCGGCGCCAGGTACCGCCGGCGGCACCACCCGACTGCCGGGGATAGGGCGGGGGGAGCCTGCTGACCCCTTAAGCGGCAGGACGGGTCTTCCCCGGGCCTGTCAGCGTGGGGAAGGGACAGTGCTGCTGTCGCTGATCACACGGGGGGCAGCGGCGGGGTGGGACCCCCAGCCTCCTGCGGGACGGGGCAGGAGCCAGAAGGCGGCACCGGGGGCATCACCCCAAATTCTGCGCTGTGACCCCTCCCGTGGGCCCGGCACGGGCGGACGGTGACCCATGTCTGGCGGCTGTGGCGATTCGTCCCTTCTGTGGCCCGGCTGGGGCTGAGGGTCCCCTCTGGCCCCCAGGCAGTTCGTGGAGGAGGCGGCACAGGACTTCGCCCGGCAGCACCCCGATGTCGTCCTCTACGTGAGCCCCCACTCGGGCCCGGGCCCGGCCCCTGTGCTGCGGGCCGAGTACTGTGAGTGCTGGGGGGCTTGGGGAGGGGACGGGGGGGTCTCCCTGTCCTGCCCTGGCTCTGTACCACCTCTGCCCGGCGCAGATGGTGCCAGGGCAGCTGCTGTGGGATAGGGGAGCAGCAGCTGCACCCCGGAGGCTGTGGAGTGGGGGGATCGCAGCCTGACCCCCTCACTCTGCTGCAGTGAACGGGACGGTGCGGGACGAGCTCATTGCCAGCAAGACAAGTGAGGAGATCGTGCAGCTGGCCACCAAGCTGGCCAACCAGTCCGGCCTGGACATCATCCGCATCCGCAAGCCCTTCCACACTGACAACCCCAGCGTCCAGGGCCAGTGGCACCCCCTCACCAACAAACCCTCCATCCTCACTGTCCAGGGCCCGCGCCTGCAGCCCCAATAAAGCCTCCTCCACCCCCACGTCTCTGCATCCATTTCTCCTGCCTTTAGAGGAACACTGCTACACCACGTCCAGACAGAGCCATTTTTATTGCTGGGGGAATGTGGAGCTGTGCATGAGGAGTGCCAGACACAGAGTGATGCCCCTCCTTGGAGGGTTGTGGGTGGTCCTTGAGGGTGGCTCACTCCCCCTTCTTGCAGCAAAAACAAGGGCTGGGGCAGGGTGACAGAGTGTGCAACTCTTGCCTTTTCCTGCTAAGCCTCACTCTCCTGGAATAGGAGGCCTGAGCTGCAGCTTGTGAGAGACCCTTGGGGTTGTCACCCATCTCCTGTTTCCCCTACAGGGCTGAGCCCTTGGCCATGTCCTGATCATGGAGCTATGAGCAAGGAACATGGGGGAGGACATGGACCCCCACAGGTGTGTCCCTCCCCAGCTTCTCCAGTGTCACCACACTGTCCCTGGAGCATGAGATGCTTTTGTCACCCCCATCTCTCAGTCCCCAGGAGGTGGCAGTTGCAGAAACAGTTGGGAAGATTTAGGAACTGTGGCTGCTCCATGGAAAGTGCCATGAAGAGAAGGCTCCAAAGGGAGGCAGGCCCTTGTCCAAGATTCTTCTTCCTCACCATGTGAGGACATTTCCCTGCCCGCACATTTCGTCATGGGTGGCAGGGCTGTGCCTGAACTCCAGTTCACCAACGTCCCTGCACAGGAGGGCAGAAACATGTTGTGCTTGGAGCCACAGGGGCACTGCAGACATCAGGGGCATGTGGATGATGTGCCGCTCCCTTGTCGTGCTGTAGGGCACGGTGGTAGCTGCCAGTCCTGCTGCTAGTGCATCTTGCTGCCTGCTGCTGCATCCAATGCCCTGGGAAAAGGGAGCAGAGCCCCGTCTGTCAGGGTTGGAGGGCCTGGGGGTGCCACCTCCCCAGTGCACCCAGCCCCATATTTCACCTGTGGCCTCTTCTGGCCTCTGCAGTGGGCGCATGCCCCTTCACCAGCTGCTCCAGGGTATTCAGGACATCAGCTCCTTGCCCTGTCTCTTGTGCCTCGCCAAACCATCCTCTCCCAGAGAGGAAACCCTGAGGGGGCAGATGCAGAAGAGCAGGTAGGGGCTGGAAGCCACTGAGACCACCCCTCACAATGTGAGATGTGTCCAGGGCCCCTCTCCTGCCTGAGGACTGGCAGCTGGGAAAAACCCACCAGCCCTCCATCAGCAAGGGATCCTGTGCCCTGTCAGCCCTCAGCCCCCCTCCATGCTCTTCACCCACCTCTCAGCAGCTATCCAGCTCCTGTGTGCCAAGGGACACCCAGCCAAGGCTGGCCAAGTCCACACATCCACAACAGCGTCTCTCTCACGCCTGGGTGAACAGACAAAAACTCTCCTTCCCTATAATGTCCACCTTCCTGGAGCTCCTGTCTCCAGCTCGTGGCCACTGTCAGTGAGTTTTTATACATAAATAGAGCTCAAAATTTAAATAGGTACTTGTTCCTTTTTTTCTGTACAGTAAGTCTCAGAAGTGAATGAATGCCAAAGGAATGGCTCAGCCTGGGCCCGGCCCAGCTCTGCCATCAAGGAGGTAGTTTTGCCTGAGACTTGTAATACTGCTGGCAAAGGGTGGGAGAAGGGGCTGGAGGGGAGGAGGGCCCCACTGGCAGGACCCCCCTCCCCAGCCCCTACACGGAGCTCTCGTCCAGCTTTTCCACCAGTTGCGTGTGTTTTCGCTTCTCCAGGATTTTGCTGAGCTCCTCGGTGAAGGACGCGCTGTAGAGCGGGGAGGCCAGCGGCTCCTCCTGCTGCTGCAGCAGCATGTAGCTGTTGCCGTTCATCTTGCGCAGGACGTTGGGCAGAGCCCCCACGCCATTGGTGAGCTCGGCTGGCAGCGGGGGTGGCACTGGGGGCGTGGCAGCCGGCTGCTCCTTGGCTGGGGAGGTGGCTGCCGTGGGCGCCTCGCCGGGGATGATCCGCAGGCAGCCGTCGGGGTAGGTGAGCTCTTCCTCCTCCTCCTCCCGGTGGCCCTTGCGCAGGCAGTTGGCCGAGACGGTCTGCAGCTCCACGCTGGCTGGCCGCGGCTCCCCTAGCACATACTTGCCCTTGCGCTTCTCCAGGCAGGACATGTACAGGAGGATGATGCTGAGCACGGTGCAGAGCACCACCAAGGTGACGATGGCAGAAATGTAAGCCACCTTCATGTCGTTGGTCGTCTGGCTGGCGGCATGGGGTGATGGGGCAGCCGTAGGGCTGCGGGGCAGCTCGGGCAGCACGGAGAGGCTGTAGGTAGCCAACAGTGTCCGGAGACCCTGCTCCTCGCCGTAGCAGCGGTACTCGCCGCTGTGCTGGGGCAGCGTGTCCGTCACCAGCAGCCCGTCCACCCCCACGCGCAGCCGGTCCTGCCCCGTGCCCAGCACTTCGCTGCCGTTCATCATCCACACGGCTCGGGCCAGGTTGGAGCGCTGGTCGCAGGGCAGCAGCACATCGTCCCCCTGCAGCACCGTCCGGTTCTTCCACAGCAGGGAGCCTGTGGGGACACGCACTGCCTTGCACCTCTCCCAGCTATTCTAAGGGATGCTGGACACCAGCATCCCCATGGTCCCGAAGGGCAGGAGAGACTCACCCCGTCCAGAGCTGCTCCGGCATCCCTTGTTGCCACTTTGAATGTCCTGCACCAGCCCTGTGCTGCAAGGCATGGGGGGCTCAGCCATACAGCCTCAGCTGAGCTCCCCCTTATGGGGGTCACGGCCACCAGGACACCCACTGTCAGATGCCAGACCTTTGGGATTGGCTCTGGGGTGACGTGAAACAGCGTGGGATTGGGCAAGTGGAAGGTTCATGGGGACCCATCTGCAGATGGGCAGCCCATCCCTACCTGTCTGTGGTGGCGATGGTGCGGCATGCCCTGCCATCCCAGGCACAGTAGGGGTCCCGGGCGAGGATGCAGTCATAGCAGGAGGAGTACTTGGCACAGGAGGCCAGGGGCACCTGCACGATCCCGCTGGCTGCCCCCACGTACAGGCTCCTCTGAGGGGGAAAGGGCTGGCTCAGTATGGATCTGGCATGGTGCTGCTGGGCTGTGGAGTGCCCTATGGTGCCCAGAGATCTCCCCCAGCCCCACAGCACAGCTCTCCCTTCATGGGTGTGCACGAGAAGAGCCCCTAGCTCCCAGTCAGTGCTGATGGCCAGGCTGGTTCATTTCCCCAAGCTATTCCCCTGGGCTCTAGCACATATCCTGAGCTGGTGTGATCCAGGAGTCATGTCCCCCCAAAACCCCAAACAGCAGAATGACAGCTTCACAGCACAAGCATACCCCATGTGTAGTCTCCTCCTACTTGTTCCACCCCTCACCTGGATGTGGGAGATCACCAGGCTCTCCACAGGCTGCAGGTCCCTGAACACCTGCACCTCTTCCACAATGTGGATGCCAGAGTTCACCACCACAGCCTTGTGGATCCAGCCATCCCCTGGAGAGCAGAGCAGGGGATTCAGGAGGGAAAGTGAGGTGTGGCCTTTGCCCAGCAGAGGCCCATCGAACTCATCTCACACTCACCTGTCCCCATGAAGAGCACATCGTAGGAGCGACCATCCAGGGCCTGCACCCTGTCTACAGCCAGCTGGCTGTACACCACGTTCTTCTTCACCAGGAGCGGCTCCCCGTCAGCTGGCTTCACCTCCTCAAACATGAGTGGGTGCAGCTTGACAAAGTCCAGGACACTGTTGGGCAGGTCCTGCGAGGAGTTGTAGCCCTTCCTGCGGGAGTGGTCCGTGATGCACTGCCCAGGGGAAACAGGGGTCAGAGAGGAAGGCAGCTGCCCCATGCCACCCCTGCTCTGCACCCCTAGGCACTCACGGAGCCGGGCCGGGGCTCGGGCACTGCACCGTCGTAGCGGGACCATTTGCGAGCCCAGTCCTGGTACTCCATGTAAGGGCCCTCGAATGCACGCTGCACCGCCGAGATGTCGTAGCGGCACACGGCCGAGGCCTCCATGGTCCTCCTGAGGAGCAGAACCTCACCTAAGCCTGGGCAGATACATGGGTGCTACAAACCAATGCACCCCCAGGTGCTTAGCACCTGCCTGCACATCCCCTCGCACATCTCTGGCTGCCCTGATGCTGCAGACTTTTAGCCCCGATCCTTTTGGCTGCTGCCCCACTCACCACTGTGCTGAGAGTGTGAAGGCAGCATAGAAGACAGTGCTGGCCCAGCCGCCCCCGTCCAGGCTGCAGACGCTGCGCAGCACCTCGTAGTAGGGGATGTAGCAGACCAGGCGTGCCTTCATGAAGGACGTCCACTTGCGCTGCAGAATCTTCTTCCCCCCCACATCGCTCTGGGAGGGTGCAGAGAGCATTTCTGCACAGGCTGGACAGTTGCTCATTCCCCTCTGCCTGTGCCTCAGTCTTCCCACAGGCGGAGGCGTGCTGCCCCTGCACCAACAGGAGCAGTGCTTGGCTGGGAGCGTGCCTACCTTGCAGACACGGGCCACCCGCGCCACTCGGGCCACCTGACTCTTGTCAAAGAAGGATGTGGTCTCCTCTCCTGCCCTCTCCATGAAGAAGTAGTAGATTTTGTCATCGTCACCCACAGGGCTGTCCCTGCTCTCCCGGACCAGCACAGAGGTCACAAACTCAGCGTCTGGGGACATGGAGCAAGAGGTGGTGATTGGAGACCAACACAGAATGGGGAATCCCTCCCTGCCTCAGTTCCTTCTCAGAGCAAACCACATAGGACTCCAGAGCCATCCCCCACACCTGCTCCACACTCTCCAGGGCAATGCACAGTGTGCCACAGCCCACGAGATGGGAGGAACAGGGACATCTCACCATTCAGCCAGTGCAGTGGGGACTCCTCTGTTTTCAGTGGCCGCTGGTGCAGGTTCCTCCGAATGTCGGGGAGGCTCCGAAACTCGTAGCGTGTTGCTGTGTACAAGCCTCCATCTGTGCAGGGCAGGTGCCCATCAGCATGGCCCTGCAGCCTGAGGACAGCCCCACAGGCCACCAGCACCCCACTGCCCCAGGCAGACGAGTTGGGGGAGGACCACTGGCACCCCCTGGAGAGGTGTTGGGATGGGGCCATGGTCAGTGGCATCCTGCATGTCCCCACCAGACCCAGAAAGGTGCTGCTTACCCACAATGAGCCCAGTGTAGCCACGGGCAGGGTCATATGGACACTTCTCCTTGCCTTCTTCAAAGTGAGATGGCAACATGAACCTGTTGGCATCCTTGAGGGGGACAGGGAATCAGGTTAGACAGGAGGGGACAGGTCCACCTCACCTGCCAGCCTCAGGCTCTCCGCTGAGGCTGCTAGCAGGGACAAAGTGATGGCCATAGCCATGCCCTTGTCCAAGTAAGAAGAACCCTCCTGGCACCCTCCAGCTGGTCAGAAACCACACAGCCAGCTGCAGCCCCCAGCCAAGAGTGAGTAGAGGGCTCTGGGAGGAAGAGGAGCCCCAGCTGGGCTTTGCACGGGCATAGGCAGGAGCCAGCCAGTGCAGCCAGTATCCCCAGACAGTGCCTGGTTGGCAGATGTTGCTCAGCCAGCCTGGAGTCCCCCCAGGTGCTGTCCATGTCATAGCAGGAGTTACTTTCTTTGGGGTTTGCAGTTCAAAGCACGTTAAATAATGACAGGGCCCTTCCAGCTTGGCAGCTCCTCCACCCAATTTCCAGTGTGTGCGAGGGCCAAACCGGACCAGCAGCACAGCCATGGGAACAGGCACAGGCTCTCCAGGGCTCCCTGGCCACACTGCAGGCAAGGTCACGGGGCCCCTTTGCCCCCCAGCTCAGGAAGGGAGGTGGGCAAATGGCAACTGAGTCTCCACTGACTCAAGGAGCTACACTGCCAATAATAACGGCTGCTCTTGGACACGTGAGTCACAGCCATGTGTGGACTCTCAGACTAGCACAGGAAATTCCTGGGGAGGAGCTGCTGAGTCAGTTCTGCCCCTGTCACCTTTCCCTGGGCATGCATACCACCTGCCATCAGCCACTCTGCAGCCCCTCCTCTGGGAGGGTGTTCTGCAACAGCAGGCAGTGGAGACCAGGTCCAGGGCTGGTGCATCCTATCCTACTGAGCCCACATGCGTCCCCCATGGCACTGATCCATCCCCAGCCCTCTTGTTTGGGGTCAGAGTGCCAGGGTGGGGACTCATGGCATCTGCATCACACTGGCCACATCCTCAAACCTACTCACCCCAGCCTGAGAGTCACTCACCTGGGAGTGAGCCAGGCAGGGACAGCAGTAGAAAGGGAGTGGGGCTGGGTGGAGATGGTGGGAGAGGACAGGGGCTGCACCTCTCCGGGGTGACACAGTGGCAGGGGACAGGGGCAGATGCGGGTGAGCCGTACTCACGATGGCGGCGCAGAGCGGGTGGAAGGCGTAGGTCCCGCAGGCATAGAGGTGGGTGCTGTTCAGCCGCTGCAGGAACCGCACGTGGTTGAAGCACTCGGTCTGCAGAGGGGGAGGGCAGGTGTTACAAGCCAGGAAAAGTGGGGACAGCCCCTCCCTGGCACCCACCCAGCGGCTCTACCTTGTTGTTTTTGCCCTTCTGCAGACAGTCCATCCTCTTCTCCGGGGAGGCTTCCCAGTGGATCTGCAAGGGGAAGAGAGACTGCTACTGCATGACCCCCCATCACTGCATGGTCCCCCTGTCACTGCAACCTCCAGCTTTCATCAGAGCCATCAGAGATGATAAAGTCCTTTGTTTGGGAGGGGTGGTTGCTCAGAACACAAGATGGCACCCTGCACACATCCCACCAGCCTGGGGCAAGAGTGGTCCCACACCCCAATTAGTGGACAGACATCCCAGAGCACTGCAGGAGCCTGGAGGATTTTGGAATATCCTTCCCTGGGGGAGAAAAGAATGTTCTGCCCTTCATTCTGCTGAGGTGTCCCTGAAACAGGCAGCTGTGAGCTTGGGTATGTCTCCTACTGCTGTCCCCATGCTGCCTGTCTGGGGAGAAAGACCAGGTGTCCACAGGGAACCTGAGTACAGGCTTGGAGACATCACCTCCAGGCAGGACCTGAGATGGTGAGGGGGAGGTTGAGCAGGGATAGAGTGGCCACGATGTGGACGGGGATTGGGCAGCGTGGCAGAGGCCGGGCTCACCGTGTGGTGGGAGCCGTCGGCCACGTCGCTGGAGTTGAGGGCGAAGATGGCTCCCCTGGCGCCCACGTAGAGGATGCCCCGCTCGTCCTCCAGCAGCAGCGTGCTGTAGTTGAGGGTGTGCGCCGTGAAGCGCCGGACTCCCGACAGCTCTGCAAAGGGAACAGGGGGCTGAGGGGGACCGCGGGGCAGGCACAGCGCGAGCCACTGGGAAAAGACAAGAGAATGGAGCTGGAAGTGGGTGGGATGGCACTTGCTGAGGTTATCAGGCAGGCAGTGCTGGGTGACAGCAGTTACAGCAGGAGGAAAGGAAGGGAGAAGGTTTGGTAAAAGGTAAAAGGCACTAATTGGGCTTGGGCTCACAGAGGAAATTTCTCTCCGCTAATTAAAGCACAGCTCAGGGGTGGGAGCTGCAATGTCTGCGCTGGGCACGAACCTGCCATGTTGTTTGGGAAACTGCTGAAGAAAGCAGAAACATGCTGGCAGTGACTCTGTCTGTGAACTGAGCCCAGCCAGCCCAGGAAAGGATAAAAAAACCTGAACCAAAACTGTCACACAAGGGGAGTGATTCTGCTGTGAGGCTGAGTGCTCCTGCCCACCAAGCCAATGAAACCATCCAATTTGAGGTGCTGAGAAGTGTGAGGTAGGACTCAGCCCTGGCCAGAGGGACCAGCAGGAAGTGAAAATTCTATGAGGCTTGGGATCCTGTAGACAGCTGGAAAAGGAATGACTCCCCGTCTTTCCCAGAAAAGGGCACCCCAGCTACTAATGAAACTCTCCCACCATCGATTGCTGAGTTGAGCCTCACTAATGAGGTCAATGATGTCCCCCAAGGGACAATGACATTGCTGGGCTCACTGACACCACAGAGGCTGGAGGTCAAGAGCTCTGGGGCAATTAGAGAAAATCAAGGAAAAAAGTTTCCTGTTGAGTATTTGGGCCATGAGATGCCAGCTCAGGTGTGATGCCCAGCTCAGAACACCCTCCAAGGGCTGCTGGGCACGGCCAGGGGTTGGTCAGGGCTGACTCCCTGTACATCCTCGTCCCCCTCCGACTTTAGGGGAGATGATTTTGCCATGCTCATTTCTTTGGGGCACCCAGTACCAGACAGCCATGTGGGCCCTGATTTGTGGAGCCCAGGGGATTAGAGGCCTCCATGTAGCCACCCTCCTCCCATGCTGAGCCCCCTGCTCCAGGTGGGTGGCAAATCTTAGATGCAGTCACAATGCACCAAGGCCAGTGCCAGCAAAATCCCAAACCTCACTGCCACCAACAGGACCCACACCCCCTTACCATCAAAGGTGACTGTTGTCCTGGGGGTGGCATCCAGGTCGGAGGGAGAGCGCCGTGACGGGTAGCCCATGGCTGCCGCTGCCATGAAGAGAGTTGTCAGGAGATGTGCCGGCCCTGCGCTCATCTTCCCGCTCTCTCAGCCGCCGGGCCGGCACAGCCACTCCTCAGCACGGCCTCTCCAGCTCTCTGGGACAGGGCTGGCCACCAAACCCTCCTGAAACACAGAGCGCTGGCTCAGACACTCCTGCTGTCCCAGCGCCTCACGAGCAGGCAGGCTTGGGAAGGAGCCAGCTGCACACACGCATGGATGCTTGACCCAGCACGGCCTCAGACCAGGGATGGCTTCAGGGAAAAACAAACCCTCATTTGCTCAAGGGGAAAGCAAGGCATAGCACAAGGCACAGAGCCTGCAGCCATCATGGAGCACGGAGGGGAGTTTGAGCACAGTGACCTTCTGCAGCATCCCCCTGGGTCAGCAACCATTCTGTCACAGCAGGGAGCTGCTTCCTGAGCACTTGGGTCAGCTGCCTGGAGGTACATTTTCCCCCAGGTCTTCTCTGGGTTCATCCCTCATTCACCCCCAGCCTTTTGCTCCTGCAGATCCCCCTGACTGAAGGATATGTTTCAGCAGAGGCAGCTGGTCCCCCATTGCATATCACACCAAAAAGCAGAAACATTTTTCCCTCAAAAGCAGAGAAAGAGAGCCCCTCTGTGGGTCTTTTGGCACACAGGGGTACCCCAAGTCCCACTGCACCCCCAGAGTGGCTGCAGCAGGAATGGCAACAGTGAGGGTCCTGGGGAGCCCAAGGTCTCCTCTCCTTCCCAAAAGCCCAGCTGACCATGTCCTGCTGTTCAAGGACATGGTCCTTGGTCCCAGCTTTGGCCCCCCTGAAGTGATGAGACTCCAGAGGACCGAGGCATTGGAAAGGATGCTTCAGGCACACAGGGATGTAAGGTGAAGGAAAATCCATACTGCTTGGAATCTTCGGCAAATCTTTTCAAGATGAAACAATTTTTCCCTACTGTGTTTTTCCACAAGATTTCAGGTTCTCTTTCATCCCAAGCTGCCTTGAAGCTCCATATCTACTTCAGCTCTCACTTTCATGCATTCGAACCCCACAAATATCCCCCCACCTCTCCCAGCTGCACTGAGCAAAGCCACTAGCTCATCTTGCAGGCACTAAGGAGGAAAAAGATGACTGGGTATCTCTGAGCTGGAGAGCTCCCAGTAAGCAACCAGCACCTAAGTATTTGCTTAGAGGTTTATAAATATATATATATACACCCACATATAGATATATATATATGAAAAACCCAAATACCTGACCCTGTAGAGAAGCTGCTCAAACACGCTCACTGCAGACAATTTCCCTGAAGCAAATACTTTGCTGAGTCCCAAGAAGAAGGGAGGTAAAACCAAGGTGAAGAGGGCTTTGGGGCTGAGAAGGAGAAGTGAGGGGCCAGATGTGGATTCAGCCCTAGTTCTGGAGCTTGCATCAAAGTTCTGGTTCCTTCAAGGGCTTTCAGACACAAACCTCACACCTGCACTGGCGGCTGCCCGAGAGCATTCTGGGAAATGTGGGAACTCAGCACATCCCTCCGGATGTTCAGAGCTGCTGAGAACCCTCTCGGGGGGCTCGGAGACCCTGGCATGTTGCCCGGAACACCTGGCGGCTTGATTTTGATACTTCTAACGAAGTGTCACCTGTGTATGAGGACATGAGAGCCACACAAGTTTGAATGGTGCAAGAATGATGTGTTCACAGGGTGAAAATAGAGATTTTAGAATTTTTGGTATAGGGGTGATGGAGACAAGATGGAGGAATCAGGGTGTGTCCAGTCCTTCTTCTTTCTTCTTCTTGTTCTCCATTTTCTGCTGTGATTTGGTACTTGAGGATTGGTTTAGAGTAGAAGTGCACTGTCTAACATAGGTGATAGGTATTGGGAATTAAAAGTAAATATGATATGCGTAGTTTGTAGTATAAAAGACAACACTGCCTCAGGGGTGGTCAGAGTGCCTATGGCTGCCTTGCTGAGCAGATCTCAGCTGGGCAGAGAGAAAAATTTTGTAGATAAGAAATAATAAACAACCTGAAGACTGGAAAGTGAAGAGTCCAGACTCATTCTTTGGAGCACGGGCTGCCTCAGAAACATCCCACGCATCTCAGGGCAGAGACCAAACAGCCAAACCCAAGAGGGAATGAGGCAGATGGGAAATATTTCTCCCTGCTGCCCCACTGTCCCCCCAGACCAGAACAGAGCACCCAAGAGCATCCAACCCTGGGTTTAGGCAGGGTGCTGCATGCAGGGCTGAGCTCCCTGGGGAGCAGATCCCATAGCAGGCTCACTCCAGGTTACTCCTGTTTCCAGCACAAGCCCTGTACAGACAGAGGGTCTGCCCATGAATGACAGCACAGCAATGCAAGGCAGGTGAGTGCAGACAGACATCAAGAAGAAACAATGTGCTTTGGTGGCACCATGTCTAGCACGAGCCAAACCCACCAAGCTTTGGGCAAAGCCAGTGGTGGGGTCACACCTGGAGCACCAAAGCACCCCGGCCAGCCCCATGCTGACACCTCTCCATCCCACCAGTGGGAGCAGGACCACTCTGGAAGTTACAGGGACCCCTTCCCCAAGTGTCCACATGGGGACACAAGTCTGGAATCATGCACAAGCCACAAGAGCTGCTGCACCTGGGATGGGGAAGCAGAGTAGAGGAAAAACCTCCTTACGACAAGGCAAACAATGATCTCTCATAAATGAGTAACAGCCCTGCATGCTGCTGGGCGTCCTCAGCTTATCTCCCCTGCACAAACAAACCCTGAACTTTGCCTGCTGCTTGGCTCCTGATGTGCCAGGGAGCGGAGCTGGGAGTGCGGCCGGCCAGGGTGGCAGGGATGGTGTTTATCACAGGCCCAGCGTGGTGCTGCGAGCCAGCCCCAGCTAACATTAACCATCACACACACAGCGCCAGTACAGGGGGAAAACAAAAATATTTTAAACTGGGAGGTTGTGCAGGGTTCCTGGCTGGGCAGGGGGGAGCAGCTTCCCATGCTGTCAGGGCTGGGCTCTTCTGCTTTTTCCCGTGAAGCAGCTACACCCATTTCCAAAGGTTCCTTTGACTGAGATCAGATGTAACTTTGTCCTAAAGAACATTTAATCAGTTACGTTGTAAGAGCCAGTTAATATTTACTCAAAGAGAAGGGCTGTTCCAAGATTCCCTATTTTTTTTTTTTTAATTTTCTAGTTCTTATTTTTCATACCTAGAGTGGGGGAGAAAAAGCAAGAAGGAACTGAAACAATCCTTTGCTCCCCTCAGGTCAATACCCTGGTGTGCAGCCACACCAAACACCCCCAAACCCATCACTTCCCCCTTGTCAGGATGCAAGTTCTAAGCTCAGGGTGAAACTGAGGGCTCAGGCAGGAAGTAGAGGAGGTCTTGATCTGTGGGACTCACCACTAGGACTGGGGGCAGATGGATTACACAAGTCCAGCACTTCAATGAGAAATAGAAAAAAGCTGGGAATGGAAACGAACAGTTTTCTCTAGGGAAGGGAAACAAAAAGGGGAGATGGAGAGGCTAGAAAGCAGCAGCAGCTCCAAGAAAGCTAGGAGTTTAAGAGAAAAACGTCCCAGAAAAGCCCACCCTATTCCCATGGAATGAGCTCCCAAGTCCCTTGGCACCTCACCTACTTCCCAGCACCGGGGGCCGACATAGGACCTGATGGTGCAGCCTCAGCTCCCACTGAGGCTCCCGTCGCTGGCTGGCGAGGCTGAAGAAGCAGGACGGCGGATGCAGGACCCAGGCACAGGACTGACGGACACCCCGAGAGGGGCGAAGCCAGGAACCAGCTGCTCTGCTCACAACGTGCAACATCCACAGAGGCAAAAGCCCACCCTCCTACCACTGGCTATCAGTTCTCCTACGGGCTTCAGCCACAGCGCCCAGCACGGAGCCGGAGCCAGGTACCGCCTCTCACCGATGTGTGTTGGTCCCTGGGGATTGCAGGAAAGCAGCGGGGCAGCAGAGGCGTGCAGGCGTGGGTGAGCACACAGGGGAGCGAGCGAGCCCCGGTCAGGTCTGACTGGGTTTACTGGGTCACCACGGCAGCTGTGTGAGCATGACTGTGCTGGCCTCAGCCTCCCACCGGCAGCCAGGCACAGCACACCCAAACGGGCTGGCCCAGTCGGCACCTCCTTAAAATCCCCATGACCAGCGTCTCCGGAGGAGCAAAAAGCTTTTGATGAGTGAATTTCACACTCTCACCAACCTGGATCTGGCCAAAGAAACTCGCCAAAGAAACAAGCCAAAGCTGCCACACACCTTAACTGCAGCAGGACATTCTGTGGGCATAGGAGCCCCTTCCCAGAGCCCCATGGTCCTCAAAGTCACAAGGCAGCAAAACCTGGGAGCACAAGCTGTTTGCAAGCTGCACTGCAGGAAAGCTGTGCTGTCTGTGGGGCTGCCAAACATGGAGAGACCACAGACAGGGTCTCACAGGCCCCCATAGACATTTCCTCAAAAAAAAAAATTATGCCAGCTTTTTAATTTCAGAGGAACTCAGGAGAAAGAATGGAAGTGGTGCATGGGAGCAGCACTTCTCCAGCTTACCCTCAGCATCCATTCTGGATGGCAGGACAGATTTGTGGAGTGGGATAAGACACTTTCGCATCCCACTCCTCCCTAGACAGCTTATAGTTGTTCCACCAAGATCTAGTAAAGCCCAAGCAGGCTCCCAGCGTGGCTGCCGGACATTCCTCCTCCCTCATGGGCTGCTCCCCTTGGCATCACAGACTACAAGCAAGCACTGCCGGTTTCCCAGTGAGAGACAGGGATTTCCAGTGGGCCTTCTCTGGGTTATGGAGCTGCAAAACAGCCTTAACAAAATCCCCATCTAGCACTGCACCAGAAGACACCAATTGCACTTTGCTATTTTGGAGCCTGGGCACTCCAAACCCCATGCAGCCAATTCCACTCTACGCACTGATGCCAAGCCTGGCACATCCCCCTGCAGCCACTCGCATTCCCACTGTCACTGAACTGTCCCACGCCCCAGGAGACCCGCTCAGGTTGCTCTCAGGTTCAGCTGAAACAGCCTGGCCCGTTCCTGGGGCGGGCTGGGGGACAGGCACCTGCCCCTGGGGATGGTGAGGTGGGGAGAGCTCCGGGCGTGGGAACAGCCAGTGGGTTATGGCAAGGGAGACAGGGCTGGCCCCAGCCTGGTGTGAGCGCGGAGCATTTCGGGCCCCCCTTCCCTGGAGGCGGCAGGCCTTGGGTGGGAAATCCTGCGAGATGTGGGAAGAGGAGCCGGGATGGAGGTTGCCAGGCAACTTTAATTCAGCCCTTGACGAACTTCCAGCACTTCGCTTCTGCTGCAGAGCCCAACCAGCAAATGATAAAACACCAGATCCACCCCAAGCCCATAGTGTCCATCCATTTGTTCGAGGAGTTTGCTCCTGGCCTCGTGCCCAGATTGCCCTGCAAGGACATGGGTCCCCCGTGGCAGCACCCCCAAAGGCCAGCCCAAAACAAGCCGCTGTTCCTGGCACAGATCTGCAGGGGCAGGATTTGACCCGTGGGACTGGGCTGGCGCTGCTGCACAGATATTTCTCAACCAGACAGGATTTTTGTCAACAACACAAGAAAAAAATGCAAACTTGCCAAATGCCCTCCAGGAAGAGGGGACCCGTGCTGGGTCAGGGAGAGAAGGAGCACAGTGACCTCCTGGGAGCCCCTCCCTGGGTTTATTTTTGCTTTCCTTAAACAAAACCATGCGTGACCCTGAGGTGCTTCAGCAGACACACACTAGAGCTTCCGCCATTGAGGAAGCAGATGTACTTCTCCTTTACCCAAATTTGGGATTTGGGCACAGAGAAGGGGAGGAAGAGCTGCAACATCAGCTCCTCTCACAGAGTATCCTGCCCTGCTCCCGAAGCAAAGCCCCCACGCAGAGCACAGCCATCGTGGAGCCAGGGAGGCGGGTGGGAGGCTCCTGCAGGCCATGGGAACAGGCTCCGAATTCCCACAGCAGTCCCCACCAGCCACCAGCAGAGGAGAGCACCCAGCTCTGATCCCAGAAATGTCACGGCAGGGAGGAGACATGCGAAGTAGCAAAGTGATGGATGGGAGAGAGAGTCGGGACAGTTGGGGATGTGGGACAGTTTAAGGGGCCCCAGTGCTGGAGGGAGCCAAACATCCCTGGAAAGACAAGCTGAGCAGTCAGCAATAAAACTTACAACAGCCCAGTTTCCAACACATTTGCCCCCCCTCGCCCCCGCCAGCCCCACGCCTTTATCGACATCCCCCTGCTGCATTCCTGTGGGGAATGTTGCCCACCCGACAAGGGGCAGGGATACATGGTGTCATCCCTGCAGGGCTGCAGGGATCAGGGTGTGTTAGCTTCTCCCAAGCTCCCTGTTTTCACTAATATCACAAGAACTCGTTCCTCTCCTCCATCAGGTCGGGTCTGATGTGAAGCAGGAGATTCAAAGGGGCTGCCAGGCAGCAACACAGCTCAGTGCCAAGTCCCCATGAGAGCTCTCCAGCCATTCCCACCCAAACCCACCCAAAAAAGTCTGAGAAAATTAGGAAAGCTGCTCTGCCCTGTGCCATGGCTGCCAGGCACAGGGACAGCTCTGCTCCAGCTGCTCATGACACGACACAAGCAGACAGCAAGAGCACAGTGCCCATGACAGCAGAAGAGATCACTCCTCCACTGCCCACCCAAATGAAAAACCCACCAACACTGTCTGTTAGCTGAAACAGTTCCTTGCCTGGGTCCAGAGGCCTTGCCAGGAGATGGTCCAGAAGGGTGCAAGGAGGGGAGGCTGAAGGGCAAACCCTTGCAGCTCAGTGGTTGGACTGAGAGCACCAAGGGAAGCCAAAGCCAGCCCTGGACAGAGCAGCAAAACTCCCCCCACAGGAACAATCCTCACACGCTGGAGGCCATTAGCTCTTGCAGGACAGCAGTGAGGACACAGTCCCTATGGCTCTTCCCTCTCACAGCACATCTCTCCCCTTTGGAAAGGCCACAGCAGCAGCCCTGGGCTGACCCCATAGCCTGGGAGCACCTGAGAGAGCAGCAGGGAGTCGTGCAACAGCCGGGAAGTGAAACCGGATGGTGCCGAGACTTTGTGGCTCGCTCTGACTCCACTCTCACGCCTCCAGCCCAGGACACGGGGGAGGCAGAGAGCCACCGAGCCCTGAGATAGGGGATGCACAGCCCTGGGGCTCCCACATCCCTCATCATTAGGCAACATCACCTCCAAACCCCAACAGGCTCCATCCTTTTTTCATTTGCAGCATGACAAGCTGCACCGCTGGCCGGCAGCCCCTCCGCAGCCTGGACAAACGAACAGACAGACAGCCCTCCACATCACAGCAAATTCTCCCAGCAAGGGGGCGTCTGCATCCAAGTGGCTCAGCACTGGATGTGATCTGCAATTCAGCCTTCAAAGGCTTTGTGGCTGAAGCACATTGTCTCCTCAGCAGAAGCAGCAAAATAATTGTAGAATTAAATTCCCAGGAACAATTAGAAAGAAAACAAGAAAAAAATCCCAACCCTAAATGTAAAAGGACATCTCAAAGCCAGCAGATTTCAGGGCTTTTTAAAGCATCTGAATCCATTTGCCCGTCCCTGTGGCTGCACTGTTTCATTTCACTGGGCTCATACAATGCAAGACGCGGAATTAACTTGGGTGTTTGTTTAGAGCCGGTTTGTCTTCCAGTTATTTTCCAAAGCCAGGTTTGAGTTTCAAAGATGTTTCTTGGCAATGCCTGGGGTTCCCGCCGTCGGGACGGTGCGGGGCTTTCCCAAGGGGAAACAGAGGCTCAGAAATCCCACACGACCTGGGGTCCCCTTGGAAGCGGGGGCAAGAGGTGGAGCACAACCCAGCTTGTCTGCAGTGAACATGGGGCTTTCTGCTGCAAGCCTGTTCCTCTCCCTTTTATTTATTCCAAAGATAAACTGTTTTCTTTTCCAAAGTCCAGCAAAACCAGATGACGGGAGCAGTTTTTGGGCTTCCAGTTTCAACATCTTCTTGTTTCCTTTGCTTTCCCTCCAACAAAGCTTCTATTCGGGGTCAACACCAATTTTGATATTTCACTTTGCATTCAAAACTGCACAGCACAAAGCAGTAACATCTGGCCTTTCCCACAGTTGTTTGCATACCACCAGCTTTGTTGCCCCAAAATCAGATCCCCACATGATTTACATGGGCTGGGCTTTGCAACAGGCAAACAGTCTCCCTCTGTCAGGTAACGGAGGTGGGATTGTACCTGGAGGGAGCTTTTAAGCAACAAGAAAAGCAGAACCCAGAGCACACCCTGAACCACGAAGTTGCATCCCGACTCCCACACAGGTTACCTGGAGCCTGAAACCCTGGGCCCCCTTGGTCTCTGAGCAGCAGAGCTCAGGCCCCAGGAAGAAGGAGGGGGTGGCTTTGGTGATGACCTTGCTGTGGCAGAGCCCTCATGCTTGTAAATCACGAGGAGCTGGTGGCAGAGCCTGCCAGGAATGGAGGAATGGAGACGGCAGCGTTTCCTCCTGAAGCAGCAGCCAGGCAGGAGCTCTCACCTTTGAACAGGAACAGGCACCCACCCAGCACCACTGTCAGGGGAGTTACAAAAAAAAGTCTGGGGGCATCACCTCTCCTCTCTGACAGGAAGCAGGTCCCCAGGACGGGCCCCCTCTCACGAAATCACCCATCACATGAGGTGCTTCCCAACAAGTCTCATCAAGATGTCAAGCAGAGCCGGCGGGCAAGTGCAAGGAAATTCCCCACACGCGGCCAGGCGAGGCTGGCACCACATCTCCCCTGCACGGCCCGGCAGAAGCCCCTCAGCAGCCTTGCTAAGCACACCTGCACCTTTATCCCGGCACATGACCTGCCAGATTTGCTGAATAAACCTCCCAGCTCCAGCAAACCCACTGCATTCCTGGTGGGTAAAGTGGTGAAATGTTCAAATAGATGTTGGAAAAGGCAGGGGGGGAGAACAAAGCCTCATCTGCAGCAGCTGAAAGGGTGGTTTGGATTTGTTGCCTTTTTTTTTTCCCCCTCAGGTTGCAACACAAAAACAAAGTCCTGATAGGGATCTCTCCTGCTGGGGGGCAGCTCCCTGCCCCTCATCCCTCTGGGCACAGCAAGCCTGGCCAAACCGAGATGAAGCACAGACCTGTCCTGCAGGGCACACATGCAGCATCTGCGGCTGCCAGGGTCACCCTGCCCAGCTTCGGGGTTCGGGGGGGCCCAACCAGCGCCTGCCGCACAGGGAAGCGAAGCAGCCGGAGGCCGCAGTGGCAGCCCAGCCAGCACCAAAAATGCCGCTGTTGTTATTAATAATTTCCCTGCATCTGAGTAGAACTGCACTCCTCATCCATTTTGGGAAGCCTCTTTGTCTGAGGAGACTGGGTTTTTTGCACCCGAAGAGGCTTTCCACTGTTCCCCCTCCCACTTCACGCTCTTGGTTTAAAGGCCACGCACAAGCCACTGGCTCACCTGGGCACTAATAGAGAGAGCAAAGAGAGCCCCAAATTCCTGTGCTGCAGTTACTTTCTACCTTTTGATTGGCACGAAGAAGCAGAGAAGCCCCAGCACAGGCTGGTCTGCTCTGCCTGGGGGCCATCTGCAGCCCCCACAGCAATGCAGCCCCAGGAGATGAATCTCGACGAGTCAAGGCTCAGACAAGCCACATTCCATGACCACCCCCTGATTTCCAAAGGGAAGGAGAGGGGGCAGGGATTGCACTGCACCACCTTCATCGGTTTAGTACCTCATCCCAGCCGTCTGAAACACCAGCTGACCCCAGGTAATGCTCACCCTTCCCAAACACCCACAGCAGTTCTCATCTCCCCAGCCTGCTGGGGAAGGACGGGGCAGGATCCAGCCCTCCCTGCCCGGAGCTGGTGCCCTGTCTGTCCGTAACTCCTAGAATCGTGTTCCCTCACACCCCCAGCATGTTCCCTCGTCATTCCTACCCAGGTCCCCCAGACCCACCTCACTCCACACCCCAAACCTGTCCCCAGACAAAGCTCCTGCACTGCCACCACATCCAGCATATCCCACCTCCCCT
The DNA here is from genome assembly GCF_028551555.1 of Melozone crissalis. Classification (NCBI taxonomy): domain Eukaryota; kingdom Metazoa; phylum Chordata; class Aves; order Passeriformes; family Passerellidae; genus Melozone; species Melozone crissalis. The sequence goes on along the minus strand of NW_026535797.1, from coordinate 13,337,564 downwards.
CCGGTTCTTCACCCCCAAATCCTCACCTGCATCAGACCTACCCTAAATCCCTTTCCCTGTCGCTTCCGAGGTTCTGCCCTCTTGTTTCCCCAAACGCATTATTCCCCGGATTTCAACCACAGCAGGTCAGAGCCCTGCTCCTCTTTCTCCGGACCCTTCCTGTGAGCAGCACCCACACCCAGCACCCCAGAACCTGCCTGTGGACTCAGCACCCGGATCCAGTACCCGAGCAGACAGAGCCAGCATTCCAAACCTCGCTTGTGGACCCCAACCAAGACCCGGCACTCCAGATCCAACAACCCAACCCTGCCTGTGGACTCAGCAGCCGGACCCAGCACCCTTAATCCTGCCTGCGGACTCAGCAGCTGGGATCCAGCACTACAAGCCCTACCTGCAGAGCCATACCCGACCCTGAGCCAGCACGCCAGGACTTACCAAGCGATTCAACACCCGCACTCAGCGCTCCAGATCCTGCCCGTGGGCTGATCACCCGGCCCCAGCCGTGTGCGCGCAGTACCCGCACCCCGCGCACGACCGACCCAGCTCCCGAATCCTGCCCGCGGACGCGGCGCCCAAACCCGGCACTCCCCTGGCCCGCGGACCCGCGCCCGCCCCGAACGCCGCCGCTCGCGGCCCCTCCGTGCTTGCCTGGCGCGGTGGCGCAGCCGGTGCGGGCGGTACGGCGGGCAGGGGCACGGTTCGGCCGGGCTCGGCTCGGCTCGGCTCGCGGCGCAGCCCGGCTCGGCTGTGGCGGCCCCGCCGTGCGGACCGAGCCTCGCCGGGCTCCGCAGCGCCCCCTGCCGGCAGCGCCGAGCGTGGGGGCTCGGCCCTCAGCGTGGGGCCGTGAAGAGGAGGAGGAAGAGGAGGAGGAGGGGAGGGGAGCAGGGCCGGCCCTGCCTGCGTTGCATGGAAGCAGGTGGCAGCACGTCCCTCGGCAGAGTCGCGGCAGGCAGGGACGGGATGCAGCCCCCAACACGTAGGGTGGGCCGGGGGCTCACTCAGCACAGGTGGTTTGCATGATGCAGCCCCCAAAAGCCCGTGTGAATTCCCTTTGCAAAGTCAGAGAGGCAAAGGACTGATATTGTGGACTTAGTACTGTGAAAAAGCATGACTGAACACGGATAAGTGCCATCCTACTCTGCCAGCACAGCAAGCACATGCTACCTGTACCATCATGCCAAAACCCCAGCCAGAGGCGCCTATGTCAGCACAGCACAGCCCCCCACCAGTGCCATGGTGCTCACTAAGGTGTCTTGCCCCTCAAAGTCACCCCAGCACCCTGCACTGCACGCCTGGGTCAGGCGCTGCACCCCATCTTCTCCCCGCTCTCAGCACGCCTCGCCATTCACGCATGGCGGAAGGTTGTTTGGAAACACAGGCAGGTAATGGTTTCTCTGGGGCCCTGTGTGGAGCCTTTTTATCCTGGGTGGCTTCTGCAGCTCCTCCCCATGTGGAGGAGCTGCCAAGTCCAGGCCTGTGTTTGCTTTCCTTTCGTAAGCTTCCAGCACCTGGCCAACCCTCCCTCCTCAACCCTCACAGCAGCAGCAGCAGGCCTCCCAAAACCAAACCCTGAGCCAACATTGTGTGTAATCAGCAGGTTGGATCTAGGGCAGTTGGAAATCAGCTGGAGCAGGAGGTGGGGAAATGCTGTACCTGTGTACGCTGAATTGCAGCTCTCTTGAGCTGGCAGGGTGGCTGGGTGATGCCAGCCTGTGGTCACAAAGCCATGTGGTGCCCAGTCCCAGCACCATCGCCTCTGGATGCCAGTTCATCCCCTCCGCTCCACACCAGCCCGTCCCAGGGGTGAGGTCTCCAGGAAGGGGACAAAGACCACCCCAACCCCACACCCTGCAGACCTGGAGCCAGACCCATAGCAGGGCATAGGGCTGAGCAGGTTGTGCTACAGCTGCTGAGCATTGTTTGGGGGTGAGGGTCAGCCCTAGCTGAGATTCCACCACCTTCTGGACCTCAAGGGTCAGTAAAGATGGCAGGGCCAGGGTGATCCTGTGGGGAGCCTGACTAACAGGCCATTCCCAGGGCCTCTGAATGCCAGGATCCTGCCTCCTGCAAACACTGTAGGTGGGAGGGAGGCTAACAGAGGTTTGAATCCCCCAGCCCTCACCCACCAATGGGTCTCAGCTGAGGAGGCACCATCCTAGTGCTCTTAATGACAGGTGGTTCTGTCACCCTTGCACACACTCCCCAAGCAGCCACCACCCGCTCTCCCAGCATGACATCCCAAGGCCCATTCCTTGTCCCCACTCTCAGAGCAGACGCTACCCACCTCCTGGAGCACTTCCTGCCTCCCCACCCTCGCCTTCTCTGTGCTCCAGAGGCTAATTACCATTTCCTCCTGTCCTTGGGCAAAACCCCAGCGTCTCCTCCGCGTCTCGCCCCTCTGCCCACCCTGCGGAAGTGGGAGGCCCACGCACCGGGAGCCAGGCAGGGACAAGAGCCCGGCAGGGACGTTCTTGGCCAGCCTGTCTCACCTAGGTATGGGGTGCTCAGGTGCTGCAAGGCAGCTGGTCCTCCACATCCTCTCCAAACCCCATTCCCTACCTCAGCAGAGGCACAGCTGGAGTCTGTGGGGCCACTTATGGGGAGAGCTGGTCCATGAGCGCTGGGGAAGGGGTGCCAGGGCTGGGACAGCGCTGCCCAAAGCTCCCCCTTACCCGGGGCACTGTACCCATCCCATCCTGCAGCAGCACTCCCTGCCTCCCACACGGCTGGAAGCCGAAGCCAGCACAAATTGGAGCTTCGTTAGCTGCTGGCCTTGCAGCAGGATAATTAGTGCGTGAGTGCAGAGCGAGCCGAGCCTGGCGCGACCAGCACTGGGCTTTTACAGGCCCGAGCTTGCGAGGCTTTAATTAATTAACACGAGTCATTGGCAGCTGGAAACAGATCTATTTTCAGAGCTTTGCCTGCTCTGCTGCCCCCATGAGATTAACTGAAGGAATTTAGGGCTCCAAGAAGTTGAAGGCCAGGACCTTCCCCTTCTTTGCATGGTTTTCCCAAGAGTCAGAGAGGCACTTTTCCAGGCAGCAGGAGCCCAAACAGACCCAACCGTCTCCTGTGCTTGTATCCCTCATATCCATGCATTGGTTCTGCTAAGCAGGAAGGTCTGGCTCTGCTTCAACCCTAGCCCGGAGCCAGGAAGGTGCTGGAAGGGGAATTTCCTATCAGGGCAGCTCTAGAAGCAAAGAATCATTAAGGTTGGAAGCGATCTCCAAGGTCATTGAGTCCAACCTTTGACCAAAAAAGACCTGATCAACAAAACCACAGCACTAAGTGCCATGTCCAGTCAATTCTTGAACATCTTCTGGGATGTTGACCCCACCACTTCCCTGTGCAGTCCATTCCAATACTTAACAACACTTAGAGGGAATAAATTCTTCATGATGTCCAACTTGAACCTCCGCTGGTGCAGCTTGAGGCCATTTCCTCTTGTCCTATGGGAGAAAATGCTGACCCTCACCTTGCTACAACCTCCTTTCAGGCAATTGTAGAGAGTGACACGGTCTCTCCAGAACATCCTTTTCTCCAGGTTAAACAACCCTAGCTCCATCATCTGCTCCCGATAGGATTTACAGCCCTACAACTCCTATCCCAGCCCAAAGCAGGGGACCCTTTGAGTCACGACATGGTGCCTCGGGAAACCCCCCTCCCCAAAACCATGCCAGATTTTGTCTGTAGTGCTCTCTCCCTGTTACTCCAAATAGCCTTTAGGAAAAGGAAATGTTTTGTGCCCTCATCACCAGCCCAGAGACTGGTTACTGTTTAATTTCTTATTGTTGTCACTTAAACACTGTGCCCCACAGAGAGAGGACCGAGTAGAGCAGGCTCTGCCGTGTCACAACCCCACCCGTGCATGGGCCAGCTGCCCAGCACAGCACAGCCCCACCACTCCAGCACACGGCAGAAGCAGGCAGATGCCAAGAGCCAGCATTTCTGAGTTCACCTGTTTCTGCCACACCACTCTACCTGTGGCAGCCAGCAGAAAAGCTTACAGACAGCCCCTCTCACCCCCCAGATGCCCAGGGAGCCAGGGCAAAGCCATGGCAGCTCTCATGTTTCACTTGGCACCACAGCCCCATCCCAGCCGGCATCCCAAATGATGCGAGGAATTATAACAGGGCCAGGACACCGTGAAATATTGATGGGATTAGCGCGGATCAGCTCTCCCAGCACGCAGGCTGCGCTCGCCCCGAGCGGGGAGATGCGACCTGCCCGCACTCAGGTTGCAGCTCAGCTCCCAGGGCAGCAGCACTGCCAGCTGCTCCCTGCCAGAGACACTTCCCCAGGCAGCACAGCCTTCAGCCTTCCTGCAGGGCCGTGCAGACCCCTCAGAGCACACAGTGATGTGATTCAGGGTGCTTAATGCATGACGCTGCTGTGCCTCGAGTGCCTCAAGGCTGCTGGGGACGAGCCATTGTCTGGCTTGGCTGTAGCTCTGCACCAACACTCACCCTGGGCCCCAAGGGACCCTCACCCTGCCTGCAGTCTCAAAGTGCCAGCCCCCAGCCCTCTTGCCCCCTCTCAGGCTTATCCTGCACAACCAAGATCTTATGGATGTCCCACACACAGGGGTGTCCAGGGTGGCTGTCAGAAGACCCCACACTCCCCACTGATCTGTGTCCCCTCTCCCACGACTGGAAACCAGGTTTGGTCAGACAGAGGATTTCATTATGGATCAGAGAGGTGTAAAGACAATTTAGCAAGCAGGATCAAATAGCAGCCAGGATTAACTTAGAAATACATTGGCAGGGTGCACACCATGGCAGCAGCAAGTCACAAAGGGTTCTCTTTTGGGATTGCAGCACTAGCAAGGCATTGGTGCACATCAAACCCATGGGTTGACCAGGATCCCCAGCATTTGGTAGGAAACTGCTTCCTACTGCTCAGCAGTACCTGCAGCCTGTCTTTCCCTTGCCCCAGGTAAGAAAACTGAGATAAAGCTCCAGATCTGGGATTTGGTTTGCCAGCCTCTGTAGTCCGAGAGGCAGCAGGCATCCAACCATTTCAAGCTCCTCTCCAGACTGGTTTAAAAGTCAGCTGGGAGTTACAAAATCACGGTGCTCCAGCCGCTGGGGTTTATGAAACCCACAAAGGAGTTGTGAAACTCAGGCTAGGGCCGTGCCAGCCCACACCACAGCGAGAGGCTTGTTATAAAGGCAAAACCACCAGCGGAAAAACGGGTACTTTCCCCTTCTGACATGAGAAAGTAACAAGCAAAACAGCCTTTCTCCAGGCCCCTCCATCCTTCAGCTACGCTGTGAGATCTGCACTGCTGCTTTACCTGCCTCCATGGAAAAAAAGCCCCATGGGGAGCACAACAGCCCCACGCCACAGGGGAGTGGGGAAACCTCATCAGTCTCCTTTGTCCCCCCCACAGGAGCAGCCTGCCCAGATTCCAGGCCGGCAGATCTGTGTGGAGCAGAGGAACAGAAAAGACCACATGGTGTTGCCTGGACTCTGACAGCAGCACTTGGGGCTTCCCAGCAGCTGAGTACACACTCACCAGGCTTGGCTTTGATTCTTGAGAGCATCACGGACTCATCAAGCCAAGTGTCATGCTCCACAGATTAGCCCCGGGAAAAAAAATATTCCAATGGGCACAGAGCATGAAAGGCTTGGGAGCCTCTTCCCTTCAAGTCATTGAGCAAACTTTCCAAACCACTGTTTCTTCAGGCTGAGAGCCAGCGGGGAAAATTACAATTGCAGAAGAATTTGTCTGAGAAAGTTATAAGGAGATGGAAAAAGGCAGGGGCAGACCAGAAGAGCCAGCCTGTGCTGCAGCCCCTCCAGCCCAAGGCTCAGCTTCAGGGAGGGATGGGACATTTTCCCCCAGCTCAGTACAGAGCAGAGTTGCTGCCTCCACTTCCTGCAAGATCACATGCAGCGTTTCTCCTCCCATAAATGCTTGGCAGTGGAAATTGGGATGTTCTGCCCAAGGCCATTTGTTGATGAAGGCTGCCAGGTGCCGGCAGCCCCAGCCGCAGAGCCAAGCACCGTGCCAGGGCAAATTTTCTCAAGGGAGAAGCGGCTGAGTCACAGCAGCTCCGATCCGTTCCCACAAGCCCGGCTGCGAGAGGCGCACGGGAGTTCAGGGAGGACAGGCGCTCCACAGCGAGCTGGCAGGCTCGGGTTGGTTTGCTTGTCTGCAAACCTCTCTAAGCCAGCGGAAAGCATCTCTCTGGCTCCGGATCTGTCGGCAGCGTGCCCTCGGGGAAGGGCTGGTGAGACTGCGGGAGGGCAGGGTCCTGACCTGCCTTTCAACCAAGGCAGAGCTGCTTTGGGATGCTCCTGCAGCATGAGGGGGAAATGCCAGCAGGCACTGGGAGTTCCATTAGAAAATGGAGTTTTGAAGCTCATTGTGGGGTCTTGTCCCAGCTCTGGGGCAGGAGCAGGACAAAGGTGGCTGCACACAGGGAAGAGACAGAGGCATAGCACCAGGGGAAGTGATTTGCTGGACATTGACAACCCCTCTGCCCATGATCCCAGCTGCTCCCAGTAAAAGCAGGCAGGCTCCAGCCTGGCCAGGGAGCACAGGGGTGTCTCTCTCTGTTTCTGCAGTGGGCCCCAGACCCTGTGTTTCCCCTGCATGGCAGGTCAGGTCTCTGCCACACACTGCCTAGAGCAGCACAAATCCATGGGGCTGCCCGAGGGATGGGATAAGACTGGTGGCTATTAAAAGCTGCCTTTTGGGTGAGCCAAGCTGCATCCCCCAGAGCTGGAGCCAGGAAGGTGTTGTGGCCCCCAGCATCCACCCCTTGGGCCAAGGCACCAGACAGGATCCATGTCCCCATGACTTCACCTTTTTGCTCTCTGTGTCACTGTGCCCAAGCAACCTCTGTCCCAGCCCTGCCTCCTCCAGCCAAGTGCTTGGATGGTCCATGGGCATCCCACCCCTCCTTCCCAGGCACCAAACCCCTACACTGCTGTCTCTGCCACCAAAGAAGAAACAACCCCAGCAGTGCAGTAAATAACCCCCCCACACAGCAGAGCACTGGCAAGCAGAGCCGGGCACATCCATCACTCTCGCAGTTTTTCTTCAGCTCTGACACTTTGATAGGGGCGAGGGGGTGGGGAAGGAAAGGAGCTTCCAAAATTTATGAGCTAGGATTTAAAAATACAGTCTCCCAGAAGCACTGCAAAACCCAGAGATGGTGAAGGCGAGTGGCTTAGAAGTTGCTTTTGGAAATGAATGCAAAAGCTGTGCCTGCCTTGGAAAGAGGGACTGGAGAGACCTGCATGGCTGATGTCACAAACCACGGCCCCAGTGGGATCATTTTGCATGTCACAGCTCTCCGTGCTGTGCATTACAAGTAAAGTGCAAGGTAGAGGTAACAAATGATGGGCTAAAATCCCTGCAGCCCAAAGGGTAATGTCGCCCTCAGTGCAGACAGGATTTGGAGACTGTCACCTTCAATCTCCCAGTTTCTCCTCTACATCCCTGACCTTCCACTGGTACATGCATAGCCAGCCTTCCAGCCCTTTTGGAAACAGATCCCCTTCATGCAAAGAAAAGAGCTTGTAGCTGTAAATTTAGCTGAAAACATCTCTGCCACAGGGAATCACGTATCAAAAAATAAAGCTAAATGAATGTCAGGAAGAGCAACCACAATATTGGAGTCCTTGGTCTTTACAGATGGACTGTCCCTCAGCAGGGTGCTGCAGAATTAACAGCTGAAAAATGTTACCCAGTCATTAAAAACATCTAAAAGTAATTTAGGCTGAGTGACAATGATGCTCAAAGCAAGTTGTTTGTGGAGATAAAATGAGCTATTTCAAGCTTGCCTTTTGTTGAAGTTTTTCTGTTGAAGTGGGAAAGGACTGAAAAACGCTGAGCTGACAGCCTTGCCAGCAGAGCCCTGGTGCTATGGCAGCGCTGTGAGGAGCATCACCATGAGCTGCTCTGATCCCCCCTGCCATCACTCTCCCATATTCCCTGCAAGGATGCTCAGAAAGGTCCGGGAAGATGGTCCCCGGGGCCACCACAGCATCTCTGCTGCATCACAGTGCCATTTATGATGATGGTTTTGCTATGGAAACATCTCCTCCTAACAACAGATCTGTCAGCACATGTACCAAAAGCAGACCAGCATTCATTACATGGTAATTTCTGCTACCCTGTGATGGAGGCGAGGGACTTATCCTTCCCATGCTTTTCTTAAAAAAAACAGAACAAAAAAACAACAAAAAAAAAACCAACAAAAACCCAACAAAACTGAACAATGCGAATATCTGGGTTCACCCATCAACAGCATGGCATGAGCCCAGGGTTCCTCTAAAATCTTCTCGTAAGCATATTTTTGGTGGGCTCTTTGGACACACAGAGCACTTCAATGCCCAGTGTTAAATATTTCAGGTGAAACATAACTCCTCTAAGTGCAGTCAGCCTTACTCTGAAGCTTCAATTCAGTGGGATTTCCCAGCAGCCTTCAGGAATTGATTTGCTTCTTGCTGGTACCTTCTCTCTGTGCTGTTCAGCTAAGTTAATGTATTCCAAAACCTGATTTTTTTTTCCTCCCCCTACATAATCAGATTTTTGGAGGCTGCAGTGAGATGCCTCACAAGCAGTTTTTGTCCTTAGGTGTTTTCTGAGCAGGCTGCATCCATCACGTCCTGGTGCTTTAGCACATCTCTGTATGAACAGTTCATTCGGGAGTCAGCTGAATTCCTTTGATTCATGTTCCTGCATATCCATATAGCTAATTTACCTTTATTAAAAGAAAAAAAAAAAAAAAAGAAAAAAGGGGAGCTATTAAGAAGGACAGTGTCAAGGCCAGCAGAGCAAGTGCTGGAGGGCTGGGTTAATGAGCGGCGTGGTTGCTGCTGTCCAAGTGCCCAGGCTGGCTGGAGCCAGGAGCTGCTGCCCCAGCAAGGCTGACTCAGTCCCTCACTGGGCAGACACAGGCTGCAGGGCCCTGCACTCCCCTTTGGAGTAGTCCCTATGCTTTGGGGTCCATGGTGAACCTCACTTGCTCCAGCCTTCTCCCTGGTATTTTCCAGAGGATGGGCCCTGTGTGTGTTCAGCTTGGGCCAAGCACTGTGCCCAGCCCAAGCTGCATCCCTGTGCTTTGGGGGGAAGGTGGAACACGACTATGGATAAATGGATTTGCCCTCACATCTCACAGGAAGATCACTCTGTTCAGTCCCATGGGCCAGACAAGGATGCTGTCCCTCTGCTGCCTGTGCCAGCAAGGTCACTGAGCTGTGCCCTGGCAAGGACACTTCCAAGGAGAGGGAGCAGGGATTTGCAAGACGCTCATCACAATCATTTATTCTTGTCATTTCTGACCCTCAGGGTAGGAAGAACATCAGAGCACTGCAGGCACAAAACAACAAGCTTTGTAGGTCATATCAGCGTGTAAAGTACCATTAGGAACCACAGCACGAAGCATGAATAATACTTTCTTTATTCCATCATATACCTCAACGCCCTTTAAATAAATGCAAATGGTTTTTTGTGGACGAGGTTTGTACGAGATGCCTGCTCAGGGACTCAGGGCTGAAATGGAGCTGGAGCAGTAATTTTGCTCTCCCCCTGACAAGTCAGAGTGTCCTCAGCGCTATCTGATAGGCTTAGTGACAGTCCAAGCCAACCCAGGCAGAAGAGCCAGGAGAACACTGTAAATCTTCCTCGCAGAGATTTATGCTCTACCCATTAAACCAGAACCACAAAACACACATCCTTCCATGCTACCCTCCTCTCTCTGAAGGACACCAAGGCAGGAAAAAACTTTGAAGGACTCCAAGCCTGGAAAGGGACCTTCAAGAGCCAATCACATCGTTTCTGAAAAGCCACCAACAGTCACAGCCTCGACGGCTTAAATCCTAAAATCCTTTCAGCAAATTATGACCTCGATTACTAAAAATGATCAGATAACGCAAAGGCAGAGAGAGATGCGCAGTGAGTCATCGCCCCCAAGCACTTGAGCTCCCTTTGGTCTCAGCTGGAGTGGGGTGAGGTTGCCCCCAAGAGGCAAATCTGACACAGCGAGTAGAGAGGAAAATGCTGAATTGTGCTCTAGTGGTACCACATAGGAAAAGATTTTTTTAAAAAAAAATCTCCTCATCTGCTCTTATTTGTACTTCTCCCTACATCTTTGGATGGGGTGGGAGGGGAGAGGAAGGAGGTCAACTCTGGCATGTGGCTGGCTGTGTTCTGCTGGAGTTCCTGAACCACACAACTCGTTTTCCTAGTCTGGCTCACAGGGTCATTAGAAAGATCAAAAAATGTCACTGAGTTTTCTTCAGCCAAATGAAACATTTGACCCCATACACCTCACTAGGCTCCTTCAGAGCAAGGGCTGGCACCACTTTCAACAGCAACTTCTGTCTCAGGAGTGGATGGAGAGACAGAATGGTGGACACGATGGACTGCCTGGAAACTGAGAGATGACATGAAATCCCTCGGCTGTTCACGTAAAGCATACAGGCATTAACAGCACACTGGACCAAATCCTAGTACCTTGCAGGAGGTGAAGGAATGGGGCAGACATCTGGGATATCTCCCCAGCACATGCTCCACCCTCCAGGGATCAGCAGCCGGAGCTTTCTCAGCCAGGGAGAACGGCTTTCATTTCACAGATCCCTGCTGCATTTTTCTGCCATAAAATGCTCTTTGAACCTCTAAGCTTTTAGCATCCACATCCTGAGGCAAGCAGATCCCCAGCTCCTGTCTCCTTTTGTTTGCTTTGAGCTTTCCTGTTAATAAAAGAACTATGGAGTCTGAAGCCGTATGACAGAGCGCCATTGAATGGCTTCTCCTTATTTGCCCTTTTTCAGGCCGATTGTTGAGCTCTCCATCTTACTTTTCAACATTACAACTATTTCAGAGAGATGCAGCCGACTTAGGGCCACTGCAATTTATTCCTGTCCTTTACACACACACAGAGACACCCTCACAAAGGGCTAAACCTGTGACATAACCACAGATTTAACCATTCCTGCAGCTGCTTTTCAAGAGGACACAGATCAAACACCAAACCCCCCGGGGTACTCACTGCTCCTGCAGCAGGCTCCTTGTGGGTCCCCTGTCCTGCTCAGCCGGAGAACATTCCTGCATCCCCAGCAGCAGCGCCCGCTGCAGCACCTCAGCTCCCTGTCAGCTCCAAACTGGAAGCGTCATCTCCAAAATTACTGTTGCGCTGCCTCCTGCCAGACTCTTAATTAGAGGAAGGCTGACACAGTTTCTCAGCAAACGGCGTTCGCATACTGCGGGAAAAACAGAATGAGGGCAAGAGGAAAAATGGGCTAATCAGAGAATCAACTGGAGGGAAAAACACGTTGCATTGTCCAAGCCTTGCCATAACAATGCTGGAGCACAAAATACTGAGGGGGAAAAATGGGTTAGTACACAGGGGAGGCAGGCAGTGCTTCACAAAGGTGAAGGAGAGCTGACATGCAGTGCAGCAGCTCAGCATCCTCACCTGGCAGGCCTCTCCCCACAGCCTGCTCAGGGCAAAGGGACACGCTCAGTTTCCAGCATGCAGATCAATGTGTCTGAGAGCCTGGGCGATGCTGTCTGCGGAGCCCACGGCTGCTCTGCACGATTTACACTGCCTTTATAAAAGCCTGCAGTGTGAATAAAGCATGAAACTGGATGCCTTGCCCCACTCTCCCCACCACTGCCCCTGGCAGCTTGAAGCTATTGTTTTTGTTTCAGCTGCAGCCTGGCGGTCAGTCCGGAGAGGAAGGGGACCCTCTGCTCCTGCATCTGCCCCGAGAGCCAGGAGTTCCAGCAAGCCTCGGGAGGAGAGAGCCTGAAACCCAGAGGCAAAGCCCCGGAGCCTGTGTGCCCACCCCAGCCCAGAGCGCTCACTGCTCCGGTGAAGGAGCCCCCGCAGCACAAAAGCTGCACAAATCCATTTACCCTTTGTGCTCCTCTCTGCGAGAGGGAAGGAGCATCATTCGCCCGGCTTCAGGCAGCTTCAGCCGCAAATGCAAACCCAAAGGGAAGCACTGGGACAAGGGTGTGTGAAAATGGCCCCTTTATCCACCCCCACACACCATGCGGGCCAAACCTGCCTTGAAAAGTTTTGGGTTTCCCCCCAGGCTGATGGCAAAGGCGCTTTGATGACAATGAAGGGAACAATTCCAGTGGAGTTTCCATCCCCTCCCCTGTGACCTCCCTACAGGGAACGGGGAGGTGGCAGGGAAGCTGAAGGAGGTGAAACATTAGCAGCATCTCACCACGCAGAGACAAGGGAGGCATTCAAAAAAGTACTACATATCCAAACGCCACTTAAAAGCAGCCTTAAAGCATAGGACTGACTTTCTCCAAACAGATCAAAATATCAAGATGGAAGATGCAAATGTTTTTCTTCACTCCTCACCCAGCCTTGCTTTTGCTACCAGATAAAATACTCCCTTTCAAATTCCTGACTGTAAAGGCGAGGAAGCGCTGGCTGAAAAAAGCATCAGGAGGCAAAACTAAAAGCCTCTCTGCAAAGAGAAGCCCTTCAAGGAATTCACTTTTCCTAGGATCCTTCCCACCAGCAGCCCACGCCATTCCCCAGCACTGAAAGCCCTTTTCAACACGTGATAAGAAGGGGCCCTGCCAGTAAAGCTGGCAAAATATCCACAAGGCAAAACATGAAGGTATTTCACAGCCTGGGGGGAATATGGGGAAAAGGGCAATTAAAGGAATTTTGATAAGTTAAACCACAAGGAATAAGCTAAATCCACTAATGATTGTCTGACCCCTCTGGGCAGCTCCTTTGGAGCTCCTCAGCAGCTGCTTAGGCTCCTACAAGCTCATCAAGCCTCTTCCCTGCTCAAAGACAGCCAGTCCCAAGAGCCTTTTCTCTCTTTCTGGATGCAGAAAGCAGCACTAATATGCCAGTGCAAACAGCTGCCCCTCGGGCAGAGACAGAGGGCAGTTTTCCCACTGGGGAACTTTAGGCAAGAGGCAGCTTTCCAGAAGCTCACAAACCCAAGGAATAGGACCCCAGAAAAATTAGGAGGGTCATCTTCAGCAGAAACCTTTCTGATTTGCCTTTCTCAGTAAAACAAAAAGTCACAACCACCACAAACCAACAGAAGACAAACCAACAAAACACAAACCCCAAGCCAGGGATACTGTGCTACACATACAGCTCCCCTGGGAACGAAAACAAACAGAACACCAGTATTAGTACTGGAGCTCCAGTATTCCTGCTAGTGACAGGATGGGCAGAGGAACCCAGCTACCTGGAAGTACTTGCCTGAATCTCCACAGCAGCAGAGTCTGTTGCAGCCCCTGCACCCAAATGTTGGCCCCAGGACTGGTCCTGGGCAGTGCTGAGCACAGACATCTCTCATGGAGACAGACCTGGCTTTCTGTGCTCAGAAAACCAGCACAGCAATTTTATTCTGAAACACTTGCCAGTTTCCCATATGTGAATGAACCCTCAGTATTAAGTCTTTTTCCACACTGAAATCCTACCTCTAAAATGCCTTTGCAGCAATCTAACCAGATCCTCCACCAATAACAACAACACACTTCAAATATTCCAGTCACGTGCTTTTCCCAAAGACATCCTCAACTAAATCATTATCTTGGGGACTTCAGAGAGTTCCTGCAGCTGCTGCATCAATGAAATGTCCTACTGACCTTCAGCCAGATCTACCTGCATATCATTAATCACTTCTGAAATCCCCATCCATTACCAAGTTCCATAACAGGAACAGTTATGGAATATGAGATGCACAAATAGTTTCACTGCTAGGTTTCTTCAACTTTAAAACCAGAATTGTTTGGGTTATTTTAAGCCATAGAGAGGCTTGTCAGAAAATTAAAGGAAAAAAAAAAGGCAAGGAGCTACAAACATATTTTACAACCAGACTTTAATTTTTTTTTCCTGTTGTTACTGCAATAAAGTGCACCTACTTCCACATGAAATGCGATACTTTGGCTCTTAATATAGCCAAGCCAGTATCAAAAGATAGACCTCAAGTGCAAAATGCTTCTCTGAAGACATCCAAAGCAGTTAAGACCTTTAGTGTGCAACAACCTTTTGCAGGAAAAGGAAACAGCCTTTTCCAATGCATGTACGTCCTGGCTGAGGAACAGCAAATGAGTTGGCAAAACACAAGGGCAGCAGGTTTGCTATTTCACTGCCAGGACCCTCTTGTAAAGACCCTGTAGTGATGCTTGGGAATCATCTCTGTAAGGATTCTGATGAGCACCAATTTAACCCACACCTAGACCTCAGCTCTTGAGGAATTACTGCTCAGCTACAGAACAGATGGAAGAGAAATCCAGACCAAGCAGGAGTGGGGGAAGAGGGAAAGTGCTGGAACAGGCATTAAGCATGAAAACACAGGAGTGGCTGAGCTGAGAATGATTTCAAGACTGTCTCCATCTATAATGAGCTAATCAGCTGTGAAACCAAGAATTGTAATATGTGCCATAAGAATAAAATAGGACCTGTGGCCATTTGTTTTTTTGTGAAACAGAGCCCATTTTCTCTGGGGACATTTAACTAAAAAGGAGTGTCTGGTTTTATTTTTTCATTGTTCTGTTAAATGAAAGTAAATATCAAAGTGGCTATTTTGTGTGGAAAAACTCTCAGCAGTTTCAACATGCTTTGAACTGCAGTACAAAAGCTGTTCATCTAAACTCCTCCCCTTTTTGTCTTCAAAATATACAGGCCAGCAATGTCAACTTTACACCGTAAGAAAATATATACACATTAAATACAGTAAACATTCCACATTTTTTTACCTTTATACAATATTAGTGAAAAAAATAAAAACATTAATAAAATGACATACAATATATTCAAAGTAAGCAACTGTTACAAGAGGGAAGGCAGATGAGCTATCCAAGAGCAAAAGATGACATTGACATAGCAGTGTGACACTTGAAAAAAAATAACATTTAGTAGGAATTTGCAAATCTAATAGATTTCCTCTAAGATGTGTCCATTCTATACCAATTCTTTTATATGTAATACACATAATTAAATTTGAAGGTCTTGTAGTTGGCAGGTTTTTTAAGCCTTATTTTACATTCTTATCATACAGAATTCCATACAAGACAGAGCAATCTACAAGAATTAAAACAGTATTCTAAAATACACATGTTGACGTTATTAAAAATCTCTTATTATGGGAATCCCCATTGGTGTTTTTACCCAATAACTGAACTTTTTCTTCCTATTACATCCATTCCACAGACAAACCACAGTGTAAGATTTAAGTGATTGCATTTGTACAGAGAGCACAAAAGGAGATCACATCTTCCTCTGCTTATTTCATAAACAGCTCCTGGAGCTTTGAGCACATATTGTCTGTGCAGCAGGACTTCACACCAAGGAATTCAGTCATCATATGGCTTTCACAGTCCTACAAAGGTGAGCCAAATGCTGTTCTCTAATCTCCACTGAGATGATATTTTATTCTCCGTTTAAAGAAGGTGCAACTGCTGTATTTTGTATTTTTAAGAGACACTGGATGTTGATACCAATTCTGCTTTGCAGATTACCATGATTCAGCCCACATCTGAATGAATTCAGCCCACACTTCCTCACCTGCTCACAACAGGGGAGGTCCAACACTCCTCCTGAACTCAGATTTCATGTCACAGGGCAGTTCTTTCTCAGCCAACCTAAACAATGCTTGCAGGTATGTGCTGGCAAGAAAATAAATACTTACTGTTATCAAATAGGTCCTGTGATTAACAAGGGAAACAAGAAAACTTCCCTCAGCTTTCAATATAGTAAAGTATTTCTAGCCAGTTCTGATAGGGCTGTAGGAACAGCTGAGGTTTTTCAGTTGATCCACTTCAATTTTTCAGAAGTAGAGTACTTGTAGTAAAAAACAATGTTGGTCAAATCAGATTCTCATGTGTCTAGAGCTTGTCTGAATCAAGCTCAAGTTCTTACTCAGGTGACTGATTTCTTCTGTTCCAAACAAGGTGAAGCTCCATTCATTCTACATCCTCCTTGATTTCAGTTTCTGCTAGTTTCCCTTAACTAGGCAAGATTTCATTAATCTGGCACCCAGAAGTCATGCAGTTTTCCCTAGAGAAAAAAACCAAATTAGCATACAAGTCAGAAATTCAGTGTCAGAAGAAATTAGTAGAGTAGGCAAGTGCTTAGCTTGGGAGCACCACAATGTGCTGGAATTTTATTCTGAAACACTTGCCAGTTTCCCATACATGAATCAACCGCAAATACCTCCAAAGAAACAATACTGAAAGAGCCACCTTGTTACCAACTTTCATTAATTTCTAAGCAGATTCTGTAGCCATGTGTTACATGTGTCACTTCTTGCTCTGGAGTGCTCAGAACATAAAATATCACACACACTACACAGAACTTCTTTTTTTGCACATTGTTGGGAGGAATCAATAGTCCTTACTAATGGTTAATGACAGTTTTTAACTGGAATCAATACTAGGCATAATGTATAATTTAAATTTTATGAAAATGATACTCTGCAGTACAGCTAAGCTTTTCCAAGAGAGATTGCTTTATGTTCCAAGACAGGACTCACACAGGTGGTCTGAACAACACATTACAACTGAACCCTTACAAGCCAAGGCTGGAGGAAGGAGCTCTGAACTTTGTGTATCAGCAGGAATTATCCACCTATTCTACCAAGGCCAGCTAGATGCCACAAAGGCAAATATTTCTGAGACCTTTGAAGGCATTATTTACTACTGCATACTTTTACAAACATGAGAGGCTTTGCCTCATCATGCCATGAAATTTGACACATTTGAAGGGGGAACAGTTGTTGAGAGCCCTTAACATGGGCTCTCATGGGCCTGGACTCAAGAAGTCTCAAAGCCACACGGTGCCAGACCACAGCAGGATGTGCCTCACTGCATTCCTGCCCTAATTTCCTTTTGGAAGCATCTGCTAATAGTTGTAATCCGAGACAGGCCCAGTGACTCGACTCAGGACTGGGATTTCAGTGTATTACACACACCTTTACAAAAACAGAGCTTTTAACAATGGAGAGGAGATCCTGCTTTTATTGAAGCCAGCCATGTAAGAATTTTAATTCAAATCCATTCTAACACACCTAAGTGTATTCCACAGCCATGCCATTTATATAGAAAAATAAAATCTCTTTAAAGGATTTGCCATTTTCAAGCGCTAAAAACGGAGTTAAATGCACCCTGCAATGAGGGAAGAGAAGTTTCATTACAGTACCTGAGTAAGCCGAGTGCTTTGTATCACGTCTTGCCATTTCTCAAATATCCTGGCAGCCAAGCAGCTTACCTGCAAATTCACATTGATTCATTTAGCCATTTTTGTTAAAAATGACAAAACCATACCCTGTGCTCCCCCTCACTGCTCCAAACTCAAAAATAAACAGATAACCCAACATACCAGGTTTACTGGAAAGGAACAATTTTATTGCCAGGAAGTATCATGATCTCAACTTCAGGTCCCTGAAGCTCATTACTCTGAATTGAAAGTCATGCACTCCACAAACATTAGAGGCACATGACTCCCCAGGTTGAGTGTTTGGAATCACCATGCAAACCTCTGCCCTCCAAACACCACCTCATCCCTGGGAAATGAGGTTTGTCACAAGTGTGATTGTACCTAGAGCAGGTGCAACTGCGGCCACAAAAGCCAACAATGCAGCACTGGCTGCTTCTGAAACAAATTCCTTGCACATAAACTGTGCTTTTTCATAACCAAGCACAAGCAGGTGTTTAATCCAAGCCATTCACACTGAGATTTGCTTCATCTGCTGTGTTAAAACCCAGCACAGTGGCATCCTCTAGAAGTTACTGCAGTATTACACAAACAAAGCAATGGAGAAACCAGAGTAAGATTTTCCCCTCTCAGTGCAAAGACAAATAGAAACAGAAGTGAAAGCAACCAGTGACATAACACTCCAAGGCAGGAGCAATTAACTTGTTAGAAGGATCCATGCTCCACTAATCTGAGTAAGAAAAGAAGAATGTTTTTGAGAGGTAAGGAAACACACAACTGCAAATGTCTGATTTAAAGCTGAAGAAGACAAGGCTTTTCAAAGCTGGGGCCAGTGACTTTTTCACTGAGCTGACTTGGTTTGTAGTATGCAAAGCCTGAAGGTCACAAAATTAGGACTATCAGATGTAAGGTTCACAGACAAAGCAAACAAAAGGCAGCTGTCCGAGCTTGATGCTACATCACATACAGCTGGCTTAAATCCAAAGCACTTTTAATCAATTCATTTATTTGAAAAATAAAATGCAAGACAGGCAAGTTTCTCAGTCCTCTGTACCTGCCCTGCAGGTAGGCTCTGCTCTTACAACTGGAGTCAGCTACCAGTGACTGCCACAAAGAGAAACAGAGCAACTCTGTGGGCCTAAACGTGGAGATGCCTGGCTAAAGGGATGACCAGTCACATTTCAGAGCTGCTAAGAGTCCCATTGTTAGCATTAGGAGGATTTTCAGTGAATTAAAATGGGCATTCCATTATTTATTTATTTCCACACAAAGACATGATGCAGATAGAAAAAAAGAGGAAAAACCCCCAGGCCCATGAGGGACTCCTAGAATATCTAGGGCTGAGATGAGGGAACAACATGCACCACAAACACAAAAAACCACCCCAAAACCAAAACAAAACACAAAATCAAGTTCTGCATCTTACCTTAGACCGATAAAACATTCTTGCATCTTCCCTTATGTCACCTTTCACGTGCTTAACCAAGGCACGACAAAGCTTCACTAAGTGTTGCTAAATAAAGACAAAAGTGTACAGTTATTAATCCTCCATGTCAAAACTACAGGCTTTATTTAAATATTATATCAATTTAAAAATTACATGCTTCAGTTTGAATTTTTCTCAGAAATACATAGTTAAGAAAGGGAAAAGAAAGAAAACAAGGTCACATGGCAAGATCCTCTATCTGTTGTATCCTCCTGGTAAAGCAGGTCCAAGAGTTTTTAAAAGCAGCTTCAAAGTATAGCAGAGCTATACAACACAAATTCTAAAGTTCCTGCTAACTAATTTGAAAATCCTTTCTGCCCCCAAAATAGCAAAAACAGTGCAGTGCCATTCACATCTTTTATCAGCAAAAAAATTCTGAAGCTACAATAGCTGAAAATAACCTTTTCAGTAATGATGACTCAGGTAATTTCTTTTGTAGGAATTGGCTGAGCAGGTAAAATATATCCAAGGTTTTATGCGCTGATCTTTTATTTTCTCTAAATTTCTGATTACTTTAATAAAGCAGTTTTGCACTTCAGGATCTCTTGATAATGACTCCCAAGGTCTTTCACATTCTGTTAATTTCTTCATAAAATTCCTGTTTTCAATCTCTCACTGAACAGCTGCCAAGAGGCTCCACTCTGCAGAACAGGTGAGACATGCTGAAATTCTATTTATAAACATTTGCTGGTGTCTCAAGGCCACCACAATTTATCCTCTCTAACTGGAAGAGGGGCAGAAATGAAATAGTTAAGATGGATTTTGCACAAGTTCAGCCTGCACAATATTCAGCCATACCTCTCTTGCCACTTGATGGCTAATAGGTCAGTGAATTATAAAGTTTTTCTTCCTTAAGAAATTGAGACATTAAAAAAATAATTGAAAACATCAAGTTCTCCACAAATCTAAGTAATACTGAGACACCTAAGCATCCAAATGTAGCCAAACATTACTGGTTTATGTCTCTCAAACAGTTCCTGTGACAGATTTCTTAAAAGCCAAGAGTGATTCTATAGGGCAGAAGGTTTACACAGACACCTTGCAGCAAGCAACTCCCAGCAAATGATCACAGAAATCTGAATAGAAATACTGAAAGGCTAAGCAGACAGAATTACTTAGATGTTCACATCACATGGCAAAAAGGAACTACCACTACAGAGCAGAGCTACAGTCCTGCTTTCACTTGCTGCACTCCAGCACAGGAAACTGAAATGTGCTTGAAAACGTTTTACTGGATATCTTTGAAGTGATTTTCTCCTAGACTGAAAAATTTCAAACCGACTTCCAAAGTTGACAGAACCATTTGACTTAGAATTTCTGTGTTAACTTTACCTCCAGATACCTTCTGAGAAAGATTAACACAACAAATGCCTGCTCTTTCACAGCCTTATGTCTGGAGGTAGCTGCGTTCACAGAAACACAGAAGAGTTTTCTCTGCAGTAAACACACAGAAGTTCTTCTGCATTTACCTTGCCCAGAACAAAAGCTTCCCCCAGTGCTCTTATGCACTGCTGATCTTCCATCACGTGATAGCTCTTGCCAAAACACACTAAATGTGCATGATAAACAACATTTTAAAATCTAAAGGTCTAGCCACTAAAGTTACTTACCCTTTGACTAGAATTTACAACATCAAGGAAACTGGCTTCACTGACTAGATGCAGGAGGACATAGATCAGGTAGTATACCTGGAGAGAAATCAAAAGACCTTTAGCAGTGAAAGCACCATTACTTTAACTCTTCACATCTAGACATGGAACCATCTCTGCTTTCTGGAATGAATCCTCCAACAGCCAGGCCAATGGACAAGTACATCAACATATCTGCCTAAATAACTAATTTGAAACAGTATATTCACATATTAGAAACATTTTAAACCAGGATTATTATACTGGTTTAAATAACCTAAGCAATCCATAAAAATCTGGTTTTGCTAACTGAAAATTAAATTCAGCAGTTGGCTTTATTTTCCCTTCATCTACCCCCAGATCAAAACACTTGCCGAGAGATTCCATGACAACCACTTAAATAACCAAAGCAATATTCAATTTTTGGATGGATGGAAATACTAAATCTTTTTAACACTTGTTTGAGAGAAGATATTAATAAAATATTTGCAAATATTTTCTGAAACCTGAAGTTAAAGTTTTGGCTCAGCACTGAACAGTTTTCACTGATTACATCAGAAGGGAGGGAAGAATGTCCTCTGATTACAGAAGTAGAGACTCAAGACTTCCCTGTGACTTCAGAAAATTTGACCATTTCCCTGTTTGCAAAACAACCCAATACAGGTTCCTCCACCACATACTCCTTTCCTTCCCCCATGACTACAACCAAAATTAGTAATATTTTAAAGATGAACAGTAACTAAACAGTGTATTTACAGTTCCACATAGAGAACTGTTAAAAAGCAAAAGAAATATTCCCCAAATAGTATTATAATATATAATATTATATATAAAATATTAAAAAAGATGCATAAAAAACAAAAGCAAAAAATCACTTGGCTATATACCTCATGTTCTAGTTCTGCATGAACTTCATCATCTTTAAGCTCCTTCTGCCCTTTTCTCATCTCTCTCATCTTCCTCAGTAGATAAGAAGGTTTCATGCGCACCAGAAACTGACGCAGAAGAAACATCTACAGATACAAGCATTAACAAATGGGACTGACTAACAACAGAAAATTGGAAACTGAGTGCCCCTACAATATTACTTATCCATTGGAACAGGAACAGAAAAGGGATTTTTAATCAAAAAAGAAGTTTTCATGCTTTGAGTAACTTTTGACTATTCACAGACTTCAGTGTTTGTACACTTTCTCAATAGAAGATCAAACCTATGAAAACAGTGTCTCCACATGATTACAAAAGGAAGACTCAAAGAAGTGTAGACTTCCTAATGACTAAAACTAATGTCTAGGCATATAAACAAGCACAAGCTGCAGAGCATGCAGATTCCACACATGTGCAAATGCACTTTTAACACTAATCTAAACAGAAAATTATTAATTGGTCATTTGGCAAAGTTCTTGAAAACCGGCTTACAATACTAAAATATAAAACACAAGCATACAATATTAATGTTTTCTGAACTTTCAAATTCTACAAAGACAATACATGTAAGCAGTACCTGCTTGTCACTGTCATGAGGTATTTCTACATGCTTCTTATGAAGAAATTTTGCAATTACCACTAGGCTAAGGTGCCTTTTTACTTCCCTGAAAAACAAAAATTATTTCCATTAAAATTTTTTAAACCCACCATTTCTACAAAGTATGTGAGGCTATGCCTGTCTTCCTTAGACATAAACTTGCTTGCAAATATTAAGCCGGATTTTCTGAATATAGGTGCAATATAAACCAGTAAGCTAGCTAGTAAAACAGAAGTATCCTTAATCTCATTGCAGCTCAGCTTCTGCACAAGTAAACAATGCTAGATACTTGTCTCCAAGCCTGAAGGTAATGACCTAACTAATTCTGCTCACTCACTCACATTATAGTTTACTAATTTCAAAGATATACAACTCAGAATACTTAGAAGCAGACATGAATCACCCAACGAAAATTTAAATCTTGGTCACTCAGACAAGAATTAGAGTGATGAATGTCAGAACCTGAAGCTAAGCCTTCCTTTGCTACAGTGCACCAAGAACCCACAGCCCAGAAACTACATAAAGGATTTAACAACCCTTTTTCACAGCAGAGGTAATCAGGAAGGTGTACATGCACACCAAGGGTTGCACATACATCTGTAACACATGAGAAAACAAATCCCTTTTGGTTTTGAAGTGTGAATGATCCATGCATTTCTGACACGACAGCGTCATTACCGTCCGCGCGCGATGCAGCTGGGCACCAGCTGAACGAGCCACAGGAGGTTGTGGGGATTGCTGGAGAGCTCACTCACTGACAGGCACAGCTCAGGCATCTTCAAAAGAACAACAAAACATCCTGAAACTGAAGAAGGGCTGCTTGCTTTAGTTGCAAAGGAGCACACGCCTACTCCCCAGAAACACAGGCGGCATAATTGATAAAAGGAACTGATCTAACAAGAGATGACGTACATAAAAATGTCTGTGCTGCACCAGCAGGTGAGTCTGCTAAATACAACTTAAAGCAGGGTAGTTGAGATCAGAATGTTTTTAATGACAGCTTACCAGCATATTGCAATAATTTCTTAATTCTTTCAGAATGCCATTTTAAACATACAGCTATTTTAGCACACAATCTTAAGATAAACAAACTTGTAGAAGAGGACAGGCAACTCAATGTCATGCAACAAAAACCCTCTCAGTGTACCCACCCACCCACTTCCTAAATGTCACACAAACACAAGGCTTTGAATTTTTCATATTATTATTTGTACTATTATTGAAAATCCTGTATTACATCTTCAGCCAGTACTTTTCTGATACGTCAAAAAAGAAAAAAAGAAAACTTCAAACAGAAATTGCAGTTTCACAAATCTAGTACAATAAATCTATGACGTTACCTTTGTATCCCAGTCTTTTATATTCATCAGAAGCTTGAAAAAAAGGCACTGAAAATCTGTCAGAAAAGGTTTTAACTGTTTCTCCAAGCTTATTTTAAATAGCAATATAAGCAGCAGCCATATCTCTTGGTCAGTATATCCATCGTGAATTACTGATGTACAGAAAACTAGAAACTTTAAAAGAAATACAAAGCATTAAAACATGGAATTATTTTAGTTTATTTTGAAGCATGATGAGAACTTAGGTTTTCCACACTCACAGTAAAATGTACCTCAAATGATGTACTGTTTTGGCAACACTTGTCTACTAACATGTCCCTCTCTCCCAGTAACACCACCCTTTTATTTTAATACCTGCTGGAGACTCATTTTTTTGAGCAATGGCAATATTGCCCAGATACCACTGGAGCAGGAAAAATCTTTCTTTGCTACATAGATAATCCTCCTTTAATTGAAGGAAAGGCCAAAATATTTTCTAAATACTTCAGTAATACTGAAAACCGAAATCAGTGGATAGTTTCTTCTATGTGAGGGAGCCAAGATATTCTGTAAAGAACCACAGCTGTATAAGGGAAGCAGAAAAACTCTGCAGTTGGGAGTGAAGCCAATGGAAGACAAGAAACTGAAGTTTGCAAAATGCCTGCAATAAATTCTGCTGAATGTGAAGCTGAAGTCTCAGGACAGCATCTACTCAAACACATTCTCAGGACTAGATGGCAAACCCTATCCCTCCCTCCCAAAAATAAACACACACACACACAAAAAAGAAACCCAACCCACAAAAACCTTGGAATTTTCTCACCTTAATCACATTAATTAAATTGTTTTCAAGTAGATTGGGGAACACTGGACTGGCAGTGGCTTCATCTCCTCTTGGCTGTTGTTGACTCGCTGATTCTTGCACCTGACTTCTAATAGAAGAAAGACAATCTGAGCAAAAAATGAACAAATTCAAAAGCCCACAAAGGTTTATTGACATCAAACTGAAGGAAAAATAATCCTGCATGTATCAAAATGCCTTCAAATCCAAATACTCTCCAGTTCCAGAGCACCCAACACACACATCTTACTCCACTTGTAGCCAATTACTTTGCCCAGCTATTTAGCCAGTATTCCTGCAAACCCTCACTAGGAAGATGCAGGACAAGGACAATGCTCTGGTTTGCTGAATCCTTACCTAGAAGGCATTGCTTGAATTCCAGAGTTATTTATTCTCACTAAGATCTGAGCCAAAAACTTATAGAATATGGGAAAGGAAATAAAGAATAAACTTCTGATTCTAGATTCTGAGCAAAAAAACTTGTTTTCACAGTATCTAGGAAAAAAAATCAAAAGGAAAACACTTACAAAATATCATGCTCATTGAAGGGGGGTTGAAGATGTTGCAATGGAAAGAGAGATCTGAACCCAACACCCATATTGACAAAAACAGTTGATATATCAGCTATTGAAGGAATCCATAGTTTAAGCTGCTCATCACTGATGGAAGCTACAAATAAAAGACATGGAATGGATTAGTTTAAATTTAGTTCTTAGAATTAGTTCCTTTTAAGGGAAACAAATAAGCTTAGCAGTTTGCATCAATTCTACCAGCTCTCATCTCAGAGCAGTCAGTACATTAAACAGTAAGCTTATTTTCAGAACAAGGAGGGAGGAAAAAAAGTCTAATACAGTATCTTACACTAGGGACACATCTTGCCTACATAACAGGTCAATTGCTTTCAAGTTCCACCCATTTTCTGTCATAGTTCTCTTTCATCACAAACAGCATAACAAGCAACAAAGCAATATTTTTGTCTAAGAACACAAATTACTGCCTGTGTAGGCAAAGGTGAGGGTGTTATCACAGTGGGACTAGAAGAGAAGCTAAGTAAGACTTGAAAACAGGCAAGGTTTCTGGAACAGAAGTGGTAAACAAGGAACTCCCAGCCTTAATTATTTGAATGCTCATTCATTATCTTGAATTGTTCATTCAGAATCAAGCCTAATGCCAGCAAGGCATAAAATAAAGGAGGCTACATTGCCTCTGATACCAGCTCTGATTTCAAACAGGAACTAAAACACAGGATACAATTTGGACAGGCCTGAGCAAATACTTCAAGAGAACCACATTACTTTAACAATGTCAACTGGTAGTCTTAAATGAATATCACTTTTGATGGATCTGAATGAAGACATGGGGAACATACAAAGGAACTTGTAGTGGAGAAATATTTGAGTACAGACAAAGGAAGAAGACAAAACACAGAAGACATCAGAAGAACTGTGGGCTGAAGCAGATCCTTCAAAGTGTTTCTGTGCAGGTGTATGATTCACTTCATTTTTGTCATTTATCTGGAAAAGAAATCATGAAGTGCTACATACTGGGAATGACAATGTGAAAAACATCTTGTAATCCTTAAGCTACAAATGTCTGCATCATCCAAAGTAAAAGATGGAAAGGAGGGTAAACTTTTGAGCAGATGAGCTTCTCTTCAGGTTAATTCTATTTGTGAAACACCAGGAGTGAGTTTAAAGGCTCTGTACTGGATGCACTACTTTGGAGGTATGTGCCAGGACCATACACTGTGATACAGGTTGCACACACTCAGTGAAGGTCAGCCCCCACCATTTCTGCATTACATTAGTAAAACTAGAGCCTAAATTCAAGCCAAAATCACCCAACAGAATTAGTGCCTTTTACTTCCTCACTAACACTTTTCTAAGCTGATGAGAGAAGTGCATTCACTCAGGTCAGTTTTCCATCCTTCAAATGCTTACAGTTTTTTAGTGATAACTCCATCAATCTGTCCAAGATCTTGGTGGAAACACAATGGTCAGGATGAATAGACATCATCTGTGAAGAGAGAAGCTATGCATCAAAAACCAAGCTGCATGATGGCATCAGTTTTCTTTTAATTAGAAAAAAAACCCCACATCAAACCAGAACAAAAACAACACCAAACTTCCCAGCAGAGTAAAATGAGTAACAGATTAAAAAACAAACAAACAAAAAACCTAACCCCAAAGCCTCTAAAGGAAGAATCAAAAATTAATTATTTACAGTATCAGAATGCTGTAACCCCATGTTGGTTTTTAAACAAGTTCTGAGGGTTAAGAGAATAGAAAGTATCACATTCCCCTTTGGAGCCCATTTGTATCTGTGATCAAACTGAGCTCCCTGAGCAGGAGTGAAGGCAACAGAGTTAACCACACCCCTTTCCAGTCACAGACAAGTTGGACATATGCAATACTAAACCCAAACAATGAATTCTCAGTTTTTCACATAACTCTTAACTACAAAAGCATGACCATGAAGCACAGTTCAGATTTCCTGGAGCACTTCACTGGCCCAACAAAAACTTCTTTTTCTCCCCCAGGTGCTGGACAGTTTCCTGCTCTGCAAGTGATCTCAATTGGCTCACACTTCTTCCTTATTAGTGGAACACCAGAGCTCACAGAAAGGAGGAAAGCAATTTTTTAACTGGCTGGAGGGAAGGACACGGAAAAGCAGAATGTTTGCTTTTGGCAAATGTAGAAAGTCAGTCAACAGACTGAAGCTGCAATTTCCCAGGTGGTCCAGATTTCTTTTTTGTTTCAGGTGCAGTTAGAATGTGGCAATTAATAACAGAACGGAGACTGGAGGGAGGCATTTTTGTGAGTAACAGCACTGTGTAAATTCCTGGTGATTCAGAGACTGACACAGCTATCTTGAAAGGAGAGAGTCACCACATTTCCTTTGAAAATGACTCCAGGCTTCTTCCTGAGCCATAAGGTACCTTTTCCAAATGAAAATTTTCTGACAATGCTGGTATCACTGATGAGTTAGAAGATTATATATGTAGAAAATGGTACTTCTGTACTTTTGCATACTGCAGCATGTATTGTTTTTCTAAGAGTAAAAGGAAATAAGATTAGCATTTGCTCGTGAAGTGGCCCAAAGCACCTTTCCTCATTTACTGTGTTCTTTGTCAATGCAGTAGCATATATGAACATGGACATGTAGTTATGCATTCACTCAGAGTATGGAGAAAAGGCTCTCAATTGTTTCACCCCTAGTGACAATCAAAGTACTTCAGATGGGAGAACAAATCAGAACCCAGGAGAGAAAATAATATCCAATTTAAAAGTTGTTAATGGAACAGATTCACAAAGTTCTTCAACTGGCTTCCAGGAAAATATTACACATGCACAGTTATGATAACTGCATGAATGGCACAGACTTACCTGGAACAGCCACTTCAGAACTGGTATGGGACAAGGTGTATCATGGTAAGCAGAACTTAGAATGCCATTAACAACTAAAAAAAGCTGCTGTGATATACTAGAACTGTAAGAGAAAAACAGGAGCAAGGAAGAGGATAAAAATTGATTAGTGGTTGCATCATCACTTTCACAAAAACATAAGAACTTCCTCATCCCTCAGATCATCACCAACAGCAAAGAAAGATCTGAATATGCAAAACAGGGGTTATGCTATTACTTATATGAAATGTCATAGTAATCAAGCCTTGATTTTTAATAGCAATCAACTTTACACATGTCCTTTAGAACAACTATCTTGCTCTCTATAAAGCCATACTATACAGTCTGGAAACTGTATAGTATGGCTTTATAGAGAGAAAGCATTATTAGGGAATAATAGTTTCAAACAAACATTGATTTACACTATTGTACTATGAACCACTATGCCTGACTACACAGCCAGCCTGCTATGCTCAATGAGACCATTAAATGACTAAAAACCTATTAAACTATCCAATGACCTCTACCAACAGAATAAGAGAGAAAAAAATATTGTTTTCAAAATTTTTTAAATTCCCTTTTAACTAAAGGGTCTGGAGGGCAAACTAATGCAATTAAAATCCCACAGCATAATCTCACTGTGTAAATTTGTGGGGTGCAAACAGTAGCTGTTGGGATAACAGAAAGTGTGCCATTGCTACTACTGAATTATTGGAGCTTTAGTCACCAGGATGAGCTCAGCTGGTCAGAGCAGGGGGCTGGTAACACCAATTTCATGGGTTCAAATCCCAAATGGAGCACTCCCTTAAGAGTTGGACTTGATCATCCTTGTGGGTCCCTTCCAACTCAGGATACTCTATGAGTCTTCATTATAAAGTTAGGGATGTCATAAGCAGCTGAATTAAAGACATCCTGTTTCCCCCACACCCTTCTTTAGTCTCCTCTATTCTCTCTGTCTACTAAATCAGGTAACTGTGTTGAGAGATCTGTGTCCTAGCTCCCACATATACCCTCTACCTGCCTGACTGGTAAGACCTCCCTGTGCCAACTGGGCAGCCAGTCTGTGCCAGCCCTGCCAACTGGGTTGAATGCATAAGCAATTAAATCATAATTGCCTTCTGCAAGGGATGATCAGTTTAATCCTCATTCCTTTAGTCACTGATTTACAAGATGCTTTTGAAGCTCATACCCTTGTGATCTTCAAAACATTAATAGAAAGGCCTGAAGCCAAAGGAGTGTATCACAACCACCACTTCCTCAAGAGATGAGAAGTCACTCTCCACCTCTTCACACCCACCACCACACATACTCATGTACATAAAAATCCTTGAAGAGTAACTGAACTCTCTCAGTTCCCCCAGTGCATGTTTGGAATAAAATACCAAATGAAATATCCAGGAATTTTCAGGGTTTTCACTTGTGGCATTAGGCAAGTATTTGTCCAGCTATCTGTAGTGTGACAGCCCCATAAATATAGAGCAGCAATGCCTGTGGGTTGCAGAGCAGTTGTTTATGTACACAGAGACACACCAGTGGCTCAGTGACTGAATCTAACAGATGTCAGAGATCCTGACCCTCTGCAATCCTCATCAGAGGGAGCCCCAAGTGCCAGGCCCATCCAGCATGGAAGCACCAAAAGTCTTTCAGCAGACATAATGTAACACTAGAAGGTCACAAACAGGTAACCACAAAGGTCTTTCAGTCTGCACATGGTTAAGCTTGTGGTCATTAAAACATTTCACTTCTGCTTTTGTCTCCCACAAAGTGGTAAGGTTATCAACGACAGCCCAGTGTGGTAGAAATATGGAAGAGGCCAGAACAGCTGGTTTTCCTCATGTCTCATTTAAGAGGTTTTTCAAGAATTCCAGAGGAGGAAAGAAGGAAGCTTCAAATTACAATTTACTCTTCTGTAAAGCTAACCCAGAAAGGAAAATTCCAGGGAAAGGGAACCAGTCTTGCCTATTTAGTAAGACAGAGCTCATTTGCATGAAAAGATTAAACAGTACCTTAAAACTGCTAAAATAACAAGAAAATTGTATAAGTAAACACAGCAAAGTGAAGAGCATATTCTTACTTCACAAGCAGATATTCTATACGATTTTGAGGGACAAAGTGAAAATTCCTCAAGTCAAGGTTATGTTGAGTGAAGATTTTCCCAGCAGCTGCTAAATCAAATAAATCTTCTCCAGGGTGTTTGTCAGGTATGACATAAGTTGCTACTGAAAATCTCTTCATAAAGGCCCTGTAAAATTCAAAATTGCTTTTATCAATTCAAACACTGAGAAGCTATTTCCTGCTTGAGAAAGTTATTTGTAGATTATGAACACATTAGTCTTATGTGAAAGCTGAATTGTTAAAATACAGTTGCACCCAAGGAAATCCACCCAACCCCAAAAGATTTTTAAATGGTTCTCATTAAACATATTAACAATTGTTGGAAATAGAGAGAGGTAAGGGAAAAAATGGCTAGAAAAGGAAAGATCAATATTTCATTGGTTTTGGAGCTGCAAGGACCTGTGTTCTTCTGAGAGATCATCTCCATTGGCATTGTCCTCTTTTTCTCCATCTGAAGCATTTTCCTCTCTTTCTATGTCTTCCTGTAACCGTTTCACTATTTCCTCTAACCTGAAATAACAGCAGCAGCAGAGCATACATCACCATTTAATATTTACAGCACAATCAACAAAACCCAGGCTCTGAATGTGAGCCCTGGAGTCAGGAGCCATTTACACACAGCAACACCATGTGAAGCATTGCATCTGTGTAAAACTCAAGCATCTTGCTATTCCAAGACAAAGTATTTTTTCCCAAAACCTAATGAATTCCCAACAGCACAACCAATCAATCAATCACTGGCCTGTCAGACAAATACTCAATGAACCTCTGATAAAGTTTTTGTAATTACACAAAACTTTTGATCTTGTGGCTGAATGTTCACTTTTTTCTAAGCACCAAACAAGTATTTTATTTGGTAAACACTGTTAGTTACAGGAGTATCTGCTACTCCATTGGCAGGAAGCCCATAGTTACCAGGGTCAAATTCTTTAATCAAAACAGTTAATCACATAAGCAGTTAAACACATACTCATAACCACCACTTGCCATTAACACATAAACCACATTTCACTTCCTACCCAAAAGATCTCTTGTAAGAATACTCATTAGTTCTGTTCACTGACCTGTGTAACTACTCAAGACACCCATAAGCCTGCAAAATCTGGCAACCAATACTGAACTGCAAATGCCTTTGAAAAAACTACTACAGTCAGTCTACATAAATATTTCTATTTCATGCCTGACCAGCAGCTGCTAGCTGGCTCAGTGACCTAAAACGAAGGCATCAGTAAATTTAGCCTGGCTCTTCAGAGATAAACAGATGTAGCACAAATCATTCCTTGTTGCTTGGAGAGAGCCTGTCATTCAGCTTTTACCATTTAAGCATCACTTGTAGGTCCTGTCATTCAGTTGTATGTTGGTGGTAAAGCTTAGCCTGCTGCTAATCAAACTCCATCAGTTCTGGGGAGACAAGGCAAATCCAAGTTTCTACAACACCATCCCACATTTTTCAATCCAGCTTTAAGAAACAAACCTTCCATCTTCCTCATCCTCCTCAAAGAGATGATCTAAGCTGTTCACATAGGACACCTTGCTTATAACAGGAGCCTTAGAAAGCTGTAAATAAAATAGCAAGACATTTAAAAAATACCATAAGCCATCAATTCATTATTAGACAATAATCAAAACAGAAACCTCTTCTAATTTTAGTGATATTTTACATGCAGATATAAACCTAAAGGAGATCCTGCAAAACAGGATGATTATCAGTTTAGGTTTCTCAGTCCCTTGACAATTTTACATGAGCATTATCATCAGAAGCCTTTTACCTCACAACTCTACCATTATTATCATCCACTGAGATGCTGGGAACCCCCATTCTTGTTCATGAGACAAGAATCTCTAAAAATTACTGAGTTATTTTACTTTCAGAGTCCCTAGAGGGCAAAATTCCAGTGTTTGCTAAATGATCTCTAAATAAATCAAACAAAAGAAAACTTCCAATCAAAATCCCAATATAAAACCAAAGTAAGGCACTAATAAACAGAACAACACACAAAAAGTTTTAACAAATGTTGCTAGTGGCTTGTTTTTCAGTAGCCAGTCTTTCATTCAGCTTGTAGCAGACAACAGATTTGAAAACTTTCATGGCCATGATTCCATTCTTTGGACAAGCACAGCTCTTTTGATGCCACCCTGGTATTCAGTCATCTCTTAAATGTAACAAGCAGCATGTCTTTGTGTGGGAAATCTGCAAGAATTCTTAGCTTACTTTATATTTGGTCAATATTTGCCAAGTAAAGTGTTGAAAAAACAGGGAATCAAACCTTTATTCCAATGTACACATACATCTTTTCTTACAAGAGGAGAATGTAGATATATGCAAAAATCATGGCCATGGAAATGTTAGGACTGTTCTTAATTGTTCTATCTTACTTGGCCATTAATTTTATCAGGAACAGGCCAGCCAAATGTTGTGGTCACACATATGTCCCACAAGCATTTGCTGCATGTGTTTATCAGGCTTAACCATTAATCAGGTAGTCATGTTGGCTGAGATTGTGAAATACATATGAAACCACACAAGTCTGATCTATAACAGTCTTGATTACAGAATCATAAGAACAGATTAAATAATTATGGCTGCTCAACATCTGCCCATGGAGACAGTAACTCAGTCAACAAATAAACCCTATCAGAGATTGAAAAGCATGAGGAGAGGGGAAGGCAGAAGAGATAATTTATACAGGTATTCTGCTGTTTGTTTTCCACTCTAGAAACTCGTGATGGGCTGACCCCAGCCAGCAGCTAAGCACCACAACACAGCTTGGTCACCTCCCCAGCCAGTGGTGCAGGGCAGTGAACAGAAAAGCAAAAACAAGAGAATTAATTCATCACCATAATATCCTGTACACAGGGATTTAAAGACATCATCTATCCCCTGTGATCAGAATTCATTCAGCTTTTTGAAATACTAAAATACTTTCAATTTCCATGAAATACAACCTCAAAGAAAACACTACACTTACACTCAGATCTCTGACATTCACAGACTGTGGCAAGGATATATGACTGGAGTCTAGCACACAGATCTCTAAATGTCTGTATCAATTTCATCCAGTTAACTTCAGCTCATCAAAATCATACCTGACTAGGAAAACAAAAACATTAGACTGCACACATTTTCTAAATGTAGCCTCCTAACTTTGGGGGGGGAAAGAGCAAAAACAGAACTCCCAAAAACAAGCAGAAGGGACAGAGCTACATCAATCTGGCTGCACAAATCATCTTTCAGGCATTCCCAGGACAAGCACAGTAACATCCCTGCTCCAACTACACTGTAACTGCACAGCAGCACAGGACCTTAAGCCAAGTAAGCAGCTTTGCAGGCAAATAATTCTGAATTATCATGCATTATGAATAAGGGAGAAAATCATATAAAAACACAACATAGAGCTGATTATCTGCTATCTCATTATACTCTGCTATAGCTTTAATGGCATAATGAGAATCAACAAGAGGCGGCTGAGGGTTGGTACATTTTTGACTAAAATTAATGTAAAGTTGGTAAGGTAAACTATTGCCAATTAATGGTAATATATATATTAATGGTAATATATATACTAATTAATGGTAATGTAAACTATTACCAATTAGTCACACACATCCTGACTGAATAGGTACTAGAAGACTACTGGACATTTTAGCTGCTCAAGTAGCTTGTTATTTGTTTATTAAACTGAGCTAAATAGTATAAATTAGTTCTGTAGCACACCTAAACAAGCTGCTGTCTGTATGTGCCAGATGAACAGGTGAGGTTGGAGCAATTTTGAGTACGAGATGTCTCCATTCACCTGGGCACCTGTCTGTGTTTTGGTGGTATATCCTTACTATATAAAATTTCATTCTCCTAAAATTTGAAATATGGGGTAATAACTTAGCACCCACTGGGCCCTGCACTGTGCCAAAATCTCTATTACTTTTCTTACACATAACATCTGTAAAAGGATACTTGAAAGAATGTGTTTTTCTGGTTTTTAGCCAACTTACATGAAGCTTCAGTAATGGAGTTAGAGTGTCCTGAGAAACACTGTCAAAGGAGTCCTCCAGGGTTTTTGCCTGTGGCTTGAGACTTAAATTAAGCATTTTGTGCAGTGGCATTAATGCTTCTTCTTCTTCTTCTTCATCATCATCTAGAATGCATTCCAAAACATCATCTTCACTCTCAGAGCTGCTTTGCCATTTTCTGCTCAGCTTGGACTTGTGTGTAAAGTTCCTTTTAACTTCCACTTCTCCTGAGGCTTGTGAAGACCCGTGGCTGCTGTCCATAAAAGACTCTTCCAAAGGCAATGAAGGGGGAACACTTTTGCCAGTCTCTGGGGACAGACCAAGTTCAGCACAGATTTCCATTCTACAGCAATCAGGAGTATTTTCAGAAATCTCCTGGACTGTATTTGAAAAACTGTTGCTGGGTTGAATACTGTGTCCTTTATTCCGTTCATGTCTTTCTGGTCTTTTATCTTGCTCTTTCCTAACATCCAATACCTGAGGTAAGCCAGCAACCTGGAGAGGGGATTTCATGCTTTTTGTTTG
Organism: Melozone crissalis; assembly: GCF_028551555.1. Classification (NCBI taxonomy): domain Eukaryota; kingdom Metazoa; phylum Chordata; class Aves; order Passeriformes; family Passerellidae; genus Melozone; species Melozone crissalis. The sequence continues at coordinate 13,303,545 of NW_026535797.1, read as the reverse complement.
TGTGAAGTGGTGGGGAGAAGGCAACACAGTACTTTTTTCCTGAAAAAAGGGAAGTGACTTTTCCACAAAAAAGCATGAGTTAGCCAGCTGCAATTGATTCTCTTTGGTATCCACAACAGAAATGTGGTTATTTTTAGCAGGACTGTGTGCAGAATATGAAGATGACAAACCTACAGTGGAGTAATTACTTTTCTCCTTTTCATTGCTTGAGTTGAGGAATTCCTCTGAAAGAGTCAAATCATGTCCAGACAGGGCAGCAGGCTCCTTGAGCTGCAGAACATCATCATGAGAAGACTTTAAAAAGATATTTTTTACAAAACCACCCCTCCAGTTCTTGCATTTTGGTGCTCTACTAAAAGCAGGGTCGTTCACTTCACATTGATCTGAACCATCTACATCCACACTCATGGCAGAGTGTTTTCTCTTCACAGGAGAGTCTCTTGGTTTGGAGAGCCCAAAGGATGCCTTAAGGAAGTGTGAAGAAACAGCTGGGCTCTTTGGTGCCCCAGAGGCCGTCTCAGATGATGGTCTAAATGCCTGTGGAGAAGATGCCTCATGTTCTAAGATCTGAGTCAGCCTTGTTTGAGATGGGTCATCTATGATGTGTTGGAGAAAAAGGATAAAATACCATTATCATGTTTAAAAAAATCAAAACTGTAACAATAATTGTCTTTAAAAAAAATATGCAACAGCTTTCCATTTTAAAAACTGATTTCTGTTTTTAAGTCAACTAGGACTACAGCAGCAAAGACTCTGATGAGTTTCCACAGCCATAGACCCCCTTCTTAAAGTTCATCTTCCTACTGACCTACCTCAAGCTTTTTAGATTCCATTTTACCACACATAGAACAAAATTACGTGGTTAAAAAGGTCAAAAAGCAAAAACAAAACACCAGCTCAACTTTAGTGTTTGGTTCAACAAGAATATTCTTTCTGGGTTAAGCTAAAAGACACAATTTATTAACCACCACAGAAAATGTGGATTATCCAAAACATAAGAGAAACCATAAAAAAATCTGGAATCAAGGTTTTAAGACAATGAAATATCACAAATTCTAATTAATGTGTTTTACACTAAAATCCTAAATTACTTTTAAAACTCTTCAAACTTGCCATATATTAGAAATAATATTGACTATTCAGTACTGATTATTGTTTTAGTAAAAGAAAATAGAAAACAATTTCAAAGAAAAAAGCCATTAAAAATAGACATGAAGTGATGAATTCAATTAATTAATTCTATATTAACAGCAATGCTCATACCTGAGGCAATCTCCCTTGAACCAAAAGGCATTATTTTTCTTACAGGACATCCATTTCCCTAAAGATAGAGGGAGAAAAAAAAATTTAATTGTATATTTTTAAAAAAACAATGTTGAACCTAGCAAAGCCTTAGTTCCACATACCCCCAGAAATATGTTAATAGACCTATTTTCAAGACAAATTTAAAACACAGATGCAAAGATCTCTCCAGAACCCAAATTATATATTTTTTCCTTCAGATTAAGGACCTGTAAAGTGACCTGTAATTAAAAAATACATTTGTAATAGGACCACTCCCATCTCTATCTAAATACTGTGGCTTAAATGTATAAATCTGAACTGCTCTTAACTGCAACTTCTAAATAGCAGAAATTTGCCAGTCTGCTCCCTAAGCTACATTGAAAGAACACACAAGATGAGGCATGTAAGATAAAGGCATCTTTTTCTACAAAATACAATTTCAAGTTACAATTTCTATTGCATTTCCATGCTTGCATCTAGCCCAGAATATTTCCTCTGCTTTTCCATTCATAGTAAAATGATTAAGAACCAGCTTACCCAAGCATGACCTAAAACTTAAAAAGGAATAGGAAAAGAACATAAACTGGTGTTACATTTGAAAAAGGCAGCACCAAGAATCTGATCTTGCTGTGTAAAATTTTAAAAATCTAAAAATTTAAAAATTCATATGCACAATGAATCAGTGATTTCCACCTTTAATAACTCCTTTAAAAACATCTGATACAAAACATTTGTTCCTTATAATGGTTTTACAGGATATGGCTTAGATTGTTTCAATTTCTGTTTCTCCCATTCCCTTTCTCTGCAGAGAGCTTCCAGTGACAACCTAAATGCAGGATCAGTGGGAGAGCAGGGCAGTGGAGAAGTCTGGCTTGAGCACAGAGATGTGGTGCTCACAGTGCCATTCTTCCAGCCCAGGCTTTGCAAATATCAGCTTCTGCAGGTGAAACCCATTTGTCAGTCTGTGAGATCCATGGAGTCACTCTTCTCTTCCCAACTATTTCCATAAGACAATGGTGCTCTCCTTTCACCCAGGCACTTCTCATTTCTTCCCTGTTCTGGCTAGGCAGTCTTTTCCTTTTTGGTCAAGGAATGTCCCTGAGACCCTGCAGCAACAAGGAGCTTCTGAATCACAACTTTTGCCTACAACAAACCCAGGGCCCTGCACACTCTGCCATGTTTGCACTGTCCTTTTCCTCCATTCTTTTCCAAAAGACACCTACCACAGGACTCATTTGGTGTTTGGTCTGGCATCTTTTTCTTCTGACCTTCTTTGGAGAAGATGAACTCCTTTCAAAACCTTCAGTGCATAATACAGACAGTCCCATTCCTTCATCTTTTACATTTCCTTTGTCTGGTGAGGACAGCACAGTTTTGTCTTTATGGACATGGTGTAAGAGAAAAAAAGACCAATTACTCACAAAAACTATATTGGGAAAAAAAAAAAAACCTAACCAAAAACAAAACAACAAACCCTATTATACTGTATTACTTGATATTTTCTCTCTCTCTCTCACATATAATCCAAAATTATTTAACTTAATCATCCAGTTTTGCTACTGCCATGCAAAAAATCACATGACCTATGATGCAGCTTCAGTTGTTATAAACAATCTGCCTTAAGCATGAGACAGAACTTGAAATTATAATTACATCACTATTTAAAGAAATTAATTAAAACAGGAAATTGATATTTTCAGTTACATTATTAGAAAAAATTTAAATGTGCTCATTTTGACACATTTGGTAAGCTATACTCATTATGTTGCTGCTCCACTACAGAATGAAATTGGATTATCATTCTGCATGCTTGCATAATTAAAATTCATATAAATATCTTCCACTAAGAAAAAACCATATTTACCTGGACTTAAAACTGGCTTGAAGAACTCCGTAATCAACTGGTTTCTGAAGAGAAAACATAATTTCATCTTTTTGAAAGAACAACAAATAAATGCCCATTCAGTGAATGTTACATAATTAAAATACTATAAATTACTTCTACAGATTTTCTTTAGTGCCAGCAGCTCTTACTTCTGATAAATCAGAAAAAGCATCATCATTGTCTTCACCTTCCAGCCTTCGCTCTGCTTGGCTATGAAGTTAAACCTGTCAGCTTCCTCACTCCAACTGTTTTCTTTATAATCCTGGTAAATCTTAACCACCTTTCCACCTTAAACTAAAGCTGTCCTGCATGGGACTGACCTCACCTGCAGCCAGATCCTAGGTGAGACCTCAGCAGCACATTATGTGATGACATGATGGCATTTAACATGTCCACCATCACTCTGAGCTGCTAGCCCAAGCTGGCATCTATCTCACCCAGCTTCCAACAGAGAGCAGCCCACAGCCACCCACAAGGTAATTACTAGCTTGGAATCGGAGGTTTTATCTCTGGCAAGAACAAGTGGGGCATGAGAACACCAGGGCATTCTCCACTGAAGAACATCACTTCTAAAAACAGGCAGGTTGGCCGAACAAGGTGCACTTTGAGCAACCAAACACATCAGAATCCGTGAATTTGGTATCTTCACCTTCCTCCATGCAGCTTGCAAAGACTTTAAGGCTATACTGAGTGCCTGCCTTGGAAGTGCCTGGAAGTTCCAACAAAGTATTGATGAGAGCACAGCTGTTCACGTTGTTGCAAGAACAGCAGAGGTTGGTTCCAAGTTTCATTGTCTTTCTGTGCCTTCCAAGGCAAAGTTACATTGTTGTTGCCTGAGTAACAGTGATAAAGGCAAAATCTACTTACTCCAGAAACTAAGCTAACATATACAAGTATCCATACATGACTGTGTCCCCAAAGATTCAGTATCCATATTCAAAGTTTAGGCCAGAAGAACCCACTGTGGTTATTTTTATCAGGACTGTGTGCAGAATATGAAGATGACAAACTTCAAAAAATGAAATTAATTTGGATCTCATTTTGAATCTTTCTTTAAGATTGTGACAATCAATTTTTCATTTTCTGACACAGCTTTTGCACTATTAGCACCTACAGAAATACAAAAAGCTGTTCATAATGCAGTGATACTTCTTAAATCAGGACACTGGCAAGCACTGATATTTGAAGATACTGTAACTGAGTCAAAAGTAACCTGTAATCAGAATCTGTGGGTGCACAGAACTGCGTTTGGCTTACCAAAGAGAGCAGAGAAACTACTTGTCAAAGACCAACTGCCTCCAGCTTATCTCAGCTCAGTTTGACATAGGACAAAATGTGTGTTCTTCCCACATGCTACAGCAACAGTGTTAAATTTTGGACACCGGGCTCTCAACTCCATTAGACAGATTTAATGGCACAAATCAGTCACCTGGTGGTGCCTCAAAAGAAGGACCACAAACAGAAATCCCTGGGCAATCCAAAGTACCCACCAGTCCAGACCAATAGTGATTTTACAGTCTGGGGTCTTGTCAGTCTTCATTGGTTCACTGTTTTGCTACGCAGTGCTGCTCTGTGGTCATACTCACACCCTCCTAGGCTGTTTCAGGGGGAATTTCAGTTGGTTCTGTGGTCCATGTTGTAAATATGGTTGTTACTGCTCATGCACCACTATTTATGGGCTGTCCACTCCAGCTATTAATTTTAAAGTAATATTTAAGCCATTAACATTGTCTAGTCCAACAACTGCTAATGTTCAGGTTGTTAGCCTCAGGTTTTTCTATAATCCATCTTTGACTTACTCAGCAGAGCCTTGTAGTTCAAGTAGAGTTCAACTTGCAGCCTAACAACTCTTGCTGCTTATATCAGTTACTTTCAAATAAGAAAAAAATTTCAGCACACAGGATTCCTGTATTTCAGTTCAGCAGAAGAACCAAAGACTTAAATGCAGGTTTATTCACTGTTACTGCTGACTTATTTTCCTGCCCTAGACATCCCTGCACTCCACAGTGGCCTCACCTGCTCACAGCAAAGCCCTCTCCACCTCGCATTCCTCAGGACACGCCCGGTGCTTGCTTGGGCTGCTCTCAAGCTGCAAAATCATCGGGTGCCCAGAGCTTTCCACACTGCCCATCCTTCCAAACCCTTCCTCTTTTCCTCACTGAGCTACTGTACACTTCTTTCTTCCCCATTGAAGCCCCAGCTGCACATGAAGCACTGCTGGCAGGCCACATCTCATCTTCAGTTACCACCCACACTCCTCTCTGCACCTAAACCTTGCAGAAAACGGTGAGGGACAGAAATGTGAAATGTCACTGACTCAAACCAGCCATACTGCTGAGGCCCAGGTTTGCACCCCCAATGGAAGGGGGCAAGGAGAGGGTTTTTGTGTGTGGTGTTGAAACCTCTGATGTGCCCAAGACAGAAGAGGGTGCACACCCACATCCGGAGCACGACCATGACAAAACAAGCCGGGGCTTGAGCCAGACAAGGGACAAGGGTGATAAGGCACAGACCTTGTGGGGGTGGGAAAATGCTTTTTATCCCACCAATGTCCTCCCTTACACAACTGGCTCAAATGTAAAACAGCACTCCCCACCCAGGGGGAAGTATTGGCATATTCACACTTAGGCCGAAGGTATTTATCCCTTCTGATAAGGCATAATGTGAGAAAACACAATGTGAGAAACATTGGTCTAAGATGGGGTCATAAACCATCAAAGACCCCCAAAGTGCCCCCAGACTCATTTCTGGGGCCTTGCAACAGACAGTGTTAAATTCACCCTCTCCAAGGGAGGTACCTGGGCATTCCCACCTGACACCCATTAACCCACTGAACTCTACGTTTTGGGGCCCTCCCACATCCCTGATCAAGACTGCAAGTTCCACTTTGCCCAGCAGACATTGGAATTGCAACAATCAAATCTCATCACTGGGTCCATGGTGGTGATATTTCTGCAATCTACTCCTATCCTTGCTTTTTCTTTCTTTTCCTTATATATTTCCTTAAGTGGTATCTTTATATTTTTATATTGTCATATTACTAGAGATAACAACCAAAATGGCTACACACATCATTTCCATTGCAACCAAATTATCCTAAAATAAACCCTATGTGGGCATATATATACATATATATATATATATATATATATATATATATATATATATATATATATATATATATATATATATATATATATATAAACACCAGGTATTCAGTGTTCTTTCCCTCTAATCTGCCCCAAGGGACCGATTAACAAGAACCTCAGTTACTCTGGCCTCCAAGGGCAGCTTATAACAAAACCAAAACCCAAGGCCTTCTGCCATCTCTGTCCTTGTTTCCACAGCCACTGATTCCAAATGACTGCTTATGTCCTTCCCATATTGTTCTTTTTGCTATCTTTTATTATAAATCCAAGAGCTTTGTAACAGAATTTCTGTTTATCCCATAATTATGCAAAACAACAGGGAATGAAGGCACTTCCCTTCTCCCTCAAGTTTAATTTGAATGAAGACATGGCGAATGATTTGTCTTAGGCAGCTTGTTTGGAAGTGCTAATCCGCCAATATTTTCTCCTTTGGGTTTGTAACTCTGCTTTTTGGAGTGCAAAGAACTGTCCAGCCAAAGTTTTGTACTGTGTCTCAGACAAGGAAGTGTACTAGAAACTCCAGGCAAAAGCAAAGGGTGGGGGAAAGAAAAAAAGAAAAAATTCAATACAGTACAAGGAAGAACATGAAAAAGAACTGGGCCATCCAACTTGCCTTTCACATACATGTGAAAGTACAGAGAGAAATGTGATTTTCTATGTGAATGGAGCCATAACTGTTCACAAACCTTTCACAGTAGAATCTCCACCCTTTAGTAGAAGGCTACTGTGTTTCACTCTTTTGCTAACATGAAAATCACAGTTGTTTAATGTATCTTCCGGAACCACTATGTAGCTCTGGTTAACACTTCAGCAATATATATAAATTCAGCAAGATCTTTTATCCCAAATAAAAATTATCACACCATATTTTGTGAAATCTCAATTCAACTAAGACACCAAGGAGACCACTAAAAATCCAAAAGAAAATGCAAAACACATAAATACATTATCTGACCCAACAACAGAAAAAAGCTGCACAACCAGGAGATGAACCTAACAGACCTTCCAGGCCTTTCAAAACTAATGGAAGAGGGAAGGAGGAAATACTTTCACTTGTCTTAAAAAACAATTCCCTAAGCATTTTGTAAAAGCTGTTACTGTTTACAGCCATATTCGTGGTTATCTCTGGCTGGATAAAAACAATCCTTTTAAAAAGCTGTACTGGAAACACTAGCAATAGCTCTCAGCACATTCTCATAACATAGGAACAAACTACAAAAAGCTACTACATCTTTGATAACATAGAGAATCTTGAAAAGCTCTGTAAAAACAGCAAAAACAAACAAACACAAAAAAACAAAAGCAAAGAAAAACACAACAAAACCAGCCAAAACAGAAACTCACATAGAAAAATTCAGTCTTTCAGACAACTGCAACAAAACCGAAATTGCAGTTTCAATTCACTTTCTTAGGCAAAAAGCAAGACTGAAACAGTGAACGTTTGTGGTGTCGTGAGTTTTAAAATGTTTATATGAGTTTGGTTGTAAAGTTGGTTATCCCTTTTATAAGTTAAAACTATGGTTTGGCCCTCAGTTCCCCCATGTACTCCCCTCACAATGGTGTCTCTCTAAGTTGTTTGCCCCCTGTTTTCCCGCCAATGGCTTGTCCGTCAAGGTGACTGACCCCTTGATCCTTCCCTTTATGCCCTTATAAGTTTATCTCCTCCCTCCTGGCGCTGCCCACTTCCCCTGTATCATTTATTACCACCCCCCTTTATTTTTCACGAGAATTTTCCGTGTCAATCATCCCTTACTGATGTGCGATTTGCCTCCAGAGCCTCTTCCCTCCCCTGTGTGATCCTCATTGGTTCGGCTGCATCCCGCGTTCCTCCCCTGAGCTTCGTTTATTGCTCACCTCGTGTCTCCTCCTCTCACACCCACTCCCTTTATCAGTGCCTCCCCAGGCCTTCCCCCTCTGACACCCGTCCCTGGTGCTGCCTGGGAAATAGAGCGCCTTAGCATCCACACGAGTGTCCACTCTCTCCTTCCTTTATCTCGGGACTTCGTAGCCACGCTCGCCGCAGGCGGCCCCACTGCCCGAGGGTTTCCGAACCCGGGAGTGGCGGATCTTGCGGCCCCTCTGGCCACACATCGGGAGCGGCTCGCCGGCATTCGTCCGGCTCCCGTGGCCGCAGAGCAGGCTACACACGTTTACCCTGTCCCCTTCGTTTAAATGACAGCGCCATCAAAACAGAGGATCTGAACAAAGTAAGGTGCTACTAACAGGATAAGAAAATTATGACTTGTCTCTTTCTGCAGGAAACAGCACAGCAGCCTCTGAAAAACCTCAAATCTTTGGCAGAATTTGAATTGTTAGTTAGCAGACAAGTTTGTCAAGTCTATAAACACACTATTTAAGGCTGTCACTGACAGCCCGTGTTTTCCCGGGGCAGGGTCCCGCAGCACCGTTAGGAGCAGGTTCGGGAGCTGAACCGACAGCCCAAGTTCTCGGTTAGACCGAACCGCTGGAGCCGCCGGGCTGCGCAGGTGGGCTGGGTAACGCCCGGGCAGGGCTGGGAGGGCACACGGGGGGCGGCCCCGGCATCCTGAAGGATGTGCGGGAAATGCCAGCCCTGAACTCTGCTGGACACTCCCTTCTCACTCCTGGACGCTGCCAGAACCCCCCGGCCAACGAACAGCGGCACTACGAGCCGGTTCCCCGGCCGGGCCCCTCGGCGGCTGCAACACCGGGGCAGGCTCCCGGCGAGCTCCCGGTAACCCCCGCCGAGCCAACCCCCGCCACCCGCCCTGGGAAGCGCAGGGCACACCGGCAGCCGGGGGGCCTCGCTAGGCGGGCTCGGTGCCCGGCGACGACCGCGACCGCTCCTCTCCCGCGCCCCGCCCGTACCTGCAGTCCTGGGCCGCCTCTCTGCCCGCGGCTGCCGGCATAACATGGCGGCGGGACATGGCGAAGGGCGGGCCCGGAGACGGCAGCCCCTCGCCGAGCGGTCGGGTCATGGCACGGGCGGCACGGCGGGGCCCGAGCGGAGGAGGGGAGCGGCCGCCGCCGGTAGCATCGCCAGGAGCGCGGCTCGAACGCCCCACACGGCCGGAACGCCCAGCGCGGCCGCAGGTCACGGACGGGAGCTAACGGGCTCCGCTCTTCCTTTTTCAATGGGCTCGGGCGTTGATTGGCTGAGCGGCTGCAGCAGCTGCGTCTCCCATTGGTTTCTTTCCCGCCGAGGGCGGGACGTGTAGTCAGATCGTGGCTGTGATTGGCTGCTGCGGAGCGCAGGGCGGCAGCCGCCGAGGGAGGAAGGGTTGTTTGGCGCCTTGATCTCGTGCCGGTCCCCGGCCCGCGCTGCCGCTCTCTGATTGGTGAGCTGGAGACGAGCCCCGCCCCCCCGCGAGGCCCCGCCCCCGCCGCTCCCGGGGCGCTCCCGGTGTCCCGGGCGGGGACGCGACATTCCGGGCGGGGACATTCCGGGGGGGGGGGGACATCCCGCGGGTTTCGGTCACGAGCAGAAGCGTCCTGCGAGCAAAGCGCCCCGGACCGCCACCGAGCCGCAGCCCGTGCGGCTTGCACTGCGTCTGCAAGGAGATCCAGGCTGCGCATCCACCTCCGGAGCCGCGAGACGAGGTAGGGAAGCTAAAAAGTTGGAATGGGAGCAACTTCTTCAAAATCTTCACTAAACCCTGCGCCTGCCCGTCCTCAGCCTGCTGGGCAAGATTCCCTCTGTGCCTGGACTTCACCTGGGAAAGGCATCCCGAGTGGAATCCTGTGTCCTGCACCACCACCTGGCAAACACTTTGGACAAAATCTTGGACCAGGCAACTGAAGAAGCAGACCTGCCCGCTTAGAGAATGCCAGTACTGCTATCTGTAATATTCTGTGTAAATTTGCATATTTAGTCTGTAAAAACCAGCAGTATCAAAAAGTTGCTTTAGGAGTTCAAAGCAGGCACTGCACAGATAGGAGATATTCCCTATACGTATGTATTGGGTTTTTTGTTGGAGGTTTTGTTTAGCACTTTGCCTAAGAGTGGAGATGACCAAAGCCGCTGTTTTCCTGGTGTTTTCCTTGGATTCAGAAACACAGGAGACAGCTGACTGAAATGTTAAGGAGTGAGCCACCCCACGTCTCTTCTCGCACACTACCTTTGGCTGGCCTAAGGAAAGGCTGCAAAGCAGAAGTAACAGTAACACAGAAGGGGAAGCACAGGACCAAATAAGAAAATGTTTTTTAAACACTCAGATATCTGAGTCTGCCCTGTGCTATGCACCCCACCCCCTTTCATCATGCCCGTCCTTCAGTTTCTGTTTTTCAAAAGCTTTGAGCCATGTAATTTCTGATCTCTTAAACCCAGCCCCAAAAGCATAAAACACTGGCTGCCATCACAACATGCACCTTGCTTCTTCCTTCCTTGAGCCCCTCCTGCACCAATCCTGCCCTCAGCTGCAAGCTCTGTGCCCAGACCACCTATGACTATTTTGTTTTCTGGAGGGGATCCCACTGTTTGACAACACACTTCTAGACCCACTATGCACAACACTACAATAAATCACAATAAATCTATGTTTATGCTGAGTGTAACTTCCTTGAGCAACAACTGAAGAACAGTTTGACTTGCTGTCATATAGATTTGTTTGAAAAGACAGTAGTGTGTATATGAAGTACCATTAATAAAGTGTTAAAGTTTCATGCCCACTGTTATCCAGAAATATTTTTATAACACGTTGAAGGAGCAGATGAAATTGAAGTCCTATAAACATTTGCTTTGTCATACAAGTTTAATACTTTAACCATGAAAAATGGCAATAGACATAGAGGCATTTCTACAGTTAAGTCACCTTAAAGAGTTTCTAAAAAACAACCAAGGAGTTGGATACAGAGCAGCTTCAACAGAACATCCAATTCCAGCATTGGTGATGGCAAGGTGAAGCTGTTTATCATGGGAAGTAAGGAAGAATTTCTGAAGTGGCAGAGGAACTGTGCAACTCTCCTATAACTGTAAGTACAAGAATAAAAGCAAACACAATCAGAGAGGCTGGAAAAGGAAGATTTTGCTAAGGAACCACAGGGAGTGGCAGGTAAGAGCAAAGACTGGTATTGTCATAAGTTACCCCCTTGAGATTAAGTGTTGTAAATTGCTTTTTCCCCAATACAGGACCCAGTCAGTGTGGAAACAGATCAACCACTATTTATTAGCATACCTTTTATTAAATTGTTGTAGTCTGCTTACTAATAGCACATCATTATCCAGACAGTAAATTCAGTTATTCTATCAAGAGTCACACACATGCCATCACTCAGCCAGTAGGGAAGGAAAAGCTGATCACAGTGGTTTTCTCATATACACACTGACGTGCCACTGGCTTCAGGGTCAATGCTCAGAAAGAGAAAGGAAATGTTTAAAGATTTTCATTGTTTTTCCTGGGAGAACACAGATACTGAAAAAGGTTGTGGGACTGATGGAAGGGATAAAGCCCAGTGTCATGTGGAAGTGCTCTGATATAGGCAGCCATTATTCTTTGTGCTGCACATGTAAAGGGGACTGCTGAGCACTATGCAGGCTGTTTTTAAGTAGAAAAACACTTATTTTGAAACCAGAATAATAATGTTTTCTTTAGACATAGGCTGGTTTCCTCTGACTGAATCATACACCTGAGCACAGAGCCAGGAGCATGGCAGCAGCTCCCATGAACAGGTCTGAGCCAAGCCTGTGTAAACTCATCAGGGTGATGTGCTTTTCCAGGCACCTCCACACAGCCTCCTGCCTGGGGTTGCCTCAGCTGCTCTTTGTTCCCTTCATCTCCAATCTGCTGTGTGGTTTCAGCACAGCCACAAATTACAGCAGAGTTCAGATACAGACATTTATTTCTTGGCATCCCTGGTTTCCTTTCCTTCCATCTTTCTGGAGAAAAGATTCCCTTTCTCACTAATTCCCAGATGTTATCAGATCAGACACTCCCTGCTGTGCGTTGCAGGAACCAATTTACGCCTCCTTTACCACGCAGACACTGATACCTTGACATGCAGCTCATGGAGCAGACTAAACTCGGCTTTAGGTAAACATCTGGAGAGAATATTTATGCTACCACTTTCAATTGCAATAACAGTTTAATCAGGGGAGAGGGTTTGTATCTCAAGGTTGTGAAGTATATGTGTTTTTCAGAGCCTGCTTCACCCAGGGAATTGTAATGTGGAACTCAACTAGCACACCAGTTCCTTTTTTTGACTGGACAAAAAGCTGGCAGCACTGCACTGATATGTCAAGGGGACACAGTGTGTAGAAAATATCTGTCTGTACGTAATAATTCTACTACATTAATATACATTTACTAATCATAGTTACTACATAGTTTACTACATAGTTTGCTCACTTTAACACTAATGATTCTCCTGACACACATACCTATTCCCACAACCATTTTCAAATCATCCTTGATCAGTAAATTCCATCTATTCTATTCCCTACCTTTTATTTATTCAACTTTTTCAAAGTTGTGGGTTCCAGGTCTCTCAATACTTAAAGTTTCATTGGCAATAGCCATGTAACCACACACACAAAATCCCTTTGTTATGACTACAAGGAAAAGTCTGGTTTATAGCTTAAGCAAATTAAAAATGGAAATGGCCTTCACCTGTGGCTTCTTAAGCAGACATCCATGATGTTAACACATTCACCAAAGATAATTCCTGTCCTTGATGCTCCCTTTCCATGGAGGCTGTCTCTGGGTAAACTTACTGTTAATCACTAATTGTTTCTGTAAAGATTAATCGTTCTTGGCACAAAGGTGAAACACAAAAAGAAAAGATGAGGGACAATCCACTGCTAGCAGGCTATGAAAAGGGCTTTCCTTCAGCAGCTTATAACTGTTTATCTGGCCTTTCCTCCACAACATGAACATGTTGCTCTCTGCTTAACAGGCAACAAAATTTTAGTTGGTAGGTTCAGTTAGCTAACCAAGTTGCCAGACCTCTCTTATCTTCTTCCACTTCCATGTTATGCTGTGACCAAGCTCTTTCAAATATATTTCTTTTGCAAAGATTGAGGGGATTCCTGAACCAGCCTTAAATATCATAATTCTTTCACAATCAGAGTTCTGATGAAGCTTGGGACTGCTCAGCTTTCAGAATAATTAACAGAGAAATGCCTGCTGGGACAGGGGAATAGGAGTCACAGCCTCCATCAGAGGTAAGCAGACAGGACATGTGATATCTGGCCAAAATCAGGAAACACTGTTATATTTCAAAAGCTAGACATGCAATCACTCAGTAAACCCCCTTACACTGACTTTCTACTACTTTTAATCTAAGTTCCATGTCTGAGTGAACAAATGGAAGGCTATATATCAAAAGTGGCACACACTAGCAAATCTTCTTTAAAGGACTTTTTATTTAGTAACCAGATACATCTGCAGGACCAGCCAATTCACCTAGAAGCCAGGGAGCTTCACAGCTGTTACTTCAGTGAGGAAAAGGCATCATCACAGCTTGGTGAGAGGGGAACAGGCTTTGTAAAAGCAGAAGGGAGTTAGATGTTAATAGGAAAAGTTGTGGCCACCTTGTCTAAGACCTATGGGGGAAGAAGCAAGATTTTTAGGGAGACAAATTCACTGCAATAACTTGGATTTCTTAAGTAAATTACAGGCTAAAAATTGGTTCAAACTAGCTCAAAAACTAGATCTAGCATCATCAAGAGGAACCCAAAATATGTAACAAGGATTTGAAAGTCAGCATTACATCCTTAGTGTTATGCAAGCAGTCCTCATGGCTTTTGACACGTGTCTTGGAATCCACAAGCATGAGGGTGTGAAAATTTGAGTAAAACATGTGACAGGGAGTGAGGAAAATAAGTTCTCTTTAAACTAAACTTCCCTTTTCATTAAGAAACATACTGAATCTTGTTACATTAATTTTTTTACAGGCATAGGTCAGCAAGTGTAGCACACATTTCATCTTCCTAGAGCCTTGCATGCTTTAGAACACCCTGCCAGTCTAGCACTCCAGCCAGCTCCCGCATCCTGGCCCATATCAGATGGCAAGGATGAGTCCTAGCATCCTCCTTGGATGTCTAAAGCCAAATCACTGCTAGAAATGCACAAAACTGGACAGCACAGGGTGTTGGCCAGAACCTTTTCCACTTAAAAACATCAAGTATTGCTGCAGCACACCACTAATTGCTCTCCTCTAAATTCCCTCGAGAAATTCACAGTTTTCCTGAAGAACAAAGTGCAAACCCTTTCACCACAGGAGCCCCACTACAACAGAAATATCTGTCCCCATACCCACAGGACAAACTTCTGCTCACACAGGAGGAAGAGGGGGCTCCCCCTCACATACAGTTCAGATCTGATGTGACCTGCAGATCATTTCTGGCAGAGCTGTTGCTGAACAGTCGCTTTCCACCTGACAATCTGCAGTGCATTGTGTTAACTCACTGCAATTCTCTGTGAGTTCATCAGTGCATTCCTGAGACCATTCCTCAAGATAACTTTTAACCCTGACTGTTTTCCAGGGCTCACCATCCCTCCCAAATTCACAACAGTTTAACAAACATACTCCACATAGTTTCAGGCTGCTGTGGGGACTCTGGACGAAACATTTGAATGCCCTTGAACACTGGACAGGCTCCTGGAAAAAATTAGGCAATAAATCCTGCTCTTCTGGCAACATGCCCTCAGGAACTCACCTTAAGTAGGAGTGAGCACAGGGGAGGGAGAGATGGCCAGGAAATGGTGCACTTGAGGTGCACAAACTGCTGCAAAACACTCTCATGTCAATTTTGCAGGCTACAAGTCAAGACAGACAGGTACCTCAATGTACATGGCACATGCACAAATAGGCAAATATACCTTGCCAAAATCTGCTCCACAGGGCCACACTGTTAGGGGTTTCTGAGCTTGTAGCTTCAAAGTGGTTTCAGGTGTACTCATGTCAGTTGGAGTTGCACTTCATGGTGATTATGTGTAAATACAGTGTAGTGACCAAGTCCCAGGGTAATCAGGCAGCAAAATGCAGCACAGCATTTGAAGAAATAAACCTGCTTTTTGCAAATGTTGGATTAGCAGGGCATAGTGACAACTAAGTTAAATTGATAAATCAAATAGTAGAACATAAGCACATTTAAATCTTAAGTGACCCCTGTCAGAGAGAAAATTGAGGCCACACTCTTTATGCCAATTATTTTCCTACTATTGAATCTTATCACTAGATGCACATACAATCAGTATCTGCAGCTTGGCTAAAAAGGAGATCATTCCCCCCATGCTTTACTTCATGTTTTCATCATTCTGAGCATTGCTAAAACAGGCTCTCTCCACCACAGCCTCCTGCTTCCAACCAAACCTTCCAGAGTCACTCTGCAGAACAACCCTGGGACACCCTTAGGCCTTTTTATCAGTGTCTTCCTTTTCACTCAATGATGAACTGTTGACTCTGGCATCTACATAAACACCCTGTGATGATCCAGAGGTCAAACCCTGAGCTAAGACAAACTGGCACAGTTTTAAAATAAGTGTTGGGAAATAAGAGTGACCTTCCAAAACATGCACTGGCATTTTAATCCTTAGAAACTCCATTTGTAGGTACAAGGTCAGTATTTGCAAAAGGTTGGCTGAGTCTGATTATCTGAATATCATCTCTGATAAAGAAATGATTTGGAGCTCAGCTATGCCTTTAATTTTATATTGTGCAACAGGCACAGTTTATAATTAACTTGTAATTATTAACATTTATTCATTTTGTTTATAAAAAACCCGAAACTCTTTAAAATCTGTTTTCATGTAATAGCCTAGAGGAAATTGAGGCTTTTTTAAAATACGCAAAACATGATGCAGCATAAACTCACTTAAAAAGCATTTCTTCTGTTAAAACTGTGACACGGTAGAGTTGAGTCACACAAGGCAGGAATCATTTACAGCTTCATTAAATGGGCCACAAAATATAAAGATTATAACTTGGCAGGTATTCCTACACTTCCCTCAACTGTGCCAAAGGAATTTCCTTTAATTCCTTCTTAGGGAAGAATTTAACTTTTAACAAGAAGAATATAATCAATCCAATCATTAGATTCATCCATGTTCCTTATCAGTCACAGCTGTGCAAGACAGCTCATTGCTCTCTGCCTCTGCTAAAGGTTGCCACTTCCCCAGCTCTCCTTCCTGCTACTGTAAGCACACCTTCCCCATTTCCAGTAAAGTAATTTCTCCTGGTTTATTAAATAGATTTTTTTTCTAATCCAGATTGTGTTGACTGAAATGAGCATGCGTGTGTAGAAACAAAATCTCCCTGCATTTTCCCACCAATAGCTCCGGCTCATGTGGGCTTTCAATTAACTGAGTTTCTGTAAGTTAATTCACCTTTGCCTTAGCTGGGTTGATCCTGCTAGAAACATTTATCTCTAATGGTCTGTCCATGTTCCCTCTCCCTGGCAGCCAACCCCTCCAAGAGGATCAGGGTGTACATTTGCAGTACATGCTTGCTCTTCCTATATTTCTGCCCTCAGAGTGAGCAGCTGTGGCTTTTCAAAGGGAAGGAAGCAAGGAAAGCATTTTTCACTTTCATACACTCAAAAAAGCTGGATTGCTTCATTATCATCTGTAACTGTTCGGGTTTTGTTTCTTAAGCAGCCCTGCACACAAGGCTGGCTGTGCTTGGCACTGGTCAGACACAGTGGCCTTTTGCTTTTACCTTGGGGACTGGAAAAGTGTCCTGAACAAAAGTCTTCGGCGGCGGTTTGGCCCCTGAAAGTGGGCTCTGCTGCAGAAACATCCCACCTGGAACTCTTCCAGCCTCCTCTTCACCATGATGGGCTAAGCCCCACACCACCAGACGTCTTTACAGCCCTGTGGTGAGAGACTGAAAACTCCAAATAACCCCAAGGCAACACAAAGTTTATATATTTCAACAGAACCAGTTCCCTGCCCTGTTGCATTACAGAGTGTGAGGTGGAAGGCACAAACCAGCTAAGAGAGAAGGATGGGATTTGCTTTTTCCCAGCAGCAACAGCACTAAACCCCAGCCTTCTGTAAAGCCAAGACAAATTGAAGAGATTTAATTACCATATCCCACATTCCTAAAAGAAGCAGGTACTGTTCTAGAGGGCATTTTGATTTATTCCTGATATCTATAACACAAACTAATGTTTAGCATCAGAAACCAGACAGACTGAAATGAAAAATAAGAAACAGGAAAAGAGTGACAGTGGTTAACTAGTAGAACAAATTATCAGGGGATATGTTGGTTTTCTCATTTCCCAATGTCTTCAGATCTGTCTTTTTTTGAAAAAATATGTACTTTAGTTCAGCATAAATCAGTGGGCTGATGTCAAGAGAAACAGGAAGAAATTGCAAGGCTTGTGAAAGATGGGAGGTCACTCAATGGGGTCTAATGGTCTCTGCCTGTTCTGCAGAGCTGAACTCCAGAACAGGAAATAAAGGATTTCTTTTGCATCCACATGCACACAGGTCCTGCACCCACAGGGTTCCTGCAGGCAGCTGGTGTTTGGTCCCACAGAGGGTGTTCCCCTGCTGACCACTGCACCCACCCTGCTGCTTGTTCACAGCCACATGCCAGCTTTGCCACATGCAATTCCCAGCCCTTCTGGATTTCTCATTCCATGGCAGGAGACAAATTCATGTCCTTTTCCCTTCTGCTCCACTCACAAAACAGATCTTGGGTGTCCTACAAACATTATCGCTCTTTACTATCCCGTTACCCTTTTAGGACAACACAAGTTTTGTGTAGTTTCTTCTATATTTTGACAGTCAGATTAAACAAGGAACCCACAAGTACCTGTCACTTTTTGGGGCCCACTTAGATAACCACACTAAGAATGTTTAATTCAGCAGAAAAATACTGTCTTTGCCTCTTGTTTCCCACTAGAACCAGTAAGGTGCTTTTACAAAGCAAATCCTGACTAGTAACTCTCACACCCCTCCAGCTGTTCTCTGAACACTCAGGTCCTGGGACAAGGTAACCAACAGGCAGCACAGCACACACAGGCAACTTGGGAAAGGTCTGAGCAGCCTTGTGACAAACCTGTGGTTTGTTTTCTGAATTCCAGTGCGCCTAACATCACATTCCTCTACAGCCCCCCATAGCAATCTTTCCAGCTCTATTTAAGTTTCCATTATACTTGACTGTTATCAGTCTCTTTGGGACCACAGTATTTTTCATGTCTTAGTAAAATACTCTCATCACAAAAATTGTTAGAACTTCATCCACTTCAATTATTTCATACAAATTTAGGCAACAAATCTGAGTTTTGACCTAGAAAAATCAAATGGCTTCTGTACTAAAGGACAATTGTATCTCATATCACTCCCATTACCTTTATGTCTGCTAGCTCATTTACCAGAAAGTTTGCCATTGGGAAGGGATTTGTATTAGCAGAATCTCTGCTCACCTCCTGCCCACCAACACCAATATTGTGAATAAGTATGGTCACCATGTCACAGGAAAACAGAGGTCAAGTACTTCTATAAAGCCACATCACAATTCATCTACCAAGCAGTAAAAAAATACCAGTCCTAAATACCTCCCACCTGACCCTGCTGCATTCTCCTGGACTCTCCCAGGAGGAGCAACTGCAGCAGGTTGATTTTTACCTCCTCTCCCAAGAAAGTTCTGGCTTTTTCCTTCCTTATCTCTGCACTTTATCAGTGCCCTGAGCAATACCTGCAGACATTCCCTCATCCCCACATATTCCTGCAGTTCTTTCCTCACACTCCATTTATATGAGACTTCTGAGGACAAAACCAGTCATATTTTCCTTTCCCTCCCACCTTGGTGGTTATTCCAAGGTAGGATGAGGCAGGACTCAGCCTGATGAGCTCATGTGGAGACCATCTCTGACAAATGCCTTCCTTCCACACTATTTTCACCTTTGAGGACAGGGGTTTTGCTTTATCCACTCTGTCAGTGTACAGACACCTGCAGAGTGCATCAGTTCATGCTGTCCTGCTGTATACTTCAGGATAGCCCTTGCCTCTCATGAGGGACCTGAATATTTATCCTTGTGCTATTTACAAAACACATAAATTATACATGTTCCTTTTCCAGATTAAGTATAGGTGGCACATTCACTTTAGTCAAAACCAGTGGTTTATGCCTCAAATTCATGTTACAGGTGTCACACCTTGCTTAAGAGCCCCTTAGCATCCCTACATGCCACCAGCCCCTAATGGAAACTGGCTTGTGATGGCAAATGTACCCAGGGCAATGTAGCACAACACTGGGCAGGACATCTCTAGCTAACCCACACTTGATAATATATTTCAAGTTTTAAGTATAAGGTGTTACAATAAAAATATTAAAGAGAAGCAAGATGTTACAGTGCTATGCAACTTGGTAGCAACTGCTTGTGCTCGCTCTCTCAGAGGTCCTGTGAGGCACAGGCAGCTTTACAGGGGGTAACCACTCTGCAACAGCTCTTCCATACACTTCCATAGTGGGATTTCCATTCCCCTTCTGCATGCAATTCAATGGCAGCAACATTTCCCATTCCAGGTGCCTCTTCTTCTTTCTCACTGGGCTCTTATATAATACCCTTTTTTTGCCATTTATCTGTTTCATGGTTTTTGATGGAATATACTCCCCAATCAACTTGTTTAAGTTTTTTCTCCCCTCATACTGCTCATCCAAATTTTCCTCCTTAGTCCCATATTGCCAACACACCCTTTGTGCAGATCTTTATTTGGGGTGGGAGGCAGTGATCCACTCAATATTCCTGCTAATGGGTGGGCCAGGCAAATTTTAATTTTGATTCCTTTTCCACATACCTCACAAATCCATCCCTCCACAGGAATTCTTTCTGAATCCCCTTATGCCATGGGACATAGCAGGAAACACTGTTAATGTTTCACCTTTATCTTTCCACATTTGGCACACAAGCACAAACTTTCTCTTCCCATGCTAACTGTTGAGACATTCAGTCAGTCTCAGGATCCATCCTGTCTGGTTCCCACAACATGGGCATGATGGATTTTTGTCCAGGACCTTTACACCAGTGTGTCCTGCAGTGGGAGGTCAGTGGTGCCACACAGGGCAGGTGACACAGGCACTGAAGGAATGAGCACCACAGACCCCAGAGACCAGACCCTCTTGCCATCACCTCCTCTCTTTTCCAGGCTGATGCTGATGCCCCTGCTAACTCTGGAGTTTGGTGTCTGGTACACCTGTGGATACCTGGCCAAACCTTCCCCCCAAGGAGAAGGATGGTAACCATCTCTGTCTTCCACCATGAGAGGTGGAAGGGGTCACAGCTGGCCCCAAAGCAGCAGGGATTTCCTGCAGGCCAACAAAACAGCCAGAAACAGGTAAGAAAAATAAAGCAGTGGAAGTAAGTGGTCACAAAAACACTGCTCCGAAATTACTTTAGATGACTCAGAGTAAGAGTACCTTCATTTTACACATTTCCAGTGCTCACATTCCCTAGAAATCCATGCTAGGAGGGAACCCAGTGCATCACCATCCTCAGCCACTCTTTACCTACAGTAAACAACCCGAGGACCCCACTGCTTCTGCAAAGCTTTCCTGGGAATAAGGGCTGTGCTGGAGAAACTTTCAGGGGCTAAGGGAACTGGACAAGCTCATCACGTACCCCCCAGCATCAAGATCAAGCCCATGCACTACTTACTTCTTTTCACCTTGCAAGTTTGCCCTGGCAGCAGCAGAGCTTGGGGAAAGCACAACTGAAATGAAGAAAAATCACTGCCTTGGCCATGTAGTGGCAAACTGCCATTCTTCAAAGTTATTTTCATCTCTCCCGGGTCACTGAGTCTATCAGAAGTTAATCAGCATTTCCAGACCAGGCTGTGCAGTGAGAGACACCTCTGGCAGCAAGGACGGGAGTGTGCAGCCCTCTAGTGCCCGCTGCCAGCCACGGTACTGCCATGGTGGCCCTGCGGAGCTGCACAGCTCCCACCTCTGCGTGGGGACCTGCCACTCCTGAATCTGCTCCTGACAGGCAGCAGGTCACAGGATTTGCACCCTGAGACCCAGGGCACATTAAAAGAGAAATAAAAGATCCCAACATTTTAGCTTTCAGCTGCCTTCAAGTACAGGGTCAGCCCATAAGCTCTCTTCTCCTGTACTTTCTGCGGTTCCAGCTCCTTCCAGCCACAAACCTTCACTCAGCCTGCAGGGCTGGCACATCTGCATCTGCACTGGAGGGTAACATTCCCATCAGGCCACATTTTTTCCTGATCCCCCTAACTTAGCCATGCGTGCAGAACATTTCCCTTTGGACTGGGGCATCAGCTCTCACTTGGGATGCAAACCCACAGTTCCTTGGGGTGTCTGCTACAGTGTCACAGCTACTGCACTTGAACACCTTGCACACGATCCAGCTGGCCTGTCTCCTCTGGCACAAGATCCTCACTCACCCAAAGGGCCCCAAAGCTGGGCTGTCAGCCAAGGGGCATTAGGGCTGTGGCCCCTGTGCCAGGCCAGCCCTTCTCCACCCGCACAGCAGCTGTCTCCACCCCTCCTTAGGCTGGCTTTTAGGGGTATTCTCCCCTTGTATCCCTGCTTACCTCTACCTTCTGTGTCTGGCAACTCTCTGAAGACCCCAGAGTGCACCTCTGGGAAACACCCAGCTATTCCCCAGAACCACACCAAGATGCTGGGTTTGTCTACTGTGACCTTTATTTCCTGGCAGCCCCCTCAGTCTGCTCTTACCATCCTAATGATGCCATGACCCCATCCCAAATGCTCTCCAGGTAATTGAATCCACCTTCTTTTTCTGCTGCAGACCTGTGGCCACAGCCCTGGGCAGCTTGGCTAAAAGGCCACATTTGTGGGACAGTGCTTGCTCTGCCTGCCACAGCTCTTGGCAGACACAAAGACCTTTCCTCACCTCATTGATTTCACACAGAAGTAACAATCTTGTGTGTGTGATGCTGAGGGCTTGGTTTAGCTACCTGGGCATCTGCCCAGTGGCAGAGGACACCTGAGACAGCCCAGGGGGTTGGCAGAGATATCAGAGGACCTCAGCAGGCCTGTGTCCTTCTGCAAGCCAGGTGGAGCCCCCCAGGCCATCTCCAAGGGCTCTACCCCTTTGTTCAGGCAGATGTAGTCACCCCATCCTTGCTATAGCAAACCCATTTCCAGATCAATGCTTTCCTACTTTCACATCTAGAGAAAAGCATTTGTTGTCAAGTGCCACCTGTTCCCCACCAGCCAGGACATCTCCCCAGAAAACTCACTCTGGAGCCCCCTTTGGCCGGCCTGTGGGGAGCAGAGCAGAGCTGCTGCCAGCGGGGACGGGTTTAGCCCCTGTGTTTAACGGGCTGGGCTAGAAACAGGTGCCTGTCCCAGGATATGGATCCTGCCAGAGCCAGCCCGAGAGCTGTTCCCAGGACACCCGGCCTACTCCCGGTCAGGTGCTCTCCCAGCAGCTTCCACTTGCCCGGAAAGCTTCAAAAGGCCCAAGTTTGTTGTGTTTTCCTTCCCTGCACAGATGATTCACGGCACTCTCCTCTGTAAACAGTGGGTGGATCCCGGCTGGATTTCCGGGAGTAGCGCAGCGCCGATTCCGGGCTCAGGGAGCAGCAGCTCCGCTCCTCCTTCTCCACATCCTCCCTGTCCGCAAGGGCAGGAGCAAACCTGGAGTTCACGCACATCTGCAAAACGCTGTGGGGCGTGAGGGGACAGGGAGCTCCGGTGGGCCCTGAGCCGGGTCACTGGCTGCAGGGGAGATGCCGGGCACGGGCACCCCTCGCTGCCGGGCACCCCTCGCTGCCGGGCACCCCTCACTGCCGGGCACCCCTCGCTGCCGGGCACCCCTCGATGCCGGGCACCCCTCACTGCCGGGCATGGGCACCCCTCGCTGCCGGGCACCCCTCACTGCCGGGCATGGGCACCCCTCGCTGCCGGGCACCCCTCGCTGCCGGACATGGGCACCCCTCTCTGCCGGGCACCCCTCGCCTCTGCAGGCTCCTTTCCCCCGCCCCGAGCAGGAGCGCAGCCCCCCGGGCAGCCTCGTCTCAGCCGCCTGGAGCTGTCTGAGCAAAGCTCGATGCCAAGAGTTAACTGCTCTCGCCTCCCACTGTGCCCTACTTACAGGGCGAGACCAACGTTTGCAAAGAGAAGTGCTGGCAAAGCTCAAAATCTTTATTTATTTATTTATTTTCCAAGGGACTAATTGCAAGGCCAGCTGAAAGGAATTACTTAGGGAAGAGCTGACATTTCCCTTGGTATTCCTCATCACGCATTTGTGGGCACGGAGCAGTGTCGGAATCAGCATGATGCTTGAAAGCTTCCCTTTATGTGTAACGCCGTCCCTAATCCAAAAACACCCTGCAAAACTCCATCTACTCTCAGATGAGACCTGGGGCAGGCAGGAGCATCCCTGTCAGGAGGGCCGGTAGGGGCTGGGGCCACCTGCGCATTGTCCCAGCACAGGGGCAGTGCCCGCACTCCCCGTGCCCCAGCGCCGGGCGCTGCCGGGTGTCCGAGAGCCCGGGGAAATGCCGGGATTTCAGCCACTAGAGGGAGGAAAGGGAGGCTGGACTTCACCGAGATGGTGCCCAGAGCTGCAGCACTGTGCAATGCATCTCAGATCCAGACACAGACACTGAGATCTCACCCTGAGGGACCTCCCTGAGCTGGGACCCATCCCAGGACCCACGCTGCTCTAGTCACACACAGCACCTGACTCTGGCAAAAGTCTTTTCAAGCAGGAACATGACTTTGCACATCAGGGAAATTTAAACCTTGAGAAAATATCAACCTGGGTGCAAAGCATAGGGAGAAGCTCCCCAAGATGATCCTGAAGGGAAGTAAACACCAAGTTCTTAGGCACTGTTTTGTGGCACTTTCATTCCTGGCAAAGATTTTTCCACCCTGTGACCTTCTGGGTGAATCCTCTGCCCCTGCAGTTCCCATCACCAGTAGGTAACTCCAGCCCTGCAACCTTTCCCCCAGTCCCTCTTTCACCCCTGCCAAAAACTCGAGGTTCTGTAGGTGCTGGGTCAGCATTTGGGATGCTCCCAATCCTCCATCCTTCTTGCATGCTGCTCCTCTCCTAGTCTAAATCCCTGGAGCAGACTCTCATCCCAAAGCTGCCCATTTGCTAATGGACAGCTCGGATGGGGGAGCAGCCCCAGTCTGACTCTTTCAGGAGATGCTGAAAGGCAACACCCCACGTTGTCATTTCTGGGAAGAGGCTCAGCTTCCTTGCGGCCTCACTTGCCTTCACTCTTGCTTCTGCTCACCAGCAGAGCTTTCCCCCCGAGGAAGCTTTCCTGCCTTCTGATGGAAAGCTGCCAAGGTTGGCAGTGGATGCTGCTCGGCTTCTGGCTGAGTGTGACCGGCCAGGGAGGCTCTGTCCTGGGGAAAGGGATGTGGCCGTTCCTGTAAGCCACCCCTGACACCCCACACAGAGGTAGTGGGAAGGGGGTTTGGCTGGAATTTGTCCAGATGCAAATACCTTCCAAGGAGTGACTCAGCGCTGTGGTTTTCCTCCCTTCCTTGCCAACAGATTTGATTCCCAAATTGCTTCAGGGCTGCTGGAAGGCAGGGCTGCTGTGCCAGCAACGGGTCAAGGGGGCGCCTCTGCCTCCCCATGCCCTCATCTCCTCAGCCTTCCTCCATCTCCCAGACTTCTTCAGCCCCAGCTCCTCATTTTGCTCCGTCTGCAAAGCTACATGGAAAAGGGGAAGGCTGCCAGCATCCATGGATGAGGGTTGGAGGGGAAACAGGAACCTTGAGGGAAAAACATCCCAAGAAACTCCTTTCCCCCTGGCCATGCTTCTGCTGGGCCTGCCAGCACTGAGGGGACTGGTTTGCGCTGGCAGATCACACTTAGTAGGGAGCTGCATGGGGTATGTGCTGCTTTCAGCATCTTTTTGGGGGAGGAAGGACTTGCTTCAGAGAGATAAATGCCATCTCTGGTGGTCACACCATCTGAACTTCTGTGCCTTTCACCTGTTCATTTCCATTCATGAAATCTCACCAGATTTCTATCCAGGTGGTCAGACAGCAGGAGGTCTCAAAGGATGCAAAAATATGGCATAGGCTAAAAACAGATAGGCCAGGTGGAGGGGGAGCCCAAGCTCAGAGCAACACAGCCTGAGCAAAACCCTGGCTGTGTACAAAAAGCCCTGCTGGGGAGAGAGGCAGAGCAAGTCCCCTTGGCAGGAAAATACCCACTGCTGGCCAGGCCTTTGCAGGGGGAGGTTTCTTACAGGCCATCATTGATGATTATAACCATGCCTGAGCTCCTCTGCAGCCATGCAAATGCTCAGTGCAGGGCCTGGAGGCCGGAGTCCACACCAGCATCCCCCAGGCTGTGAGGTCTGAGTGCATCTGCAAGCCCTGCAGGAGCAGCCCATCCCTCAGGACCCTTGCTGTGATGGAGGCACCTCAGCCTCTCCAGGCTCTCCGTGTGCAGTCAGGGCTGGAAACACAAACAAAGGGGCTGAGAACAGGCTGAGCACCAGCCAAGCTGCCTGTCCTGCCACCCCAGCTCTGAGGCCACTGGTGTGGCCTCTCACACCTGCTTTTGAGGATCAGGCTCTGTGGACAAACCAAGGGTGCTCAGCTCTTTCAGCAAGGGCATCTCTGTCACCTTGCTGTCAGGAGAAAAAGCACCTGCTGAGCCCAAGCTGTCCCTTAACACCACATCCTTCTTCCCAGGGGCAAGGCTGAAAGATGCAGTTTCCCTCATGGATGATGTTTCTCAGAGGAGGAACAGGGCCTTGCAGGCAGTTTGCTGGCTTAGGGAGAGGGAAAAGGAAACACACACAAGAGCCACTAAACCTCACAAAGCCTGATGTTTGTAAGTCTGGAGATGGACTGAGCCTCAGCTAAGGCTGAAGTGTGGAATTAGCTCTGCGTTAGACATCTGTGAGTCTACACCTGAGAGAAACTGCCTGTGGAGGGGCAGCAATTGCTGGCTGGGCATGACCCTGGATCTTGGCACTACTGTGGGCTTCTCTACTAAAGGGCCAAACAGTGGCTGCTGCCTCCAGCACCTCCAGCCACAGCTGTCTTGCTGTGCACAGCCTGGGGCTGCAGCCTAGAGCAGCCTCCCGGCAGGAGATTGGATCTCCCAGGAGGAGACCTCCTCAGGTAGCCATGAGAGCCCTTGTCCCCCTCCAGCCCCAGAGGCAGTGGCTGCCACTGAGACACTCCCAGAGGCTGCAGACATTTCGCTGATCCTCTTCCCAGTGTCCTGCCCCGGGGCAAGGAGCAGTTGCATCAGCTTTCATCCTAAACCCCACAGGGCTGTGGGGCTCAGGCACTCAGAAAGCACACATCAACCCTCCCCTAGGGCTACTTTGTGCTTTCAGCAGTAACACTGAGGTGTTTTAATTGCTGGCTTATTTCTGAGCCTAAACCACACCCTGGTCCTACTGCATGGCTTTCTCTGCAGTCACAGAAGATCAAAGGTGGGGGATTTCAACCTAATTTCTTTGGATGGGTAGGAAAGGCCAGCTGCTCTCTGCCACTTCCCCATGAGTAGAAGGTGGATTTTCTCCCCCCAGGGTGAAGTCCCAGCCTTGCAGGGGCAGTTCCCCAGCCTCCTCTCCCACAGGACTCCCCCAACAAGGGCAAACCCCTTGTGTCTAGCCATGCTCCCAGCACAGTGAGCTGCAGGAAGCTCCCACTTCCCCCCAGTAACTGCCAGGGCATTGTCCTTCCACAGGGGGCTGGGCCAGGCTGCTCCTCACTCACACCTGCTGCCTTTGGCTGAAGGAGACTGGGGGAATCTGGAGAAATGGGGACTAGGAACAGCATCAGGTCCCAGCTGTGCCAATGTCATGGGGAAGGGATGGGTCCCGCATGCTGCAGTGTGACCCCAGAGATTACTTCTGCTTGCTCAACTCTGCCAACCAAACCTACAAAAACTGGGATTCAGACAGTCACTCCAACTCCAGGCACACTCTTCCTCCTCTTCCCTCCACAATCTGCATCGTGGGAGCTGGCAAAGTTTTTCACCAGCGAAGCTGTGCACTCCCTTCCTCCCACCCGTGCAGGGTCTGAGCTGCCTTGGCGCCCATCCCCGTGGCGCCAGGCCTGCAGTGACTTCCCTGTTTGCCCTACTTGTGTCTCTCTCTTGCTTGCTTCTTTGCTTCTTCCTCTGTTGCCCAGTGGTTTTCCAACTCAGGAGCTCACCAGACTCTTCCCAGCAGGCAGACACATATGGAGCATGTGGGGGACCCATGTGCCAAGGAGAAGTGGTCAAGCCAGGTGCTGAGAAGGGGGATAATCCTTCTAGGGGCAAGATTTGTCCTGCAGAAGGTATCAGGAGCAGTGGCCAGAGGGATGTCCAAGGTCTGAGGTCAGCAAAGACCAGCAATGCAGCCAGCACTAGGGAGGGATTTGGTCAGGCCCCATCCCCAATGGGGACATCAGTGTCACAGCCATGATGCTGCACTGCTGCCTTGGAAGAACTGAGCAGGCAGCAAGGAAGGAGCAGGGAGATCTCCAGACCTCCAGAGTGTCACTGAGAGCTGCCAAAAATGATAGCTGTGGGGAGGGAGTGCTGGGTGCTGTAAGCTGTGTCATGTTTGGGTGGGACTGCAGCAGGTGAGCAGGAGGGCAGCCCCGCCTTGAGAAATTAGAGATATTTCAGGTCACAGATCCACATGCCAAAGTTCCTGTCCAGCCCCTTGACGGAGCTAAGGGGCAGAGAGTGGCAGTCATGCAAAGTTGTGGTGTGCTGCCAAATCACACCCGACCACCTGAGAATACGCTGCGAGGCCCTGAATTGCTGATGTTGCCTGCTTTGGGGACTTGCATTGATAAAACTGTGGCTCCAGCTTGGTCAACTCCATGACAGAGCCCTCCAGGAGCTCCCCACTCCAGAAACACCATGGCAGCTCCCAAAAGACAAAACCACTCTGTAAATTTTATCTGAACCTGCGAGGCAGCTGTTGAGCCTGGGTGGGGCCGTGCAGGCAGCCAGGCACCTGAGACATCTCGCCATCCCACATCAATTGATTTGCCAGTTTATTTCTGGATTTGTTCACTGTGGCACAGAAGGAGCAGTGGTGCTCACCCCACCATCAGCTCAGTGCCACAGCCAGTGCTGGGGCCCCAGATTTTCATTTCCAGACTGCTGGCAGAGGGAAACTCTGGGGGACCTGACGTCACTTCTGAGCAAAAACAATGGTTGTGCTTTTGGTGGCACTGACAGAATGCTCAGTGAGAATGGGACTTTAGGAAAGAGACTACTTTTTAAGAAAAAGAAGTCTCACCAAATACATGTGCTAACCCACCAGAGCTGGCAGTAGCTAGTGGGGGCTTTATGTCCCAGGGAACATAATCTATCAGTGTCCCCAGGGAGGGCAGCCAGCTCCGTGTGGTACCAATGGGCATGCTGATGGATGAAACACTGGCTGCAGAAGAGAATGCTGGCTGGCACATTCCCAGGCCCTTGGCAGCACCTGCTCCTGGCAGGGCTCTGTGGTCTGAGGATGGACACAGCTCATCACAGGTGTCAGTGATGTGTATGTCACCCCAACTCTGACACTGTCCCCACTTGCAGAGGCACTGCATTAAAAGAGGGACTGAATGGGCTTTGGTGGGGTGAGGCCAAGGTACATCTGAATCCCGGGGGTATTTTCACTCCCAAAGGAGGAGGCTGAGCTGGTCAGGCAGCCACCCTTGAGTTTGGTGCCCCCTCCACTCGGCTGGGGAGGAAAATCTGCCCAACCCACTAGGGTCGTGGAGCGCTGGGCCACGGGCACAAGGCGCTCCCAGGCACGCCGCAATTTCCCGGGAAAGCGGCCCCCTCTGGCATCCGCCCCTTCCCGGGAACGAGAGGCTGCTGGGGGCCGTGGCCCTGGCACGGGGATGCCGGTTGCTCCCTCCCACGGCTTCCCCTTTTCTCAGAAAGCCTGGAAACCAAAGGTGAAAGAAGTGGGTGGAAACTCTGCGCTGCCGTCCAGGAAGAGAAGTGAGTGAGTAAGTCGGCTGCAATATTTAACAGTGCCTGCGGCCCCGCCACCCGCAGACTCGCCTCGACGGGAGCCGGAGCTGTCGGGTGAGTGCCGGGGTCAGGGAAGGGTCCGCGCCGGAGCGGGGGGACCGCTGAGGCTGCAATGAGGGCATTTCTTGGCCGCTGCTGTCCGCACGGAGCCCAGCCCGGGCGCTGCAGAGGGCGGCTCAGCCCGTGCCGAGCGGCGGGGACGCGGTGACGTCTCTGGGCTGATGGCAGCGCACCCGCCCGCGGCCGCGGGCAGCGGGACGGGAGGTGCCGGACACCGTGTGCGTGCGCGAGCATCTTCATTTCCGTCCGCGGCTTTTTTGGTAACCTGCAAAACCGGACTCATGCTTCCCATACTTTAAACGGCGGGGGGCATGTTCCCGGGAAGCCAAAGTGAAAGTCCCTGGGATAATGCTGCAGCCACCATGTCAGCGTGGTGCTGGTGGCTGTGCAGCACCCACAGGACTCCGCTGCTTGGGCCTAGGCACGTCCTAGCTAATCAGTAACTCCCGGGATAATTAGCTGGAAATGCCAAAAGGCGGGCGCTGCTGCCTTTTTTTTTTTTTTTTTTTTTTTTTTTTTTTTTTTTTTTTTTTTTTTAAGACATAAAGCAATAAATCATTAACCTCTGAGCGCTGGAGCTGCCTGGCAGTCACGTTCCCTCTGGAGCAGTGGCTTGTGCTTTGTCTCCCCCGGGAGCGAGGGACAGGGCAGCGCTCCAGCCTGTCCGTGGAGCCACAGCAGGGAGGGAGCGGAGAGCGAAAGGCACAAAGAGCGCGGTGCCTCTGGCAGCTCAGGCTGAGCTGCTGCAGCGCAGCTCTCCAGCAGCAGGGCTGGCCATGAGTGAGCTTCTGCTTCCCTGTGTCCTCCCATCGCCTCCAGCGGGGCTTGCCATGGGGAAATCTGCTCATGTGGCCATTTCTGCTGTGCTCCACAGAGAAAGCCCCCCAGGAGCAGTATCCTCCTGGGCACCTGATTGTCTGCAGTGTCTCTTGACTCACCATCATTTTGGGTTGAGGTCAGGAGCCTTGAGGAGCTCTCAGCATTTGGCCAAGGGCTCCAGCTCCAAGGTGAGGGGAGACAGGTTGTAGCGGGGCTATGAAACTCCCACCTGCAAATATGGCAGCTGGTCTGATGCAATTCCCCAGGGTTGAGCTGGGGCAATGGTCACCCCACAGTGCAATGCTGCAGCCTGACCCTGACACAGCCTCCAGAAAACACAGGGTCAGGTCAGGACAGGGCACCTTCACACCACCAAAATGCCAATCACTGAGGTGGCTCCCATATCTCCATTCATCCCTGCCCTTCAAGGTATTACCTGGTGCCCCACTTCAGTGCAGACTCCCTAGGGTCTTGGGATAATCCCAAATATACAGGGCCAAATCCAGCCCTGGCCCTGCCTGGGTGAATGAATACAGGACAAAGCTGGGTCAGGAAAAGCAAGGAGCAAAGCAGAACATGAGGTGTGCTGTGGATGCTGTGCCATGGGCATGTTGCTTACAGGAGCAGCCAGGAATGAAATCAGAATTAGAGTTTGTCTGAGTTTGCATTTGAATAATTTCCTTCCCAGCTCATCCCCCATGGGTTTTCCATTGCACTTGGATCAAACTGTTTCTGGTGCAGTTTGGCAATGGGGTACCCCAGTCCCAGCAGCCACAGGTAGAATACCAAAAGTATCGTGCTGGAGCTGTCCCTGCCCCGCGTTGGGGAGGGTGGGACACAGGGAATGGGGGAGTTCATGCCAGGAGGCTCCTGGGCTGTCCATCTCAGCCCCAGCACCCACATCACCTCCCTGCGCCATGGTGCAAGGGAAGGAGGACTATCAGGGAAGGTTTATTGGTGTTGACCCCCATCCTGCTTACCTGCCTGTCTGCTTGAAACCCTTCCCCTTTCTTTGCAAATCATCCCATGGAGGAAGATGAGGGGGAAGGCTTTTCCTTGGCCTGCACCTTTCAGTTTCTGAAAGCAATGGTTGCTTAGAGCAGCAGAGGGGTGAAGGCAGATGGATGGCATTTTGAACAGCAGACATCCATCAATGATGTGAAATAAATGCCTCAGAGGAGAGTTTTAAATCTTAAAAAAAGAAATACAAAGGTTTTCCATGCACACTCAAATAGCCAGGGACTGCAGGGTAATGTCCCCATGGGCATGAGATGGACAACAAGCAGCCCCAAAGCATCCCAACCCCACCAACCATTTCAGGCTGGCAGGCGCTTCCACGTGGCTGCAATGTCTCTGGCAGGCTGCCTTCCTGCCCACTGGATTGCACAGGTGGCTGCCTGCAGAGCAAGGGGAGGAGGAGGAAGGACATCAGAGTTTGAGGAGCACAGAGCTATGGAAAACTCTCTAACCCTGAGCACCTGCTGCAGGTTGGGGACCCTGGTGTAAGCTCTGCTTTACCCCATCTCCCTCCACTGCTGCCCCTCTGGGCAAGCTCTCTGGTACTGCTGCACGCGGTCCCTGGGATACACCAGTGCTGGCACTTGCAGCCTGGAGTTCCTCAGCTTTTGCAACAGGGTTTGGCTGCCTTGCTACGTGCATCAGGATGGTGAGTTCATGCTGCCCCAACTGACTGTAATTCCCAGAGGAGGGATTAAAATAGAGCCCGGGGCCAGCAGTTGAGCAATCCTGGAGTTCACTGCTCGTGCAACAGTTGCTCAGTGCTTCCCCCATTGAAATCTTTGCCCGTGCTCCAAAGTGCTGTGTGTCATTTCCCGTCTCTTCTGCTGACATACAGGCAAAGGACTGGAATCCTCTCCTGGTGCTTACTCCTGCCTGAGCCACTGTCATCACAACTGTGCCAAATATTGCTGAGCCAAGGAAAAGCTTTTCAGCCATTAGCTCAGTCCCCAGGTTTGAAAGTGAACATTTACTGAGGGGTGAGGCTGCCCAAAGCTGCTGGCAGCATCAGCAGCTCTGTGGGTGCTCAGGGGGATCCCCGTGTGTCCCTCAAGTCTGCCCCTCCATGCATGTGAGCTTTGCAGCCCCAACCAGAGGGTGGGGGCAGTGGGCAGCAAAGTGTATGTATATAGTTATGGGATGCACCAGCAAGTCCCAGGTTAACCCAGATGGAGACCAGTCCCTCCCTGAATCCACTCTGAGTTATCTGGGAAAGGCCTTTCACTCTCTACAGAATTACCCTGTGTCCCTTCCCACTTCCAAATGAGCAGAAAGCCCCTGCACCTCATGGTCCACCCATGGTAGCACCTGCTGCACAAACCATTGCCCTCAGCCAGCACCTCCCAGTTCAAGGGTTTCCTGTGGGCACTGGTTTCAGTATGAAGGGAGCAGAGGTCAGTGCCTGGAAGTGCTGGGCTGCTCCTATAGGACTAGGCATTTCCCTGGCACAGCTTGCCCCTTTTCAGACACACACACTGAGGAAAGAACATTTCAGAAGAGCAGTTTAGACCAAGGGATGTGTGACACCTGCACATAGAGCAAATACATAGGGGCTTCTCAACACACCTGCCAATACCAGTCCTAGATGGCAGAAATGGTGTTTCTCTTACAGCTCCAGCAGGTTTGCAGAGCTCAAGGCTAACCTGAAACTTTGCAGTGACTCCAAACAGCATACATTGAAGCAGTGGGAAAAAATAAGAGCCAGCCAACTTGAGCAAAGTTTCCAAAGAAAGCTCCGTCTGTCTGTGCCGCTTCTGGGGTGAGAGGTGCCAGAGTCTTCTCCTTGTGGCAGCTTCAGTTGCAAAAATCTGTGTCAGCTCAGTGCCTGCCCTGTGTCAAAGATATGATGAGCTCTTTGCTATTTTTTCCCCCTTGCAGATGGAGACACAGCTGGCTGGAGCCGGGGAAGCTGATTCGCACTGGCTGCTTGGCTCTGAGAACTGAATTCCATAGGCGTTAAAGCCTCCAAAATGCCCTATGGATTCAGTTCTGCAGCTGGGCAGCAACTGAGCCTCAAACCTTCAGGAAGAAAAGGCAACTGTGAGCTCTTCCTACAAGGAATATGTAAATTTTTGCTCCTGCACAGAGACCAGGTTAGGGGTGGAGGGGAGTTATGGCCACCACAGAAATACTTGCTATCAGAGAGCTACTAGAGGTTTGTGGCACATCTTCCCCCAAAGGAAAAAGACCACCCAACTATAGAATGTTTTCTTCCTTCTGGAAGTGAAATGGCATTTTAGAAAATAAATACATTACTACCTCCTGATGTACTGCAAGCAATTGTGAGCCTCTGCTAAAAATACACATTTTCAGAACAACAGCCTGGGTGTGCCCAGCAATCTACTGTTCAGAGTCCAGGCAGCAAAACCAAACAAAACTTTGCAGAAGATAAACAGGACAGGATGAATAAAGTTAAGGGTTATGCCCTCTGTCTCCCCATGGGCCTTGGAGATGACCCCAGCAGCAACACATATTTAGAGAAAGTATTTGTGTAGGCAACAGGCTCTGTGTTCACCCATCCATCACATACCTCTGTGAGGGCCTGGCTGTGCCCCTTGAGTTTTGGGGACATTTCCACTTTGACATGGTATCATGCTGCCACCAGGAACCTAACAGCAGGAAGAATGGCATTTAGGATAATTTATTGTGCAAGTCCTTGTAATTTATGTAGCATTTCAAAATCACTGTATGGCAAACCCCATGTTCTTTCTCACCTTGCCTAGAAGAGCTAGTTTGCACCTCTTCCAGGATCTCACCTAAAGCAGCCCCTGCCCATAGCAGGCAGCATCCAGTTCTGACAGCTCAGTTGCATCCCACAGCAGCTGCAGGGGATGGGGAAGAAGCTCCTTCTCACACCCCACTGAGGTGCTGAACCACCGTGCAAGGATCCAATGCATGAACTTTGGGTTCACTGCCCAAAGGTGCTGCTACTCTGCTGGAAGAACAGGCAGTGCACCACCAATGCAGGCATTTAAATGCACATCCCTAACTAGTAGGACAGCCTGCTCAGCCAAGGAGGAGATTGAAAAAACCTCAACAACCAACCAACCAACCCATAAGGAACTGCTGCCTTTTTCCTATACTAGGTAACCAGAAGCATAACTTATTAGCCAGCTGTCAGTAATGGAGGCCTTTTCTAGCACATTCAGCAAGTCCCACTGCCACTGTTTGCAACACAGCCAAAGAGCACCAGTTTGGTCCAAGGTTTCTACAGCAATTTTTCTGGTTCAGGCCTCTTGCAGCTTTGTCTGGCAGCAGAGTTAACGCATTTCCAAGAAGCTAAATGGGGAAGGGGAAATGCAGACAGTTGCTGAGACATTTTGGCAATTGGTTAAACAAAATCTGTTGCACTAACTAAGAAAAAAAAATTAAAGAAAATCCACTTGCTTTCACTTTATTGCAATTCAGAACAACCAAAGGCCTCCAAGTTAATTCACCCTCACTCTCTCCTTTGCTATGCAGATTGAGAACATGCCATTCCCTCCCATGTGTGAGGCCAGGGAGAGCCTAGGAGACTACAGGGTGACAGAGAGGGTCCCTTATTTCTCCTGTATGTTTATAAAGTTCCTGCTGGTCCCTACCGAAGGTGGCAGAAAATAAGCTAGGGCAAGGCAGGATGCTGCCAAGTGAGACAAGGCACCATGGCTGGACATGAACCGCAGCAGAAGCCATCCCTAACTTCACAAAAAGGTGTCAGATCTGATTGTAAGTTGTTCACAAAAGAGACTGATGTTAGGTATTTAAAAATCAGAAATAGAAGCATTTGCATTTGGTTTTTTTTATTGTTCATAGTCATTTAAAAGGTAGAAGTTTCTAGAAATTTGCAAGTAAGTCAGACCCAGCCTCTCAGAGCCCTCCAGACTTCCAGCACAGCTCTTCCAGTACAACCACCAAGCCATGGAAGTGCTGTGATTCACACAACTCCAGTAACCTCATTGGAGAGGCAGCACCTCCAACCAGAGCCAAGTCAGACCCAGAGCAGGGCCTCAACAGCAGTTTCAATAAGGACATGTGGCCTGGGGAAATGAGCACCACACTATCAAGTGTAAGAGGATGGGGACACCAGAGTGTAGGGAAGTGCTACAAACAGGCCTCACATGGTGATAAAGCACAATGATATGGTCATAAACAGCAGTGACAAGACATGCAGACAATTGTTCTTCAGAGTGTTCAAGAACCTCTGTGTCCTCTGGGACCTGCACTGCCCTCAGCCTGAAGGAAATTCAGCTTTTATCACTCCAGGGAGAGAGCTTACAGGCCCTTCCCCTGGACAAGGTAGGAAGAGGCCCATCTTCTCTGATCAAGGGCTGCAGTTTGGAGATCCCCCACCAGGCTGTGATCAGTCAACCAAACCAGTGGAAATCAAATGCTCATTTTAAAACCAGGACCAGTGAGCTGACCCAACAGTCCAGTGTCATGTGGGTTCTTCACAGGGTGGGTATTATGCATCAATAAGGGTAAATCTGCCATAAGATTGTGGTTGATGGGGAGCAATTAAAAGAAATCAGCAAGAATGGTGGCATCCATTGCTTGTGTTACATGCCACCCACACCAAAACCAGCTGCCAACTGGCCCCACGAGGGTACTGGAGCATCAGTCCATTGGGTGTCTGACTCCCTCAATGTCTCAGTTTCTTTTTCTTCTTACGGTTCCGGTCCTCGCTGCTGTCATCTGCCTCACTGGCACTGGGGGTCACAGCCTGCTGGATGACCTTCTTCTCTACTGCATATTCCTGATCCTCTGTCTTGGGGTCTCCCTTAACGAAGAACTCTCCTTTCCGATAGGATATGGAAACATTGGTCCGGGGGTAGGTGCCATAAACCCGCCGGAATTCATCCTTCACAAATTCTGGGAGGTCTTTCCTTGGCCCAAACACCTTTCCAAGCTTCCCCCATTGAAGCTCCCCTCTCATTGTGAAGCCTTCTGGCCACGTATCTCGATACTGATCTGACCTCTGGCAGGCAGCATAGGGATGGTAGTTTGCATAGGGGCTGTAGAGAGGGATAGGGACCATGGGAGGGAAGTGCCAGGTGTGGTATGGATGGATATAGGGACTGGAGGCACTATAGAGATGATGATACTCCACCTGACCTCCTGCATAGTCAGGGTAGCTGTTCCTGTCCACCACAAAAGTGATGGGTCGACTGTAGAAGTTGTGCATGTGGATGGGAGGGAACATCACAGGTCTGGATGTGTCTTCTGCTCTCCCAGGCCGCAGTAGTGGGTAGGTATAAGCAGAAGGTGGGATCATGGCTGGGTAATATTCCTGTGGCACAAAGCTGGACTGGTACATTGTACAGGAACCTGGGGTTTTACACAGGGGGCACTTCTCTGGAGCAGTTGCTAAGTCTCAAAAGCTGTGAGGACAGAAGGGGAAGACAATCAATTTATACCGGTTATATACATTTTGGAGTGAATAAGGAGATACACTTCACACTGTAAGCATGCCAACTAATTAATAATTAATACAAGGAGCTCCCCACAGCTTTCAAGAGCAATAACCTACCAAGAATAAGTGAGCCACATTGCCAGCAACTGCTTGTTAGTTTCTCTGCAAGACATCATTTAACCCACACATCTGAGTTGCAAAGATGAGAACAAGCTGACATAAAGACCACCAAGCGCAGAAGAGTCAACCTCATCCTCATGACTTGTGTTTGCAGCACTGGGAGGCAGCAAGACCCTGCAAGGAGCTGAGGCCCTTGAGCAGGCATTAAAGTGGGAAAGGCAGGCACAAGGGAAAGAAACAAAGCAAGCAGGCAAAGAAAGCAGAGGCAACACAGCCCAACCCTACTGCAGTCATGTCAACTGCTGTCCTGCCCAGAAAAGGAAATCTTAAACAAATAAAAAGATCTTCAGCTGCCCTTGACTCTCTCCCCATCCTCCCAAAGCCCTGCTTTTACTCTGATAAGCAAACAAGAGCTGTACCTTTTGTTTATTTCTAGAGCAAAATCCAGGCACATCTACACTTCCTCTGACAAGTTCTCATGTACAGGTTTCTCTTTCTGGTCTCACTAATGACCATTCACATTTAAGTGCACATTTACCTTGAGCAACTCTGACCTACAGCTGAATTTGCTCCTAGCCTGCCCTTGCCAGGTATCCAAGCACCCTCCAGGGCATGAAGCAATGTCCTCCCATGACTCATTATCCTCTCCCCTAGGGCCAGAAAGGAAGCTGTATATAGCACAGGGTTTTTTTTTTTTGTTAAGAAGAGTTTGCTATCAGAGACAGGAAAAGATCATGCATAAGACTATAGGCAGCAAACTGGATTTTTTTTTCCACAGAGTTCAGATCCTGTGGGCTCCTCTTGCCTTAACTAGAGTTGCCTCTCCCACAAGTGTTAACCAAGAAAGAAAGTTCAGCTGTCCCCTAAGAGTTGCCTGACACAAGCAATGCTGGGTACTGCAAAATGGGGGTTTTTCTTTTTAGCTAGCACAAATTCTTCCTTTTCCTAGAGGTTCATAATGTACATTAACTAGCTCAAGCCTTTTTTTGCCATGGGTTCAGGGGTAGACACCCACACTCCACAAAGGGAACAGCACTGGAATATTCAGTCAAGACCAGGCAGCACCCTTAAACAAGACTTGCAGCCTTGGAGACAAAGCCCATCACAACCATCACCCCCTCAGATAGGAGGAAATGAAACAAAGTTCACAACCTACTTGCCTAACTTGCTCAGAATGACCACAAAAATCCAAAGGGGTGTTGTATGTCAATGGCAGCATAAAGTAAGCACATGGAATAAATGGTCTCATCTTGAAAGCCAGTCTCAGCATCTCTTTAAATAGCTCATCCACGCATTCCTATTGAGATCCACACTTTGTAAAGTGCTTGTATTTCAGAGCAAGTGGTCTGCACAGAGAGTATGCAGTTATTGCATCCATCATACGAAACAAAGCAAGCCCAGCTTACACCCCTTCTGCTGGGTCAGTGTGCTGCTCCAAGCCAGTTAAGGACCACTCTGGAGAAGCTGTTCACATCTAGCTGATGACCAGCTCTTGCTCAAAAGCTTCTCTAGCGCCCTGCATTTTGGCTGTCAGCATCATTGCTCCCAGGTCTTCCTGGCAGCAGCAAGGAGAAGGACTGACAGGCCATCTAAATCACTGGGGGTTTAATCACAAGGCAGCCTGAGCACAGCTACTAATTGCTTTGATTTTACACTGAAGAAAGATAAAGGGAACAAGCTGGTGTCTTAGCCAGGCAGGATGACCCACAAGAGGAAGCAAACTGAACAGATAAGAAGGGGAAACAAGATGAGGATTAAGCAGGGCTAGAAGTGCTTCAGGGCAGCATTATCACATGCCCTACCACAGAAGCAAACACATTTCCCTGGATCACCCGGGGGGAGTGTGTTGACAGCCTACACAAGACTTCCAGCCCCGAGGAAGTTTGCAAACCTGTCAGGGCAACTCTTGACTGGGCGGCCTCTGCCAGGCCCCCCTGCACAGCTGCTGCCCTGTCCCTGCCTGCTCCCAAGCACAGAGCTCAGACTGCCCAGCCACGGCCTTTCCTGCAGAGGCACCGAGCCCCAGCTCCTGGCTTGCACTGCTCTGAATGCTCGGGTGTGTTGCAACAAGGTTTTGGTATGCAGGAGGCACAATGCTCCTGCCCTGCCTCTGCAGAGCAGCATCCTGGTGCCCACAGGGGCTGATAATGCAGTTTACCCCCCCCTATTACACAATTGCCTGTTGCTCATACCGACCTTCAGGCTGAGCTACAGCATGACAAATCCACGTGTACAGGAGAGAGGGGCTTTGAGAACACCAGTACCAGCTTGCCCAACCCAATCTCTCAGTTACTAGGAAGTAAAAGCAGACACTGCTCCAGGGAAAACAGGGTTTGCCCAGAAGGTGATCATTTGTCAGGCCATTTGATGGCTGGAAGGCATCAAAAGCCAGATACTTAAGAAAACCAACTCCAAACATCGAGTGGTACCACTTGAGGAAGGAGTCCAATCCCCAGTTTCTTCTCACCTTCCTCTTCTCAAGGAGACCTTATAGCACCTAAAGTACCTAAAGGGGGTCTCCAAGAAGGCTGGCAAGGGAATTTTCACAAGGGCAAGCAGTGATAGGACAAAAGTGAATAGTTTTAAACTGGTGGAGAGTGAATTCAAATTGAATATTAGAAATTAAAATTCTTTACTGTGAGAGTGGTGAGGCACCAGAGCAGGCTGCCTAAAGAAGCTGTGGATGCCCCATCCCTGGAAGCATTCCAGGTGAGACTTGATGGGGCACTGAGAGCTCTGGTCTAGTGGAAGGTGCCCCTGCCCATGGCAGAGAAGTTAGAACTGGGTAATCTTTAAGTCCTTTCCAACTCAAACCATGCTATGATCCACCTGCTCTTACTTCTATTGTTTCTCCAGTGCCAGCAGCCAGAGGCTGGCCTGGTCTTGGAAGTAAATATGTGACAGCCTCCAACTCTTCAGGACCAACTACAGGACCAGAAAGGGAGAGAGGATCCTAGCTGATCTGTCTCTTCAGACTACCTCCCTCCTTTGCTCCACCTTCAAGCTCTGTTATCCCTTGGGGAAAAAAAAATAAAATCACCACAACTGAGTACTTGAATGTCCTGAGCAGGAACAGGCAAAACAGACATTAAAGCCTGAGCTGAACTCTGCTAAATGCTTGCCTGCTCCTGAGAGCCACTGACATCCATCAATACATGCCAGGTGTTGGTGGCACAGACAGAAAGCCTGGATGGACAGACAGCAGGCTGTGCCTGGGAGCCAGGCCTCCCCATGCCAGGGCACCTGGAGCAGTGGTTGGCAGCAGGGAGCAACAAGGGGCCAACACAGCAAGAGACAAGGCAGCCTCTCCTTTTAAGCCTTTCCAGCAGTTTTGACCTTGCTGGAAAAGGGTTCAGATCCCACTTGGCTGTTGCTGAATGAGACACCAGGCACAACAAAAAGAAGAGAGAACTCCAAAGATAGTCACAGAAAATTAACATAAGATTGTCATCTCTTCTTGGTGGGAACATGATACAGCAGACGATTCCCAGACTTGCCAGAGCTGACTCCAGCAATTCCCTTACCCACTGCCCCAGTCATCTGGCAGGGCCTTTCCCTCCTCAAACATCTTGGTGGAGGTCAAGGGGACCGACACCACAGCTCCCAAAAAAAGGCCTGCCAAGAAAAGTGTGCTTCACACCAGCTGCCCCACATAGAGTTGCTATGGAGCAACCAAGCAATGTTTGCAATACAAAACTAGAGAGGACATTTGATAAGAGAAGCTTTTGTTTCAGCCCTCTCAGTTACTACAGGTGATGAAACCACCACTAGTTAAAACAGAAATGTCCAAGTCTGGTAGGGCTTTCCTAGTATCTAAAGCAGCAGAAATTACCTGCTAAAAATACAGAGTACCATGGTTTTTCTGAACATCACAGGGCAGTAGAGATTTACTATCACCTTGGCTAGCTTTGAACTTGGTGAGCTTTCTTTTTAGGTATTTGTGGAACACAAGATACCACTGTGAGCTACAGAAAACAGAGAAAAGTAAATATTAAATTCATGCCAGACTTCACATTCAGTAGGAGAGAGACTGAAGTGAGCCTGGCTGTATCCTAGGCAGTACCAACACACAGGTGTGCCACAATACCTAACATGTGAAACTTCATACAAGTATCTCACATGTCTGGAGAGACTGGTTTCACCAAGCCCTCTGTCCAGCAGAAGCAGGGTCCCCAGGTCAGGCTGGCAGTTTGGGTTTAGATACTGCCTCAGGGAATATGCTGCAAGCCAACACAACTGTGGAGACATTGGGCTTATGGGAGAGGACATGACCATCTAACTTACTGTAACACTCAACCCAGACTAATCTCACCTCATTCCATAGCTCTGTGATCAGCTCACAAATGAAGATACCATTAAGTTACCCTTTCCTCTGTTCCAGCACTCAAGCTTTCAGACTATTCTTTCTAGTTTTTTTTCCTGACCTCTACCTCCTCCCCCACCCCACAAAAAACCACAGATCTCCTGCCATTGCTCTGTAACAACTCCCAAGGGTACAGGGATGAATACTGCAAAAGCACCAATTTTCCCCAGCCAAGAGGATAAAGAAGTAATGAGTTATTTCCAGTAAGTCTCCCCATTTTGAGCAGAGTCTGCAGAATTGTTGCCACCTTACAAAGCTTTGGTAAAGACTTTAAAAAAAGAAAATAAAACAGCTTCAAGGACTGCTTACAGTGAGATGTTAAAACTGAATGTTTTTATTCAGCCAAGGTTTGTCTTCCATCACTCTGGTGTCAGTCCCACACACTTATCCAGCATCCTGGTAGCTGGAAATAGTGCGTGGGAGAAGATCATGACAAAGCAGTTTCATATTTTTCCTTATCACTTCTATCCCTTTATTGCCAGCTTAAGGTCATGCTTGGTTTGAAGTCTTTTCAATAAAACTCATCCAGGAGAAGACTCCCAAGTGCTTCTTGGGGAGATGGGAAAGCAGTACAAAAAGCCACAACACAATAACTTTGGTCCTCCACCACCAGTACTGATCCTTAGGATGGAGGCACCCAGCTGCCTTCCTGAGCGGGATGCTTTCTCTTAGTCAGACATGCCTGGCAGCAACACAAGAATTCAAGGAAAATGCAAAAGCTCATTAAAAGCTGGGCCTTTTTAGGCCTTCAGTTTTTATCTAGAGGACCAGATCCCCATACTAGCGCTGCTAAATAATGGAAAAACTTGAATTTTGAATACGAACCCACTCAGCCCCCTCAAACACAGCACCACATTTTGCTACACTCTGCAAGAGAAAATCAACCCATACTGCCGAACAAAGTACTCCAAGAAGTGTTAAATACTCACACAAGGGGTGACTGCATCACACCCAGTTCAAGGTACCAGCAGTCATTAACAGCAATACAAATCAGTGCTGTAGAGAACAAGCCTCCACACACCACTAACCCAGTCTGAGGAACTCCCCCAGCATGCTGGGGCTCTGACCCTGTTTCCTCTCACCTCCTTTCTATCAGGAACTACTTCACTGCCCAAGCCAACTGGAAGAATACCACAAGCAGAGCTGATATAAGAGCTCCATACACAATCCCTTCAGCTCAGCCAAGGGGGAGAATTTAACTTCTGAAGCCAGAAGACACCAGTCTCACCCTGCTGTTACTAGTGCACCATGAAGAAAAGAGCTCCAGCTGGCATTGGTAACTCTGGAAATAGCAGCTAACGCATACTACAGTCAGTCAACCTTTACAGAGGCCCTTTGAAGAGGGAATAGATCCATTTCAGCTATTCAAAGCAACATTCCCAGAAAGCACTGAAGTCTGGTGTGGGTCTGGCATTTGTTTCTGAGGTCTGTGCAAAGCCCAGACTCTGTATGAAATCAAAACACCAGGAAATGGCCAAGTCATTGCAGAGCAAGTCTTTACTTGACAGCCGTTATCCAAAAACCACCTTCCTGCATAACTGCTCAAATTACAGTCAAATGCAGCTCACTGCTGACAGAGGTTTGGAGCAGCCACTCCTACTCTGACTGCAGCTGCTGGGTAACACAGCAGCTCGGGAACAGCTGTGCCACCAAGAAAACACGATGAGTGTTACCACAGGGTGACTGCATCAGCAGGCAAGGCTCTAGAAAACATCCCTGCTGCTGCCAAGGTGATCCTGACACTGTCACCTATCCACCTCTCCCTGGGTATGCATCTGCTGCACCAGAGGATACATTTTGGATATACTCCACAGTTTCTCTTTTTCTGACACGTTCTCCATTTGGCTTAGCCTAACTTCTGTGTTATTAAAGTTTTCACCACCACCATTCCCATCTTCCCCGTAACCACTGCAGACACCCTTTACATCAGATGTCTTCCTCACCT
The DNA here is from genome assembly GCF_028551555.1 of Melozone crissalis. Lineage (NCBI taxonomy): Eukaryota > Metazoa > Chordata > Aves > Passeriformes > Passerellidae > Melozone > Melozone crissalis. The sequence continues at coordinate 13,260,626 of NW_026535797.1, read as the reverse complement.
GAGGTTCAAATCTGTGTCCCATGTCTCAGTATCCCAGCCACCATGTTATTTCTCATTTAAACCCTTTCCCAGATGCAGCTATGTATCTTGACACTACTCTTTTTTTTAGTTGAGCATATTTTAATGTGTATTTCGTACCATTCAATCCTAAGGATCCCCTCCATGTTAAAACACAGCCTGCACAGACCTGCTCCTCCTCTCACTCAAGAGTTCATCTGATACCCATAATCTCCATCCACAGATGTTCTTCAAAGAAAAGATCTCAGTACCAGGTAGCTCAAGCTTCCGAATTAGGAAGTTCTGGTTGAGCCCCCAGCTGTGCCTTCTGCCCAACTATTCCCCTTCATAGTACAGTGTCGAGGGAACAGACTCAGGGGACTAATTGTATCAAGCACGCCAATAAGTCAACTAAAATATCAATAACCTCATTAATGCACCAGAAGCATCTCATGGCTATTTATATCACTTTGCACACAGCTATGAAGCTACTAATCAAGTCTTACGAACCACACATGATGCTACTGAGTCACCCTTCCCTCCCACACCATTTAGCACTACGATGCACATCTACCCCACTTTGCTCTGCCCTCCCACAACAATTCTTTCCAGCATAGACCCGATGTAGAGTCCAGCAGGTTGTTCAAGGAGCATCATTTCATCATTCCTGTGAGCTTGGGTCCTCAGGCTTTGCTATCATCCAGACACCTGCAATCCTTCAGTCAGCTGATCTCACCTTTGTCTCATTTTATACATTATTCTCTAATTTCAAAATCTACTTTTTATGCTGCATTCACACTTCCTTTACCTCAGTCTCCTCCCAAACAGCCAATCCACCCAGATTGTTTCTTCCTCAGTTTTGCCACATCCATAATTAAGCCTGACAATTCTGATATGGTTACCTTGGTAATCTCAGCCTTACGTGGTATTACTGACATGGTGCAGGTGGCCTTGAAAGGTTTTACCCTGCAAGAGCTGCTTCACACACTCCATAATTATTTGGTTCCTCCTGGATATATATTGTTTACTTTACACACTCCAAGACAAATCATTCAATTCCAGCCTTAATTCCCATGCCCAGCTCCAGTTACCTACCAGCACTTTCTTATCTTACACAAAGACAGTTTGCATAACAGAGCAACATGTTTTGTACTTCCACAGCATCCTACTCTCACAGCTGCTCAATTACAAGTCTTTGTCCTTGAAGTGCTCTTGGGAGAGTCTCCTGTTAGCCTGCAAAGGAGTTAATGGATGACACAGCCTGGTTGTGCCCACAGTGGGCTTCCTCTGTTGAGAAATACCAGTGTCACAGAAAACTATTTGCATTTTAACTCTTTCTTCTCTAAATAAATCCTATTCCCACGTATCCTGCACTGAGGATGGATATGCAGAAGTACAGAAGGCACATAGTCTTATGGACTGACACCATGTATTTCCAGAATGTCAACACCCTAAACAGTAGGACAGGGAAGCTTATTCATTCTTTGGGGTTGTATTACATACAACATACCCCTCTGGCATATAAGGGAGTTTTCTGTTACAACAGCAACACACACTGCATTTCTAGTGTAAGTCCAAACATCTGAGCCAGAACTACCCATGGGAATACTCCTCTTATTGCATCCCCAAGGCAGACAGCTGCAGCATCTGCTGATTTACAACTTTGTTATAACTTTGAAAAAAACCAACCAACTACCTTCTGTTATAGTCTTTAGACAACACAGAACATAGCTCACAAATAACATTATTGATTTTTTAAAATAGGAAACAAAATAAAATCCCATGTTTCCAGGAATACAATCACTCAAAGGCTTTTCTGTGTAATTTTTTTCAAATTAAAGTGTTTAAAGCCTCTAATCACACAACAACAATGATTTATATTAGTATCTTTCACAAGCAGGTGGTGTTAAGAATATTACAGAGTAGAGCACTGGCAGGAGTCAATACTACAACCAAGTTATGCTACTGTGCATGGATTAGCACCCACATGATCAAACAGCAAATGTGAAAAGGACACCACCTGCAAAGGGATTTGTGTTTTTAAGAAGCCAGGCAAAATACAAAACACCTCAGTCACCTACTGCTCTGCTACCACAAACATTAAAGGTAGCATAGAAGTGCAGAAATATTGCAAAACAGCCCAGTCTAAGTGCAGAACACAGAGAGAAATTTGCTGAGCATATGTGTACTCACATGTGGAGAAAAGACAACCAGGAGAATGCCTTCACTTAACCAAGGAACAGTAGAATACACAACCTGATCCTAAGAAGGCAGGTTACTTCCCACAAGCTCTTTTTCACTCAAGTACCCTAGGGACACACAGAGAGTAAAGAGATGCCCTGAGATACTGCATTAGACCTAACGGAAGCTTTTCCTGTGGTAACCAAGGCAGCAAAACCTGCCTGAACATGCCCTTATACCTTAAGATGGTAACAGGAGGCTCATTCCTTCAGCAATTACATTACATGCTCAGACAGGGAACAAGGATACAGGACACAGGTAAAGAAGCAGCTAAAATCAGCACATAAAGCCAGCATAGAAAAACTTCAAAAGCACTCACCAAAACTTCAGGTTCTTTCTCAAGTCAGCAAAACTTAAAGAACTGTAACCTTTAAAGCAACAGACTAACTAACACAGAAAAGAAGCCCCCATTAAACACTACAAAAATAAACCTTCCACTTTTCTCCTAGTGTAACTCTCCCCCAAGCTTTTTACTCACACTCAGCTACGGCTAAGCTAGTATTTTTACTCACAGCTCATCCAGGTTTTAATTAAGTAAGAAGGCATATCAGTGGCTCCCATCAGCACTATGTTATTGTAAGCACCTGCACTGTGATGGACCTTCACAGAGAGAAATCTCCACAGGAGTTTTAAATGGGTGACTCCTTCTGCAAGGTCAGCTCATCACCCAGCACAACAGCAGCAGTAGTGCAGCTACTTTGGGATGCTTACTGATTCTGTGATCTTAAAGGTCTTTTCCAAACTAAATGATTATTTGATTAGTGCCTTATGCCTTGTTCTGCTGCAGGTGATCTCAATAGCTGAAGCTAAATACCTACAAATCACTCTTTAATTACAAACCATGTTGATTACAATTAGTTGTCTGGCTTCTAGGAATTTATAAAAATGACCTGCTTAAGAAGTTACTAGTAAGTCTAATGTGCAAAACCATTGGCAAGTAATAGGGTGCAATAATATCTTTCTGTGCACAACAATTGGCTTTTGCCTCAATTTCTGGTGGTGAAATTTCCCCTGGTGAAATTTGAGAACAGCTTAATGGAAGCAACTGTTGCAGTGAGAGACCATAGGTGATACATATGCTGAACATAGGAGTTGCTTCTTGGAGAGAAAGGGCCACAGGGAGATCTTAAATGATAATGGACAATAATAGTCCCTATTTTCTGAAATACACAGGATGAATGGAAATTAATTGTGGGAGAGAAATGCAAGTCTCTGATTATGAAGACCAGAGACAGGATATTTGCTGGATTACTGCCCCACCTTCCGAAGCAGCCATGTATATAGCTTTGTTCCCATTAATCGTTCTGCAGCTTGGCACATGTTCTTTGGAGAAGAGGAGGCTCGGGGCGGGGGACCTCACTGCTCTTTTCAAACCTTGACAGGAGGTTGTGATGGGGCAGAGGCTGGTCCCTTTTACTGTGTCTACAGTGAGAGGGACAGAGGAAACTACCTCACGGTGAGACAGTGGAGATTCAGATTCAATATTAGATATTTTTCGTTTGAGTGATCAGGCATTGGAATTGATTGCACAGGTGGTGGAGTTGCCATCCCTGGAGGTTTTCAAGTGGCCTCTGGAAATGGCATTGGGTGATACGGTTTAGTGGCTTACAGGTAATAGTGGTGGCGCTGGGCTGGCGAGTGGACTGGGTAAACTTGAAGATTTCATACAATATCGACGATTCCACCATGATTCGACGATTCCACGATGATTCTACGATTCCCTGACCCCAAGCGCTGGCGCCCCGGCCAGGCCGCGTTTCCATGGCGACGGGCGGACTGACCATAGAGGTGACGCCACACCAGAGAGGCTCGTGCGGCTGGGGGCGGGGATATGCAAATAAGGGAGCAGGGTGCCCTCACACGCGATGGCTGCCGGGAGGTGCCGGCGGCTTCACTTGCCAGGACGCAAAATGGCCGCGGGGCGGGGTTGGGGGCGCGCATGCGCGGCCGTGCCGCGCGACGGCAGAGCGGCGGGGGAGCGCCGGTACCGGACGCAGGTAGGAGGCGCCGAGGCGGTGCGCGGGCGTCTCTCCCGCCTCATCGCTTGTCCCGGTTTGTCTCTCTACCCGTAGTGTGGTAGGGTGGCGGAGCCCTCGTCCGCTCAGTAAGGTGCTTCGGGTAGGGTGGCAGAGACACTACCCCCCGGGGGCCGCCTCTGCAGGGGTAGGGGGCATCCCCTTTCCTTGCAGTGGTAGAGCCCTGGAGGATACTTCCCTCTGTTATCGTGGATGATCCCACTTCGGGCCGGGGGGTGCCATCGCTCCCTGGTCTCAGTGCCCGTGGGCAGAGGGCTCAGTGCTGGAGCCGGCTCTGCCTCCCGGCAAGGAGAGGCGGCTCTGACATCGCCCTCTTCTCCTGGAGTGTTCCGCGGGTCTCTGGTGTCCCTGCTGCGCCTTCCCTTCACCTGGCAGGCTTCAACCCCCTGCCGTGGAGCCTGCGGGAGCGCCCACCAGGGAAGGATGGCAGCGCCTCTGTCTGGCCACCCAAGGTTGCCAGGCCTCCCCTCAGCTTGGAGGGTCCTGCGGATGGGGCACAGGGATGGCAGCGCTGCTTGGGCATGTCCAGAGTCACGGCGTCCCCGTGTCCAGCCTGGCTCCCTGTGCTCCTGTCCTGCCCAGGAGGCCAGCGGCTGCAGTTGGGGACCCACTCAGTGGCGTGTGCCTTGTGGCTGCCGCTGGGGCCCTGCGGAGGGACAGTGGCCTTGGGAAGCTGCACAGGTGAAGGCAGTCCCTCCTCCCGGGAAGATGTGTAGCCGAAACTACTGGTGGCTGCACTTGGGGGAGTGGTAAAAGTTGGAAATTCGCCTGGAGTTTCCTCTTAAGTCTTAACAAAGAACAGGCAGAATGTCTGCAGTAATCCCCTCTTATAGCTCATTTGAAGCAAATCTTGGGTTTTGTTTTCAATGATGATTTCAAATTTATTTCTAGTTTTGTAATTTGAGGCCAGAGTTACTGGGCATTGGTTCCCATCTTTGTGCTATGAGGTCTGTTACAGGATTGGAGCTTATATTGGCAGCAAATGATCAGGAACAAGTTTTTTTAATACATCTAACACACTTCCTTTACACTGTAAGACAATGAATTCTTTAGATATGGGATGTTGCATGTTGTTAAGGTAAAAGCCTTGCCAAGTTCCAAGGCTATGCGATCTGCCCAGTTATCTCTATATTGACAAACCTTGTGTTCTTATTAGGTAATGAGATCTGATTGAACAAGATTGCTCAGCTGGAGCACAGCTCCATGGAAGCTACCAGCTGGTTCAAGGTATTAATTGTGTGTGGCAGTTGTGTTTGCGTGTATGAACTCAGCAGGGGTGATGGAAGCACGTGATTGCTTGTAATAAGGAGGGTATGACTTAACCTCATGATGCACAGTCATCAATTGTTGAATTGGTAAACAGTACTGGGAAGCACCCTCATAACCTGTTTCAGTCATGTTTCCATGCCTGATCCAGGGGGTTTCAAAGTTTTCATTTCTTCACACGTCAGATACGTGGGAGCCTGCTTTGGGATGTTTGTTCACGTTTCACACAGGACTGTGCTTAATGTTCCCTCAAGAGTCCTTGTTACTAAGGGATTATCTGAGGGTGTTCAGGAGAAGTATGGAGTGGAGAAACTGAGAGTCTTGAAGTTACATTCATCTCTAAGGGTGCATCAAAAGGGTGCACAATATCAACGTTTTGTCAGAGGAGCCTAAATTTTGTGAATTGTATCTAGGAAGGAGCTTTCCTGGGACAGAAGTAGGATTTTGAGAGGTATTTTTTTGTTTAAGTGGAGGCTCTTTTGGTTGTATTCATTCACATAGCTCTGTGGGGGGATTTCTTGTTTTACTGACAGAGTTCTGCCAGAATCCAGGTAGCTTTGTGGGATGAGGACCCTCTGAGATGTATTGTGGAGGTGTCCTGGAGTACCATATGTGTGAGGGAAGGAGTGTGCAGAACCTGGTCTGTGCTCCCAAAATGGGCTCATCACTGACAGATAACCCTGACCAGACAGAGACATCTGTGACTGTCACTTGCAGGCTCTGGGAGGAGTTGATGTGCCCAGCACCAGTCACAGGGCATCAGCTCTTCCATGGGTGCAGCTCCAGCCCAGCTTTCCTGTGAGTGGGGCCGGACCCCCAGCACCCCAGTCCTGTCTGGCTGTGACAAATGTCTAGAAATAGGGTTTTCTCTCAGGTGGTTTTTCCAGCTTCTGGGTGGATTTATTGTGTGGAAGCTGCAGACATACAGAGCTGGCTTAGTAAGCCCTCAAAACCCAGAATATGCAGCAGAGGCAGTGTAGTGGCAGCTCGAGCAAGCACAGACATATCTTGAAGTATTATTTGGGATTCCAGCCTGCATTACACAGGGGAGAATGAACACAAGAGCCATCCTGATACTGCAGGCAGGTCTGCAGATGGCTGTTTCAAGTTGCTGAGTGGCAACTTGAGCCCATAAAAATCATCTGGCCCTGCTTAAAAGGCTGGCTTGAGCCAAGATTCACATGTATGGCTCTGCTGCTGGCTCAGTACAAGTGGCTTCAGCTGTGGAAGGCTGGAGCTCAGCCTTGTAGTAAGGCCAAGGCATTGCCGAATCACCACGGGACACAGGGACTCGTGCATCCAGCTGTGAGCTGGCTGGGAACTTAGAGCACATGTGTGAGCCCCAAGCTGTGGTGTGTTCCAGACACAGCTGTGTGCCAGCACTCTCAAACAAAAGCTGTGCTTTCCTGGTAGCCAGTATTCCAACATCCTCCTCAGGAAGATAAGATCTGTGGACGTCACTGGCAGGAGCCAGATGTCAAATGTGGAGGAGGAAGTTTCTCAAATAAAGACTCATTGCTTTTTAATTTATGAGCTTGTTCCTTTATGACTGTGTTAGAGGTTCAGTGTGAATGAATGATGGCTATTCCCTCCTGCAGCTCCCTTTGCCATTCCTTCTTAAAGCCTCCTGTTGAAAAGTTCTGACATACTCCATGAATAATTCTCCATCCCAAGGAAAAGGTTATGAAAATACCAGTGTGGCAGTAACACAGTGCTTTGGGTGTAGAAGTGAAATCTGCTTTTTACAGACAACTGTGATTTGTTTCCTTTTAACTGCACATTTGCAGATGAGGAGGGAAAAATATCTATCAAATGACCTAATGACTATCCTAGCAAAAGTGACATCACTGGCAAATATCAGCTGGCTGGAGGGGTTGCACATCTGTGAGGGAGTGATGAGGGAGCAGAAAGGAAGTGGAACTTCACCCTCTTTGAACAGTGCTGTAGCATTTATATGACAAAATGAGGTGTCTCTGGAAATTTCAACAGCTGTGGTTTGTGCAGCATGTGCTCAGTGAAGCACTTTTTGGATGGGGACAGCATGAAGTGCAGCACTGAGACCAAGTCTTGAGCAGGCTCTGCTTTCACTCAGCTGTTGGATAGCAAAGGCAAGGCCAGGATAAGAATCCCCCTAGTAGGTCACACTGTTAGTCTGTCTGTCCCCATATCCTGCCCCATGGTGGCAGAGCACATGTGTGTGGGCACCATTTATGGCCTTTCCACTTGTCCACCCCCAGCCTGAACAGCTGGCTTGGGGCGGTTAGAGGAGATTCCCTGCCTTGTTCCCTTTAGTAGCTGTTTGTGTACAGCTGTTTTCTGTGAATTTGTCTAACCCTTTGAAGCTGCTGCCCAGCTCTCTAATATCCGTTGGTAGTGAATGTCAGGTGTTTACTACCTGCCAGGTAAAGAAATATTTTAAGCTGACTTCCTGTTAGTTACAGTGAGTGTTCCCAGTTTTTGTGTCCTGACAATTCCATGAAGGGGCCCAGCACTCTGATGTCTTCTGCTCTTCTGTCAGTCCTCCACAGAAGACTTTTGGTTAGAGACAGAGGACTTGCCTCTTGCCTGAACTCTCCCTTCTTCTTCACCTTTGTCTTTTCGCATTGTGACTCCTTTCCAATTCTTGACCATACAAAATGAAATTTCCCCTTGAGGCTTGTCTGTCTTTAATTACGTCTATAAAGGTTCATTGTCTGGCTGAATTCTCTTCCAAGCAGTGTCTTCCTTTTTTTCTGGCCATGGGTTTTGGCAGAATGGTGTCTGAGCTCCACAAGGGCTTTGCAGTTGGATCCAGTTGAGGTCTAGTGCTTTGGCTGGGAGTGGAACCGAGGTGCAGTTTCAATCTAGTGATGTAATTGATTGGAACAAGTGCTGTTCCTGCTTCTTCTGAACTAGTTATGAGGAATTCCTTGGCCTAGGAGGAGCAGATGGTTATTTTTGCCTTTCTAATCTTGCCTAGAAGTGGTCAGGCTCGTGGCTTCAGGGAAATGCTGAATGGGACTGGCCTTTCATCAGGTTTCATACCCAGACGTTTATTCTTCTGCTTGATTTCCTGCTGGGACTTGCTGCAGCTGGTGTTGCAAGCCCAAGAGGATGGTGTGGTGCGTAGGTTCCTATTTCTTATGTGTTCAGTCTTATCCCACATTGCAAAGCCCCCATGATGTATCTGAGGTGGGTGGACCCTGGAGGGCTGAAACAGGAATGGCACACAGCCCTTTATTTTGCTTTTGACCGTGCCAAGATAACAACCTTTTTGTCACCCTTCATGTGTGTGCTGTGAACAGGGCATGATGGCATGGGCTGGAGAAGCTGATTGTACTGATTCAAGAAACCCTTATGTCTCACATAAGTGCCTTGTGTTTTGCCTTGGGTCTGTAGCAACTGGCATGTGAGAGAGGGCTCAGCCTGAAAAGCACAAGAGAACATTTCTGGCCACAAGCTCCAGTCAGTGCAGGTGTGAGGAGTCCTCCTCTCACACTCAGCCCCTTGTGAACATACAGCGACTTGTTCTGGCCTAAGGCTGCTGTGTCCACGTGTTTTATTTCTGTGTATATTGCTGTCCAGCCAAAGCATCTTTACTTCAGACTATGGTCCTAAGACTTAGGTCACTCCAAGACAAGCTGGAAACCTGCTAAGGCACTTCTGGTTACTTTTATTGCATGATGGCAGCATGCCTGCTGCAGTTGTGTTTTGGTTGTGTCTCTTCATGCCACGAAGCAGCAGCACTGCTCACCATAAATAACTCCTGTCTGAGCCAGCCCAGGTGCAATAAGCTGTGACTGCCTGGGGAAAGCATTGTGCACATGTGAGGTTACATCACAGCTCCTGTCATTTTTATTTGGATAAAAATTTACGTGAGTACCTAAAAATACCAGTGACTAGGTGTGTTTTCTGAAGGCTGCTTTGTTGTTTGCAGCTATCTGGCTTGATTCTTCCTCTGACCTTGCCTTTAAAGAGCTGGATTAATTGTCTGCTTGCTGGATAACAAAGAACATTACAGGGTAAAGGACAGGGCAGGCTGCTCAGGAGGAGGAAGCCATGCCCCCAGGAGCCCACAGCCTGGCTTCAGCTTAATGAAACAGCTTTAGTGCAGCAGACAGCTTCTAGTCTCTTAAATCCCCTCCAATCCACTTTGTAGCAGCTTCTCAAAACAATACAAATTCTGATTGCTGCATACAAAGATTTACCAATTAACTTGATTCACCTTTATTTAAGAAAATGAATCTGTTTTCATTTCATTTTATTTATTTTTTTCTCTCCTGCAGGAGCAACAATGGATTGGCCCCATCAAAGATGTAGTAGGGGTTGGGAGAAGACATCTCACCTGAAATGGAGGTGATCGAAGGAGCTGAACACTGACTGCACCAACATGGGGCTGCGACTGCTGGCTTGTCTTTTCCATTTGCCCACTGCAGTGATCTATGGCTCCCTGTCGCTCTTTGTTTCCATTTTGCACAACGTGTTCCTCCTGTACTACGTGGACACCTTCGTCTCTGTTTACAAGATTGATAAACTGTCCTTTTGGATAGGAGAGGTTAGTTTTTTTTCATTGGCTTCTGCACTCTTTTAGTAGGAAACTCTGAAACCAAGACTGCTCCTTGCTAGAAATGTGAAAACTGTTAGTTGTAACAGCAGTGTTCCCTTTTGGAGAGGGAGCAAGGGAGCCTTCCAAGTACTAACTTGGGCTTTTCAGTTTTTCCCACTTACGTAAAAATAGAACAAGCTGGGACAGAAAATGCAGAAACTTTGTTCTTAAGAGTGCCTTTCCTCTGGGGATGTTGGGGTGTTTCACAGGCAGTGAAAACCACTGGCCTTACTGCCAGTTGCCCCAGACAGGGGCATCATACAGTGGTGATGGGACAGGGAAGGTGTGCTGGGACAGTTCCTGCTGGTAGCTCACCATGCCAGCTCAGTACTGCATGCTTCGGTGACAGAACAGAAACAAACCTGTGGTTTGCTTCACTGTCCTGTGGGTTGTTTCACTGTCCTGTTTTCTTTCCTAGACAGTGTTTCTGATCTGGAACAGCCTCAATGACCCTCTGTTTGGCTGGCTGAGTGACCGAGTATTCCTTAGCACACAGCAGTAAGTGAAGTTCTGCTTTCAGAAGAGTCTGGGAAGTTGTTTAGTCTCTGGGGAAGAGGATGTCAAATTAGCAGCTTTAAAATGATGGCATGGGAACGGCTTACTGGGCATGGAACTCTTAAATAGCTCCTTTTCATGGCATCTTTGAAGTTCAGTGCTCATAAATGTTGTTTCAGTACTTGCCTTTTTAGAGAAAGTCACACACACTTATTGGGTGGATGTGGCCCTAACCCTTAACAGTCGTGAGCAGTACAGAACCTAAAATATGGGCATCTAAAATCTCAAGCCCCTGCTATATGAGCAGGCCTGTTAATGGGGTGTTAGAGAGTGTCTGTACATGGTTTGGGAGGCGCAAGGGGGAAAAGTACAGTTATTTCCACATGGAATGCCTTAGACCAGTTGTTCCCAAACTCTATAGGATAGAAGGCAAGACAGCTCTGTATTGTTGGCCATTAGCATTTCTCATGTATTTATGTCAACATTGTAATGAAAATAGTGGTGTGACTTCCTGCAACTAGTAAAAAGTCATGAAAATCATTTACATTGCACAAAGTGCAGACAGGGAGACAAATGCTCTGGAAAAAAAAATCCCTTTTTGGCCTTCTTAAACCCATATTTTCAGTGTCTTCACTATTAGCTGAAAGGTATCTGATGTAGGTGGTTGTTACTTGAACAAAAGCTGTATTTGTGTCTGTGCCACTTACATGACTTCCTTGGAGAGGAAGAATATGTGATCATGCTGGGTTTTGTCCAGGTACGTAAATTTTTTTTTTTTTCTTCTCTTGCAGGGCAGGAGCAGAGATTTCGTCCCCTGAAGTAGTTCTGAAGAGGCTCAGAGCACTAAGCCACAATGGCCCGCTCTTTGCCATTTCTTTCCTTTCTTTCTGGGTTTCCTGGGCTCATCCTGGTTTGCAGTTCCTCCTTTGCCTTTGCATGTACGACAGTTTTCTCACCATGGTTGACCTCCATCACAACGCCTTGCTTGCAGACCTGGCTGTTTCAGCAAAAGACAGGACTAGCCTCAACTTCTACTGCTCCCTCTTCAGTGCCATAGGCTCCCTGTCTGTCTTCATGTCCTATGCAGTGTGGAACAAGGAGGACTTCTTTTCCTTCCGCATATTTTGCGTCCTGCTGGCCCTCTGCTCCATTGTTGGTTTCACCCTGTCCACGCAGCTGCTCCGCCAGCGGTTTCAGGCTGATGGGAAAGCAAAATGGGACCAGGAATCAGCCCTGAAAGAGTAAGGGTCACAAATTCTCAGCAGGGAAAAAGGCCTGACATAGATCTGCAGCAAACTAAATGTGTGAAAAGATCCAGAATGAGGCAAAACTTGTTAATTATCTCTCATTCTTGTCTATTGATACAGTTTTCAGGATCAGCTGTCACACTGGCTCCTCTGAAAATAGAACAAAACTGTCTTGTGTCAGCCCTAGTCCAAACTGGAGGCAGAGGCCTAACTGGCTGTATGGCCATCCAGTGTTTGGAACACAAAATGAGTTCATGTGTAGAGCACCCAGTGAGGCCTGTGAGTGGTAAAATGTCAGAAGCAGCTTATGAAAGCATTCGTGCTTGAGCATGAGACCACATTGCTGCCCATGTCCTATGGAATTGGACAAGTGAATGTCTCTCTCTGTCACTCACTTCAGCTGCCTGACAGTGGCTAGGCTGTTGGTAGGCCACACCAAGCTGATTTTCCCTGTTCAGCTCAGTCCTTGGGCTGCCTCACTTGTCATCTCTTGTTATGAGCTGCCATCATTATGCTGTAGTAGCAGCAGATCCTGATGAGATCTGCCAGGTGAGCTAACTGCAGGGACCTGGAAGAGGAATGTATAGTAGAATGGCAATCAAGTTATAGACTCCACTGTTTTGATTGGTCCAGGAATATGAAAGGTCAGGATGGGGGCTGAGGAGAGACAGCTCTGCATCTACACAGGGAGAGCTGGTGACTCTGTCTTGGTGTGAGGGATTTATGGTTGCTTTTTATCCCTCCTTTTCCTTGAGGCTGTACATTGAGAAACTCTCCGTCCCCCAGGAGAAGAGGATCACCCTGGCAGAGTATCTCCAGCAGCTCTCCCGGCATCGCAACTTCCTCTGGTTTGTCTGCGTGAATCTCGTCCAGGTAGGCACAGAAGTGACACACTGCCATTCAGAGGATGAGTGCTGGCTCTGGCTCTTTGAGATGGATGATTCAGCAGTATGTAAGTTCCTGAGGAAAGGCAGAGATGTTGCCAGCACCCACTTGCTCTTGCAGCCTCCTGCACATGCTGGCCGATTCAGCAGCTGGTAGCCAGTCTCCCTGCCTGTGATTTAGGATACTTCCTGAGCAAGCTGTAGGGTGCCCCTTCCTCTCTCTGCAGCGTAGGCTGGGTTATGAGGGCTGATGAGCTCTGTGCAGCCCATATGGGGTGCAGAAGCACAGGGCCTGGCTCACAGAGGGGATGAGTTTAGGAGTGCTGTTTGCTGGCGTAGCTGTCAGCACAGTCTCCTTTCCCTTTCCGTTTTCCTGAGGCTCACATCACAGTTCTCACTGTCCAGCTGGATCCATCTCTCAGCTGGCTTTGACCATTTCTGTTCTTCACCCTCTTCAGTGATGACTACCAAATGCAGGCAGCCTGCCAAGCTTTGTGTGCTGCAGTTATTGCTCCCTGAGGATCCCTCAGTTTCCCTCAGGCAGATGCTGGTCTGCATCTTTGTGTTCAAGCCTCACTGCCTTACCGATGTCCTCCTGCCGGCTGCCTCCTCCCTCCTGCCATGCCACTGTCTCTCCCAGCCTCTGGTCCCTGCTGTCACCTGCTGGCCCTGTCTGCCCTAGCAGCACCGTGCTGTACATCTGGGCAGTGGGGCTGACTTGGGCACAAAGTGGGCATAGCTGATGGCATTGCAGCTCTGCAATCTCAGCCAGCAGTGTTGGAAATGTCACAGCCAAGGTCTTGCTCTGCTGAAATACTCCAGGCCTATCCCGCATGATCCTTTGGCATGGGGCTCCTAGGATAACAGAGCCCAGAGGGCTGTTAGCTTTTTCTGTTCTTTCTCACTGCTGTTCCTGCTGACCAGCTCGTCTGCATGCTGCCTTCACAGGTTTTTCACTGCCATTTTAACAGCAACTTCTTCCCTCTGTTCCTGGAGCACCTGCTGTCAGACCAGATCTCTGTCTCTACTGGATCCTTCCTGCTTGGTGAGTTTCAGGTGGGACTGGAGGGAGTGGCTAAGTTACACAAGACCTGGCCCAAGTCTGGGTTTGCCCTTCCCAAGCTCCATCTGGGGAGAGGTGTGCTCTCACATGCAGGACTCTGGGCTGTACGATTCACACATGCACGCACCTCACATGTTTCCCTGGAACCTCTGAATTATCCTTCCTGGGCACAGAAGTAACTCAGGGCCTTTTCAGTAAGGACAAGCCTGGTGTGCTGGACACCAGGCTCCAGAGAGGTATTGCTCTGAGCACTAGAGGCTGCAGAATGCAGTGTTCCCAGGATGCAGCAGAGAACACAGCCCTAAATTTCATCCCTTCTGCAGCATACAGACCATTTCCAAGCTGCCACAGATATGTGGGCATTGGTCCTAGAGTTACCCTGGGAGGGTTCTGTGCAGGCCAGGTCTGGTCAGGCAGTCCTGCCTCTCTCATTTCTGCTCCAGGGCTGAGTTGCAGCCTCTGCATGACACTGCACAAGTCTTTTTTCCTTTCTGTCCATGAGGTTGATGGAAGAAGGTCTCCCTCTGTAGGAAAGTGTGTGCTGTGCCACAGAGCCGTGAAATAAATCTGCCGCAGCTTTCTGTATATGTATGTTCTGTATATGCAGAGGAGCTGCTCTGTATTGTCCTGCTGGCAATAGCCAACCATTCTGTCTCTCTTGGTATCATGTCTGAGGGCATGGTGGAAGGTGGAACTCCATCAAGCTGTTTCTGCATTTGTCTCTGCTCAGGTGTTTCCTACATTGCCCCCCATCTCAACAACCTCTACTTCCTGTCGCTCTGCCGCCGCTATGGGGTTTACGCTGTGGTGCGAGGACTCTTCTTCCTGAAGCTGGCTCTGAGTGTTGTCATGTTCCTGGCGGGACCTGATCAGGTGTATCTGCTCTGCATCTTCATTGCCAGGTAGGCAAGCACTTCCCCTGCCCTCTGCTTCCTGGGAAGCAAAATGCATTGTCCCTGTTCTAAGAAGAGGAGTGGAAGTCAGGGAACAAGGGGCAGGATCATACATAGGCCATGTGGTTTCCAGCTCTGACAGTACATGGGACAGCTCACTGCAGAGGTCACAGGGTGTCCTGCTGCAGAGTGAGGGAGGCAGTGATGTTCAGGAGGTCACAGACCAGCAGGACTGGTGGCAGCTTGCACCTGCATTTGCCAGCTGCTGAGAGCTTCTCTCCTCTGTAGCCCTCAGTGTGTGCTGCAGCTGCCTGTGAGCCACAGGCCCAATGTGTCCTGTCCCCAGGCTTGTCTGTGTGGGAGGTCAAGACTGATCTGAGGTGTCACTGCAGGGTACAAAGTCTTACTGATAGTGGTGTTCCTCTTCTGTAACAAGGGCACCTGAAATTCTTATTTCAAGTATGGGGAAACTTTTTCAGCCCTTGCCATTTTTTATGATTTGTCACATTTTTCCTGTCATTTGATAGCCCTGTTCAGTGCTTTGCCTGTTGTTCTGCAGCAACCGCGTGTTCACAGAAGGGACCTGTAAGTTACTCAACCTGGTGGTCACTGATTTGGTGGACGAGGATCTAGTCCTGAACCGTAGGAAGCAGGCAGCCTCAGCCCTGCTCTTTGGGATGGTGGCTCTGGTCACCAAACCGGGCCAGACCTTCGCCCCTCTGATTGGCACCTGGCTGCTCTGTGAGTACACAGGTAAGGATGCTCCCGGGGAGAGCAGTGGAGCAGAACAGGGCAGAGTTCAGTGTCTGGCACCTTGTGCTGTGCCCTGGGTGGGTGCAGAGGGCTCTTCAGTTGCTAACCTGTGCGTGGTCTCTGCATCTCCACGGCTGGTCACTCAAAGAGAATGGATAAAGATCCATCCCCACAGCCCCATTCTCACAAACTCTTCTCTGACACCAGGCTACGACATCTTCCAGCGCAACCCCCTGAACAACGTGGTGAGCGCCCAGCCGAAGCTGGAGTCTGCCGCGGCCTTAGAGCCGACTCTTCGCCAGGGCTGCTTTTACCTCCTGGTCTTTGTGCCCATCGCGTGCGCCCTGCTGCAGCTCCTCAGCTGGTCACAGTTCAGCCTGCGTGGGAAGCGCCTGCAGGTGGTGAAGGCTCAGCGGCAGAGCCTGACACAAGGCCAAGCACCAGAGGTCAAAACAATCTAAGGGTGCCTGGGCCCCCAGGATGCTGCTGGTTCCAGGCTGGTGCTGGAGGGCAGGGATGGTGGGCTGAGAAAGCCTGATGTTCATGGTTCAGCTGTGAAATGCTGTGATGCCAATGTTTATTCACTCCAGGTGGTCATCACTGGGGAAGGCAGAGAGGTCCAGCATGTGAGGGACCTGAGATAGATCGCTTGATCTCAGGTGCAAGAACATTTTGTCCCAGCCTGTCCCAGGGAGCAGAGAGCTGCTCATTCCAGCAAAGAGGTGCTGGGTTGCAGGTGCTAGAAAACAGACACATCCCCAATGTACTTTACTGCATTGGGCATTGCTCTGCATTGGGCATGGCTCTAGGGAGCCACAGCCTCTGCAGCTGAGCAGGAGGAGACTGTACAGGGAGTCCTTCACTAGAGCCTTTCACTCTTGTGGAGTGGGAGGCTCCTGAGGGACCAAGTGACGAAGGGAATGATTGTCAAACAGGAGCAGGGATGACAGGACCTTGAAGGCCTTTCCCAGTAACTGGTAGAACCCTCCCACTAGCAGTTCTGTGGTTCTTGGACCAAATCCATTCTTAAGCATTTGTTGTTCACAAGACAATATGCTGCACAGCCAGGATCTGCTGGGTGTGCTGTTTTATGCTGAGGTTCCCTTCTCTGTGGCCTTGTAGAGGAAGTTGTTGCTGGCCTGGAAAAGGTGCTGGGCTCAAACTGAGTTCAGAGCCTTGAGCTGTATCATTTCACTGGGCATCCCATGCATGTGTTTATTCCTCATTTGCCCTCCACAGCCCCTACTACTCAGTGCTGTCACACAGCTGTACCATGAGCCCCCTCTAATTATGGGTGAGGTCAGGGAGCCAGCCCCTAATCCAGCCACTGGAAGTGCCTCCCTGCCCGGGGCAATCCCAGGTGACCTGGTGAGGCAGCCTGGTGCCCTGCCCTCTGGCAGGAGAGCACAGCCTGAAGGAGACACCAGGTCTTGCTTTTGTGCCTTTGATTCCTCTTTGGAGCCTGTCTGACACAGTACTGGGCAGTCACAGGGTCGGGATTTTACCCCTGTGGGGAGGGGCAGACACCTCAGCTCCTCTGTGCTAGAAACAGTGCCCAAGTTAGATCATCTCACCTGCTGAGAGCAGGTCAGAGAGAGCTGAGAGCTGCTGAGCCAGGGACCCTAGGAGAGCAGGTGCTTTGGTCTCCCTGGTTTTGGCTAAGAGCAGACTGACAGGTAATCACCAAAGGGGTCCCTGAGGCAAGGGAGTGACTCCTCAATCCCTGTAATGTGTTTGGGGGCAGGGAGAAGGGATGTGCCAAAGCCTGTGCCTGCCTGCTGCAGGAAGGTGGGCTTGGCAGGCAGTGTTTGAAGCTGTTGCACGTTGAGGGATGTTCTTTGTTTAGTCCCAGGTTCCCTCTGGGGTCTCAGCCCACCAGCCTGCCATCTTGCCTCAGGACATGGCTGCCTTCTGTCTTGGACCAAGACATTCCTGCCATGAGGCTGCTGTAGTTCTTACTGGTTCAATCATAAGTAATTTGTGCAACTTCTGACCAAGTTTGAGAATGATTCTCCATTTCAAAAATTAAAGATGATCTTTTTCTGAATTGCTTGATGATTTTTTTCTAGCCAGTGGCTCTATGCTGGCTGGGTGGATGTGGTGCTGTGGGGATATAGCTGTGGCTGGGTGGAGACAAGGGGACAGCTCCTTCTCCACAAAACTGCACTGAGGCTTGGCTGTTTCTGCAGGGGGCAGAGGGGAGCACCTGCCTTTGAAGGGAGGCATCACTTACTCCTGCTGCTTTGGAAGAGCCCAGATTTAGGCCTGTCCTGTTCCTACACCAGTGGGTGCTGGGGACAAAATGGGACAGTCATAGCACTGGGTGCTGTGCCACCTTCCCTGTGAGAACTACTCACTGCTATCTCTGCAAACACCTGGGCTGGCACCAGCTCTTCTCACAACAGCAGTGGCATCACCCTTTCTCAGCCCAGGGTGCCCTCTTCCACCCTTTCACCTGTCTGCAGTGACAGAAGATTCAGGGATAACACATGAAAGGAGAGTAGATGCAGACACCACGGCTGCAGCCCAGGAATCTCCTCCCACAAAAGCCAGACCAGGAATGCAATCCTGGACCAAAGATGGTGTCTCCTTGCAGTCTGGCCAGCAACAATTCTGCACAGGCAAGAGAACACAAGTTACCTCCTTGAAATTGCAAATGTGGGGAGAGGAGGCCAGGAGGCTTGAGTGTTGTATATGAATGACTTTATTTAAGTATGCTGGGCACCACCAGGCAACATGGTTTGGACAGTGTGCGAGGGAACAGTCAGGCAGACCAAACAAATGCTAGATTGGAGACAGCACCGTCCTGCCCAGTCACTGCAGGTTACAAAATGGAGCACTGCTGCTGCAAGGCCAGCGGAGGGGCTGGGGGGATGGAGAGCACTGCCTGGGGCACACAGTAATGGAACGGAGAGGAATTTGCTGTAATTCCCCTCTGTGTGCTGCAGCAAATCAGCAAGAACACAACCAGTTTCCCAGCAGAAGGCTGAGCATTGATGGCTCTTTTCTGACAGGTTCTTGCTTAAAAAACAGTCTGCTCCAATGGGGTGAGGGGAACAAGCAGCCTAGCCTCAGCTGGGAGAGACCACCCTATGCACCTGCCTACAGCCTCTCCAAACCCAGGGGTGAGCCCCAAGAACGTGGTTCCTGCAGTGGCAACTGGCTGCTGCTTAACGTTTGTCTCAGCTGGGGCAGTGCACTGGCTTTTCCCTCACCTCTGGCAATCCTCCAGCTCTTACCCCATCTCTGCACCTGAGAGTGACCCAAAGGTGATGTGTGGCAAAGAACAGAAAAGAGAGAAACAGGGAGGAACTGCCACCAAGTCCAGCTCCATTGCTACTGCCATGTTCTGCAGAAAACTAATGGGAAAAAAAGAGAGCACCGAATAATGCACAAGTAAAACCGGAACAGTGGCATGCCCCAACACAAGCAGGTCTGCAGGCTGCCCAGGGCTGTTAGAGCAGTACAAGCAAAGCAGCCAGCAGGTGAGCAGAAAGGCACTGCAGTGCAGCAGAACACAGCCAGCAGGACAACTTCCTGCTCACACACGTGCCACCCACACGGCCTCCCAGCGCTTTGCTGTCCCCTCCCCTGGTGCGTTCCCAGTGACCAGCGAGTCCCCACGGAGCAGGGACAGGGGTGGTGCAGGGCTGGCCTTTCCGCTAAGCGTGGGCGCTGTGCGCAGTGCGAACATCGAGCAGCGGGCAGCAGGTGCTCAAAGAAGACCCAAAGCGTAATTCCCGGGTGCTGTGGTCAGTATTTGAGAGATCCTCAGACATTTCAATAAATAAAACAATTCTTACATTACAATGCACCTTCCCAATTATTATTTTGCCCCAGAATGGATAAAGTACACAAGAGTTATGCCTGGCTGTGAATACATGCTCCCTTTGCCCTGACATGGCAGGAAGGAGGGAAACAGCCTCGACTCTTACAAAGAACACGAGAAGTCAGCACTGTAAATCTTGGCAGGTTGAGGGGGAACACACAAGTGCCTTCACGCCCATTCCGGGGTACTTGCTTCCAGAGGAGAAAAGGTATTTAAAACAAGGTACGAGAGAATAACCGTCTAGTACAATGATAGCTGATTAGATTTGCTTTGTTCTACTCCATGCAATACAAACTAAGTCCTATCGCCAACTTCTCCAGCTGTGGTGCAGACCCCACATCAGGCTAAGAAGTTACACACTCATACACACATTCACACACCAAAACAGTGGGGGCAAATGGACTTAACTGCTGAGAATGTGCTTTCTCTTAATAAAAAATATATTAAAAACAACTTCAAAAACTTACTGATGGTGAAGACACCGCTGAAGAAGGAAGTAGCTATGGGGCCTCAGCTATGTGTTTCCAGACAATCCAGGCATTGCAGTCAGGCTGACTAAAGCCTGCACGAGCAGTCTGCAGTGGTTGGCTCCCTTCTGGCTTGCCAGGCAGTTTCTATAAGCTGTTCCCTTTGTTTTTGCTTGTTTTACAATGACAGATGTGACTGTGATACACAAAATAAGGGACTGAAATGAAAAAGGAATGGGCCATTTTGGAGAAATGTAGATTGGTATTTTCTCCTTTCCATTAAAAAAAATAAAACAAAACAAAAAAGAAGTTAGTAGTACTAATACAACCCTCCTGCTGCTGTCGTCTTTGCTCAGTGACATCGGGGCATGCTGGCGCACACACACACACACAGGCAGCTCTCAGACACTCGGACTCAGAAAAGCGAGTTTAAGTGAGTCTTCAGAGGAGACTGAGGACAGGTCCCAGGGCTAGAAGGTTTTTCGGTGGATGGCACGAGCTCCATCTTCTTCATATTCCTTTTTCGAAACCCACATTTTCTTAAAGGTGTCCAGAGAGGCCAGGATAGAGCCACTACAGAGAGACAGGCATGTTACAGGTTAAAGGAAAATGCTGGGGGCACTTTCATAGTATCTCTGCAGAGATGGGCTGTTTCTTTTGTGACACTTCCCCATGACAGTAAGGTGCTCAGTTACACATGACAGATACATTCTCTGGACAGTCACTCTCTCTCCCAGAATCCTCAAATGTGCCAGTACTACAGAGCCTGGCACCACCTGCCCCCTCCCACTGCTGCTTCAAGAACACACCAAGCATTGCCCAGCTGAGTAACACAACCATCCTGACACACAGCACCAGCTGGGATAACAACATGAGAGCTACTGGGCTGTGCCTCCTCAGCCCAATCCCACAGCAAAATGTGTTGCTGTGCAGCACATACATACCCAATCCACGTGGAATACAATCTCTCCTGAGGAGCCGATATCTGGAAGAAAGAGAGAATCAGTCTGTACCTCCCCAAGCTTCAGTCTGCTCATCCTAGCACACTGCCCACACTTCACTCCAGCTAGCACCTGACACAGATGTGATCTCTCCCAACAGAAAGACACCTGGCAGTGCCTCCAAAACAACCACTCTGGTCCAGAATCCTGGACAGGGGTCATGTCAGAGGAGCCACCTTCTCAGTGATGAAACCAAACTGATTTTCATCACAAGAGCAAATGCTGTTTGCATGTGAGTGTCTCAGGAAAGGCATTTCTGATTTGAAGTAAACGGCAGCTGCAGTCTGAGAGAGGTTCTTTCAAGGTCACAGACCAACACACTTGGTAAGTGACAAACACAAAAGAGACGGCTCTTACCCTTATTTTGACATCCTTCGGAGCCAGTTTCTTCACTTCGCTCAACAGCCTGTCACCAAAGCCTACACAAGACAGAAAACGTGCAGTGTGAGCACCTCAGCAAAATCCCAAGTTCCATCCACTAACAATGTGGACATGGCCTATGCAGTCCTATATGAATACCTCATTCCACATCTTACAGAGAGCCCAGCCTGGGGAGGCACAGAACACAGACAATGACATAACAGGACTTTGCCTCACTGAGAGCTCAAACACTGGCACAATGGGCTCTACTCCTCAGCAGCAACCTGAGTCAAGCAAACAAGGTTTTTAGCTAGGACCTCCTCCTTCCCTAGGCATTTATCCTGTGTCCAGCCCATTTGTACAGGGGGTTGAATGGGAAGACTGGATCTATTTGGAGATGTCAACCAGTGGATAACAGACTGATGGGTTCTGGCAGAGGGTATCTTTAGGTCAGCAAGTACCAACTGAGCCCTGAGGAGATGGGTTGAAACCTTTCTGCACACACAGAGCTGACAATCATGTAGGACTAGGACCATTGAACTCTCACACATCAGAGACCTAAAGAAACCTTAGAAGATGGAAGAGTCCTTTTTGGTATCTAGTCTCAGATATCATGAGCTCCAGCAGCAGGAATAAACACAGCTATTCAGTCCTTCTACAAGTATTGATTGGAGGAAAACAGGAAAAGACTTCAAAGCCCAGAAAGTGATGTACGAGGGCAGGGGTCCTGCATACCCAGCAGGGTATGACTAGGACTCAGAAAATTAGAAAGTAAATGCCCTGATAGAGCAGAATTTACACAGCCCTCACCCCAGAGGACAAACTGGGTGATCTGGGTTATCTTCCCAGTTTCACATGAGAAAGAAGCGAGATCAGGTATGTCACAGCACACTGAAAGAGGGGAAGCAGGAACCTTTGAAAAGTGTGGAGCCTCCAGACAGCACAATGTTGGAGAACAGCGTTCGCCTCAGATCCATGTCTGACTTCTGAATGGCAAAAACGAGCACTTCGTGAAGTCCTTCACATTCCTCCCCTATCAGGTCCGGCCGGAACAGGAGCTCTGGGGCTCGGAAACGGGCAGGGCCAATCTGCAAGAGCAGAAGTTAGGACACAGGGAAGAGAACAGTGTGGCTTTCTTCACTACCTACAGATGGGCCTGCCTTTCTTAGGTGAACCTTCAGAGTAATGAAACTTCCTGAACATTCATTTTGCATCACTAGATCCCAAGTGAATGCCAGTCTGGACTACAACCCCTACAAAGGGCACCATTTCCAATTTGCAGATGAAAGAGATGAAGAAACTTGTTCAGCCCCATACGGCAGGTCTGGCATAAAGGGAGCAAATCCAGCCCTGGTAGTGGAGGTAAAACCTGTATTTCCTCTCTTTCAACCATTCTATACTGGGCTGAGTCTTCTAAGGAGTATTCTTAACTCTTCAAGTCAACTGTTAATGCACAGGAGACAATTCTAGGCAGGACAAAAGGCACTGTATATAAAACCACAGAGGGATTTAGTGAGCTGACACCTACTCACAGTCCATACCTGATCTGCATAAAGTTTGTTAGATCAGAGCCTGCTCTCAAACAGCTCAGAGTCCCCATTGTTACACTGCATCCTTACCCAGGACTTCTAGCAGAAGTTGTGAGGTTTCTAGTAAAGTTTTCTTTCCTTAAAAATTCTAGTGCCCAGTCAACAGCCTAGGATGAGTTATGGTCTTTTAAAATTATCCCCTCTCACCTAACACTGCATGAAATTTCCCATCACTGAGGAGCTTTTCTGGAAACCCTGTGCCTCACATGAGGAATTCTCTAAAAGTGGTCTTTACAAACCTCAATAGTGCTTCCATCTGGCAGGTAGTACTGAGCCTTCTCAGTCTCCAGAGTCTCATCCTTCTGGGGGTTTATTGACAGGTAGCAGGCACGCTGGAGAGGAAACAGGGTCAAGGAGAGAGAGATGAGATGGGTAAACCCAAATGCCTCTGATAAAATGTTTTCCTCACTAATAATCAAAATCCATGTATCCCTTCGGGGAGACTGATTTCAACAGTATTATGTGCTAGAGAAAAGGACTTTAAGGTTCACAACAGACAAACTACATTGCAATATCCCACTTGTGATCCCTAGCTGCCATGGATTTTACTCCATGAAGGGAAACAAATACTACTGAAAGCCATCATCAGACCCTGAAAAACTGCAGCACAGAATTAGCAAAACTAATTCTGAACCACCAGCCCATCTTCACCTCCACCTGGTGTTAACACCCTCTCAACAGGGATTAATGTGATTTTGACTATAACTCTCTCAGAATACGGGACAGCTGAGGTTGCAAATGACCTCTTGCAAATGATCTTGTCTATGCAGGGTCCCCTAAAGCAAGCTGTCCAGGACCACATCCAGGTGATATTACCAAGGATAGAGACTCCACAACCCTGTAGACAAACTGTGCCTGCACTTGGTCACCCCCAGGCTAAAGAAAGTTAATGTTCAGACAGAACCTCCTGTGCTTCAGTTCGTGTATCTTGTCCTGTCACTGGACATCACTGAAATGAGTCTGGCTCTGTTTTCTCTGCACCCTCCCTTCAGACATTTATATACATCAACGAGACTCTCCCCAAACATTTTCGGTGGCTCAACAGTCCAAGCTCTCCCTGCCTTTCCACATGTAAGAGTCCTTTAATCATCTTAGTGGCCCTGGACTCCCTCTACCAATGGATTTAGGTGCAGAGCTAGGTAGACTGACACTTCTCACCAGATTTCACAAGCCACAACTTCCCTTGAGAAGAAATCCCCTCTTGGACAAACACAGAAACAAGGCAGGGCATCACCTCCTTGATGGTCTTGACAATCTCAAACTCAGAGGTTGTGTGGAAGTCATAGCCTTCCTTCCGGAGATAGAGGCGCAGGAAGCGGGAGACGTCCCGGCCAGCGATGTCGATGCGCATGATGGAGTGAGGCATGGCAAAGCCTTCATAGATGGGAACCGCGTGGGTGACGCCATCCCCAGAGTCCAGCACCACTCCCGTGGTCCTGCCGGTCGCGTAGCTACCAAGGGACAAAGGCTCAAGTCAGAACAAGGAACTCAAAGTGAGCCCAGACAAGCAGCACATCCACGCTCAACTCAGGAAGCAAAGATTTCATATAAAACAGGGCCTAAAAACCCCTCAAAATGCAAGTTCTGTTGGCAGTTCAGCAAATTTCCTGTAAACTCTTTATTACATAAATTGAGTTTCAGTTCTTGCATGAAAAATGGGGGAAGACATCAGTGAGGTCTTCCATGATTTTTTTGTAGAATGGATTTCATGGCAACATTCCACAAACACAAATCAAAGATGAAAGACACTTACAGGCTAAGCACAGCTTGCATGGAGATGAACAGTGCTGGCACATTGAAGGTCTCAAAAAACACCTCAGCAGCACGCTCTCTGTTCTTGCGTGGGTTTAGGGGTGCTTCTGTCAGCAGCACAGGATGCTGGGAAAGAGAAGAAGGAGCTGTGCTGCAGTAACCAGGAGGCAGTAGTGGTGTGTTCCTAAATGTTTCTGCTTATTTATTCATTTTAGGAACCACTGGTGCAAGAGGGCAGGTACAAAGGAGTAATTTCAGCTGAGCTGTATTAGATTGAATAATCTCTATTAGGCTGGAAGACCAGCAGGGTTCTGGTTTAGTTATGAAGAAGTGTTAGGAAATGTACTCTGTGAGTAACTCTGACCCATGAAGAAGAAGTAGGATGACTCTCAATGAGAAAAATCAGCCAGATAAGCCAAAATACACACCCTAAGAAAGGGTGAAGGCATATGGTCTTTCAGCACAGGCAGACAGAAATATTCCTACTCCACAACTTAGATTGCTCTCAGAGATTTAATAATTTTTTGGTCTGATCCTTCCAGACCACAGGACTGTGGTTTCGTCCTTCCTCACTTCAACTTATGTCACTGCTGAGTGGATATGCCTGATGTGCAGGCAGAACAGGAAAAGTCAGAAACACTTGGCCAAGAGTAGAATCATTAGAGAGAGTGTAAACAGCAAATGTGAAAGGCAGATTTTCAGTTAGGCCAGACCATCATGTCTGGAGAAGAATTCTGCTTGGACAATTCTTGTGCAGTATCTCCTGAGGTGAAAGAACCTAATTTAGCAACAGACACACATTCAGAAAGAAGGCCAAAGGAAAAGTCCCAAATCTTTCCAAGTTCCAAGGCTCCTGGTGTTACACACACTGAATGACGCCTGTGCCTTTCCATAACGTGGTCTCTCACCTCTTCTGAGAAAGTCTGGAGCTGGTCTTTAGAATACACGTACTGCCAGATGCGCTCCATGTCATTCCAGTCCTTCACTATGCCATGCTCCATCGGGTATCGGATCGCAAGAAGACCTCTGTGCTCCTGAGCAAACAGGAAGAACAAGAGAGCATCAGAGCTTCCAACAATCCCACTTCTGAGCACTGTGACTTACTGTCAGACTCACCTACAGTTTTGATTCCACTAAAAGATAACTTATCTATAGCATACAGGGCAAAACCTGAACATTCATCACAAACGTCTCTCCCAGAGAAGCCAAGCCTAGACAAGGCCTTTTCATACCAAGTAGGAATGTCTACATCTGACATTTGCAGAGCATATTCCATCAAAACACTTTTAAAGTCAACACACACAGACACCTATCATATGGTATCTTTGTACTACCAGATCAGCCATGACATAAAAAAAACATAATAGGATGTTACTGGGGAATGCAGTTCGAAGGGCTCACAAGAAATGTGACCACACAATTGACTACATGCTGACAGAAGCAGGACTGCGGAGAGAAGCTTCCTGCCCACAACAGGGAGATACACAGCAATTGAGTAGGGTCCATTTCTAAAGTTCCCAGTCAAAAGTGTGTAACCATATAGAGCTAAAAGCAGCCTAAAAAGAAAAAGAGAGATATCAAAGGCCTGTGTCAGCAGATTGGCTGACATTAAGCTTCACATTCCACCTTGGACACACATGCAAGTGACAATCTGTTCTCCTCTTTGGACCTACACAATACCAAAGAACCACAGCCCAGCTGCCACATCCCCCCCTTTCAGCAGCACACTGAGATATATGGACAAGTGCAGTGTACAGGTGCTCTTACCTCTGCCTTTGGACCAATGAAAATGTCCCCTTCTAAAGCACCAGCCATGACACGAACGTGCTTTGGTCTGCCCACACTAGAACAGAGACAACACAGTAAATGCTTCTACAAAGGGCTCAGATGCACCCAAGGATTGCATACTTTGTGTTTCTCTCTGTCCTGACCAGAACTTTCTCAGTGGGTGAGTTTGGGGGTGCTACCAGGTGCAAACAGACCCAGGTTTGCTCTGAGCTAATCTCAGAAATCAGAGGTGAAGGGGACAGACTGTAGACAGTTCTGAACTGGCTGGACATAAACCAGCTGAATCTGGCCGTATTTTCACTGATTATTCAGGACTCACCTGTTTCAACAGTGCCTGGGATGAACATGGCTAGACTGAGCAATTGTCTGAGGTGTTGGATCCACATGTGCTGCCAGACCTCAAGCAGACTTCTCAGATTAGACATTTGTGTCCCATGACCCACCATCCCATACAGAACATATTGCTCAGAACACAAAACTACTCACTAAAAACCCACCACACTGAAAATAAAGGCCAGTGACTATTCATAGTTCCTGTTCCAGCAGTCTTCATCCTGGCAAAACTCTTAGAAAACTCACAAAAAAGTCTGGCAGAAATCAAGACATCATACCACACACTGAGAAAATACAAAGGTCTTCACACTTCTTATGCCAAATTTTACTTTTTCCAGGTCCTTTTCCTCATATGTGCAGATTAAAGGATCCTACAGCTTTGGTTGTGTGTTGAGCCTGACAAAGTGAGGTCTTTTATGATCTGTGTGTGTGTCCCCAAAATTCTCAAAATATTTAACAGTGGAGCTCTCATCTCCCTGATGCTTCTCTGCAGCAGGCAGAAAAGAATAACTCATTTTTCCATTCATAAAACTGGGCAATTCTCCCCCTCTATATATCAAAGAATTGGTACACAGTACTAAGAAGCTGCCAAAACCAGCAGAGTACTTACTAGTTAGGAAAGCAGTATTTTGGTATTTGATCGCCCGCAAAACCTGCTTTAATCACACCCGAGCCCTGTGGAAGCAAGAGACAAATACATGAGCTTATCACTCATTCCATCATCTTCACAAGTTTTAGAGGAGCAGCAAAGTACACCAGGACTGCCACATCCTCTCCTTTCTACTAGGAATAAAGCTCCCAAGGGACTGGCTCTCCAGGCTGCTTGGGGATGGGAAGTGCCAGCTGGGCTGTTGGAGGGAGTGACTGGCACCCTCTCTGACAGTGACATATCTCACAGGGCACAACCATTCCATGCACCCTGGTACTGCCCTGCACACACCCAAACACCCTGTATGGACGAGTATTTTTCTAGCCAGGGTTACATGAGGGAAGCTAAACCCACACTCCACAGGGGTCTATCAATATTAGATAACCTTTGGGGGGAGGAGAACACTCCAGAAAGCCCAGCAAGAACAACTGAGCTCTGCCAGCTTCAGGAGGCACTGGAAGAATGAAGGCTACAGGCCTCTCAGAAGGAGATTTGGAAAAGATGGAGGGAAGGCAGATAAAGTCAGAGAAGGAAGTAGCAAAGAACTGTGAGAAACAGACTGGAGAAAAAATAGGGAAAAGATGATCAGATGGTGGATGAACTAGCTAATGCTAAGGAAGCACAAGTGTGGTCAGAAAAGACACTGGAAACCAAACCAGACTGTGACTGGGAAAGGACAAACATTCCAGTTACACTGCAAGGGGAAAGGCTGGGGGCAGGAAGCACAGCTGATAGGACAGAGCTTGTTCAGAGGAGTCAAAGAAGAGATGAGAGATGGCAGTCAGGAAGGCACAGATCCAAGAGCCTCCTGCAACATTCAAAGCAGCAGACACAGGGTGGGTAAAACCAGGCACAGCCAGGCCCTGGCAGGGAGTCAGTGCCGGCATCTGGCCCCACCGCTCTCACTCCCTGTGCGGAAGCATCCTGGAACACCATCATCAACTTGGATCTGTGCAGACTCCTTCCCCTCCTCCATTTCCTCTCCCTGCACAAGGGAATGACATCTTGAAACAATGAGCAGCTTGCAGGAACACCCAAGTTTTGCTAAGGAGCGGATTTTCATAGGATCTCCTCAGATAAGCCGTTTCACTGGTAATCCCAGCCTACCATGGGCACGAGCTCTCCTGCAGACCGAGGAACAGTTCTGCTTAGCCCCATGGTGGGAGCCAAGTGTGTGTGAGCTTGCACTGAAAGCTGTGACCTGTCAAGTGCCTGTTCACTCTCAAGGGCTCTGCAGTAGGAATGCCCTGGTTTGGAGGCCAAAAAGATATTTTGGCTACCCCACTGCATTTTAAAATGAGCAGCAACACAGCTCCTCCATAGCTCTCCACTTCTCACCACCTCTGCATGGGTCAGCACCACCACTTTTGCTTTGAGGCTGGGGCCAGATGAGTTGCTCAGGGCTCTGACAAGCAAGCCCTGGCTGCAGTGGTTTCCAATGCTGCCTTCCCAGTGCCAGAGGTTACCAGCCAGAGCAGGCTCAGCAGAAAGGAATGTGGGGTGGCCCCAGCCTCTCCCGTTCACAGTCCAGCGTTTGCTGCCAAGCTACTTCCAGCAGCAGCTTCAGCAGGGATGTCAGGCTCTGCACAGAGTGTGCACTCTGCCACCAGAGCCAGGACACCCCTGCCTCTAAAGCACCAGAGTCAGATTTGCCAGGACTCATCTGTAGGAGAGGAGTGTCAGGAATACTCTGCAAACCAGACACAGCTATTTATAAAGCATATGAAAGGCAGATTGCTTGAATCCTTGTCTCCTGATAAACACCTGCAGCCAGGCTGGCTCCAGAGCACGCCCAAGCTGCCAACAGGGCAGGACTAACTACTTCCTTTCCACACAGGGAATCAGCTCCAGGTGCATCCCAAGGTCTGCACTAACTGATGTCAGTGTGACAAAATGGCAGGTGAAGTGTTAAAAAGACTTCCCTTGACACAGACTCTCTTCTGGTATTCCCTTCAAAGTGAAACAAGGAACAAACCAAAAAAACTATTTTGATTTTGCTTATCATAGCTTATAAACAACTCTCTACCTGGGAAAGAATACCATCCTGTGGCAAGTCTTGCAGAAAAATAACTGAATGAAATGCAGTAACATAATGTAATCACATTAGAATATTACACTTAGTGAATATTTTGTTCAGGATTATGAACAGTCTTGTTGCTAGCACATTCTGCTGCGGGGAACTGGTTTCAGGAGAACAATGATGCTCCTATTTTAACTTAGAGATTAAAACTTCCTTATGTCAGGCCAAAAAATTGCCCAGCGTGTCCTGGTGAGATTCCCAGCAAGTTCTGTATTTTAAGATTTACATACTGAAGTTCAAAGTTAACCAAATGTGTTGGGAGTTCAGAACTCCAGCTTGGAGTCAAAGACAAAGGACTGCTTTGAACGTGCCGGTGGGATGGGGCTTCAACACAACTGTGCTTCCAAGGGCCTGGGAACAGACCAAGAACAGCTGGTTGATATCTCTGCACTACAAAGACCTGCCTGCACTTTCTGACCTATTCAATTTTTCTTGAAAACATTTTACTTCTTTGAAGATATGTGCACACTGAGTAAATCTGTTTATTATAGACCAGTTTGAGATTCCTATGCAATGAGAGGAAAATGTTTACATTTTGAAAGAACTCTGATTCAGAAGGTTTAAAGACCTGTTTTTTCATCTTTGTTTCAAATAAGCAAAAACACATGCATCTTCTGTTACAAACTCTGATTTATTAAAACTTTAAAAAAAAATTGAAAAATTTATATACTTCCACCAGTAACTATCCTGGCGGGGTATTCATTCCATTTTATCTGGCAGTGGTTTATCTTTTTTTTTTTTTTTAATGAGAGCAAAAGAATAAAAGAAGAAAAACTAGAAGAAAAATGTAAAAGTCAAGAAAGATAAATTCATTAAAAATTCTTGTGAGTGTCTTGAAGGAACTGAACATACCTCATCCCTGAACATGCCTCATCTACTAGCTCTGTGGCCAATTGGTTATGGATTCATTCACCTTGGTGCATTTAGAACTCAAATTTAAATGAAAATCACCAATCAATCTTCCAAGTAGCAAATGTAGCACTTTCTATGGAGAGTGCACATTTCATATTGTTGTGAAACTGTTTTATTTGATACAGAATTTATAAGATCAAGAACAAACCAAAGACACAACAGTCCTTGCTGACAGCTCAGCTGTATGCAAACAAGAGATAATTCCATGTTCCATGAAGGTCAAGAAATTTGCACTGACTTAGGCCACAGCTGGACTACTGACATGTGCATTATGTTCAGCAGGGCTCCCAGACCATTCAGAGAGAGCTTGTTGGACTGCAGATGGGAATACAACTCTTAAAAATTAGACAATGGAGAGTATAAAGTTGTGCTGAGGTACAGCTCCAACCTCCCACTGTACATTACAAAGCTCTCCCTGCTGAAAACATACAGCTAACAGCAATGTGCTGTAAGAGGGAAAAAAAACCTCTCTGCTAATTTTTTAGGTACAGAACTTCATGTCCTTTTGGAACACACTGAGATTCTAGAGCAGGGCTGGGACTGGAGGGGTCTGGCTCTCCCCAGCTCAGTATCTCACTTCTCCCTTCCCACACACAGGCATGTGAGACAGGATAACATTCAGCCTTCAAAAGGTGCTGCAGCTCTCTGCAGAAAAGCAGTCATGGAACAGCAGTGGGAAGAGTGGTACCTGCTCTGTGCAGCTCCACTTCCCATCCTGCCTGAACTCCAAAGAGTGAAAACTGCAGTGTCACCACGAGCCTCCTTGGCCCACAGCCTGCCAGCGTTCCAGGCAGATGCTGCAACAACTGCTCCATTCTGCTGCTTGTCCAGGGAGGGGAAGGGGGGAAGCTCGTTTATTGGGGAGGCAAGAACAAGAATCAGCTTTATAAGACCAGCTGATAAAATGAAAAAAAGACTCAGAATCAGCCGCTGGCACATGAGCCGTCCTTCAGGTCTGAGGCAGAGGCAGCAATCATTGCACTAAATAACAAAAGGACAAGCTGAAATTAAATATAGGCTGCTACTACATTAGTAGCTCAACAAAGTGATCCTCACAGTGCCAGAACACCTAGAAATAAATTTATTGTTTAGCTAATCACTCAACAACGCAGCAGGATCAATGCTGATACGGGCATTCCTAAAAACAATCAACCTAATGCATTTTTTAACATCTTCAATAAAGAAGATACATGTTTTTCTCAACATAGTCAATTTTACTGCTTACTCTCATTTTCTATTAGATGCTTTCCTTTAATGTCTAACTCAAATTCCTCTGCTGTAAGATTCCAGGGAAATAAACAAAGCCAAAACTGTATCAGAGAGCTCAAGCTGTAGAGAGGAACTTGGGATCCATAATAAAGAAAAAGTCAGAAGAATAACCACCTTTATCTGAGACCTACAATTATTCACTTTATGGAGAGTTAAAGCAATATGCTGAGAAGTGCCAGGCCAAGAAACCCAATTCATATGGCAAAAAAATTCAGGAGAAATTAAGCGTGTGGAAGAAGAATGGAGCACAGTACTGACCCTTCAAAACAACAGAATCTCAATCACTGGCGATAGAGGTCAGAAGGGAGGAGCACGGGTTTGTGACTCAGTACACTGAAGGAGGCTCTGTCCAAGACATGCCCTCCCATTCCTTCCTGGATGGTCCCTCCTCCTGGGAGGGCAGCACGGATGGGGCAAATCAGAACTGTATCCAGAAGTACCTCAAAGAGGCACGGAATCACTGTCATTCATCTCCCGCAGAGCAATTACACACACAGACTGACGGTCTGCTTTGTGCTAATCAGCAACATCAGCACATTGGAGCAGCCATCTGCACCACCACACTACGCTGATGCAACCCTGGGCACAGATCCGTCAGCAGTGGCATTCCGAGGCACGGGAATCCATGCCTTGGGAACGGCACTGCCTTGCTGTGAGCACTGCGCTGGATGCGCTGGAGGAGGGGCAGTACAAGAGGTCAAGGCTTCTGTCTCGCTTTGCCTGTGAGGGGTGCCTGCCTGGAGAGCTCCATGTCCTGCATGGGCCCAGGGAAGCGCCAGCACCCCCAGAGCTCGCCGGGGGGTGCATCCACGGCCTGCCAGGAGCACGCTGGAACCCTGGCCAAGGCCGGCCCCGCAGCACGCTGGGAGTATGGCCATGGCCTGGCCCGGCACCCCCATTGTCCCCCCGGCACAAAGAGGGGTGGGGCGGGACCGGGGAAGCCCCGCCTGACTGACAGCGGCAGCTGCCAATGAGCGCAGGTGCTCTGGCGACGGTCCCGCCCCGCTCCGGCAGGTAGCAGGGGGCTGCCCCGCTGACTGACAGCTGTCTCAGCCAATGGGGGCGCGCCGCCCCTCCCAACCAGAGGCAGCTTGGCGGCAGCGGGGGCTGCGCCCCCCAGCGCGGGGCAGAGGCCCCGCTGCAGGTGACTGCCAGTCGCCCCAGCCAATCGCGACTCGTCGACGCGAAGTGGCCCCGCCCCCCGCGAACGCCGTATGGCGCCGTGAGAGGACCGGAGGCGGCGGCCGAGCCGGCCGATGTGGGGGGGCGGCGGCGGGCGGGGCGCGGCCGCCCCGATGACAAAGGGATTGCGGGCCCTCCCCGCTCCCGGGACGCGCGGCCGCCCGCACTCACGTTGTCTATCACGACGGGTTGGTTCGCTATCACATCGTAGGACTCCATGGCGAGGACCCGCCGCAGCCGCCCGTGAGGGAGCAACAGCCCAGCCCTCGGCGGCGCATGCGCGGAGCGGCGACGCGGCGCCGCCTGGGTGATGTATTCCTGCCGCCGCGGCGCCTGCCGGGAGCTATAGTCCGGCGCTGCGCAGAGTCAGCGGGGAGGTGCCGGGAGCGGGGCATGCTGGGAGCTGTAGGCCGGAGCCGGGAGCGAGCCATGCTGGGAATTGTAGGCCGGCGGAGGAGCGGGGCGTGCTGGGAGGCGGAGTGCGGAAAAATGGAATTCTGCGGACACATCCACGGCCCAGAAACCGGTGGGTGTTGCGGTTCAGGAGACAGCTGGGTACTTCCACCAAGAATGTTGCATCGCAACTGGCTGGCTTATGCTTAATAGATTTCCCCTCGCCTAATTTTTTCTAATAGGAAAGGAGAAAAAGGTGATACCATCAACTTCTGTAGCCGGGATCTATGACTAAGGAAAGTGTTTTACTGTCCCATAATTTCATGTGATCATCTTTACGAACTACTGGTCACAACACATCTGTTCCCTCCAGGAAATACCAGTTTCTCTCAATTTTTGAGGCACGAGAGCCACACAAGAGGTGTCAGTATAAAGAATGCACATCATGAACATGTCAGTATTGAACAATGAACACATTGTCATTTTCTATTGACCAAGTATTCTAAAAGCACTCGGAATAATCCATGTCTGAAACTCTGGGTCTTGAAATTCATTAAAATGGACTTCTATGCCAGTGGGAACACCTGAATGCTTGATTCATCTATCTTGTCCCACATTTCTCCTGCACACATGGACTTTTCTCTTGTAGTTCGTAGCTTTAGCCCCAGTAGATAAATTTCATCCCAGATGTTTATCTTTAGCAACCTTCCCCATTCTCCTAGTCTACAAGAGGGAGCTTTTGTACAACAGGATTGAGGGGTTTAAATTAAGGGTAGTGTTGTATCACTTCAGTGAATGCCAGGAGACACTCTCTATGGGTGTGTGGAGCCAACACAGCCTTTCATACATACTCTGTTACATTCACCTTCTCAGCTGACTGTAGCTGACTACTCGGGCAGATGTCACAAAAAGAAGTATCACAGTAACAGGACAAGTGAAACATTTTTCACTGTGGGAAGTGAGGACACCAACTGCTCACCTCCTCTATCAGGGGATTGTCACTTGGTGTCAGCTTCTTGACCATGTGTGTTCTCCCAAATGGTGTCATGAATGTTTTTAGAAGAAATTCTCACCTATTTAAATGAGAAATGCGAGCATGAGCGCCCACCCTCTCCTCTGAGCACTCTATAGCTCATCTTTTCCTATTTGCTGATTAACAAGCAGGACCCTGCTCTAGCAAAGGTGTGGGACTATCATGCACACACCATCCACATGTACATACCTGGCTTTGCATGGCCCCAGTTGTAGTTGCGGCTCACGAATGAGCCAGATCGTCAGTGTGAGCCCCAAACTTCACCCATTGCCAGCTTCCAGCTGCCCGCAAGGGCCCTACAGACACAGAGATCGCACGGGGAGAGGAGAGATGCCTTGAGCACTGGAGGAGGTGTGAAGGCAGCAGTAACAACCGCCCTATGTCCAGGCCTGCCCCGGGGCGGGATCTCCCGCTCCCCCCGGACCGGCTCCGCGTTCCCGCCACCGCCTCGCGCGGCCATCGCCCCGCCCACCGCAGGACTCCGCGCCGCCGCTAGGGGGCGCGCCCGCAAGGCAGCGAGGGGCGGGGGCAGAGGCGCGGCCGCCCTCCGGGCCGCGAGCTTCCATTGGTCAGCCGGTCCTGTCATTCACGCCACCCTCGCAGCGGGGCACCACCCCCTCCGCGCGGAGCCCCGCGCAGCGTCGCCATTGGCGGAGCTGGTCTGTCACTCAGGCGGCCCGGCAGTAGGCCCCGCCCCTCCTCCGCGGCCCCACGCAGCCGCTTGGGCCGGGCCGGGCCGGGAGCGTCTGGCGGGAGCGGAGCGGCTTCGGCACCAGCTGGGACGGGCGGGACCAGCCGCCTCCGGGACATGGAGGGCGTGCGGCCGGGCGGGGGGCCCCCCGCGGGCGGGCCGGGGTCCGGCTCGGGGTCCGGGTCTGCGTCCTTCCCGTCGCTGTTCCCGCCGGGGCTGCACGGTATCTACGGCGAATGCCGCCGCCTCTATCCCGACCAGCCCAACCCGCTCCAGGTCACCGCCATCCTCAAATACTGGTGAGGCGGCCTGGATGGGGCCGGGGTCTTGCGTGGAGCCGGGGGGAGCCGTGGGGCCGGCGCCTTGTGTGGGATAGGAGCGGGTTTGGGAGGAGTGGTGGGAGCGGGAGAGGTTTGGGAGAAGCCCGGGGGCTGGGGACGTTGCACGGGGTAAGCTGGAGGGGCTGGGGAGGGTTGCAGCAAGGGGAGAGGGACAGGGGGTTGCGTCCTGTGTTAGGGGTGAGGTGCAAGAGTTTTGGGGACATGCAGCGGGTCGGGGATGGAGGGATTGGGGGTGCAGTCGGTTGCCTGGGGCGTGTGTTTGGAGGGGGCTCCTGGGGAGAATGTGCTGGCAATAGGAGAAGGGTCTAGAGAGGTGTGCACTGAAATCAGGAGAGTGCATTGGGGTTTCTGGGGTGGTTTGGAGGGTCCCCGAGTGAGGGGTTGCTGATGAAGGCCCACGCTGGGACAGATCTTGGGAAAAGGGAGTGCGTGTTACTCAGTGGAGGTGTTCCCGCAGAAGGTGAGGGTCTGGAGTTTCCCCTGGACAGGAGGCAGGAGCTCTGTCTCTGGCAGGGACCCTGGGGTTCCAGTGTGGCAGCACTGACCAGAGTGAAGCCGCTGTTGCAGCCTGCAGGCTGGACACTGCCCTGTGTACCCATACAGCCCACGGGGCAGTGCCAGCTTCGCTTGGCCTTACACAGCCATGCCTTATCACAGACTGTGGATCTGCTGTGCAGTGTCTCTGCTGACACAGTGTCTGACACCAGGAACAGCAGTTGTTTATGTGGGAGAGTGGCATGAAGGAAGTTCTTGGATGTTTAGCTATCAAGATAAGTGTCTAGCATCTAATCCTGTGTGAAGAGGAGTTCCTTTTGCTTTTTGCTGTCGCTTAGCTGCTCAGCCCCCTCTTCTGGGGCTAAGGAACATGATCAATCACCTCTGAAAGTTTGCTTTATGTGACATTGGCCAGTCCCTACCCCAGCACTTGAAAAAACTAAATGCTGAACTTCTTTATTTACAGCTCATTTCAACCTGTATGTTTTTATCTAATTAGAGTCCTGAGCAACAGCAGAATAACATCCTCCCTGTGTGCTGCTCTGACAGACAAAGCTATTGCTGTTGTTGTCCACAGAAGTGTAGTTTTTTAAGTGATTCTAGCAAGAAGTTTATCTGTTAGCCTTTATTGCCTAGGGGAGTATTGTATTTAAATGGAGCAGTGGGCTGACATAAGATTTTGCAAATCTGAGACTTCAAAATATAAATAATTTCTTAGT
The DNA here is from genome assembly GCF_028551555.1 of Melozone crissalis. NCBI lineage: Eukaryota > Metazoa > Chordata > Aves > Passeriformes > Passerellidae > Melozone > Melozone crissalis. The sequence goes on along the minus strand of NW_026535797.1, from coordinate 13,224,283 downwards.
CATCTGTGCACATCAGTACTTTGGTGGTGGTTTGATCAGTCTGTTTTCACACTTATGTGTAATGTTAGATACTCATGAAGTGTTTCCAGTCACGTTAGCACTTCTTTTCTATCAACAGCTTAAAGCATACTGGCTATAGTGGTGTAGGATTTGTGGAGGTTGAGGGAAATTTAGGTCTATAGTGAAGAATGGCAAAGACCCTTGTTTGGGAAGAAATCTTGTTGCTTAAGGGATTGATGAGGGTTTTGCTGCAGTTGGAGCTCAAACACTAAAATGATTACTGCTGGCAGTGATGGCAGGTTGCAAGTAAGAAGTAATGTGAAGGCCTGTTTATCCTGGCATTTTCCACTTAGTGGTTCCTCCAGCTGTTAGCTCAGCCAGCAGCGAGAGCTGAGAGCTTCTGTTGTAAAGGTGAGCTTCCTACTGCTGTCCTGGGCAGGAAATGCTTGTGTGAGGTAAAGCCTCCACGGGCGCCACAAAGTCTTTCTTTCCTGTTGTTGGGTGAACCTTGGAGCTTGGTTTTGTTATGTCTGGTAGAACGACTCCTGCCACAACACTCTCTCTCCTACTCTGTCTGGGCTGCCAGCTATTCGCTGGTTAAATTAGAAGAGGAAGTGGCTAAATGAAGTTCTCTGCCTTAGGAGAAATATTGTAACACTAATCAGCTTTTAATTATATGTATCAGTTTCTCTATGGTTAACAGCAATTTGGTTTTTTTGTTCGGGGAGCTGAAGTTGTAGTGTTTGGCTTGCAGATCAGAGCAGATCCTAACTGTGTAATGCTGGAGAATCTGCAGCACTCCATGCCTGTTGCACAAAGGGGTTTAGCCATGTGGATTATTTAATGGAACTAGTCTTTTAAAATGCTATTTGCATTGCTTGGGATCCAGTCAGAACTTGGAAGAGTTTCTGTCTGTTTTTGTGAAGGCCATGCACCACGATGGAGTTTGTCTGTTGATATCCAGTATTCCCTTTAATTATAAAATATGGTCAAGTATCTCAAATTGAAATATCTTGTGTGGAATTGCTGGTGAAAAAATCAAATTTGTTCCTTTTTTGTGATAGGTTTTGAAAAAAGCATAATTTGGGCTCGACTACTGGGTTTTTGTCACCTGTCTTAAATTTAGGCCATACTCTCAAAAACCTGTGCAGTGAGCTGTGGTCTGCGGCCTTTTGGGAATCACAGACTACTTCTAAAGGGTTGTCAAAAGGTAGCTGTGAAAAGCAATCCTATTGTCAGCTGCTGGGAAGTGGCTACAGACAATACACTAAGGACTTTTCAGGGTGAATGAATTAGGAGTTTTCCGATGTCTTTCCATTTTGGGTCTCTTTCCTCTGCGTTTCTCCTTCCACACAAACTTCAGGGCGCTCTTAACATCAGTCAAAAGAAGACTCTTGGTGCAGATGCAAATACAGGGTTTCCCCTGAGGCTGCCCTTCCTGCTCCTGAATGAGCTCCATGAATAGAGAATGTAACAAATTTGTACTGTACCTCTGGCTTTGAAGTTGGGCTCTTCCTAATAAAATCCTCCAACGCTTCCAGCTCTTTGTGTGAGTGCATGTACTGATATGTAGATTGTGATACAAGGTCGAACCCTGCCGCGGCGGCCGTGGGCGGGAGGAGGATGTACCTCAGCAGTGCCGACAGGGAGCAGTGAAACCTGCCGCCGAAACTGGATAAATATCTGTGCTGACTAACCCTTGGTGAGCATTATTGCCATGGCTGTGTAACTGAGTGCTGCAGGTAGCTGGCTTAAAGCTCATGCTGGATGTTTGTGCAGTTGCGGTGGTTTTGGGATAGGTGTATGGCTTGGATATGTGTTGTTCAGAATTTAATTAGTCACTGCTGCACGGTTTTAGTCTACATCTCTTCCAAGTGAGATTTCTCAGTGAGTAAAGATGGTGTGGCTGGATCATTGAGCAGCATGTGAACCACTTGGTAGTGAACTCTGGGCAGGGCTGAGCTCAGCTCCTCCAGGCCACCTGGTGCCACTTTGCCGTGGCCACCTCTTGGTAGTCTGGTGCTGCAGGTCTCCTGAGAAGTTTGGCCTTTGGAGACAAACACAGGATTGCTGGCAGGAGTGAGGGAGAGGTGTCTGGCTTGCCTGGGGCTGTCCTAGGCAGGACTTGCCATCTGCATCAGACCTGACAATTGTGTTTGAGTAGCCCTAGGGAAGAGCATGTGCTCATGGAATAGTGCCTGTCCTGAAAAGGGCAGTATAGAGGTTTCTCTTGTGTGTTGTCAGTGTCAGAGTGCCTGTGTCAGCAGTGTTCCAGCATTGATTGTTTGACTTCTGGAGTGTTATTAAACCCAGTTTGGAAGCAGATTTTCTTTGTGTAGGAGATGCTGGTTGCTTAGCAGTGTTCCCTTCATTGCAAAGCCCACACAGCTGCTCTGACCATGACCAACCTCTCACACTGATCAGTGCATGAACCTCCCTCACTCCAGATCCTCCCAGTCCAGTAATAATTGTGTGTGGCTGCTGCTGGTCACTGCCACTCCTCCAGGGTAAGTGACCATCCTGGGTGGAATTGCTTCCATCTGACTGCTTCCATCATGGATCCCTGGAGGGCTGAGCACTGGCCAGGACATAGATGCCTTGCTCTGAACAGAGCCACCTGGATGGGTGTTTCTGGTAGAGACCTCAGCCTCCAGTGTGACCTGATGCCAGTGAGAGGGAACAGGTGAGAAAAGGGTGTCAGAGGGGACTTGTTTTTTCCTGAGTGTTTCAAACTATTGCTAGACTTTGAAAACAGGTTTTTGCAGGTGTCTACTGAAGATCAGACTCAGCTCCATCCTGGGGCCTGATGCACTCTCCCCATATTTGCTCACCACTTTGCCTTTTATGCTGTGAGGATGTCACTTGTCATATGAGCAGGCTGCATTGTTCTGATGTAGCCTTTGACAGTGGACACCTGTGCCACTGCTGGAGGTGAGCTGCTCATCCCCTCTGTCCTGCCCCAGTATCCTGGGCTGCATCCTCAACTGACCTGCTGGAGAAGCTGCAACTGATGTCAGTCACCATGATGGCAATATATGACTTAGGAGGGAGAAGCTGTCCTATGTAAAGTCAGTCATGTTAGACAACTGCTCTGGTTTTTTGCCAGCAGCAGTAGGAGCAAGGCAGCACAGCACACCTGTGGAGAGGCCTTTTAGTACACCAACCTGATAAGCTGTTTTGTACAGACTTGATAAAGTTGCGCAACAGGAGGAGGGCAGAGAATATAAAACAGTGTCTCGCTGTCACTAGGGCTGGATCCATCTGTCCAGCCATGGGGACTGTGTATCATGATACACAAACCCTCAGGACAAGTGAAGGAAGGACAGCCATGCCCTGCAACCTGCAGATGATTGTGTCAGGGTCTGTCTCAGACAATAGACATGAGAGGAATTGATGTGTAGAATCATTTGTTCCAGTGAATGGGGTCGTGTGAGTTTGGATTTTCTTGTTTGGAGCAGCTGGGAGTTCTACTTGAAGACACTGTGTGTTGTGGGCACGAAGTGGTTAAACAGCTGCTCAGCTGTGCCAAAACTGCTCGTGGTAGGTGTTTTGTGATTGACAGGGCAAACAGCAACACAGTCCAGCATATTCCTTCCTTCAGCAGGGAGTTGTCCTGTCTTTGCTCAGACAGAGGTGACGTGAGTGGCAGGAGGATGTGCTCTGCTCTCTGCTGGCACACAGCCTCAATTCCCTGTGCCTTGTAGCAGGAAGGGTGGCTGCAGGCTTTGCTGGTTGCTCTGTAGCATAACCTGCCTGTGCTGCATTAACTTTTGAGTTATGTTCTTTTAAGGAAGCCGTTCTAATGCTGATGCAGAGGGTACAGTGGTGCTTTTTACATTCTTGGTTAATGCAAATGGTGTATTTTTAGAAGTTTTGCTGCTAGTTTTACTGAATTAATGTTTTTCTCCTCCACTGTTTGAACTATTTTGTCTGTGTTCAGAAGTATGGATTGCTCTCCTCAAAACTTAGTAATTTCAAAGTCTGCTGGGAATAGCATCACTTTTTTTGAGGTATGTGCCTCTGGACTGAATTAAGAGTTTGCAATGCAGATACAGCCATTGCTCTTTTACTAGTACAGTTTTTCAATTTTCTTTGTGTTTTGTGGAAGCTTTAATATGATTTTCCAGAGGTTTTTATGCTTTAACATTAAAAACATTTTTAGCATGTTGCACACGTGTACTTTGTCTTCCTGTGCTCAAAGCTTTCTGGACTTAACCTAACCTTCCTCATGATTTTTTTTTTTTTAGAGGTAATTTGAAAGTTCTAATTTTTGTGTTAAACCAGGTCTTTGTACAACCTCTTCTAGCACCTGTGGAGACTTACCCTTTGTCTTGAGTGGACTAACTTACGTAAGAATATTTCTGTTTTTCATGCAGGTTGGGAGGACCTGACCCTCTGGACTATGTTAGCATGTACAGAAACCTGGGAAACCCAGCACTGAATGTTCCTGAGCACTGGCACTACGTCAGCTTTGGGTTAAGTGACTTGTATGGAGACAACAGAGTACATGAGTAAGTGTCATTTAGGTTCTGTAGCTGTGTGTTGAGTTTTGTGTTGCATTTTGGGGGTGTGTAGGTAAACCCCTGTCCTGCTGCTCATATTATTTGAACAGCTGGTTTTCTGTTGAGAACACCCCAGCCCTGGTCTCAAAAACAATGACATATGCCTGTGCTTGCATGTAGAAGACATTCTATGTTCCCCTCTGCAGGCCTTGAATGCAGTATATTTCCTTTCAGTGTTGAGTGGGTTTTTGTTTAAATTTCTTTTAACTTGTTGGGGAATTTTCTTTTAACTGTCTGTCTTGTTGTGTTTTTCACACTCTGTAATCTGTTATGGTTGTACACTTAAATCCTGACCTCTCCCTGTGCATGTTAAATGCCTTCCTCTGGAAAACTGCTGTAAGGGCATTTTTGCTGTTGCTGGCACAGCAGTGTTACTGTCAGCAGACTGCCACTCCGGTGGCTGCTGTATAAAGTGCCAATTTGTGTAACAGAAGCCTACAAGTCTAATTGTTTGACTGTCTTTTCTCCAGTAATTAAATTATTATCTTAGGTTGCTGGTATGAATGGTTTCTAGCAGGGACTTTGCATTAGACCAAGCAGGCAGCATGAGCTAACCCTATTCTTTCATTAGCTGACCTTACTCCTTAACTCCAGTTGAACTGAGTAGCAGTAGCCAGGCCATCATGATTTTGGGGCTGTGAGCATGGTCTTTTAACCAGCCAGAAATGGCACAATGTTTCTGGTGTCACTGTTTACTGAAATTATCTTTGCACTGTGTTATAGTTGCAGGATAAATGTCCTTGATGAATGGTGCAGCAAAGGCTCCAGTTTGTTCACACAAGCTTTCCTCCTTTTGTTTGTCTTGGTTAAGATTCAGCCACCAGGGTTTTTTTCCATCAGTGTTTCTCTTGCAACAGCAGCAGTTGGGCAGTTTCTTTAACTTTACCCATTCCTCAAGGTAGTTTCTCCTGTTTTTTTCCTCCTTGTGTTTGTGATTACAGAACTATTTTTCAGAAAACAAGTCTGGAGTTTATACAGGACCCTAATGTCAAAGAGATCTGCCTGGGACATTTAAGCAACCATTAACAACAAACCCCAGTTGATAGCTGCTGGGGTAGAGGAAAAGTAGGGCAAGTGAAAGAAATGAAGTTTAAGGCTTCCTTCCCTCCCAAGAGATCTTAGTGTCAACATGTAGATATTTACATGGTACTTTTGTTCATAGATCAGGTGTGTGTTCCCTTCTGGCTGGAATAGCATCCCCAGCTCCACAGCACTGGCCTTGTGTCACTTGCCCTGAGATGTTCAGCTGTCTGCAGTCTGTCACCTTTAATTTGGCCTCATTCTTGGAGCTACAAAGCTTAATAGTATTTAATATTGATAGTATTGTCCAGTAGGTTGGTTCTACCTTGTGTCCCAATTGTGCATGTGGTAGAGCTGTCAAGACCTACTCATCTCCTAAACACTGAACCTGAAGTTACCAGCTGGTATGTGAGCTCTGTAGACTGGCTGAGAGAAGATTTTCAAAGGAGCTGAGCCCTCATCAGCAGTTCTCATTCCCAAGAGCAATTCTTGTTTGTTAAAACTGCTCTGGAAATTTGATGGCTGTGGGAATTGCACGTCACCAGCCCAGCCCTGGGTGCACACTGTAGGAATGTGGTGGATTTTCCTATGCACTCAGGAGGTTCTTGTTCTCTGACAGAGAATTTAATAAAGCTTTGTTTAAGAAAATATGTCTCTCTTTTGCTTGAAGGGCTTTGGGATTCTGCTGTCCCAGGTAAAGTGTGCTGTAGAATGGTTGGCAGGAGCACGGGGTTGCAGGGCAGCTGTTTAAATCTTTGGTGTATTTCCTTTAAAACCAGGGTGGCACTCTGTTCAACTGCCCTGGCCTCTGGAGACAGGAAAGAGTTTGTATTTTTTTTTGTTGTTGTTTCCAAGCTGTCTACAAAGAGTGCAGAGCTGGATCTGCTTGTGACAGTCAGCAGGATTCCTACAACAGGGATGTGCTTCCATAGCATTGCTGTCCTTCATATTTTAGAAAGGAAAAGACAGAACACTGCCAAAGGTCTTGTTAGTTGCCCAGTTTGGGTAACATGTAGCTTACTTTTTGTGGACCTCTCATGGTAATACAGTAAGTTTAGAACAATTATAATGCAGTATTAAATGAAAAGGACTTTTTGATTTTTTTTGAGTGGACTAACACAGAATTGGAGGCCCCGTATTTTTATTTATAAGGGAATAGCAAACAGATGTAGCAAAAAATGTGAAAATGTTGACTTTAATTTATATTTTTTAATAAGAACCTGAAAAGTCTGAAGTAGAGGTCTCCCTGTGCCTCCTTGTTGACAGATTTATTTTCAGTTAGAGCAGCACTGTTTCCTGCTCTGCTTACGTATCAGCTGTACTCTGCTTACAGAACCAGTCTGGTTTTAAGAATCTGTAGAATAAGATGGAAGAAATCTTAAGAATTTAAAACAAGAAAACCTTTTTCATTTAAAACCCCTCAGTGTTTCATGGTATAATGGCAACCATGACACCAGCTGTGCTGAGCTGATAGCTCTAAAAATCCTAAATCATGATGTCATGACAGCATTAGGGAACCACAGGCCTTTCAGTGGGATTTCATGCCAAGCTGCTTGCATGGAAATAAGTCTCTCCAGTTGAGCATGTTGCACAACTTGAGTGGCAGCAGAAATCCTTCCATTATGTTTTTGCAAGTTATACTCCATTTTTAGCTTTTTCTATCTTCTTTCTAATCAAAACAAATGTGTGACTTCTTTAAGCTATTCAGCAGGGTTAAAGTAGGGCCTTTTTTTTCTGACTGTTCTTGCATTCTGAAGAGATTCTGCACTGCAGTGGTGAGTGTGTGCAGCTGCTGGCAGGAGGCGTGTGGCCAGTGCAGTTGTGGGAGAGGAGATGCTGAGTCCTGCACTCTTCTCCACCCCTTGCTGGCAGCAGCTGCCCACAGCAATGCCAGCAGCAAGCAACATGTCCCTGTGTGTCTGCACAAAGCCAGTGCCTCAGCTGGCAGTTTGTGCTCTGATGCCAGGCCATCAGTGAGGTCAAGGGACAGATCATTCCTGCAGTTTACAATCATTATGGTGACTTCTTCCTTGGTGGAGAACAGGTGCACAAGGAAGGCAGCATCAGCAGGTGTAGCTGGACTCAGACTCTATCAGTGGCAATGCCAGCTTCAGCTGACTCCCTCAGGAGTCTCTGACCCAGGAGGCAATGGGCAGAACCTGATGCATAGGAAATTCCACCTGCACATGAGGAAGAACCTAATTACTGTGTGGGTGACCATGCACTGGAACAGATTGTCCAGAGAGGCTGTGGAGATACTAAAGAGCCATCTGGACACAATCCTGTGCCATGTGCTCTGGGATTACCCTGCATGAGCAGGAAGGTTGGACCAGATGACAATGGCGCCACAGTGTTTGCCAGCCCCAGATTGTGCTGGCACAGGTTTGCAGGGCTGTCCAGGGACTAAGAAGGAAAATGTGTTTTTCCCAGACTGGCTTCTGACTTCAGTTTGCTCTAAGGCCAAGGTTTGAATCTTCACTTAACTGTTCTGTAGTTTGAGTGCTCATTCCTTTTCTGAACACTTTAAAGTGCATGGAAAGTGAAAAACATGATGCAATAGAATTCCTCAACACCTTGAATAGTCTTATTTGTATTAAAATTGCAGGGTTGTAATTCAGAGCTGAAATAGAAAGTAAGGCTTAAATTATGGATAGATTGAGATAAGATTTTTATTTGTGGTCTTCCCACATCCCACAAAGTGACATGCCAACTGTGTTTTGATGTTTACTACATCAGCTTCATCCTGACAAGGGCGGTGGGGTTTGGGGTTTTTTGGTTTTGTTTTTTTTCCTGGCCCCTAGCCAGGAGCTGAAGTGCAGCATCCCATTTGCATAAAACCAGAGAGATTACAGCTGCCTTCATCTCTATTACAGATGCAGGGTACCACCCGCTGAGACAACAGGTTCCAACTTGCTGTGGTCCTTTTGATTTGTGCTGCTTTCCATTTGGATCAGGAGGGAGCGGTGCATGCCGGGATAACGTGTTGTCTCTGTGGGTGGTGCCTCTCTATTAAAGGTGAGGGTAAGCAGGAGCCTTTCAAGATCTTCAGTCCAGCTTGTGTTCTGCTTGCTTGTATAGATCCTCTGAATGACCTTAACTTGTAAAAGGGCAAGGATGCTTGTTAGAGTTAGGAGGAAGAAAAAGGAGCGCAGAAGTGGATCAGGTAACCAATACAAGGCTTGCAGAGGGGTGGATGTTTTCTGGAAGGCTTTTTCTGAGTATAAAAGGAGTTTGAAAAGAGTATTTAGAAAATAGCCTGGAAGTTGGAATGAGTCCTCTCTTTCTTTTGAGTGCATGCTGGCTTCTCCTTTGAACCTGCATGAATGTAGGATGGAGTGGTGCTGACAGCTATCACTTTAGTGGCCTCTTAGTTCTGTAGCCTTTCATAAATTTAAAAGCTCACTGCCCTCAGCTTGCCAGCCTTTAGCCTTAAATTTTGCTATTTAATGGGTCCCTAAGTGCTTTATATACCACATGCCTAAAGCACTGCTGAAATATTACACCAAGCTCCAAGGTAACTGAATGCTTTTAAAATGGTAGTGAGTGACTCTGCCCCTCTTTGTTTTCATGATAAAACAGAGGGCCTTTTGGAAAATGGTAAATTAGAGAGAGGTGGCAGATCCGTATTTCAGATAAGATTTGTAAAGTTCAGCATGTCTACCGTGAGAGGTTGCTGGAGGTGAAGCATCTGCCCCAGCTGAAGAGAATTACATGGAAGAGGATATCAGTGAGCATCAGTTTAGGAAAGCAGTACAAGAGGTAGGATTTGGAGGAGAGAGGGTCCAAGGTGGGCAACATACTCTGGACTTCTTTTTTCTTCCCAGGTCTTGTTTGCCTATCAAAGGCTGACCCCAAATGTAATGCTTATTTTTTCATTTGGCCTTCTGTCTGAGGCAGAGGGGAGAGAGGAAGGTTCAAGGCAGAGTGCAAAGGGAGAGGCCATAGAATTAGGGAGTTCTGTAACAAAAAAAAAAAGTGTTTTCTTTCAATGGTAGTTTATTTGAGAATCTGTCAGAGGAGGAAAGAGTAGTTTAGATGCACAGCACAATAAAATCTGTCTTTTAATTGATTTTTTTTGTGATTAGGTTTTTTCATACCTATAAAGATATGAGTTAGAATGAGCTTTTCTTAAAATTAGGGTACTTTTAACAAGGCTCACCTGTGTGGATTCTCTGGAAATACAGGTGTGGTTCTACTTAAACTTGCTTACTGGGAATACCTGTAGATCCTTCTCTTCTGTCTGGCTATTTGTTTTTGCATACTTTGCAGAAATGTGACATTTTTGGGACAACTCTTGCTCTGAAAGACTGGATTGATTTTGACCAATGAGTTTAGACATTTTAATGAAACATATGCACAAGTGTGATCACGTAGGGTTCAATTCTCTATTTCCCAGACAAAAACATTACAAAAAACCGAGTTAAACCATCATGCCTATTTATGTCCCACTGAGGGTGTCCCTCCAGTGGCTGCCATGCACCAGAACCCTCTAAGGCTTGTGTTTCACTGCTAGAGGCAGACCTCCCCTGAAGCTATGGTCACTGCAGGGAAATCTGATTTTCCTCCTCCAAGGCAGAGTGCACTTGGCTTCCAAATGTCGCTTGCTGGAGGTAGTTAGTACCCTTAATGAAATGGAAGATGTGGGCCACCTACAGAGAGCAGCCTGCTTTGTGCTGCGGTCTATCTGTGTTTACGTGCAGGGGCTGTGGGACGAGACCACTCTTGAACTGTGCTAGATTTGGAATGGTTTTTTGAAGCATTGAAGGAAATTCATTTAACGTTTACAGCACAGTAGTTGAATTTACAAGAAAGACTGTTTTCAATTAAAAAAAAAAAAATGGGAAAAAGATTGGAAGAAGGTTTAGTGCTGAGCATTGAAGGCAAGCACCACTTCCTGTTTGATTGTGGATCTGTGCTCCAGTGCTGCATCCTGTTAGGATGAGCCTCTTGCTGCCTTGCAGGGAAGGGGCATAGTGCTCAAAGTGGATGATTTTGTGGCGTTTTTTTTGCCAACAGAACTTCCACATTTATGATCTTGGCACATTGGAGGAGAGTTGATCTGAGATATGGCTTCCTTACTCTGATCTCCAATGAGTGGAGATGTGGGAGAGTTTGCAGGCTCTGCTCTCCCAGCAAGTTCAGCCTGCTAGAAAGAGAAGCGACTGGGGATCAAAACTGGGTCTTCTAATGAAAGGTTGCTTTATGTGATAAAGATCTGTTTATGATGTTTTTAAAATCAAGAATTAAAAAACAGTCAGCTTTTTTTTCAGTGCAACATGAAGGGTAAAGTATTTTTGAGTGGTGCAGCCATTCCAGCTGTGAGATCATTGACATTCATTGACATTTTTTAATCCATTTGCTGCCTGGAATAGAGATACTAACAAAATTAAAGTTTGAAGAAATAGATCCGAAGGCTGTTATTTATACCTAATCCCCTTTGTTTTTTCCTCAATGCATTTTTAGTGTTAGGAACATGCCTTCTTGACTAGAATAGTGCATGTTTCTTGATGAGTCTTTGACTATAATTGGTAACAACAAATTACCACTGATAATAAAGTTACCAATTTTATGTGAAATTTGAGCTATTGGTGTTTCTCTCTTCTATGCTCCGTGGTGATGACCTAACTCAGCTGCCTCTCTACTGTCATCTCAATTTTGAATCAAGGCCCAATAGGCAGTGACACCAGGCTAACAAAAGAGGGCTGCAAATCTTGGTGGTCTCCCATTCAGATGGTATTGCCTTCCTTGGACAAAGGGGTGAGTAGGGCTCCTGAGTGCCACTCTGCCTCCAGGGATGGTAAACAAGGAACGGATCACTGGTGGGAGGCATTTTTTCATCACTTGACAAAGCTGGGTAGATGGGATACCACCTGACAAAGGGCTGAGGTTTAAAGGAAGATTTTGCAAGGGCTCTTAAGAACAAAAGGAAAAAAATAGGCCAGAAAACTGTTTTTTTCAGGATGTAAACAGAGTGGGCGGAGGTGAAGGGGGACTCGGCCATTCTTGGGGGGCTCTGATTTAAGCTCAGAGGATGCAGACAAGGGAAGGAGGGAAGAGTGCACAGATGGCTCATTGTTTTGTCTAGCTCAGCATTCTTGTACTGCCGAAGCGAAGGGCTATTGTTTTAAAATCCTTTTTGCAAAAAGTACTCTTTGCTTTCCAGCTATCCCTGGTCCCTGAGATGCAAACTGTAAACCAGAGGGACTGGTCTTAAATGCCCATTTGTTTTGGAGGGTCAGTCCAAGGGGCCCTGGGCAGTTGCTGGGTGGCAAGGCATTGCTTCTATAAAGGAATGGGGGGAAAGTGTACTCCTGGGAAAATGCACTGCAGCATTTGGGGAGGAGGCGAGAACAAAAGGATGCACTGGGAGGGGCTGATGCAGAGCAGTGTCTGGCTTGGGGGCCTTTACCAAAGCTATGAAATGGAGCACGAAACTGGCACATACCTCACCTGCCATGAGGTCTGACGTACAGTATACTTTTTTTACAGTATTTCACTTTTTTTTTTTTTTTTTTTTTGGATCAAATAATTCATTGTATAAAGAAATACTGCCATTTCTATACTGTTATTCTTTCAACTGTTCCAGTTACACTGGCACCACTCCTTCCCCTCCTCCCTGTAAATTGTTGTGGCCTTTCTGGAGCAGGGGCCTTTTTTGGCATAGTCGACAAAAATAAACCATAAAGGCAGCTGTTGTTCTGAATAAGGCTCAACAGGGGAATTTTACCAGTAGAACTACAGCAATATAATTATACTGGTAGACTAGTTACAGTAAATTTCCTCATGAAGACAAGCCTTAAGTTGACATTTCCTAGCTAAGTTGAATCCATATGTATAACCTTATTATGCAAAAATAATATCTCTCTGGGCCTTGAATTCCTTTTTTACCCAGAAGAGTAACATTAGGCAGAAAAGCAAAGTATTTAGTGTTCAGAGATAAATGGGGGATTTTCTCTAACAGAATGGTTGTGATGAGCTGTATGCTGATCTCTGTGTTTTTTACTGGGCAGGTTATTCCTCCAAAAGTGGTCAGGAACATGAAGAGAGTGTTCCTGCTTGCTGCACTCAAATGTAGGCAATACTGAAATATGCTGTAAGTTAACATGTCTCTCCCAGCTTTGCTTCTGATTGAAAGACAAGCTGAGCTGTTTTGCAGTTTCCATAAGTGAAGTGGTTTGACCAAGAAGCAAAACTATTTTGCCACTATTAAAATTCTTAGGGGTAAGCCTGGAGCCACTGAAATGATGGTGAGGTAATGACACTTTCTTTCCTCCTTTGTTTGATTTTTAAGAGGCAAAGATTTATTTTTTCCTTTTGGACATTATCTTACAACAAATAGAGTTTATGTAACATTCACAAGCCCTAGAAGTTTCAAGTGCTTCAGAGGAAAGATAGTCTTGCAGGAGAAGCTTAACACTTAAAGGCAGATTAAAAAAAAAATCTGTAGTAGACTTTTCATTGCAGATGTCTCATGTTTCCCTTTTGGGAGTCTTTCACCAGCAGTCCAGTGCTTTCTGTTCCCTGGAATTACAGCTCAAGCTCCAAGGACCTTTCGCTGCCTGCTTAATTGATTAAGATCTCTCATGGTGCTCATCAGTATATTTTAAGTGCAGCCTTTGCAATGAAAAGAGGCTATGTAACAGCTCACCAAGGAAGGCAGAATTGTCTGGGTTTCTATAGCTGATGAAGTGAAAGATCAGGGATTGAATTTGAGGCCCATCAGGATTGGAGAGACATAGGTGGGTTTAGGTTGGAAGGGACCGTAAAGATCTTCTAGCTCCAATCCCTGCTAGCCCAGCTTCCTCAAAGCCCCATCCAGCCTGCCCTGGAACACTTCCAGGAATGGGCACCCACAGCTCTGCTGGACAGTCCTGTGCCAGTGCCTCACCACCCTCACAGTAAAGAATTTCTTCCTAGTATCTAATCTAAACCTACTCTCTGTCAGTTTAAAGGCATTCCCCCGTGTCCTGTCACTTTGTGCCATTGTCAAAAGTCTTTCTCCAGCTCTCCAGCCCTTTTGGTACTGGAAGGTGCTCTGAGATCTCCCTGGAGCCTTGTCTTTTTCAGGCTGAACAGGCCCAACTTTCTCGGCCTGTCCCCAGTCCTCTGAGCATCTTCATGGCCATCCTCAGGACTTGCTGCAACAGATCCATGTTATTTTTAGGATGGGAGTCCCAGAGCTGGATGCAGCAGTCCAGGTGGGATCTCACAAGAGCAGAGTAGAAGAGCAGAACCACTTCCCTCAATCTGCTGGCCACACCTCTGGTGGTGCAGCCCTGGATACAGTTGACTTCCTGGGCTGCAGGCACACCTTGCTGGTTCTCACTGAGCATTTTGCCAACCAGCCAAACAGCCTACAGCCTGTTTGCAGGCTTTTGGATCTCAGGCTCCTAAAAGCTCCTGAATACCTTTTATGCCCCGAGTTAATTTATTGCACAGCTGAGAACTTAATTGTATGAGAGTTCTAAAAGTGTGCTCAAGGATATGCTAAAGTTTCCTTCTTGCATGATATTTCTTAAGGTATGTTCTTTAGCCAGCAGGAAAGTAATGGGAGACACCAGTGTTTATATTCTACATAAGGTATTGGAGTCCTGATCCTCGCCTGAGACCTTTAGGCAATGCTGAAAAATACTAACTGTAGCTGTCAGTGGCTTTGAGGGCTTTTTCATATTCTTTCCACCCTCCCTACTGCTTTTGAAAGGCACTTTTGTTATGCGAATAGGTTCCTCCGGCAGCTGCAGAACTTTCCACAGTAGCAGCTAGGAGGGAGCCAGCAGACACTGCAAGGAGAGCTGGTGCCCTGTTCCCGGCTGCTCACCAAACACAACAATGCTGCCCTTCCCAGCCACGCTGGCTCCAACTGGCCCTCTGCTCATGTTCTCTTGCCTGGTGAGGTTGCAGCTGAGCCTTTAGGTGAAGTTGTGGAGATGTATTGCCATTCTCTGTCTGTCAGAGCTGAGGATTCAGATCCAATAGGAAGTGGGATCCATGTGCAGATGGAAGTTTGTCTTGTCTAATGCATTGTATCGTGCAGTGACTGTGTGTTTTGTTGGCAGAATCACCTCCAGCTCGGGCCAAATGAGAGCTCTGTTCTTCTGGGCCTTGTAGAAACAAAGTATGAGTAGTTCTGAAGTGCAGCATAAATAGGCAGCTTAAGTAAAATGTTACAGATCTTGATAAGTTTTCTTTTTCATTAGTGCCTTCACTCTTGTTCTGTGAATGCAATAGTAAATCCTTATTGTACTCCTAGTTTTTCTTTCCAGATCCTTTCAGTGGGCATTAAGATGATGCAAGTCTGCTGCAACTTCCCAGGCTTTTGCAGTGAAACTGTTTGCACTTTCTTTGTCAAGAAGCACAGCCTCACTTGTCGTGCTGGTTGTGATGGTTCAGAATCTGCTCTCAACATCTCACCTGGGCTGGGACTGATTCTGCTGGCCATGAAGTGGAAAGCCAGAATAGCTCTGTGGGGAAATGTGTGAGCCCTTGAGCTGAAACACATGTCAGTAGTCTAGTTACTTGATTGCACAAAGATTTATTGATTTTTAATAAGTTGCTTTGGAAATCATGAAGAGGAACTGGTTTGGTCTTGTCAGTTTAGCTATAACTGCAATGCGAGAATAAATCATCACTTACTGGTATAGCTACATCCAGGCACCATAAAATAGAGAAAATAAAATCTAAACTGCCCTCATATGAACATCTTTTGCTGGAGTAGGGAGTGACATATCCCATGCAACCTCCTGTTTTATATTTGGTTGTTTTAGTCATTTCCCGTGTTTTGTATTTGTCCATGCTGTGCAGAATATGGAGTTAATTTCCCAGCTTTTGTGACCTTGATAGATGGAGCATAATAAGCATTTCCTATATGATGAGTGTGTCACATTACTTTTTGAAGCAGGGAACTATCATTATTTACATCTGAGAATCAAATCCCTAAGGTAACTTGTTGAGGAGGATGAGAAGTTTGTAGCAGACAGGAGGTTCAAACTTAGGTTACCTGCATGCTATATGAGCACTTTCAGAGTATTCTGAAGTTTCCTGTTAATAATGAGGCAGATCCATCTCTTTGGCACTGATAGAGCCTTTGTGCAGCCTTTTGCCCTTGATCTGCAAGCACTATCCCTACAGGTGTGACTGTATGTTGGCACTCTCCAGAATGAGACAATAATGCTTCCAAGCCTCTAAAGCTCAAAGGAATTAACCTCCAGCAGCTAAGCATGATCTTGTCCTCCTTCCAGATGGTACCACTTTCATGGCATGGACAGCAGAGCCTCAAAGAAACAACCCCCAGATTGCCTTAACTTGCAGCCCAGCACATTTAGGTGACCAGAAAACTAATGGTGGCTTACTTTAACATACAAGGTTGGAGATAGCATAGTTTAGGAGCAGTTTCCTAGGTGGTTGGGCAGGAGCTGAGTTTAGGAACCACTTCTGTCAAAATGAGTTTAACTGAAGTGTTTGTGAATTATTAGCTATGGATTCTGCAAGTGCAGTTCTGCGTACAGAGTATAAGTAGCAGAAGTTCATACCTGTGTTCTTGGCCACGATGATTTGTAGATCACTTGGATTGGAAGGGACCTCCAAAAGTTTCCAGTTGCTTTCTCAGAGGGCTGAGTTCCCTGGATCACATCCCTAGGTCTGATTCCAGAGTTTGGTCACTATCTAGTGACACTATATAAAACAGTTGTGCCTGCAGAGTTACGAATAAGGTTGACTTGACTCTGTAGGTTTAGAGGAAAAAACAATTTATCTGTTGTGTAGAAATGAAATCTAAACTGTGAGTCTCCAGGTTTCAGGGACAAGATTGTAACTGGCTGAGTTTTCTTTAAAAAAGAAGCTGAATACTAAAATCTGTGAAATCAGTGTTGTGTATATGTGAGTGAAACTGTACCTTGTCTCCTCTTCCCCCTCTGCCCTATAATAGCTCTTCCCTCATTGAATGGTAGCTCAGTGAAACACAATTCTGTTTTCATACTGGCCAGCACAAATCAATTCACAAATTTTTACTCAGCTCTATCTCAGTGTAAGCTTTCTAAGTGGATCCTACATGAGTATTTCAGAAAGCCGAGAAACTCCTCCAAATAACTGCAGAGTGAGTGCTCTGCATCTGTTTGGATTTAAATGTTGGAATAAATCTCTAAAAACAATTTAACTTTCTAGAAGAGTTTTCCATTTGGTTGATGGCTTACACATTTGATATGATGTACTGCAAGAGCAAGCTCTAAGCAGCAGCTGCTACAGACTGATATCTCTGAGCCCTGTGTCACTCACTTTCCAACCAATTTTACATGAACAGAAATCTTTGAGCATGTGTTCATTTTATGTTTATATTTGTCCTGCTTATGCATGAAGTTTTTTCTTAAATCAAGCTACAAAGGAGTCCAGTAAGATTGTGTGTGCAAGTTTGGAGTAGCAGGAGCTCATGGAATTTCCTGCTAAGTACTCGGAAGAGATAACCATCTGACATCCAGATAACCACCCCTTGCTTCTCTCAAACATTTGTATGTGAATGAATACTTTTTTAAATATCAGGAAACAGTCCAGGAGAATACGTGAGTAAGCAGGTAGGTTTTGGCTGAAATTACTCTTCTGGATACTTTTTAAGCCTTTTATGTAAAGGGGTTGCTGTGCCTATTTTCTTATGGAATTGCTTTACAGGAACCTCCCAGCATGCTATTGGGGTTCTCAGATGAGAGTTTTATACTGTTTGACAGCTGCACTAAAAACAACTGCTTCCTGTTAGGCAAGATGCTGGAAGCACTAGGTAGGGTCCTTTTTTCTTTCTTCCCTTTTTTTTCTTTTTTCTTTAAGCTCTGAAATCTGAGGGTCATTTGCTTATGGTGGGTAGAAATTGCACAAAGCACCTGGAGCTTGAATTCAGAAGACTGACTGTGCATAATCTTGTTTAGGACACATCAGCTCTTGCCTGACACCCTTCCCAGGAGACAGAGATGCTGAAGTGTTTATCTCAGTGGCTGCTGAAGTCTTCTCCTTTGGTTGTGGGCAGGAGACCACCCTTTGTGTTGCTTTTTAGGGGGCAGTAAAAGGGAAGTGATGCCCATCTCAGGTGATTTAAGTAATTCTCAGGGAGGACCTGTGAGGTTTGTCACTGGGTACCTTGATGCTTTTTGTGACAGGTATTAGCTCTGCAGCCTTAAAACACTGTTTAGGATTGGACTCCCAAGTGCTTTTTCTTGTTGGTGTCAGGCTTTGTTCTCATCAGGCAGAGTGGTGGATCCTGTCTGTCACCTTGGTTTGACCATCTCCTCACACTTTGAAAAGATCCCAAGAAGCTGATCTAGAGTACTGAAAGCTATGGATTGGCAATTATTCTGCTGAGGATTTTTTGGTGGGTGGGATGGGAATCATGGGTACAGTTAAAATTGGTCCTGATACAAATACCAGCAGCTCTTTCTGATGTTAGATTTAGAAATGTAATGATACTGTATTTCTGCAGCCTTCAAAATGGTATCAGAGTAGCTCACCAGCAGCAGAACAGGTAACTGTCTGTGTAGAAGATGTGGAAAGATGCAATTAAGAAGTTTAAGTAAAAGACATCTTAAGTGGTTTCCCAAAAGTAGTGTTGAAGCAGCTGAAAACTGAGTCTGAGACAAGTCATTCCAGAGTGCTGTGACCTTGCTTCCCAGAAAAGAGTCAGTTTATCTCTCTGAAGCTGTTAGGAGTGCAGCTGTGAATTCTGAAAGTGCAGTCCTAACTATCCCCAAACAGCCTGAAAGGGCTTTCTTGTTGTTCTCAGCCTGAAATAATCATAGTGATTTCCCTATGTAAACTCCCGTTTCCAGGGATTGGTTCACCTAATATATTTATATGCACATACTCTTAAACTCTCAAAAAAATAAACACCTAGTACACTCTGCTCCTTGTACAGAGCTGTGTAGCTTTCAAAAGCAGAATTGCAGAAATACTGCCATTTGCACTGCAGTGAAGCAAACCTTCCCTTCTTCCTTGCAAAAGTGAGAATGAAAATGCTTTGGCATATAGCTTTGATTTAAACTGAAAAGCCTCTGGTTTTCAGAGCTGCTTTTAAAGCAAAGGGCTACTTTGGCTTTTGATCCTCTTAAGCTGGGTTATTTGATGTGAAAAACGTCCTGGGTACTCTGCTGCAGAGGGGAGCAGCTTTTCAGTTCTCTGTGTGTGGTTTCAGAAGAGGGCCTGGCAGAGTGTGGGGTGGTGGGGGGCTCGGGGGGGGGCTGGTTGCACAGCTCTGTAAATAAAGGGGCCTCTATTTCTTTGGATTCTTTTGCCGGAACTAAATATCATGATCAGTGAAACTCTTACCTCATTAAAGGAGCGAGGCAGGCTCCTCCAGCGTATGCGCAGTGCTGCAGTGTGGTTTGTTCTGAGCTGATTTGCTGAGCAGATAACGGGAGTTTTAACCTAAGAATGGCATGTAATGTATGACCTTGGCTTTTGAAAGGTTTATTTTTGTTCTTTTGACAAAATAAGGTTTTAATATTAAATATGGGGTTGGATTTGACTTGGCAGATACCAGAGCCTCTATTACTGCTGTAGTCATAATATTAAACTATCTGATGTGTGCCAGTGAGCATGCAGCAAGCCAAGAATTTTTCCATCAGTGTTTATTTTTCTGAAAACTTACCCAGTTGCTTTGCAGTTGGGTTGGCTAAAAAGGTGATGTACCCTTAGGTTGGAGGGAGCAAAGTGGTGGTGGGCACAATATAGTCCATGTAGACTCTTTATACTTAGCATCTTTAGTTTTGGGGCAAAATAGGGGTTCCCCCTCCTCCTCTTCCCCTTTGTGTTTTAGAAGTGTTTAGAAGAAACTTTCACTCAAAACTCCAGGGTTCACCAGAACCAAGATATAAAACAAACTTCGTGAAATATTCAGATCTGTTAGTACAGAAATTTAATGCTGTACTGCAGCTTTCAGTCTATGTAGTGGGGCCATGCAGGGATACAAAATAAAAAAATTCTGAGCCTTTCTCCCTGCACATGTTCCATGTCAGACCATCATCTTACTGTAAAGCTGAGATGCTTTTGGACTGCTGTGCTGCAAGAATTTGACTGAATAAATTACCTGTAAAGCACTTCAGTGTTGAGATGCTGAACTAAGCTCCAAAGTCCTTGCTCTAAATTGTCTGTAGTTTGAATTGGTTACCGTCAGATTTAAGCCACTACCACCCTTCCCCCCACCAAAAACCCCCAGTAAAACCCAAAAACAAACCGAAAAAACAAAAACAAAACAACAAAAGCACCCAGCCAACCTAACCATGACCAGAAAAACCTACACCAAAGCTATAATCTCGTTCCTCACTTCCCTAGCTCTCAGAGAAACTAGCCCCAAATAGTGCCAGAATCGAGTTTCTGTAGATCAAAGGCTGTAGTCAAAGCATGTTGCCTCTGCAGCTGGCACAGGAGTTGTGTCAGGCTGACCTGCTGGGAATGCTTTCCACTGGAAAGGGAGCAGGTTGGTGCAGGTACAGATAGCAGAGAATGTGGGGAGATCTGTGGAAGAGTTCATGGCTTCCATGGGCTTTACCAACATTTCTTCCATCTGCGTATTGTTACCCTTTCACCCTTTTTTTTTTTTTTTTGTGGAAATGAGGTCTGGTCTTTCTGTTCTGGAAATATTCTTAGGGTTTTTAGCTTGTTCATTGTCTGGCTGGATGACAGTGATTGATTTTCTAGAAATTTTCTGGAAAATTGGGGGGGGGGGGGAGGGATTTGGAACTTACAGGAAGAAGCACAAGTTTGAAAATCTGCAAGCCTGCAAGGTGTGGTGGGGTTTTTGTCCAGCTTCTTGTCATCCTCCTAAGATAATGCTTAAGCAGTTTAGACCTACTCTGAAAGGAGAAGACTGCCATGAGGACAGAGTGTTTCCACATGAGGAGTATCTCTGTCCTTGTGAGATACCATTTGTTCTGTCTTCCATTGGCACATGTATCTGGAGATCTTGGGTTTCTAACTGGAAAAATAATTTCCCATACTACTTTCCTCTCCACTAGCAGACTGATGCATCCTTATCACAGATTTTGAAGCTGGGGCCAGTGTGAGCACTTGTGGTAAAAAGGATATCTGTAAGAAAAGCCAAGCTGCATAACTTGGCTATTGGATAACAAAAGCAAAACCTTTGGAAAAAATACTAATAAAATTACTATGCTAATTACATTCTGAATATTAATATTTCTGTCTGTGAAAGACCTGTCTAAATTAAGCATAAAGTATTTCCAAAGTAATCATGAGTATTCAAAGCCACATATGTCACAATTTCCTCAAAACCAGATTACCAAGCTAAAATTAAATAGCTCAAAGACTTTCACTTTATTGACTGTTACCTCAGAACAGCTGCAAAGTGCAGGTGAATTACATGTTTTTAAATTTTCCCTGTATTTTCACCAACTTGTGACCATTAATTATTCAAAAACATTTTAAGTCAAATCTTTAAATGAAAATCTCTTAGATGCAAGTAAAATTCTTCTAAGTTTTAACTGTTAATTTTAAAATATAAGCATTGTATGCTGCTGCATTTTCTGAGTGTTCTTTGGAAGGTATGTCTTGAATCTTTGGGGATTTAAAAAAAATCTTATAATGGAAGTAGCTTAATGCTTGTTTCCTTACCTTTTTTTTTTCTTATTTAGTAGTTCTCTGTTTGAGTCACACTGCCATATGAACAAATCCATTTAAGTAATGTTGCCTGTCAGCTTTACTGCTTTGTGACTACTGGTATGTTGTGACCAGCAATGTTCTCCTAAGTACAAGTGTTGCTTTAGACTTGATGGATACTCACCTAAACACTTCTGTTATTCAGTAATTTTCGTATGGATCAATGTAAAGCATGTGTGGTCTTCTTTAAACAGTTATTTTTGGGAAGCAGAGATCCAAGAGGTTAAAAAAAAGCCCACTGAACTCTAGCTCATTTCATATTAGAAGTAAAGCTGTGTTGTTTCAGAACATGCCTTGAAAGGAGGAATTTCAATAGGGAGCCATCTTACTTTCCAAAAACTATAGCTGTGAAACATCAGCTCGAAGGCTTTTTGTTAACTTTGATCTTTCTTAGAACTGACCCATTCATAATGTGTTTCAGTTTCTGGTTTATGCTTTTTTTTCCTGGAATCAGTTCTTGAAAATTATCCACTTTGAAGCATTTTTATTTCTCCCTTTAAGAAATATTTATTTTTTCCTTTACTAACTGATCTGTGAAACTAATAAAATACTTTAGGTATGCTGGTTGTCCCAGATACAACTTTGCATTTGTGAGGCTGCCACTGTCCTGTATCAGTCAGGTAGATCTGCACATGTGGTTACAGAACACAGGATCCAGATTCCACTCCCTGGATGGCTGGTTCTGTGAGGAGAATGCTTCTCCTTTTTCCATGGTCCCAATCTTCAATCCTGCTCTGGTTACAAGAAGTGTGTCATGAGTTTTTATTTTTCATTCCCTCCAGGTTTACAGGAACAGATGGACCGAGTGGTTTTGGGTTTGAGCTGACGTTCCGGCTGAAGAGGGAGACGGGGGAGTCGGCGCCGCCCACCTGGCCTGCAGAGCTGATGCAAGGCTTGGCCAGATACGTCTTCCAGTCAGGTACCACGGGGTCCATACAGGCCTTGCTTCTTCGTGCTCTGCTTCTGGAGGGCCACATCTGTTACAGGGTGTGACACTTGTCTCACCAGCACCCAGTCAGGTTTTGGGAATTGTCTTTGTGTGGGAACCCAAAAGAGTGTGTTCCTTCCTGCAGCCCGGCCTGCAGGGACAAAATCAATTGTTGTTCAGGTTACTGCAAATCTGAGTATTGAAAAGCTGAAGTTACATAACAGTCAGTAACTATAGGAGGTCTGCCCAGTGACTCTTTCCTGCATAGCTGGGTTCACAGAATTGCAGAATCACAGAATGAACTAGGTTGGAAAAGACCTTTGAGATCAAGTCCAACCTATGACCTAACACTCCTCATTAACTAAACCGTGGCACTGAGTGCCACGTCCAGTATCTTCTCACAGCAAGAAAAACACATTTGATTATCCTGAATGGCTGAGGAACAGCCATCTGATAAGGTCTCACTTCTCAGCAGAGCTTCCAAAAACATTGGAGCTCCATCACAGGCAAATCCCTTCCCGTGGTCCTGCAGCCAAGCAGTAGCAATGCATATGGACATGGTGTTGTTGAGATGTGAAAATGTAAAAGTTGTAAGGAATGCTAAGGCCTGGGAGGGCCAAGGAATTAACAGTTGTCAATCATTACTGCTGGTGGAGAATTGCCAGAAAACTGGGAACCAGGGTACCTACAAACCATCCTCTTGCACTATTCTTTCAGTTTCATTTACATCAGCAGATTGAATGTTACTTTTAGTGCCAGCACATGAAAACATGTGCAATGGATGATGGCTAATGTTCTTGAAAGGCACTTTCCAGCATCACAAGATCTGAGTGACAATATTTAAAGAACATTTTAAGTTAATTTGAGGTCCTTTACAGGTAAAGTACCTTGTAAATCATTGATTATTGAATTTGTAGCATTTTGTACCTGCTGAACTAGTTAATAAATTGCTCAGTAACTTCTGATTCTGCTGATGATTTTCAGTCAGCTGGCAGAGTCTCAAAAGAAAAAGGTCTGGGTAAGAACAGGATTGCTCTGCTAACTTCTATGACAAATCTGAGCAATTGCCAATCTTTTGGGTATTTTTCTAAATATTGGTAGACATAGTTCAGTGCCAGCCCAGATTATTGCTTGTCTTTTTGTAACATTTGCTATGTAGCTGTCTTCCCCAGTTACCGTCCAAAATTTGTCTCACTTTTCTGTCTTGATTTTTACAACTGTTAAGCGTCTAAATCTATGAGACTGTCATGATATTTTACTTTGTTTGAAATTCCCATCCTGCCTAAATTGTATTGCATAGCAGCTTTTTGCTACTGACCATCAGGGATGAATTCGTACTCACGTTTTCTATGCAATGATTGCAGGATCTGAAGAAAACATCTGAATCTAAAGTCTCCCTCTTAGATACAAAGTAACGTATGTGTTATGTGTTAACATATACTAAATATCCTGCATCCCATTTGAAACATTTTAAATTTCCTAGTTCAGGCCAGTTCTCACAGCAGTTGCTTGTTGGTCACTGTGTTTTCATTGATGAGAGGAGGTCTGCTGAGTGAAATGGGATTTGGAAGGGTACTTAAGGGCAAACTTCTTGGTGACTAAGTTGGCAATCAGGGCAGAGACTTCCCTTGTTTGGTTTCTGCCAAAATGCAGTCCCATCTTTTTGAGCCTCAAAGCCAAAGAACTGTTCTTAGAATGAAAAGAGTGGTTGTGCCCATGCTTATCAATCTGGCATGAACCACCCTCCAGTGTTATCTTCTGCTTATCCATGCTGCTTTTTACTTTATATCCACCATGACTCTTTAAAGGTGCACTGAAACTCATCCATGCTGCTGGATTCTAGCCTCTGGGTGTTTATTTTCAATTTGCCTTAAGAAAAACAACAGTGTATGAATCATAAATTGACTTCTTTCTTTGACTATGTAATTGGATATGAGCCAATACCATGCTTATCATACAATGGGCAAACCACATGCTGGGTTACCTTAGGAAAAGCATGAGCAGCAGATAGAGGGAAGTTATTACCTCTTTGGCATGGCACTGAGAAGGGCTTGCTTAAAATATTGTGTCCTGGTTTTGGCCTTTAAGAGATACTGAAAATCTGGAGAGTGTTCAAGGTGGTCAGGGTTCTAGGGCATGTGAGCCATGAGGAAAGCTGGAGGGAGCAGGGCCAGTTTAGCCTGAGAAGAGAATGTGCAGGGTGTTCTAATTGGAGCCTACAGCTGTAGGGAGGGTAGTTACAAGATGGTGGGGTCAAGCCCTAGGTAGTACATCAAAGGGCTACAGCTCTGAATTGCAATATGGGAGGCCCTGGAATAGCTTCAAGGAAAACTTGCTCACAAGGAGAGTGGCAAAGGACAGGGAATGGTTTATAAGAGAGGTGCTGGAAGTCTATTCCTGGAAAGGTTCAGGAATGGCTTAACAAAGCTAAGTTGGTCCTGATCTAGCGTTGGGGATGGCTCCACTTCAAATAGGGAGGCTGGACAAGTGACCTGCAAAGGCTCCTTAAAATATCACAGAAGTGTTGGATTTTGGGCCTTTTTTTCCATGCTGCTTTATACTCTTCAGCAAGCAGCTGTGTGTTGTCACTGACTGTTACCAACCATTCCTTGCCTTGTATAAAACAAATCTGTATGCTGTGCAACAAGTGAAAAAATTCTAGTTTTATTTTAGTACAAATTTGATTATCACATACCTCTTTGAGAAAGAATTTTCTCAGGCTAAAATCATCTGGTTAATAATAGACATCACATTAATCCTGACAAGATTATGCATTTAAAAGTAAGACTTGTAATGGGGCCTATTTTATCATGTTTCTTCTTGATCTTTCAGGGCAATGCCAGTTAACCACAGCTAATTTTCTAATTTAGTCAAAGATCTCTCACTCCATTGCTCTGCAGAGTCTCCAGTACTTCTACATCTGACGTGTCCTGCTTTATTTTGTTCTACTCCCTTGAGCTGTCTTGTCTCAGAATGGCAATGTCCAGAGCCGTTCTCCCTTATGTCACTCCTGGGTAATCAGGCAGCCAGTCCTCAGCAGTTACTTTCTTTTCTGCCTGGTAGAGATTCCCCCAGTTTGACATTCTCACTCTGCAGAGCCAAGTGAGCTTCTGCCATTGTTTTTTCTCATTTTTTACAGGACTTCTCTATTCAGATGTTGAAACTTTAAAACTGTGAAGTATTTGAAGGGTTGGTTCTTCTGAAGCCCATTGGGCATGAAGCAGGCTGTGGCATGACAGCATTGTTTTACATGATGAAAGGTTTCTTTTTGATCAAGTTCTTTCTGACTGTAGTGCTTAGAGCATTTGTCAAATGAAACTCTGGTAAGTGTTTAACTCTGGTGTATGTACTTTAATGTCGTCCTCTTTGGTTGTTTAAAAAAAATAAAACTATGGTGTATCTTTAATATTCCAAAGTAGCCTTAAAAACATTTGAAGAGCTGAAACAACTGAAGTAAAACTTAAAAATCCACTCTGAACAAGAAGCAAGAAAAAGAATAAAATCAGCAGAAACTTTTTGGATGGGCTCCAAGCACTTTTGCATGTCAGAAAATTGTTATGCTGAAAGCTGTACTAGGAGCTAAATTCTTATCTCTTGATAAAAGCCAACTTTTTAGTTATCATAGAGGTGTGCTGCTGAGTCCAGCTGAAGCTGGGGGAGAGTAAGGTGTAGTCATACTCCTGCTGAGCCTGAGCATTTTCAGGTGGTGACAACTGAGTTGAATATTCACCTAGCAGCTACTGCTGTCCTAAATATTATTCCTGTGTATTGCAATTGCAAAGCATGTTTCATTGCAAGTGATGGATTTTTCTAACAAATGTTTCTAGGCAAATGAGTGTTGCATTCCTTTGTTTCTCACTCTCCTGCACTGTGGCAGTGCTTTAGAAAAGCAATCTTCTGCATTGAATTTCAGACCTCTTTCAGCCTTGGCTTCTCTGTTCACTGTAACAAGCGCTTGGTGCTTTTGATTAAAGGGCAGTACTTACCCTCCTTCAACAACACCAAGCTTTCAAGTCTCAAAGAGTTTTATTTGTGGCTTTATCTGTTCTTAATTTTTTCACTGTTTGACCATGACCACAAATTCCAACTCTGTTAGTTTTAAAAAATCCCCAAACCTTCAAACCTTGAAAATGAAACTTTGCACAATTCCGTGACCTTAGCTTGTCATGGTTCATGGGTGTACTGCAAATATCTCATGGTAGAACAAATTTATACTTCAATTCAAATGAAAAGGAAGAAACGCTCTTCCTACAGAAAGCTTATCCAGAGCTTACAACAACTGTTAACTCTTTATGTACTACAGTACCAAGACCCTTAATCACTACACTATGGTTTGTGTTTTCCTGAAATTAAAGTTTGCATTTTTTTTTCTCTCTAGGATAAATTTATGTTGTTTTCAAGGGTCTGTCTGATATGTGTGATGAGGGCAATATATTGATGTAGCATGGGAACAAGTACATGTGTGTATTGAACTCTTGCTGCTTCCGTGTTTTTAGTCTGAAAGAAAACAGCTGCAGCTGTCAGGTACGGGTTTGGAGAAATGGTCATGAAAACTCATCATGCAGAAAGCCTGAAAATAATGATGTGGCATATGTCATGGTTATATTCTCCACAATGCACAAGCTGTGGTGGGGAATGAGCCCTAAGCATGAAGAGCATGTCCGTGAGTTAGAAGCTTGCAGATTGGCTGAGCTTGATGACATTTACCCCAGAACATATCAGCATGAGCAGGCTGAGCCCCTGCTAGTTTAGGGGACACAGGTAGCACCACAGGAGACTGGAAAACTGGCAAATACTGTTCTTCACATCCCATTAAAAAACCTGTATCAAAACCAAAACAAACTCCCCCCAAAAAAAAAACCTCAAAAAAAACCAAACAAACAAAAACCAAAAAACAAACAAAACCCCAAAAAAAGCATAACAAAAAACAAAAACAAAACAAAAAACAAATAAAAACAAAAACCCAACAAAAACAACAACAACAAAAAAAAACAACAAAAAAAACCCCACCAAAACAAAACAAAAAAAAAAGTTTCTAAGTGGTCAATCAGATTTCAGGTCTTAATAAACTGCTAAGAGAAACAAACCATCCAGAAGGCATCCACAGAATAATGGATGTTCCAGCATGGATTTATCAACAATAAATCAGAAGAAAGTAAGTTACGTAGGAAGCAGTGAATGTTCATTACCTTGATACTACTGAGACTTTTTACATTGTCCCAACAAGTGTGTGAATGAGCTATGACTCTTACATTGAAAGTGGGGCTCAGTGGGATTAGGGGATCTGATGGGGGTCACAGACCTGCAGCCATGAGCCAGCAGGTACCTTGGCACCTGCTGTCCTGCCATACCCCCCAGGCCTTGGCTTGACATCTCCTGGGGTCCAGAAAGCTTCAGAGTAGTAGCCTCAGTGACTCTTTGCTTGCCAACATGTTTTCAAACATTCTTGACACAGGCCAGTTTCTGTGTGTAAAAAGGAAAAAACCAAAACAAGCGACCAAACTCAAAACCTAAAACAAACTCCTTGCTTCCTTGAATACAAATGAAGCTTCTCTGGCTTGTTTGTAAAGCTGTTTGTTTCTTCCCAGGAGGATGACTAAAGCCAAATAAAATGTGCCAGTAATTCATACACATTTTTCCCTGACTGTACCCTTATCTTTTTCTTCCCAACCCCAGGCCGATTTATTATTCTCTTCTGGTTGCTATGGCTCTGGAAAATATATTTTTTTTTCTATCATCTGTTTATAATATTGACCCGTTTCCAGTGTAGAGCTGGCCTGTCTCCTCTCTAGTATTCCAGGATTTTAGATTAAAATTGTATGGAGATTACTGTGTTTTTTAGCTCTACAAAGAAGTATAAATCAGCATCAATTTCAATTCAACAGAACCTGTTCTGCAGTGTGAATGCTGAAATTGTAGCACAGTAAATTGCTGTAGGTGAACAGGACACTCAACCAAGTGTGCAGGGGCTGCATGCCTTTATTCTGCAAAGGGGTATGGAAACATGAAGTCACTGGTTCCAATTTAACCCAAGTTTGTCATGGCCAAAAACTCTCATCATCTGATAGTTATTCAGAGGTCCATGAGAAATTGGTTGGGTTTTAGCCTAATTCCTCTTAGATGTTTCCCATAAAACAAGCTGTTCTGTGAGCAGCAGCTCAGATCGAGCCTGGGCCTTTGCATTTTTGTGCAGTGTCCTGCACTGGTGCAATAAATCCCCTTCTCCCCATAGTGCTGCCTTTGAGCTCACCTCCCCAGTACTTCTCATCCCTCCCCCATCTAAGCCAGCCTTGTCAGATCCCCTGGCTTCCAGCTGGGACGTACGTGCTGTGAGTGGTACCAAATGATGTGCTGGCTGACAAAACAAACCGGTTGCTGGTGTGCAGAGTGGTTGGCTGATGAGCTGGGCACAACAGGCAGCTGTCAAGCTCGTGCTTTGGTCCCTAACCTGTAGCTGGCTTCCTCTGGAGCTGCATGGCATTGCTGATGTTGTTGGCAACAGAATCGCCAGATGTAACTCTTGTAAATTGTTGTGAAATGCATTGCAGCGAAGTGCTGGCTGCAGATAGACCTGGCCTTTTTACTCCCTGTTGTAGATCTGAGTTCCCTTAGTTAAAGTAATGCAGGTCCTCTCTGCAGGCTTGCAAAGCTTAATATTAAGTCAGTTTGTATGACTGTAATTTTTGGGACCTCCAGAGCCCAATGCTTTTATCCTCACTTGTGATTTTACCCAGCTCTCTTTTGTGGGTGGCCGCAGAGGCACAAGCTTGCCAGTCCTTGGAAAGCAGCTTTGCAGTGGCCTTGGCCATGGCTGAGGTTTCCCTGGCTGTGAACTAGCACCAGCTGGTGGCCTGTCCTTCCTCTCTTCATCAGAGTGCTGTCAGGTGTGGGTGGTAAACTGGGAGGGGGCATAGAGCAGGGACACAGCTGTGAATGCCACCACATGTGTGGTGTGCCTGTTCTTCCTGGCAGCACAAATGCAGTTGCATGGCCTTAGATTTTGTGGGATTACATTGAATTCACTTCTCTTCCTGTTTCCAGCAGGTGTTGCCCCTTTACAATGGTGGAGGCACCCCAGTGCCAGACTCAGCCCTGCCTTTTGCCTTGGAGCACTGTCACTTCATCAGCCACTGATGGGATAAGCTGGCCATTGTTTTTGCTTATTTGTTATGGTTTTAGCGAGTAGCATCTTTCTGGCCTTTGTGACTTGCTAGGACCTTAGGCGACACTAGAGAATCTCTTCTCCATACATTTAATTCAGCTGCAGTATAGAAAAGCCCCTGCAGCCCTTTGGCCAGGTTTGAGAAGTGCAGGATGATTTCCCAGGAACATGAGAGGAAGGGACCAGCACCACTGCTGAGTGACATTGCCTTTTGCTTCATTAGCACGGGTGCTCTGAAGCAGGGCTGGGCATGAGGCTTCTCCCAGTCAGAAGTGCAGGAGTAGGAAAGCATGACTGGAACCCCAGGAGTTTCCAAGGACACCTGCACTCTCATTTTACTTGGAGGATGAAAAGTCTATGTCTTATATTGTCATTAAGCTAGTTATATAATATAGATTAAAGTATTTTCTTCCCTACCTCTCTAATCTCCCACAGTTTGGGCTTTTTTCCTCTCCTGCAGTTTGTCTGGATTCATGGTTATTTCCTGTGTCTTGCTGTGGAAGCCACTGTTGTCTCTCCAGCTTTTCATTCTTGGCTGGGAACAGGTCTCTGACCTTTTCCAGCCCCAAAGGATAGGTTCACACTAAGGCACGGAGAGACTTTGCCAGGAGCAAAGGCACAGAAAGCCTTTGTTGCTTATAAAAGACTTTGTTGAAATAGAAGGAAAGCTGTCTTCCCCTAGACTGCTTTACTGATTACATAGTATTTCCAGGCAGTAAGTGAGGGATCTCAGTGCTGCCTGAAAGAGAAGGCTTGTTAGTAGCTGCTACTGCGATTTAGATAAAGTAGGTTTAGGCCCAGTTTGAGTTGGCGAGATTTCAACTGATGCTGTCCCTTTTAATTCTGTCAGCTCATGTCCTGTTCCTGCCTGGGAACTGAACTTGGCTTGTTGTTTTTCAGCTGTTCAGTACAGTTCATTCAGTTACTTTATTTAAAAAAAAGGAAAAGGAAAGCGGGTGGGAATTTGTCTTCTCTCTGTGTTTTACATCAGTCCACATGCCCTGGTGCTGCTCTCAAAGGGTCGGGGATGGACAGAGCACCAAGGCTTGTAACTTTGATACATGGTTATACTTCGAAATGCACAAGTTATTTTAGCTTTCATATGGCAGGTGGGCTGCTATTGGGAGAGGGAGGGAGGGAAGAAGCTGGCACAGAGACCTGCAGGAAGCTGTGTGACACATCTCTGTGCAGGGCTGCTGCAGCAGCCCAAGTGGCAGAGGGACAGCCAGCAGGCCCTACGCCCAGGGACGCCTGGATGCTGGCCCCGAGCAGGTGTTTATCCACAGTGCCTGCAGTTCAAGATCAGGGCTGATCTGGCTGTTTTCTGCCCAAAGTGGAGGGGAGCCAAGCTCTCTGCAGGAAGCCTTTTTTTCCATCCTACCCAGAGCCTCCCCACTGTAGGGGAGTGAGGAGGAGCCCACATGTTGAGACCAGCAAGCTCTGTGAGGAAGAATATCTCCTAACGCTGGAATAAAGGAAGCAGGGGAGAAGCTGCGCATGGTGAGCCCTGCCTTGGATAAAAGCTCTGTCCCCTGTTCTGAAGGAGGAATGCAGGACAAAGGACACAGCACAGGGAAGGCAGAAAACTCCCCCTCCTGCTGGTGTGAGGTCCTTTGGCCTCTCATATACAAGGTCTTTGTCCCACCCAGCCTTTCCTGGGAAACGGAAGCAACTGCTTTAGCAGTTAAAAGCTTCTGCAGAGAACAGTATTGCCTCCTCCTATGGAGGAGCTGAAAGCAGCAACACAGAGGGATTGTTCTGCAGTTACAAGAGCATCCTCTCTCACTGCCTGTGTGCAATTGTTTGGGATGCACAGAGGAGAGTTTGAAGGTTACGCGTACTGAGTAGCCTTCTGAAAAGGACTGTGTTTTCCCTTGGCAGCTGCCAAGCCCATGTTAGATGAAACTGCAGAGTAGAGTAACTGCAGATGAACTGCAGAGCTGGAAGTTGGGTTCACTGTTACATATCCACCTTCTTACACATTCTATTGAAGATCTGTGCAGCAAGTGGTGCTCAAACTGTGCTTTCTGACTAACCCACTCTGCCTGTGAGAGTGGCAGTGTGCAGAGCTCATTACAGATCATCTTCTGACAGCCTCAGAGCCAAAGATCCTTTGCAGCAGCCCGCTCAGCCAGGAGGCAGCAAATGGGCACAGCAGGGGAAGTGTTTTGTTCTTGGTGGGAAAGAGAAACTGGGAGAGAATATTCAGAGGTTGTGGGCAGCCCAGAACCTGAGGGAAGTGGACTCTTGTGCTTTTTGATTTAAAATTAGGGGCTTAAAGGAGTGTTCTCAGAACATTTGGGATGGTATTTCAAATGGTGCTCCATAAACAGGCTGTCCATTTTGCATTTGAACCATAAATACAACCCTTGGAAAGGAATAAGTGTGTTTTTCTTGCAGTGCAGTAATGGGTTGGTAGAGCTCAGTGGTAACTATTTTATGCAAGTATGTGTGAATGCAGAGTTTTTCTGTTTCCTGCCCTTTGGCCTCCTGCTTTCCTAAAGTAAAACAAAAGTTTGGCCTGTGCAAGCTTTAAATTCCTGAAAATTTAAGGGAAAATAATCAACCACTGATAAACATGACACAGTGCTCTCTTGAAGACCTCTGCCCTCTTGTCCATTACAAGTCCCAGAACTAATGCCTGAGTAATTAGAACCTTTCTCTGAAAGGGTTATAATGTGATAACTTTGTGAATGTTTTCTCACAGACCATCTCCCCTTTCTTGCAGTTTCTTAAATAATTTTGCTAAAACAGATATCCTGGTGCAGTCTAAGAGTCTGTCTGTCAGATGTCTGTGCTGTGAAGGCTATTCAGAGAAGCTGCTTGTGCGTTCTTTGGGTTCTTCAAAGGCAGATCCTGCTTTTGCCTTCCTTCAAGCTCCTTGAAAGCTCTTCAACAGAAGTGTCTTATAGATGCATATCTAGGGGAAGACCACAAGTGACTGTACAAGCTTATGGTGCTCATGGGTCCATTTAAATATCCTCCCTTCTCAGTGGCCTGCACATGTGCAGGTATGCAGGAGGTCCAACAAGGAAAAAGGTTTTTCCCTGCTGCAGTTCTGTTCCCTTCTGTTCCCTGAGGACATTTAAATGTTGCCAAATGCTGTGGGCACCAGTCTTTGTTCTAGTTGCACCTTGATGGGAAACATTCAGGTAACTGTAAAACATTCTGGCTTTCCTGTGCCAGAACTCAGGATAAAGTTTGTAAATGACAGGTAAGTGTCTCTTCAGACTGGTCATGTGGGGCCGCATTATGTGTAAATAAACTGTCATTAAATACGTGTTTTGAACTGAGTCCTTATCTGACAGGAGATCCTGCTGTATAACATCCTTTCTGGCTCCTGGGGCTCCACCCCATCCTGAGGCTATTCACTTTTTGAAACTGTTGATGTAACTACCATCCTTTAAAGGGGTGCTGCAAAATGCATCTCCTTCAGGTGAAGGGTGCAGAAAACTGGTAGCAGTGCTACTGGGCAGGGGTGGAAGGGTCTCTTGCCTGACCTGGAGCAAGCACATCACTCCTGCTCCCTTATGGTTGCTGGAACAGGAGGATGGAGAAAGTGAAAGGAAGACTGGGGGAGGTGAAAACACCCCAGCCCTGCAGTACCCAAGGGCAGTGGGTCTGGGTGATGGGATGTGGAGGAGCAAGAGCTTGGAGCAGCAAACTTCTGTGGGACTGAGGAGGAGCAACTCACATCTGTGTTCATTTTCTTTTTCTGCCATACTCAACAATGCCAGCTAAATCCTTTCATGCTGCCATGCCTTCTTCCAGCTTCCCCTTTCTGGAGGAGGGAGCCATGCAGATAAATCTGCAGATGGGTGAGAACTGTGTTGTTGCAAAAGCAAGGTGAGAGATGCAACCTGCCCTGGACGGGGCTTATACAGAGGGGGCACCAAACACGATGAATGTGCCAGCTCCTGCTGTTTGCAAGAGCTGCAGAAGCCTGAGGGGAACAGAGTGGAGGAGCTGAATGCAGTTGTGGGGAGGAGAGAAAGTGTGGGAGGAGGTGGCTGGAGGAGCAGGCTGTACAGAGTCAGGGAGAGGACAGGGGGCCCACCACTTGCAGAGGGTGGGAGTGTGCCCTGGGCACTGGAGTCACTTGCTGGGAGCCTGCTGAGAAATTCCCAGAGTTTGCAGTCATGGAAATTGTGTACACACGTAGCATGGGGCAGGAAGAAGGAGTGAGCCAGATATGCAGATCTGTAAGGGATGGAAAGAAATGTCTTGGAAAACAGGGGGTAGAAGAGGCTCAGAACCAAATTGGTTATTGTACAATAGCATTTAAATTTTTTTTTTTTTCTATATTGCTGCACTCTGCAGTGTGGCAGAAGGCATCTGGGTGCCTGGAGTCTACTTTGTGATAAGAAAAGCAGTATTTGTAACTCCATCAGTGGAAGCTGCAGTACAGTGAGACACATTTTCCACCATCCCACTGCCAATAGTAGTGGTGCCTCTAAGCACAACACAGATAAGTGAAGAATCACCTTGCCCTGCTGGTAATGTACCCTGGGAAGTTGTGGGAGGCTCTTCATTGGGCTTTCAGTTCAAAGAATTAAATTATCAAATAAGTTTGTCTGTGTTTGCATAAATTGATTGGGCTCTTTTGTGTGGGCTGTTTATTTTCCAGACTTAACACCCTGGAGCTGTGCAGTAATTATTTTTGTATTTTCAACCTGCAGAGCAATTTTTAGAAAATAAACTGCATCACGCTTCTCTGCTTTCTGAAACTGTCTTCAAACCTCAGAGGTCAAGCAGTCCTTACAGTACTGGTAATCTGGTTTTTTCCCTGCTATTTTTTTAAGGACCTTTTATCTAGGCCCCTTGTTTCTAAAAGCCCAATTTGAATCCCTGCAGTGGAGCTATTGTTTAATTGTTTTCCTGGGATTTAGTTCTTCCTAAGGGATCTTCTCTTATGCTGCATGTCTGCAGGAGGCAGCAGCACTGAGTGAATTTGCACCTCTTTGGAGTGCCAGGGCTGGGGCAGCTCCTGTTTCCAAGGCAGGAGATGAGGGGCAGCAAAATTGAACTGAAAAAGAAAAACAGGGAGGAAAAGCATTTTTTAAACATAGTGCAAATATGTCACAGCTTGGATTCTGCTAATTCCTTGTATATTCTTAAAACATGTTCATCCTGAGTTGAAAACAAAATTATAAACTAAGTGGCAGTGGGCCCCACAGATTATATCCCAATTAATTTTTCCCTTTACCAATCCATGTGTGCAGTTCTTTGTAGCTTAGGAAACTAATCTTGAGACTGAATTTAGCATTAATTGTCCAGTTTAATGTGGCTGGCAAATGAGTCTAAATAAAGTCCTTTTTTTTAATACTCTGTTTTTAAAAATTTTTCATCCATATAATGAGTTGCAGCAACAGTATTACTTTGAGATACTTAGGCACAAATTTCATCTTTAGCTTTTGTATTGATTTATTATAGCTAAAATCTTTGCATGCATGCTTATATTTATTATTGACCTAGTTAGAAATATATTAACTAGGTCTAGTGAAAAATATAGCTATTACATTTCAGCATTGGACTCTGTGTTTGCCCTTAGTTTCTCTCAATTAATTCTAGCTGTTTGGTCTGCAAAATGGTACTGAAAAACAGCTTCAAATCTTACTTGTGACAGATTGCCAGATTACTTTTTTTTTAACAAAGCCAGACTGAATATTAAAAATGTGTTGGAGAAAATGCATTTATATAATAAATTATACAGACCATACATGGGGTTATGGCAATGCAATAAATTATGTTGTTTCTGTAAGTACTGGATAAGCTGCATTCAATTTAAATGTCTGGCTGCATCACTGTCATGCTGGTCAGGAATTCACTGGGGGCCTTTTTAACATTCCTGCACCCATAAGTCAGGGAGTTAAAATCCTTCTTTGCCCTCAAATACACAATTTCTCTGAGTTATGCGGGCTGACATCTGTGACTCGCTGCCTGCAGTTTAGCTGAGATCTCTGAGTCAGGTTTGCAGCCAGTTTTCACACTGCTGAGCCCTGTGGATAGTGTAGGTCTGGCTCTGTGAGGGATGTGGTCATCTTGTTTGTGTGCCAACATCCCCCATGCCACACACTGATGCAAATTTACTGGGGTGGTTTTTTTGTTGGATTTTCCTTTTATTTTTTGACCAAGGTAGCAGAGAATTGCCAAGCATTGTGTAAGCATAGCTAAGCAACATCACTGCTCCGAGGGCATGATCCAGGTAGCCCTGCTTTTGCAGGGGACAAGCAGGACTGCTTCTTTCAACATCATCTTGCACATGTCCCCAAATACAGTGACCATGTACTGATGGCCTGGCTTTCCCCAGAAACAGAAGAAACAGAAACATGCTCTTGAAGGATATGAATAGCTGTTTTGCCAACACCAAGCAAATGTAGTTAGTGTACTTAGGGCTTCTCCCACTCTGTGCTGTGTCAGCTTCTAACTTGTAACACACTGTCCAGGTGGATTTATCTGGTTACTTACTCAGCCCCCTCTGTTGCTGATTTTAGCTGGCATTTGGAAGAAGGAGGTGTCTTAGAAGAGATACAGAGGAATGATCAGGCTGCAAATCTGTTCTTCTAATTTTAAAATTTATCTCAAGAATTATGTGGCGGGACCATGTCAGAAGGGACAAGTTTCTGGCCTCTGGATTAACCAGGGTGGTGCAATTTGAACTGTCTTGGAGCCAGACAGGCTGGGGACAGGAGTCTGCATGGACTGGAGAAAGGCTTAAAGTTGCCTTGCTCTCTTCTTGCTGGTGGAACAGCATCAGCTCTTTGTTTTCCTCCCTGAGTGGCCAATGCACATGCAAGAGAAGATACTGCACTCCCAGATGCTCAAAGACTGTTTGCCATCTGCTCTGGGTGCAGGGTAGCCAGCTCCCTGGAGATGTTCCCTGACTGACTTTCAGCCTGGAGCTGCCTTTAGGATGGAGTTCTCTCTCAGCTCCTGGTACTTCTCTAAGTTTGCTGTCCTTTTCCATTTACTCCCTGCGGTGATTAAGGGAGTAAGGACTTGTAGCAGGATCCCATATATGGAAAGCTGACAGGTTTAAAAAAGGAATTGAAAATACAGTGGGAAGCAATCTGTGTTTCTCTCTAGAGCTAGGTAACACCACTTGAGCATAGATTGCATGCATTATAATGTTTATGAAACATCCCGAGGCCAAGAATATGACTTGGTTTTATTTCTTTAGGCATGAGCTATATTTAGTCAAATTAAAGGAGGGAGGAGGAATTCACTCCAAGAAAATACATGAGCAAAGTTAGACAAAGAAAATTTACTAGTCTACAGTGGAATGATTCCCTCTGAGTTATTTCCCCAGTCCTCATTACAGAGCAGTGGGATAGTAAAGTTAGGAGAGATTGTGCTGCTGAATTATGACTGTTGCTGCATGAAGGAACCTCACCTGCTTTATGTGAGCTGTAAAAGAAAATTGATAATGGCATTTTAAAGGCTTCAAAATATGGGTGGCTTAACAGAGTGGTCTGGTATAACTGCTGCTTTTGCATAATAGAATTGTACAAGAGCTGGTCTATGGCAGATTTAGAGACTTTTCATTTTTGTAGAGCTATAGAGAGACTTCAGACTTGCTATTATAAATTATGAACTAAAATAGTAAGTTTGAATTGAAATATTTTAATAATTTCTTTGTTGACTTCTTATGAAATCAATACCTCCCCATAAAGCAGTTGGATTTCATGGAATCAGCAATCCTCACCAGGAAGAAAGAAAAGTCAGTGTTTTTTGTTAAAACATAAACTTGCAGGAAAAGAACCAGTTTCAAAATTGTGAGGATGAGTCACCTTGCTGTGCTAGATTTAAGGCTTGTTAGTTAGTGCCCCTTCCAAGCAGGAAGGGTGCAAGAGTCCCAGAGGGTTCTGTGAGCAAGCCTGTGTATTTACAACACATCCCCTGCTCCCATGGTAACTGCTGAAGGATATGAATTTATCCTGGGGCACATTGGGCACCTTAGCTGATCCTGGCATGGAGGGAACATGAAGCCACCTCAGATTTACCATGAGGGAGAAGTATTCAGCAGCAGTCAGCTTGTGTGCAGTAAATCAGAGCCTTAGTTTACACCTGAGGATTTGCTGATTTATCCATAGGCTAAAATAATTCGGATTTAACTTTTTAACATATTTTCCTTTAGTTCCTTTGCTTTTAATTTCTCCTATTGATGGCTAGATAATTTCTGTGCTTTGCCAGCTGTTATATGGATTTGACAATTACCTGGTCGGAACTTTTTCTGATGACTGTTGGTTTTGCTGTGGTCACCTAAGGAGACGAGGCTTATCCCGTTGTGATGTTCTCATCCCTGACTCTTTTGAAAACATGAATGTGAAAGGTAGGAAGGGAGGATACCGGATACTCTCCCTGTTTCCAGCATGAGGCAATAGAAATTATTATCTAGCCCTTTATTTCTGTAATTTCTTAGTTTTTGTGGTTACAAGTTATGTAATCCAGGCTGTTCTCAGTGCTGCAATCAGCTCTGTGCAAGAGCTGATCTTACATCCCCCATGGGTGACAATGCAGCAAGTGGAAAGCTGGGTTTCGGGGTGTAATACCAAATTTCTTGAACTCCCACAGGTTTTTATTTGGCTTCATGTTATTTGCAGAATTTTTTTGGTGTGATTTAATTGAGTAGTCAGTGTGAATTTTGTGGTGTTCGTGTGTATGCAAGGGAAAGGGAGATTTTCTAAGTGTTCAGTGTTCACATGGCCATAAACAGGTGGGTTTCCAGCAGAGACATTTGCATTTGAAAACCTGCTCTAACCGGGCTGGGCTTTCCCAGGAGAAGTAGCACCAACAGTGAAACACAGCGATCGATCAGCATAGAATTGTGTGAGCATTTGATGGGCAAAATGTTGTGGTATAAAGACAGGGCCCAAGAATAAGCTCTTTGTGGCTTTGTTTCATTCCTGAAAACTGTGACTGAGAGGCTTTTATCATTTTAAAAAAATTGATCAGCCACATTTTGTCTAACTTGGAAAATATCACAAGATATCCCTTGCAACATTCTAAGTGCTGTTTCTTTAACCAGATTTTGATACTAAAAAAATATATAATTTTTCATTTGTCTGCTTATATTTCCTCAACTCTAAAAGTAAAGTAATATTTGAACCAGTCCTTTCAGTCCCAGAGCTGGAAGCGTGTAATTTAGTGTACATAACGATAAACCCTTTGAAGCAGCTTGCGTTCACTATGTTTTCTTTCTTTCCTAATTTTAACTAAGGAAAACATTCCCTTACTTATCACAGCACTTCTGTTACATGCCTCATTTTTCAGGCTAAGTTCCTTATGGTAGTTAGAGTTTATTTTAATTTGTAATCAAATGAGCTGTCCAGGAAATTCATCTGAAAAAACATATATAAAGATGTTCAAACCCACAGCAATGGGGACACCCAGTGGAGGCACGCTGAGTTGCCCAAAATTACAGCCAGGAGCAGGCCAGCAGCTCCTCATCAGGGAGAGGACTGAAATATTTTTAACCAGAACAGTTCTGAGGGAGCTCTCATGAGTTTACCTGCCTGCTGCTGAGGGCTCCCTTGAAGCATCCTGCCTTTGCTGCCCTTGCACAAACCCGTGCTTGTCATGGCAATGAAAAATGTCTATTGGAGAAAAAAAAATCTGAAAGGATTGTTTTTACTAAAAATTACCATTAAAGGAATTATTAATAATAAATTTGGTCCTGATGCACAATTATTGCAATGGGGTGTACAAGCACCCAGTTCCTTGGTGGTGCTGTTTAATGTGACAGGGAATGAGTTGCAATTCCTGGCAATTCAAAAAGTTTTTCTCTTGCTATTGCAGACACTGCCATGTTCTTCTATTAGCCCTGTTTAAGGGGTGTCCTGTTGCAATGTGTTTGGAAGGGGATGTGGGAAGGTTAGGTGAAGATCCAGGACCATGGGGAGGGCACCTCTCTGAATTGTATCCTGCTCCTGTAGCATGGGAGATGCTCCAGTCTCGACAGACAGCAACTCAGATAACCACTGTTTGCACTGGAATTTCTAGTCCTCTTCCAGTGGGCAAGGCCTTCTTTCCTGCTGAGTTCTAAGTGTGGCCTTGGGAGAGACCACGGCAAGGACAGCAACCCAGACTGCCTTCATGGATGAGCTTGGTCAAGGAGAGGGGCACTGGGCCTGCCACTCACTTTGGAAGCAGGCAGGCAGTACTCACTTCATCCCTGGAGCACTACACCTATCTCAGAGGGCAGAATGTGGATTCCAGGTTGTTTGTTTGTATGTACAATAAAGTTCTGCTTGGACAAGCACAAGACCCAAGATAAAAGCAGTCAGCTGGGCAGCATTACCACACATGCTCCAGGAGCTGCATAGAGATGGATTGTGCTTTAATTGCTGTGAATGTGGTCATGGCTGGTTGTTTTACTTCTAGTTCGCTCAGAAAGCAAGCATTAGCCTTTCCTGCGGTGGGGCTGCATCAGACAGATGGGTTCTGGTGTGCCTTCTGGCATGCACTAGCTGTGGAACATGGGATTATCTGGGGTTTTGTCTTTCTAACTAGGAGGGGAGGAAAAGAAAGGAATGCCTGCCTTGTTTTGATGCAGTCTGTTCTGACATAGAATTAAATTTATAGCCTATTGGTTTTCTTATTGTTTGGGAAAGAAGAAACATATTAATTCTAATTCTGCACCAGAGCCGCCCAGACAACGGAGAGAGAGATTTTGACTTACACTATCACAAGATGGGCACCAGAATTTTTATTAAATATAGCAGGGTAGTATTTGTGTTTAATTCACATTTGAGAATATTTTCTCTGTGGCAGATTAAGAGCGTGAATTGCTATGGCAATAGGCATCCACTATGGCCTGCTGACTTTCTGTGCCTTCTCAAAAAAGGAGACTAGTAGTAAATGAGAGACAGGCTAATTTTATTTGCTAGTATTTCCTGTTGGGCTTAATATCAAAATAGGATGGTGGTTTTGTCCACAGGACTCAAGAGTGGGCAATTTTGAAATCAGTGTTGAACTCAGATCACTCAAAGAGACTCCATTTCTGTTTCAGGTGGTTCAGAGGCTCAGCAGAGCTGGCCAGGGGCAGTCACTGTGAACAGTCACCAACGACTGTCCCAGCCCAGGCCGGAGGTCCCTGCCTGGCAGCAGTCAGGAGCAGCTGCCAACAGAAGGAATGTTCTAGCAGACTTCACATACTAAATATTTCTTGTTTCTTTCCTTGCAGAAAACACCTTTTGCAGCGGTGACCACGTCTCGTGGCACAGCCCTTTGGACAACAGTGAGTCTCGAATCCAGCACATGCTGCTGACAGAAGACCCCCAGATGCAGCCCGTGCAGACTCCTTTTGGGGTGGTCACTTTCCTGCAGGTATGGCCCAGCCACCGTGGCTCCCACTGCCACCTCCTGGGTGTGCAGTGCAGC
Source organism: Melozone crissalis (assembly GCF_028551555.1). Classification (NCBI taxonomy): domain Eukaryota; kingdom Metazoa; phylum Chordata; class Aves; order Passeriformes; family Passerellidae; genus Melozone; species Melozone crissalis. The sequence continues at coordinate 13,183,584 of NW_026535797.1, read as the reverse complement.
TAACATTGCTTTGAGCTGTATAACTCAGATATTTATTATCCTGTCTTCAGTTTCAAATATGAGCATTGAAAAAAAATGTTGAGAGAAACAGTTTTAAAAGCTAATGTAAAGATAAATGAAAATTAATTCTATAGTAATATTAATAAGGGATCCACTGGTTTGAATGCCAGGAAGAGAAGAGTTTGGAGCAGGTCTTGGAGCTGTTTTAGCAGTACTTAAATGGCAGAAATGTAGCTTGCAGTACTGACACAAAGATTCTTTAGAGGCTGAGTTTTCCTGTATTGATCTACTGTTTAAGAAAGGTTCAGGTTTGCTTTGCAAAAGAAACACTAAAAAATTCCCTTGTGATTTAACTCTGCTGTTCAGCATGGAGAGCTTCTGTGGCCAAACAGGTTTGCTTGCTTTCCCAAAGTCCTTCTCAGCGATGCTTCTTAGATAGGAGCTGCTTTGGATATTTTTAAATTGCATATTGGGTTAATAGCCTTAGTGGAAGAGTGGCATAGTTTATGCCAACTGCTGATTTCTTCATGCTCTGTGGAAAAGCTTCCATCCTGTGGGAAAATGCAAGTGTCTGTATTTTACAATTTAAGCTTCTAGTTGCTCCCACTTGTCTTTGGCTGTAGTTGCAACATGTAAAAGGAAGTTCTGTTACCACAAAACCTGCACAAGACAAGTGCTCTGCAAGGCTCTTCTGAGGTGCCCAAATGTCTGTGTTTTATCAACAACAACAAGGTGGGTGTGAGATTAATTAGTGCAAGGTGAGTTGTGGGACCAGGAAGGAGAGACAGAGAGCCAAGCTAAGCAGGATAATCCCTGGCTGACTCTCCAGTTAGTACTGTGTTAGTCCTCATCTCTTCTTTAGTGCCCAGCTGTCTTGAATCAAAGAACAGTCAGCTTGCTGCATCCTGAGGCCCTTGGCCTCTAATCTTCCACAACACATACAGTTGACTTGGTTTTCCCCTTTGTTTGATGCTTGTTGTTATGAATTTATTTTGACCCATGAGGATAAATGATTACAAAAAGCAAAGAACGAACACAAAATAATTTCCTGTTTAGAGTCTTGCTGTTTGTATGTAATTAGTGAGTGAAGGCCCAGGGAGGGGTGTCCTGAGGCAGGGGTGATTCAGGCTGGTGATGGAGGAAGCCTGGGAGATGGGTGGGGATGAAGTGCACCTCCAAGGGCTGGGTCCTGACAAGGTGAACTGTGCAAGGGGCAGGAGAGGTGGGGTGTGCAGAGCTGGTGTGTGCTGACATGAGGGTTTTCCACACAGATCTCTATCAGTGCAGTTATGTGCCTACAGCAGAAGGCACATCCTTCACTCCGCTTGCTGCTCTTCGGAGCTTAGTTTCCAGTTTTCCTCTTTCCTGATAAAACATCAGTTGAACAGATTTTGACAAAAAATTCAGTGTTGTTGGAAAAGACTTAAGAACATTGAGGAAGAAAATAGAAGGCTGTGGCAAAAATATTTTTCATCTCAGGGTGAAACATTGTGCTCAAAGGCACAAACCAGTGGTTGATACAGCAGGAAGAAACTGCCTTCTGCTATCAGCTGAAGGGTGTTTCACCCCTTCATTTGAAGCAGCTGATCTCAGCTGCTGTTAGAGAGACATCTGGTATTGCTCAGTGTGGCAGCTCCTATCCTGAAAAGCAAACACATCCTGCATTACACAGGAAGGCAGAAGTGTGCAGTTGCCTGCAGTGACAAGTGGATTATGTGGTGTGTAAGCAGCTTTACTTTATGGTGCTGGGTAAGATGTAACCAGTCAGCAAACTGAGTTGGTCAAGGATTTTATGAGCACCAAAGCAATCCCATGTGGCAGCAATTCCCTTGCCTGGCTGAGATTGCTTGTGCAGTATTGCATTTGCCCCTAGCAGTCGGATGACAGAGCAGTGTTTGTATGTGCTCAGCCCCTAACCTGTCTTGCTCTGTCCTGTCTGTGTGGACTTGATTGAAAAGTCAAGCAGACTAGTGTATAAACCCTGATTTGTCACCAGACCCTCTTCATTGTTAAATTCACACACTCTTTACAAGATTAAATGTTACATGACCAGGGTGCTTCACATGGTAAGTGTAGAGAGAGAACAAGGTCTTGTGGGATCCCACTGTTGTCTCAGGCTCCATTTGTCCCAGCATATCTGGTTAGATTAAAGAAATGGTGCTTCTCTGTATGTGCATTGTTTGATCCAGTACCACGTGGCACATTTTCTCCACAGTTCTTTCATAGTTCCCACCTTGTTTAGTATGTCTGTTGTTGTTTATTACAGATTGTTGGGGTTTGCACTGAGGAACTGCATGCAGCTCAGCAGTGGAATGGTCAAGGGATTCTGGAACTGCTTCGGACTGTCCCAGTGTAAGTGGTCACACAGCCCATACAGGGGAGCATTTCTATAGAGAACAGTTCAGTTGTATATTTTTATTAACAATCTTTAACTTGCTGATGGAACTTATTTAATCTGTGCTGTAGCAAGAGATGGGAATTCACTGCAAATCTGTTCTCACGCACAGACACTTAGATGGCAAATTAATGCATGTGGAAGTCCACATGTTCAGGGTGAAAGAGAATGAGGTCTTGAAAGCTTAATTTCCTTCCTCTTATGCCTGCAGGGTTTTCTCATTGGTTCTTCCTGGGATAACTGTTACTGGTGACCTTGCTGTTTAGTTCAAAGAAAGGAAGGAGAGGGTCTGGCTTACAAAACTGTCTGGAAGTACTGTCTAAAAGTGAGAAAGTCACTCTCAAACTTGGCCCACTCTTGGTGGGCTAGTTTGCAGCAGGAGGAGCATTCATGAAAGTGAAGTTAATTGTTTTGCCATTACAATTGAGAAATAACAAAGATTATATTGGGTTGAGGAAGAGATGGATTTTAAATGGTAAATGATATGTTGATGCTTTGTTTGCTGCCAGGGTGCAGCTAAATCTTTTTGGCTTGCAGGTATTTTGCTTAAACATTTTTAAATTCAGTGGAAGTTATTGCCATGTGATTGTAACTCAAAAAGCCTTACTTTTTAAAGCAAAATAGTTCTGAATATTTGTTTCTGGGCACAATAGTACACTCTCCAGTATCACAATAGCCTTGAATTGATTGATTATTTGGAGGAGCTGGACTTTTTCAACTTGAACTTTTCCCTTTTAGGCACAAGTGCGGATAATTAATGCAAATGCCCTAGAGTAGAGTGAATTTGTTCAGCTGTAAGCTTTGTTTCTGGGTCCTGAGACAATAAACACGGCCTGCAGCTCCCTTAGCTCCTCTAAGTCAATACAGATACAGCACCTCTCTCCTCAGTCTATTCTCATGTTGGTTTTTTGCTTTTGTGCTGTGGTATAAGCACCTTTCCAAGGTAAAAAATGAGACCCAAATGTTCATTGTTTGAAGACAAAGCTGCAAGCTACTAAGCCATTGATGTGGAATTGGGGTAAAAGTCTCTTGCACCCCAGTGAGGAACTGTGGCAGGTCACACCCCTGCAGTTAATAATTCACATCTTCCAAAGTGATGTGAAAAAACAAGTGGCTATCCATGCATCCGAAAACCTGTAAAATATTAACTTTTTTGCTCCCACTCTTAAATGTTTTAGGAGACTAACACAAACTAGGCCAGAGGAGGGGGCTTTTGACTGCAATAACAAAGTATCTCATGAAAAAAACGAATTTTTTTAGGGCAGTTCCAAAAGACTTCAGTTTTTATTTCAAATGAAAAGCACTATCTAAGGCTCACTTCTGCAGTCTGGCTGCACTATGACCCAAAGTGAAGTCTCTGAGTATTTAATCTTCACAGTAATCTGTTTTCTATCACCTTTGTTGGGAAACACCTTAAGCCTTCCAACTTTTATTGCTAATGATTACAAAGATTTCCCTGAGCCTTCTGAGTATTTGGCCATGAAGTACCAACTGAGCAAAATGTCTGTTGTGATAGTATTTATCAGAGCAATAAGCTTTGTGGTACTGAACGTGACTGCCAATCTTGGCAAAAAGTGCAGTCCCACTGGGGCCCTGCTCTATTCTTAGATATGTAATAGAGGAATAAATCTTGACTCCATGCCTTGCCCATCTTTCTTTGACTCAGGCTACACTGGATTTCTCAGTCCCAGTTCGTTTCCTGTAAGATTAAAACCCCTCTCAGCCTTGTGTGAGCAAGGGGGCCTGCACAGGGGACAACAGCCTGTGTCAGTCCTGACTGCTGTGCACGTCTGGGTGCTGCCAGACATGAGCTGATTAACTGCTAGGTCGTGGAGGGCTTTTATTATTTATTTATTTGGAAAATGTGAAGGGCAAATGCATGCTGTGGGATGTATACACCACATAGATGGGTTTCTAGGCTTATTTTAAACCCTTATCCTGTGCTTCCGTGCAGTACAGGTCCACTCTGAGGACTCTGCTGGAAAGTTCTAATTAAAGGGCTTGTTTGGTTCATTACCTGTCTTTCTTTGTAGAGCTGGAGGCCCCTGGCTGATAACAGACATGCGAAGAGGAGAGACCATATTCGAGATTGACCCACATCTGCAAGTATGTCTTTAGTTTATAAAATGTCATGTCTCTCGTAGGAGCCAACTGTTATACAACAGTTCTAATATTTTCTGTAAAGGTGCTTGCATCTTCTCAATGTTTGTAATAATCCTGGAAAAGTCTTAGAAATTCTTTGCCCTCTTAGAGGTGGTTCAAGAGGGATTGTCCAGTCCTACATGAATGGCAACTCTAGGAAAAAAGATAGAGAAGAGAGACCAGGAAAATGGAATCTCCAATTTGAGACAAATTGGAGATATTGGATTGGATATTTTAGAAAGGAGGAAGAAAGAAGATGAAGGACAGAATAATACAATATTTAGGAATGGTACACCAGGAAATTCCTCCTTCCTTTTATGTGCAAGTGTAAGGAGATATAACATGCAGAAATCTCAAAACCAACTAAATACTATTTTTTCACAGCAAATGTGATAGTGTAGCTCATTCCTGTAGGATATCACTTGAGGCCAAGTAGTTAGTGTGGACTGAGAAATTATGGGAACCCAAAAGTACCACATGCAGTTATTAATAATCCATGCAGGAAGAGATATTAACCCTTCTTCTTCAGAGTTCAATTTAATTTCTGAAATTTAAAGATAAGAATAGGACCTCTATGAAGAGGTTACTGTACTGTGGGCTTCTCCTGATCCATGCATTTGGGAGACAGGTCTGCAATCCCTTCAGCAGAGCTGGAATACATGGTACTGGAGTGCATGTGTCCCCAGCAAATGCAGTGTGGTGCTGGCCATGTTTCAGTGAATCACTGAGTATTTGCCTTTAACAGAGAACTTATGGCTCAGCCTGGTAGGGCACGTGCAAATGTGCATGTTTTGTACAAGCAGTTGCTTATGGTCTGCACGTCTGTATCTGATTATTCTCAGTTGCATCACAGCATCTTTTACTTTGAAAGCTTAAGAACAAAACCAAATTCTACTTTTACTGGTTTTAAGGATTTGTTCATCTAGAATAACCCCAGTCTGAGAAACACAAAAAAATGTTCCACAAATGTTCGACAATGGGGGAGCTAATACAACTGAAAGTCCTATAAAGTTTTCAGACTTTCCAGAACCTTGCCCTCTCCCCTCCTGGAGATGTTTCTGTTGTCTGCTCACTGGTGATTCCTAATGATAACAAGGTTTTCTTCAATTTACTGTAAATGAAAAATAGCTCAGCTTACTGGAATCTGAGTCAGCCAAGACAAGTTAAGGCAAATAAAAGAGTACCTCTGCCTCACCAATGTGTCCTGCTGCTGAAAGCTGCTATGTCTGTGGTCCTTCCGGACTTCCTCACATGGAGCACATTCCTGTTTCTGTTCTCTCTTGTCCTTGCAGAAGTGCAGATGGGCAGGTGTGTGTGTGCACACCTCCCTCCTGCTCTGCTGCTGCAGACCCCAGGGATTCATAGAGCAAAATCTGCCCCTGAGTCCCACAAAGAGCCTCTGCTGAGTGCAGGGAGCAAGGCTGTGCCAGGCTGCCTTCAGCCCTGTCATGTGCCTTCTGCTCTAATTAGTGGGGAAAGGATGAAGTATCATCTTCTTGGTGTTGGTGGAGGGTGTGTGAGACCAGAAAGGCAGCAGTGGAAGAGAGGTGGAGGGGAGGGAGGGAACAGGCAGAGAAACTGGACAACTTTCTTGGGAGCCAGCAAGCATGTCTGCCTGGGAAGCAGGCAGAGCTTGTTTGGAGGCTGCATTGTGTCTTGTGGGAATTGGTTGAGGCCTAAACTCAGCCCTGGCAGCAGCAGCTGTACTTTCTGTTCGGAGTTGCTGAGAATGGATCCCAACTAAGATGTCATCCCAGGATGTCGGCAATTAACACTGTGGCAACGCTGGCTGTTTTCTGTTCAGCCAGGCTTCCCTGTAGGCCATTCAGATTTCCCTGGCAGCCCTGTCAAACAATTCCTGTCGGTCCCCAGCTCTGTGCCGATTCTCAGTGCTTTGCTTCTGTTTAGCAGATATCTCAGAAGAGAATAAAGCTGATTTGAATTTCCTGAGTTGTGGTTGCCGCTCTGCAGGTCACACTGCAGTGCTCTGGCTCGTTTAAAAAGGGATCAATGACTTAGAGCCTCAGAGCATCCCTCCCACATGCTGAGAGGAAAATGGGACAGAAATATCCTTTCTTTGAGGAAGGAAAGAGCTGAACCTCCTTTGCCCTGGGCTCCTCCAGCCTCCTGTTCATGCTGCCCTTTCAAGGAAGGAAGAACAGCTCCTCAGTCCAGGCAAATCTTTGCTGGCTAAAGGTGGGGTAGAACTGTGCATTACCAGAGCTATGAGTCTACAATGACTGGGTTTTTTTTTTACTTTTCCCCTTTTAACATCAATACTTGCAAACATTATGAAACAGGCATGCAAATTAGGCTGCCTTAAGCCAGCTCGTTTCCATCAGCTCCCCTTGATCTCCAAGGGATGCCAACAGAGCAGCACTTCTTCCCCTGAGGAAGTGCTCTGCAAGGCAGCTGAGCTGCAGATGAGAGTCCTTCCCCCTCCCCGAGGCTCTGCACTGTGTCCGCAGGGTCTGCCTGGGAGTGGGGCCCTGGCTGCAGGGATGGGGGAGCAGATCCCACCAAAGCCTCACAGCCCTCTGGCCTCTTCTTCTCCGTGCTCAAGAGCAGGTTTGGTGGCTCTCCCATGCTTCCCCAATGACTGGGATAAAAAATAACTTTGCTGACAAACTACACCTCCCCAAGCCAGCTCATTTGGGTCCTCACAGAGCACCATGGAGGGTTCCCAAAGGAGCCACGTGCTAAATCTCACTTAGAGCATTGTCTGCATATGTAGGAACGGATGTATTTTTATTTCTTTCCCCACAACTTCTATTTCTGGGTGACACAACTAATTTTATGTTTAGGATAAAACAAAAGAAAATCAGCAGATTTATTATTTCTCAGATTTTCCTATTACGTTTTCAAGAAGCCAGCTTCCCCTGACGCTGGAGGAAGATCCTAACAAGGGGAGAAAAACAGAAGAAAGGCAGTCTCTTGAATGCTTAAGTCTAAGTCAAGACTGCTCTGATCCTGCAGTCAGCCACAGGCTCCTACCTCAATTTTGGGCCAAAGAGCGGGTTTTGGGAGGTGATCCAGATGAAAAAAAAAAAAAAAAAAAAGAGTTGGCTCAAGGGAAGGGATAGGAGCACATGGAGGAGGGTGGGACTGCAGTCATTGCAAATTACATCAACTTAAACCGCTGTGCAACCACACCCTGAATGCTTGTGTTTATCTTTGAGCTGCTCAAATCTTCTCTTGAATGGTCACAAGAACAGGCAATGCTCTTCCCAGGGGGCAGCATGCACAGCTGGGCAAGGGGAGGGATGTGTATGGGTTTAGGTTTTAGTCTGGAAACTGTTTCTTGGGGACGGATTTTGCAAAGAGCAAAATGTTCGCACAATCTCATCTTCAGTGGCAATGTCAAGCCAGAGGGTACTTTCATGGGCTGGAGAGATCCTCTCCCACTGTATGTGACACCACTGTGCTCTCTCCCCAAGTCTTTGAAGTTTCTTGGGACTGCCTGCGTTTCGAGGTGACACAGATGTGTGCAGAGAGATACAGATCTTGCTGGTGCCACTGAGCAGCACCAGAGGCAACACCCCTTCAGAAAAGGGGGAAGCGAGCCTGGCTGGTTCGGTGCCAGGGAAGAGGTGCCAGCCCTTCCTCGGTGTAGCACAGCCCCGAGTTTGTTCGGCTCAACATTACCCCCTTGTGGGTCACAGGTGGAAATTCAGACTGATGCCCATGTCCAAGAAGGTGGAACTTCCTGAAGTTTTGGCTGTAGCTTAGGGCAGTCTTGCTGGCAACAGATGCACATGTCCTTAAGAAAATGCCTGGTGCCTGAGAGCATCCAGCTGCTTATGATTGGTGTGTGACACCTTCTGAGACCCAAACACTGGTTACGTGCTTGGAAAGTCCAGCTTGCAAGGGAGGAAATTTGTTTATTTGCCAATAGAGAAAGCTATGCAAAAGCTTTGACATTGGGAACAGACCTGCGTCTCCTTGCACATCCAAACTTGCATGTTTGTCCTTTATGGGGACACCCCAGCACATTGGAAAGCAAGAATTCTCTGGGGAGTTTGCAAATGATGAACCCATGTGAATGAGTCTCTCCATGAGCTGTTTTCATTGTGAGACACTTTGGTAAGGTTGGAAAGAGAACTTTAGTTATTCAGGGTTTTTTATCATTGACATATAGGAGATCGACTGCCAAGCTGTGCTTCATGTCTTAAATATTTCAAGTTGGTGTAAATCAGTGCTAACAATGAAAGAAGCAATCCTGCACACCCCAGGCCATTGGTTTCCACCTTACTCTCTCCCTGCTTTGTGCCTGTCAGGGGCACATAGTGAAGCAGTGGGGACAGGGTGGGATTTCAGACCAACTTGCTATGGAAAAGGTTTGTTTAGTTCAGAATGGCTTCCGGATTTGTCTCAATGTGCAGTTGCTGTTTGCTGCCACAGCAAAGCACAGGGTCCAGAGAGTGGAAATTGCCCACAAAAGGGGATCTGCAGGAGCCGGTGAAGGTTGGACTGTGCCATGGTGGGGCTCCAACTCAGGCTCAAGCCACGCTCAAAAAAAGTCTTGGTGTTTTGAATCTTTTCAAGCAGGAGAGAGTCGACAAAGGGATTGAGACAGATGGCTCAAACCTGAGTGGAGTGAGTGCCAAATGTGCCTGGGATGACCTGAGCCGGCCACCGGAGGATGATGAAGACAGCAGGAGCATTTGCATTGGGACCCAGCCTCGGCGGCTCTCTGGGAAAGGTGAGAGGTCCTGGGCCAGGTCACTGTCGTGGCCTTTCAGCTTCTGTTCTGCTGGGTCTGGGCACTGCACTGAGCCATGCTGCATCCTCGAGTTCATAACAAACTCCACTGCCATTGGGAGGCTTGATGTGTCTCAGGGCAGCAAAATGGATTTTGGCCTCTTTGAAGAAGGCAGGAGAGAGGAAAAGAGTTCTTGGCATTATCTTGTCTAAACATTTCTTTCAGTTTTTAGGCAAATTGTAATCTGAATCTGCAAACTTAAACTGAGCACCTGCTGAAACCAGGACTGTAAACACCTGCAAGGTGAAGCAATTGCATTTTCCCAGGCTGTGTTTCCTTATTAACATTATCCCTTCTTGGGAAGCAAGTTGGACTGACTCTGCACATTGCTGCAGCTGAGCTCAAGGAATTTGTGCAAATGCAGAACTCTAAAAAGAAGAATTAAAAAACCGTGGAGTCTCCCTTTGCAGCGAGATGCTTTCTCAGGGTAGAGATGTCATAGCCATTACATAGGCTTGAAATTATGCATATTACCTTTCAAATGGGTGAAGCAACATAAAATTTGAGGGCTTGAGATTTCCTGGAATTAACAATGGTTTCCACAGCAATGGCATCTGTTCTTAAATCCATGGTAAAAATTAGTTAAATGCATACAGCCTGTCTTCTGGCTTCTGTGCAAGTATTTTGAACTGCACTAGATCTCAAAAGGCTGTTTTGCCTCAGCCTTGAAATGAAAAGCTCAAGAGAGGTATACACGATGAAATTTGTATATTCTTCAAAAGATTTTTAAATAATTTGGGGGTTTTTTCTCTACCTAATTCTCACATGTCTCAAAAATAAATGAGGAAACTTCTAAGAAAGGCAGGAAAGCTTCCTATTGAAAGTATTTGGCCAGTAGACATTTCAGAAAAAGGCAGAAGTAAAAAGACTGCATCTGAACTGCATAATTTGCAGCTTATTTTCAGATGTGAGCTTGAGGCTAAAGGTTGCCCTGCATAAAAATCCCTCCCTTTATGAATCTTGTTGTAAATTAATCAACAGATTTCCAAAGCCAATTGCAAAAAACTTGGAAACCTTCATACATTCATCTGGGAAAGGAATAAGTTCCTCTTATGCCTAATGGGAAAAATTATTTCCAGTACAAAGGTTTGGAAGTGTCAGGAGGTTCTATGAGAGTTAGAGAACCAACAAACACCTCATTTATGAAAATTTACAAAACTACTCAGAATTTCTTCATCGGGAGGACTCAGTACCGAAGATTCCAGCTCTCCTTGCCTGACATAACAATGAAGCCCAAACAAGGGAATTCAAGCTGGCATTATAAAGTGAAATAAGGAAGTTCAGGAAAGTGCAGTTAAGTGTTACCCCATAACATTTCTACACTTCTTTCTGAAGGGGAAGAGTTTAGATGAAACACACCTGGTATCTTCTTGTGCCCGTGTTGTTTCTGGGGATTCTAAATCATGTTAAAAAATTCTCTTTGCAGATACAGAGCAAATCAGGGAGACTTTGCGGAGAGGGCTTGAGATTAACAGCAAACCTGTCCTACCTCCAATCAATGCACAAAGACAGAATGGGTTGAACCTCGACCGAGCACCGTGAGTTTCACCCTGCACATTCACATGGTGGCTGAGGGAGGCTAAAGAGCTCAGCATGGAAAACAAAGTTAAGGTTGGGTGGGAAAGGACTTGGCAAGGGGAGAGGAAAGCTGGCAGTGAACACTTGCAAAGTGCAAAGATGGGTGGAGAAGAGTTGTTCAGGCTGGATAAATGGGCTAGTACTCAGGAGGGCAGCTTTTTAGAAGGGTTTTGGACAAACTGTGCTAATGCACAGTGGCTCTGACTGTTCTGTAGAACCTGCTGTTCATGGTCTTCAGTGTTTGAATTCAGACTGGAGTGATCCCTATAAAAAGTACTGTGCTGAAAAGTGCTATGGTATCAGTAGAGGTAGGTGGCATAGGTGACTGCTGATGTTTTTTCCTGAGTATTTTGTTTTCAAGCTCATAATTACAAACCTTTCAGTTAAAATGTTGATTTCTTTTTCTTTTTAAGTGACTTTGATCTTGCCTTGCTTAAACAGGTGGGCTCTGTCAGTAATTACATGCCAATAACACCTGGGTCTCTAATAGCAGTAGTCTAACAGATTATTTAAGTGGGACTAGGGTGGCCCATAGATCTCTCTTGTAACTTCTGACTTAAGTGAATCTATTACCTGTATGTCTGTCTTTCTGGGCTTCTCCCCTTCCCCTCTTAGACTTCAGGTGCTAGTTCAGTGCCTTCCAATCAATTTTAATGTTCTCATCTAAATGATACAGAAAGACACACATCTTTGCTGCACTCTTTCTTCTTGGTATTTCCTTTGGTTTCTTAGTCTCTGATGAACATCTCTGCCTTCTGCTTTCAAGAGTAAAGATCAGCAGGAAATCAGCACTTCCCTGTAGTGCCAGGCAGGGACAGCACCCTGGTCTGTTTCAATTCGTGTTTCATTCTTGATTCAAACATTTCATGAGAAAAATATTTCTTGTTACTGTACTTACTTGTTCCATTTTGTGAGTGACTTCCAATTTTCCGGATAAATGAATGTTTATGAGTTGCCTAATCCTTTGGGGGAAGTATTATGTGTCAAATGCTGATTCTTTTTGCTAATATGTAATATGAGATATAGGTACTTATATTAAAAAAAATCTCAAGTGACTTTATTATTGCTTTAGGAATAATCTTACTTTTGCCATATAGTAATTATATGGAGTCAAATTCTGATCTGACTCAGGTTTTGAGTAGTATTTCTCTGCCTGCAGGTTGGTCACATTGGACCGTTGGTTGGTCCCACTGAAATAAATATAAAATTGTACCATGTGAATTGCACAAATCACACCCAGCCTTGGAGAGCTCAAAAGTACTGGGCAGCATTTCTCACAGATGCTGGGCTCCTGCATGGATCTGCTTGCCCAGTGTAAGCTCTGAGTCCTCAGTGGTTGAGGGTGACCACAAACATTTTGGGTGCACGTCAGGTCAAGGAGGCAGCTGGTGGGTAAGCCTTAATGCTGGGAGGCAGTTGATGCTTAGATAAGAGAGCTTTACGTTATTCAGGGTGAGATAAACAGAGATACATTTGAGACAGAGTGGTGAAAGGTTAGCAGAGGTCTAAGATGAAGCACACAAATATTTACCTGGGTTTTTAACTGTTCTGAGACAGAAGAAGGCAGGTCAAATTCAGAGCCTCACATCTGTAACAGTGCTCTCTGTTGCAAATCTCTCTTACCTGCAGCAGCTGCACACTCACCCTGCCTGAAGCCTGAGTGGCAGGAAGGGCTGGTTCCCAATGTTTGCCTCCTAGGAGGTCAGTACATTTCTCTGAGGTCTGTGGTTACCACTGGGGAAACTGATGGATCACCTGTTTCCCCATAAGTACTTCAGTTTAGGAAAGACAGCTATCAGCTGTGTTACTGTGGTGATACTGTTGGAGAGATAGGGGAAATCTCAGCTTAAAACAGCAGTGTGTCCTGATACTTTCTTCCTCCATCTTACTAGATGCTGCTTTGAGAGGGGTTTGGGAAAGGTCTTCTTCTCCTTGTGCAGTTGTTTCTCCTCTCCATGTGGCAGATACAATGGGACTTGTTCAGTGCATTGACCATACCAAAAGGGGTGGTTTGTGCTGGAAAGCAGTGTTTACTTACAACCTCTGACTAACTAGTACTTAAATCAGACCTGATGATTACTCTTACTGTGGCTAAATCTGATCAGTCAACGCATTTTCCAGAACAGTGTGGTATAGATGAAGCAGAAGAGGAAGATCTTGTTATGTTTCCGCCTTCCTTAACACACTGTCTCAGCATGTCTCATGCATTTGAGCAAAATTGCTCAATGTGCAGTAAGTACAAGAGCATGATATGGAGACTCTCATCTCCAGCTGCTGCACAGGAATGCAACTTAGGAGCTCAGCTTTTGCATGCAGTAATATATCTACATCCATAGTCCCTGCAGGTACCTGCAGGGGTAAAGGCTGAGACACAAAAGGCACAAACCCAGTGCAGTTATAACTCTTCCATAGAACTCCTGAGCACCTGACATGAAGGACATTTCTGTCATTTCTGCACATGGATCTAGTCCTTCTGGTGCAATCCTTGCTTGCATTGCTTGGGCCTGGTAGGGCTGGGACTCAGGTCTGTCCTGTGCTGTAAATCTTGTGTAATCAAAGGCAAGTAATTTAGCTATTGAGCTTCAGTTCTGAATCAATAAAATGGGACTAATAACAATGTCATCTTCTTGAGGCACCACAAGGATAAATATGTTAATGATTACGAGGTGCTGCCTGACGGGAACCAGGCTGGTGTGTAATCATATCCTGCACTGTACACACCAAATCATAAAAAATCAAACCTGTGGTTCTTTGCAAGGATGCTGTGAATAACTAGTGCATTAGAAGTTCTTTAGGAACTTGACCGAAACACTCTCTTGGGGCATGGCAAATTGTTTCAAATCTGCTTTCTGTAGGGAGTGCTGCAGAACCCCAGGCTGTCAAATTTGCACCCAGCTGACAGTAGGATGTTAAAGTCTGACACAGACTCTAAGGGCTTTGTGTAGAAGAGGAATGTGCTGTTTATTTATCATGGATTTGCAACCACCAACTGCTTTCCTAGTAGCTTTCTTCCCTTTCTTTTATCCTAACCCTACCACCCACACACAATAATCTATCAAGGTTTAAACCAGACAACCTATTCTGCATTCAGCATCACAAATAGTATCAGAAATACTCAAGCTTTTGAATATTTATCTGTATAAAATGTAGAGGATCCAGATTCCATATAGATTTCCCAGTCTTTGTATAGTTACAGTTTCCAGTGCTTATGCAAAAACCTCATATTATTTGGTTGCAGATAGGACTTGATTCAGTATTTTGGCTCCAGCAAAGCATATACTGACATGTTAAGCATGCATATTACCAGTTGTTCACTGTCCCAGAGTCCTAAAAAAAAGTTCCTTTGAGAAAAAGCTGGTTTCTGTCAAAACCCTGCTGGGCAGCTGTAGTACTTTGATTCATTAGTGTTATTACTGTAGACTGTGTAGCCCTTTTTCTCCTAAGGATATGAATAAAAGCACACTTAAAGCTTAAAACTGCATTGGACATCTGTTTCTCAAAATGACTGTTGGCTCAGTTCATAAGCAGCCATTAAATCAGTTTGTACGTATTAACAAAGGAACATGTGAATTAATCTTTGGAAACATGACTAATCATTTTGAACATAGGTAACTGAATACTCTCAATTACCACTTGGAGAAATAAGACGTGCATGAATACCAGTGTGCGTTTCAGTGGCACATTATTTGTTTCTTAGGACCCATCAGCTGAGTAGGTGCTGCTGAGACACACAGAAAAGCAAAGCTCCCAGTCCTCTGAGTCGTGCAGATTGTCTCTTGTTGGATACAGAGAGCTGTTACCCGTAGGGGATGTTTAAATGTCAGACTAAACACTGCTGCTGTCAAGCCCTCAGTGGGCTGGAAGCTCCAGATGTCAAAGTTCAGTGACACTTGTGGAGTCTTGCTTCGATCACTATTTAATTTCTTGATGTAATAATTTCTGGGGCCGAGTCTTTGGTTGTCTCTGGTAATTAGCTCTGTGCTCTCCTGTGCAGTAGGTGAGTAGAATCTCCATGTTACAGATTAGGACAGCAGAGTTAATTTGCCACAGTTGCAGTGAGAGCCAGCATTGGGATAGGGGAATTCTTGACCTTTTCCACCCCTCAAGGGCCCCCTTGATCATGCAGCATTGCTGAAATTGATGTTTTTCTGCCTCTTGGCTGACTCAGACTGTTCCACTGTGAGTCAAGGCATGGAGTAGAAACCTAGTGCTAGCACACCGCATTACTGCATGTGTTGAAGCTAAAATTATCTGTGATTGTTGCATTTCATTGTGCCAGAATTCAGGTGTGCCCACGCACACCCCAGTGTCTGAACATTAGGTTTGAGTGATAGAAAAGGGTCTCCAAAGTCTGTATTAATTTGATAAGACTTTTCCATCATGTCTCTGCTGTTTATAACTCTTCCCCTTCTCAAGAAGGATCAAGTGGTGTGGTTCACATGCCTGACTCTCAAATTTCTGTCTGGGATTTCCCAGGTAATTGTGCTGGTCCCTTATGTATGATGTCCCATTTGTCCAGGGACCCACAGAAACCTCAAGTCCCATCTGCATTCAATTTCTAGGCAGAAAGAGAGTTTGAGTCTAGGGAAACCTGAACATATGGTAGCCCTGTAGCCATGTGCTAATTCCATCCAGCCCTGAACCGTTTCCAGCTGTGCAAGGAAATGAAGGCAGGTTCCTGGCAGAGTAGGGAACAACCCTCCGGCAGGTGGGGCTGGCAGGACTGTCCTGGCAGTGACCTGCTGGAGCTCTGCACTCTGAGCATCTCAGGTGGTTGCCCTCCCCTCATGGGAAGAGGGAGGAGTTGTGTCCAGAATTCCTCCTGGGATAACCCCAGACTATCACATGGTGTGCCTGGTTTGGAGCACATGAGTAATAGTGGCACTGCTTCCAGGGCTGGAGTCCACTGCTCCTGGAGTTCTTGGTAAATAGGGCACACAAATGGAGCAGCACTGGGTTAGTGCACATTAACAAGCTCCATCTGAGCAGCGTTTCTGAGGAAGCTCTGCCAGTAATACCAAAATGTAGGATTTGCTTGGAGGCGAGTCTGCACTTTGCTTCTCCCTGTTGCACTGGGTTTTCACTCTGCTTTGCTTGGGCAGAGGGAAGCTGTTGTCTTTGTAGCTGGTTTCCTGTCTTCAGTTCTTGGAGGCAAACTTTACATAAAGAGGAGCATTTCAGCATTCTCTGAAACTGTCTGGTTCTGGCTAGGCTTTCTGATTCTGCAACCACTAAGCAGTAAGTTTCCAATCCAGTCCTGCTTATTTAGGCATGCTCTCTCATCGAGTCACCATTCAGTGGTATCCTGGTTGAGTCAGGAATGCTGAATGGAGGGAGGCAATATACGTTAGGGAGTGTCTCTCAGCATGAGGCTGAGTGCTGGGTGACAGGATTGCAAACTAGGAAAGTAAGTGTCTGGAAAATCAGTGTCAGTAGAAGTGCAAAGCAGTCACCATGCTATTAATTTGCACTCCTGCATAGTTTTCCCCATCTAAGAATCCGAAAGTACTTTGCAAACATTGACTTAATCCTTGCAACGTCCCTACATGGAAAAATGTCTCGGTTTTACAGGCAAGGAACCTGAAGCATAAAAGAGTTGTTTGACTTCTCTCATGAGTCTGCAGGGTGCCAGTGGCACAGCTTAAATCTCTCAATTCCACTTCAGCTGCAGGTCTTGGAACAGTCTGGCCCCTGCAAGCTCTGACAGTGGTTATTATGCAGCTTTCCAAAGGGATATGTGAGTGGCAAGAAGATTGTTGCTACTGGCATTGTCCTAGCAGCCCTTCCCTGCCAGGAAATGCACACAGAACATCGTCACCATCCTGTTTAACCAGGCTGAGGAGCACCCAAGTCTGAGCACTCGGAGTGGGCTTGTCTCAGTGTGACCACGGCAAGAACTGTGTAACCATGTCCTCCCCAGTTCTGCACTCGCCTCTGTGCGTGCCTGACGGGTGCTGGAACTCTGTGTGCCAAGGTGCTTAGGGCTCTTTCCCACAGCTGCTGGTTTGCCCTTCAGGGGAGACTGTGGGAAAGAGACTGAAAGATTGTTGGCACTTAAGTGATCTTTGACCATATCTTCATGAGGGAGTGAGGAGGTTTGAAACAGCCACGGTTGGAAAGGGAAGAAGGGGGAGTGGAAGGAGGGGGCGGGAGGGGAAGAAAGGAAAAGTGGCCCGACCTTTCTCTCTCAGCTGTGCAAGCCTACACTGGTGGTTTGCATTTGCTAACTCACAGTACTGAATTTTATATGGGGGGAGCAAGGAGCAAGGACAGAAACTAACTTCAGTGAGGCAGTGGGCACTCACTCCTGGAAAGGGCCCCTGCCATGGCCAGCTTCCAACAGCATGTCCTTTGTGGTTTTGATACCTGGCAAGGTAGCTTGGAAATGCAGCAAAATTATGCTCCATATCAGCAACAGAGCTTGGAGGGGAACTGAGACTTCCTTCCTTGACAGATCCATGAGATCAAGCGCTCTGATCATAAAGCAAAGCGCAAACGCAAGAATAAATAAACCTTTCTTAATCCAATCAACCTGGTTATTCTTGAATCCCATAAAATAACTACCAGTGGTTGCTTGAGGAGTTGCTATAAACATGACTTATAAGGAGGGGACATCCAAACTTTGTGCAACCTAGTGATTGCATTGGCGATTTTCCAGGATCCCCAGGGGCTGCTGCTAATTGGCATCAAATTAAGTAGGTTGCAGCTACCCTCATCTTTAATACAAAGAGAGGGCCCCCGGGAGGCTACAGGTTCCAGCGTGTGGCCTTCTCACATCAAGAAGGAGCACAGCACACTGGGACATAGAGTCTCCTCAGGCCCTTTGCCCTTGTTGACAGATCTGGGGAAGCTGCAGGCCACACTGGACACCTTTACAATGGCTTGATCATGCTCTCTTTCTTAGAAAAAAGAGAAAAACAATCAACTATGGCTTTGGTTAAGTTCATGTTAATCAGCATTCATGAGACTTAACAAAAAAACAACAAACATAATTTCCTCCCTCTCTCCTCCACCCAGAAGCAGACTACTGGTAGAAACTGAGGCTGGAAAAAATAGTTGAAAGTCAGCTAAAGTCACCTTGGTAACTGCAGCAATACACTTGCCCAGAACAGGAGACATCAAACCCAACTACAAACAGCTTTAAAGAAACAAAAAGAATGTAATCATCTAAAGAATTAATCTGACAACTGCCCACGTTTACACCTCCCACAAGCTCCCAATCAGAGGGAAATGCGCTTTAATCTCCTCCAACTCCCCTCCAGTTTCACAAAACACTAGATGCGCAGTCTTTAAACTGGGGCATTTCCGGCATGCTGCTTCCATTTAAATCTGCTGCCTTTCCTAATGCAGCAGCCCTGGCTTTTGCAGAGTTGTTTTTTCTGGACACTGAGAAACATGAATTTTTTTGTGGGGGTTGGACAAAGTATTAAATCTGGCATAGACAAAGTTTGCAACATTTTTTGTGATAGTCAGCTAGATCTTAGTCATAACAAGTAAAACTCCACTGACTCTTGCTGCTGATTTATTTGGTGATGGGGTGGAGGAAGCAAAGACTTACGGGTAACTGACAGTCGTAAAACCAGGGATGTTAGTGTTAGAAAGCGAACTTTTTCTACATTTTTTTCTGAGTCTGAAAACGACAAGCTGTGGATGTCAATGTGTGTTAGGATATGAGCTTTTTATTAATAACAACCTAGAGGTCCTGCTGACCCTTCATCTGGGTGATCACCCTTTGGAAGGGTCAGCACAAGGATTTCCAATCCCAAAGAGAGAATTTTACTGGGTCTTTCTTAGTCCCCATGTCATGCAACATTTTTCCAAGTCTGAAAATGATGGCACTGTGACCTCCTAATGTGTTATGTGCATTCCACTATATGCAATTCTTGTTTAGAAAGGTCTGCCTTAGACAAAAGGTTATTTGGTTTCTGCTATTGGAGTTTCACCCTTAATTTTAAATACCTGAAATTGTGTGAGCTCCTCTGAAGGGAAACAAGAGACACAGAGTATGAGTATTTTGGAAAGGATTAATCCTTTCATGTCATTCACAGAATTAACTACCATTTTGCTTCACCTTTTTGACAGAAGGGCTGGTTACTTATTAATGTGAAGTCATAATTATTGACAGCCGTAAAGTCATGACAGTTCCATTTGATAGTTATACATTAGTCAACATCTTCTCTTGAGCATGTAATGACAAACAGCATTTGCTGGTTTTAATAAGACTCAGAAAGCTTTGCCCCTTGCCTGCAGAATTATTGTCGTCATTCCTATTATTGCATTAACAACCGGAGGCTGTTCCCCCTCCGGACTGCAGCCCCATTGTGCTCGCAGCTGTACTGGCTAGCATGGTGGAAACCTAAAAACCCACCTTCAGCTCAGTGGGATTTGGAGCCCAGGGTTGTGGGGAGCTGTCCTGCAGCTCTCTGTCCTGCTGAAGCACAAATCTCACACCGTGGATTGCCTGTGAGGCTGTTCTGGGATGTCCCCATGCCTGGCACGCTTAGTCCAGGTGAGCAGGGCACAGTCTCTCGTCTGTAGCAGTAACATTGCTGTAAAACTCCTGATCCACTCCACAGTGCCTAAACTCTGGAACTGCATTTAGGAGCGCAAGTTTATGGTTTGTCTGAAAATCATGCGTTGCTAATGGCTGACCCTTTTGGTAGGGGCTGATAAATGAATGATTGGAAGCTGTAGACCACAGGCTGACTTTCCCACAGCTCACTGTGTATATAAGATCTGATAAGGAAGTTGAGACAAAGCTTAGCTTAAGGTCAACTGATCATTAATCAACTGTAACTGCACTTCTCAGGTAATCAGCCTGAAAAATGCTGGCCTGCTCCACTCTTTGAAGACCCCACCTAGAAAGAGCTATAAAATGTTTGCTGAAGTAGATTAAACACAACTTTAAGTGCCACACATAGACTACAAAGCATGCTGTGTCTTTGCTTCAGGGTTAACCCACTAAACTGACACTCTGCTGACTGTCAGTCCATCAGCCCACCCTGTGCATAAGCTGTATCCTGATGTACCATGTCCCTGCTGGATTCATTACTACTTTTGTGTGTTGCTGAAGAAGAAAATAGGGCATGTTTTACAGTTTTTATCTTGCAGAGAGCTGAGCTGCTCTGTTATCTTTTTTCTGCATGTCTCTGACCTGGCCATGCAGTGTATTTCAGGTTGTACCATGAGATATCAGAGTTTAGCTGTTTCAGAGTGGGCACTCAGCAGCATGGGTGAAGGGCTCGCGTGGGACTGGGTGACCTGGCAGAAGCAACAGGCTGATCTGCACTGAAATTCACACTGAACTGCACTGCTATGTGTGTGGCTGGTGGGAGTAATTTTGGGACAGCTCTCAAAGGTAAAATCAAGTAAAGGTGTCATCTAGGTCAGCTCATGAGGGTGAAGCGGATTCTTCACAATCATTTCCAGATGTACACTAAAGACAGTTCAGCTTGGATGGAGGAAGGATCCAGGCTTGTTTTAACAATGTTCCCAAATGGAGCCACAGCTTGATACCCTTGTTTGGCTTTTGGCTCTTGTGGCACAATGGAGGTACATTGCAATGTGGAATCTGAGTGCCCTCCTGCTTTCCCTGTCCCTCTCCTCTGGCGATTCTGTACTGTAGAAACTATCTTAACAAAGTCTTACCTCTGTTAAATTCTTGTGGAATGCCAGGTGACAAGAATATAAATCACTTATCAGACACTTCTCATCAGTCCATGTCATCCATTAAAGTCATAACCCATCCTGTCCTTTATTCTTTGTTCCAGACTGTCAAGTAAGGGATCATGCTGGTGCTCTTTGAGCATATAAAGTGTTTATGGTCAAGTATTTTGAGATAGATTGTTTTATTATCTAGAGGATTTGGTCTGGCAAAGTTCCTAATCATGTAACAACATAACCATGTTGTAGCTTCAGAATATGCTGGTCTTGCAGAAATGAAGGAATAAGAAAGCAAAGTTACTATTGTCCTAAAGCAGCCTGACTTACAAGGTAGAAGAATCTATGAATCTCCTGCTTGTCACATGGAGAGTTTTTCTTCTGGCTGTTGCATTTGGTGCTGGATGAACCAGGAGATTCTCAAAGCCTTTTGGTTGAACTGTGCAAAAAAAAGGCACAAAGGACTGGACAAGTCTTTCCTGCAGGCCACTGCCTGAAAAATCCTGAAGAAAAGCAAAAGCAGGAGGAAGGACACACCTGGTAATTCTTCCAAACCATTTTGTAGTGTTTGGAGTTTTGGAGACTTTAGTTTTGCTGCAGTTCTTTCCAGAATTTTTTTTTTTTTTATACTGGGAAGAGATGCACCATGTATATGCATCAGTTCAGATCCTAGGTTCAAACCAAGCTGAGGAGCTGCATGCTGGGACTGGTAGTCTGAGTGAGGCTCTGTCTCTGCAGGAATGGTGAAAACTCAGATGTGTCTTTGTCTTCATGACAGTTTTTTCCCCAAATCCTTCCATATTCGCAATCAAAATAGCACACAGTACTGGAATCCTGAATCTGTGCGTTTATCTGTTCTCTCAGAAGCCGTAAGGACAGTTTGGAAAGCGAGAGCTCAGCAGCCATCATTCCTCACGAGCTGATCCGCACGAGGCAGCTGGAGAGCGTGCACCTGAAATTCAACCAGGAGTCCGGAGCGCTCATCCCGCTCTGCCTAAGGTGAGTGAGCAAAGCCATCCTCCTCCACAGCCTGTGCTGACACGCTGCCTTTGCCTTGTGGCATTGTTTCACCATACAGACATGCATGCAATGGGTCTGTAAAGGCCAGAGCTTAGATATTTTGCCAAAACACATTAAAAACAGATGATTCTTTGCATGATTCTGTGCTCATCATGTTAAGATTGTTTCTCATTCTTTTTACATCCTCCAGTGTCTTTTGACTGCCGAAGCAGGACGGGGTTAGTATAGGGGATTTTTTATTAGTCTAATGCTAGCAACCCTGTGATAAAGAAGGGATGTCTTAACATATTCTGTCAAAGAAATCCTTAAGTTATTCATTCTGACTTATGGACTCAGATAAGTGGTTGTGCAAAACCTGTTTGCAATCAGTTTCTGCATACAAGTGTGGATTTTAGAACAAATTATGTCACATGACTGAAGGAGCAACACATTGTGTGCATACTCTACACATTTTCTTTTGAAGGTTCAGTCTGTGCATATCACTGGCTTCTAGTTTTCCATAATTTCAGCCAGCATTATTTTTAAAATCCCTGTGCAAATGTTCTAGTATCTTAAGATAAAAATGAACTGTCGTGTCAAGGCAAATGATTGTAGGTGATTGAGTTACTTTAGCTTAATGAGTTACATGTTGGTAGTATCAGAGTTATCAGCAGCAGGTGCACACTTGCCTGGGCCTGTTGAGAAACCAGTGGGAAAGTTAATGCAAACATATTTTATTTTACATCACAAATGTGTGAACAGTCTGTCCTGATCAGTTAGCTCATCTGACCAGCAGTAACTCACCAAGCAACTGTGGCTCTGGTAGGCACTAAATATATTACCTGAAGCTCTCCCTCTTGCATGTTAGAAGCCATGCATGGGTGTCACAGATGCTCTGAGCTGACATACAGAGCCATGATTTTCCCTTGCATTGAATGAAAATGCATTCATTTGCATGCAAGGGAAGTAAATGCAAGGGAAGTAATACTGTAGATGGTCATATAAATGGTCAAAACACACTGTGTGTGTTTTCTAGGCATTTGCTTAAGTAATACAGGTGACATTTGTCAAACACCAGTACAATTGATTACTAGGTGTTGTCACAGAAATGAGCCTTCTTAGAAATGTGTCTTCACATTCCTACACAATGTGGAGTCTGAATTCTCTTCTGTAGTTTCCATCTTGCTGGAAAACTGTCAGTCCCCTGCGTTTACATACATCAGCAGCTCATCATGGGGATAGGCATGAAGTGGCTTTAATTGATTCTAGGTCTGTAACAAGGTCCTGAGATTAAGGGGGAAGATGAGGGGTAGCTCCCTGCCTCAGAAGGAGGCTCATCACCTGCTTTTTGGAGTAAATCATTCTTATATTCCTGAAAAATATATATTTGCTGCCTTCAAAATAGTTTCCCATGCTGATGGCAGAAACAATAGTGAAGTATCTCCATTGTTGTGTTGAATGCTGTGCATGCCCTCCCAACTCATGCACGTGTGTTTAATTCCCCAGGGGAAGGCTCTTACATGGACGGCACTTTACATATAAAAGTATTACAGGAGATACAGCAATCACATTTGTATCAACGGGAGTAGAAGGAGCCTTTGCTACAGAGGAGCACCCCTATGCAGCCCATGGACCTTGGTTACAAGTGAGAAAACCTGTCTCCTGACTTTCCCCTTTCCTCCTTTACTGTGACCTAAAAACTATCTTGCTAAGAGCTTATGTTGTTTAAAAGAGTAACAAACCTGTATTTTCTACTGCAACATCTCTCATAGCTCTTGCACAATATTTTCAGTAATTATGACCTCAAAAAATAATGGTGAAATGCTGCTATTTATATTGGTGGAACTCAAAAAGATAAGTGACTGGAAAATTCAGACATCATCTGTGAATACAGTAGTATCCATTTCCTGAAGTCAGTGAACACTTTACAGGCTGTATTTATTCTTGATTTTTTCCAGAAGGGAATTTGGGGAGGCAGAGTGGAATGACCTAAACAAGAATGGAGCCAGGGCAGAAGAGCTGGAAAGCTGTGGGACTGTGATCCTGCAGAGCCAAGATCTCAGTTTGATCATCCCTAACAGAAGAGCAGCACAGAGAGCAATGCCTTTCAGTTTCAGCTCTTTTCTATTGATTCTTTGATAAAAGCTTGTGGTTGCTTGAAGCACCCACACATTTTTGCACCCACATGTTCTTGGTGTCACAGATTTTCCCTGGAAAATCCCCATCTGCTTGAAATTGAGGGTCAGCCCTAGAGCAGTGATGCACTAATGATCTGACAGTGTAGAGCTGTTCTACCCTTGAATTTCTTTATGGTTATAAGCATATTGTGGGAAAAAAAAATCTTGAGGGAATGTGTTAATGCAGAAAAGCCCATTTCTGAGGGACTATGTGTGCAGTATGTCTCTGCCTTTACTGCAACTGTGGCATTCCTGCCTCTCCTTCTGTTTTGAAGACAGGGGGTTGTTTCAGCATTGCAGTGTTGCAGTTAGCCTTCCAATGATTTGTTTTCAAGGCATTCTGTAGTCTGCATTCGTAGGTCTGGAGGACATCATACCTTGGAATCTGTATGACTTGTAAAGGAGCTGATCTCGGCCAGACCCATCTCGTGCAGGGATTTTCAAAGAGCCTGCTTTGATTGTTCTGACTGGAAAGTGCAATGCTCCTATAATGATTAACAGCAAAGAGTCAGGTTTAAGGGTGGGTCATTTGCTGTTGGTTCCTGTGCTTGCCAACATATGATACACAGGATCTTGTGACTGTGTTAACTCCAAACATGGCTGTTTGTTTGCATTTGCATCACATCTTGAAATATATTGATGTGTAGAGTAGTCAGGTAACCTCTAAACAGTGAAGAATGGCAATAATTATGTCACCATACAGACATGTTAACCCTTATCAACCTGCCTGTTTTCATGCCTCTTATTTTGGTGCTGAAAAACGTGTAAGATTTTTGGAGTAGGTGAGATGAAAAGGTGAAGAATTGCTGGCTAAGATGGTAGGGAGGAGAAGCAAGTTCCCTCACTTGTCTCCTACACAAGGCCAGTGCATTGGATCTTCTTGTCTAACATAAGCAGCTCTGCTGCTGGCCCCTGCCCTGTCCTGTGTTGAGTACAAAGGAGGACAGGCTGAAGGGGGAGGAAGGGAGGCTGAAAGCAGCCTGGGACAAGAGGAGTAGCACCCGGTTG
The DNA here is from genome assembly GCF_028551555.1 of Melozone crissalis. Lineage (NCBI taxonomy): Eukaryota > Metazoa > Chordata > Aves > Passeriformes > Passerellidae > Melozone > Melozone crissalis. The sequence continues at coordinate 13,158,863 of NW_026535797.1, read as the reverse complement.
TGAGATGTGGGAGTGTCTGAGACTCTTGGCTTAGTATGCAAGGGAAGACTTGATCCGTGCTCAGCCATTCCTTGTGGTGTTGGGAGCAGGGGAGGGGGAGGTTTATGTGGCTTTGCTTCAGAAGTAAAAGAAGTTGTGGTGCATAAAATTTCCAAGGAGGCGAGCTGTGTTTGGTTTAGTCCATTGCAGCCTGGGCTGGCTGAGTTGGCAAGCCCTGCTAAGCTTTCACAGCAAGGCCCAGAGAGGATTTTCCTCCTCCCTTGCTTGGGACCCCAGGCACAGCAAGGAGCTCCAAGGAGAATTGGTGGCTGAAAGCACATTACTGCAATGCAGGGGCATGTTGCAAAGACAAGTAAATGGAGGAACTGTGGAGAAGACATGGCAAGCTTTTCCTCCTATGGACTTTTCCCCTATCTTAGGGTAGAAATAAGAGCCTTAAAAATCCCAGCCTCAACTCTGCAGCAGCCAGAGACTTGCTTTTCTTGAGTCTAAGCTTTGGTGCAGTGAGAGCCCAAACCTGCAGACTAAACACAGTACCTCCTGTTTACATCTTGTGGGATGGAGTGGAGCATGTCCAAGGTGGGACAGGCTGGGGAGCTGCTGTCTATCAGCCCCCGCTGCCCAGGCTGAGCAATGAGCTGAGAGTCACTGGGCTCTGGTGGAGGGTTAGCAAATGACAGGAGTTTGGCAGGTCCCAGCACCATTCCAACCAGACAGGTGTCCATATCACCACCACAGCTGGTACTCAGAGGGAACCATTTTAGCAGTCTCAGCAGAAAAAGTAAGGAGTCATTAGACCAGAGAGATTGTACGCCCCATTTCTATCAACAGTCTTTCCAGGTCACGTTTGAGGCATGTTAGCAGGGGAAGCCTGTCCTGCTCCTGCCCATGCTCTGGGGATGATTAGATTATTTCATTCTCCAGAGCTGTCAAATTGGCACCTTTCCCAAGTACTTGGAATTTTTTTTCATTTAAGTAACATTTAATTAGTTCTAAGAAGCTAAATTCTATTAAAGGTCTAAGCATGTTAGGCTGGTTTATTTCTGAACTCCTTCCACTATGTCATGTATTGTTGAGTAGGGAAATTGCTTTAACTCAGAAATGTACAAACATATTCAAGAAGTCCTCCTTGTTAACACTAGACTCCTGTTTTTATGCTAGTTACTGTGGCAGAGTCTCTGATGTGTAACACTTGAATTAACATTACAGATGATCAAAGGCTTCCGCGGTTCTTTCTTCCACTCCCCCTTCCTCCAGTGCTGTGACTGCAGAGCCCCCACATTGCCTCCTAAGCACCTCTCCTCTGCTTTCCAAGGGGTAGATGTTCCAGATGCACAGGGAAAGGCTGTGCAGGAGTGTCTGGCCCATGCTGGAGGGTTAAGGATGCTGATCATGCAGACAGACTCCAACATAAACTGCCTCACAGTGACATTCAGATTTGTGGTGGAGCGTCCTTGGTCCAACATCTGAGCTGTGCCAAGTGTGCAATTCATCACAGATTGACCTTGTTTGTCTCTAAAACATTCCCAAAGCAAGGTGAGGTTGTGCGTGTGTTCTCTCTCCCTCCCTTACTTTTGTTCCGACAGATGATAGAGACGCTCTGTTGAAATGTGTTACTGATCAAGCCCGTCCCAATAAAGTTGCCTGAGCCTTTAATACATATTAATATTATCCTGGGGTAGTTTGTGTCAAAGCCTGTCAGCATGCATCATCCTTTGGGAATTACCATCATTAAGTCTCCAGTGATGGGAGTCAGGACATGCTTCTGCAAAGCTCCTCTGCTTTTATGTGGAGCTCTCTGCCCGTCTAGCACAAAGCAGGCTGTTCTCCCCTCCTGCCTTGCTCACCTGGACTGCTTACTCTCCCCAGAGGGGAGAAGGAGGTTTGTTTAACTCTACCTTTAGATAATTTCTGCTCCTGCTGCTTTAGGCAGTCATTGTTCTAGGCAGGAAGATGACATTCAAGCCTTTGATCATGTGCAACGTGCATGTTACACATCAGATACTACTGCAGACTCTGACATACAAGCCAATACAGTGCAGTAAAAACAAACCTATAGTTAAAGAGACCTCGTTAACTGTAAAATCTAGCACACAGAATGTAAGAAATATCTCTGCACTTTAGCCTTGCCCCTGTTACACATGTGCATTTCAATGCATTATCTAATTGAAGAATCATACACGTTTTTAACAGAGTGTGCTTGCCTCATTCACTGCACAGAGATGCAGTATGTTTGGGGGATGGATCAGGAGCATGGAGTAAAGTAGACTCTTTCCTAAAGGATTCCCACTTTGTTAAAATTGGAAAGTGTGTAATGAATGAGGCAGGTAACTGCAAAAAATCACAGTAGTCTGATAGTGAAGCCTGTTCAACATTGCCCTGGAGAACTGGGTCCTGTTCCTGCCTCTACTATTCTTATTCCAGAGTCTTAAACTAAAATATTCTCACCTGGCAAGTGACTTTGTGTTCCTCATTTTCTGGATGCCCAGCTCAAACCTGAAGTCTGATCTGTGCTCCCAGCAACAAGAGGAGGTCAGGAAGAATTCCCTTGTGCATACCTCTGTGCTACACAGGACTAAGTGGACTGGAAAACAAGAATCTGCAAGTCTTGAGATGGGCACTCACAAGAAGTAGACATTCAGATTCAACTTTTTCTTCACTTATTTTCCTATGTCTGTCCAGAAGAACATTCTTCCAGTCATCCTGTGAAGAATGCAATGAATTCAGTGCTTGCCAGGCATTCTCCACAGATGAACAGCAGAAACAGTTTCAGGAAGAGATTAAAATTTATTCTTGCAGGTCAGGAGAGAGATAGGATTTCTTTGGGGCAGGGATTCAGCCTGGGAGCTGTGCTCAAAGACCCATGTTCAGTTTCCTGCTCTTGCAGATTTTCTCTGTGACTTTTAAGTCTCTACTTCCTTGAGCCTCCATCCCCCATCTGCTGTACTGAAGACAGCACTTCCCTGCCTTGCAGAAATGTGAGGCCAAGCACGTCAGAGGCTGAGTGGTGGACAGTAAGATTAGGTACTTCCAGTGTTATCCATGCTGGCAGTAGTTGGATGGAGCATACTAAATAAAGGGGAAGAGAGTAGGAGAGAATGGGGAAGCAAGTTGAATGATAATGAAAAGAAATGATGACTAATGCTGCATTCAGTGAGCAGAACCATCCTGAGGACTGAGCAGGGCAGAGGTCTTGCTGGAGAAAAACTGCAGGTGATCCTGTGATTACAGATTTGTTTCATGGGGCAGACACGTGCTGGCGCCAAATTAGCATGGCATCATTTCTGTGCAGCAGTTTCCAAAGTTTTGTATGCCCAATGTCACTCATCTCTGAGTGCAGAGGGTATTTTTTCCAGGTAATTTACTTGGGTTTGGGACTAATCCTGTTAGGCAGGTGGAGGCTATGGATCATTGGCACTTGGCACCCCCTGATTCTCAGCCCAATGTGAGTGTCTCTGTGTGAGCTGAAGAGCTCACAGCAGTGGTTGGGTGTTATCCTCTGGCAGCAGGCACTGCTGGGGGGGCCCTCTTTGCTCACTTCCCTTGCCAGTAGGTCCCCAATGTCCATCTGACAGCATGTGGATGTTAGGGCTGTGGAAATGGGGTTCTCCAGGCTCCTTGCCCTTTGTTGTCCCCAGCTTTGGCATCTGATCTGCCCTTCATCCTGTTTTTCTGTGTCTTTGTCTTCCCCTCTTCCTGGCCCGTCTCTGCTTTCCTCTCCTCCCCTTCATTCAAGATGGAAAATTCCTTCTCCTCCTCCTCCACATGGTCTGATTTCCAGCAGAAACACTGAGAGTGCTGGAGACTTTCCCTGCCATTAGTCCTGATGTGCCTGGTGACATAGCAATCCCTCGCCTCTCAGAGGAATAATTAGAGGAAAAATCACTCCTTAGCTACCTCTGCCCTATTTTGGGACAGAGCTGCCATGGGCTGGGATGTGCTCAATGAAGGAGGACTCCTCATTTCTCATGAAAGCTATGGGCAAACAGTACTTTCAGAGACTTCTGACTTAGCAAAGCATTTTCATGATCAGGAGAAAGACTTTCCCTTGTCCTCCAGAACACTCATTTGCTAATCTTCATCACCCTCTTCATAAGGGGTGTTCTTGTGCCAACAAAATTATCATATGAATTTGCTAGTACTGTCAAAATACACTTTTTCCAAAATACCTCTCTTGATTCCTTTTTCCCTAAAAACCTTTAGAAAAAAAAATCAAAAATCCAGCATGGAAAAATAAGTTGAGGCTTAGGACAGCAAGGTCAAACCTTTCATAGAAAATGTTAAATGTGCCTGTAGGCAGGATAGGTACATGGAAGCCGTGGGAAGCATCCAGCATGCAGGAGCTATCAACATGTGCTATCTATGCTGGCAGTCACAGCAGAGAGGGGATTACTGTGAGCAGGGTCATGGGGGATGATCCATTCTTTTGGTTTGGCAACCTAAGTGAAAAATCTGGGAAAGAAGATCAGACTGAGCCCAATCTTTAAATATTTTCAGTTTTTCTTGCTGAAACAAAAGCCTTAAAGAGACCAAAAGCTGAAATAAAATCCTTTTATGTTGAATGAAACCAGAAATAAGAAATAAGAAAGTTTTCTTCAATAAAAACAGGAAAAAAAAATCTGGTTTTGCAGAATAGGGCTGGAGGTGTTAGGAGTTTGCCTTCTCTAATCAATATTTAAGGGATATAATGCTTGCATAGGATATGAGAAACTCATACTTTATTTCTTTTTTAAATTTGAACCCCTTTTTCTACTTCTTTGCTTTATGGGCACCACAGCTATAGGGTATTTTGGTTCTTCCTCAGCTCTTCCAATTGGAGTTCTTCCACATCATATAAAACACTGAATTAGTCACAGAGACAGAGTGCACAAGAGAATGACTTTGTTCCGGTAGAGTCAGGACATTCCCCTGGAAATGAGCACATCTGGTTCTTTTCTCTGCTCAACCACATGTTAAATCATTTATGCACATTGGCATAATGGCAGCAACAGAGGTTCAAAGCAACATTTGAAAGAGCTACTCTGATGCTGAAGATGCTCACTTGTAAGTGGTAGCTATGGGTCATGTCCTCTCATGAAGACATAGCCTTGATTTTTGGTGTCCCCACACTTGAATACATGTGTTATTCCTAGCATGGGGAGTTTAGGAACACCCACAAGCTGGTTTGAGTTGTGTACAACTACGGCCTGCTCTTCACCAAAGCAGTTTTATGTGTCTACTCATGAAATTATTTTTCAGAATGTTTTGAATGGCTTCCCCCAAATTCTTGAGCAGGTCTTGGAAATGTAAGCTAGCAGTTTTTCAGTAAGTTTATCAAGTACTCCAAACACTCCCCAAAATCTTATTGCATTATCCCTTTGTGTTCTTCTCCCTCACAGCTGAATGAGACATTTCATCTGGGGTAGAAATGCACCGTTAGAACATGATAATCTTCCCAATGTCAACTCTCCTGCAGCAAATTCTCTAGTACTTTGTCCAGGCTAGTTTTGGATGAGTCAGGTTCTTTCATCCTTCTTAATCTGACTGGCTGTCTATCCTGCCACGTAATACCCCTCCCTTGCCATTCAAAGGAGACTTTGATTTTGGCTACTTTGTGTAGGTTGTCTTCCACCCACTTAGTGCATTCCTTGAAATGTCTGTTCTTCCTTTGCTTTTTCTCTCTGAAAGAATTGGATTTGCCTGTTGTCTTGGCTTCCCTGACAGCCCTTTCCCCAGCTGAGCCAAATTGTATGTATTGAATCAAAGAAACCTTGTCTGCCTGATAAGTCTCATCAGTCTGGGCTTTAAGGAGCTCAGGTCCTCGGGATCAACCTTGTGACCAAGAATGTCATTAAAAGATCCCACAAGGTCAAAATCTTTCAGTGTCATCCTATATTTTCTCTTCTGGGATTGTAACATCATGGTGTGAAGCAATAGGGTCCCTGAGGCATCTGTGAGTGGATGTTTCTCTTTTACAAGGGGGGTTGTGAATCTCCTGCAGGAGCAGCAGTGGAATTTCCCATCAGAGGTGTTTGTTGCAATACTGGTAGCTTTGAGGCTGTAGTGAGAGCTGTGATGGATTCAGGCAGCAAGGTGGCCTTTTCAGACAGTGTCAGGGCTGGCCTGAACAAGACCTCTGCTCTGAACCACTTGCAGCTTGAGCAAAGCAGTGCAAAGAAGCCAGGTCAAGGAGAGAGCAGAGAGGTGGGCTAGGGGCTGCCTGTGGCACAACACAATCCCCCCATTAGGGGATTTTATTGGTGGAAGTTTTACTGGGAAAGGCTGACACAGTTTAACTTAACTTTTTGTTATGCTGACAACAAGAATTAAGCTGAAACATTTTCAGGGCAAAGGACTCATAAAAGTTGCTGGATATTTGCAGATGTAACAGATGATTTGGCTTAGGATACAACTGTTCCACCTGTTCTAGGCGTAGCACCAATGGATGAACAGTTTCTTACAAGGGTTGGTGTGGTTTACATAAGGGTTTATTGCAATGTGTCCTCACCTTCTCCAGCTGGACATACAGGCCATCTCTGTACTAAGTCCAGAACTAATAAAACATGGTTTCCTTTCTTTGACAAACCTGCTAGAAAAGCAACTTGCAGTGTTTAATGCAAACAGAGCACTAGGGCAAAGTGTGTGATTGTTTGGTTTTTTCCTAGGTAGGCAAGAAAATTGAGTATTATCAGTGAAAGCCTCTGCTTCAATGTAGCTGGGCCATTTATTTGCTTGTGTCTTGCCCTGGGCAAAGCATCTTTCCTTAAGTTGGACAGAGGTGCAGCTTGATTCCTATCTCAGCCTCTGAGAGTCTTCCTTGATCAGAGTCTTGCCAGCTGTGCCAGGCATTCAGCGTTGGTGTGACCTCTGTCCCCAGGAGCCTTTCCTGAGCTGAGAATGTCAATCCCTTATGGCAGCGTTGAACCCTGTAGTGAGAGATGGGGAGTTAACTGTGGGGTGGTACTTGTAAGCTGACTATAAAATCTTTAATGTTTTACTAAGCACCAGGTGCTTTCAAAGTCAGCCAAACTCATCTGGAGCTCCATGATCTTGTGTGCACTTTTAGATTTCATCCATTTTCATATGCCTGCAGCTGAGTACCTGTAACAAGTCATGATACAGATTTCTCTGCCAGATGTGAGTATGAAAGCTTCAGCACAGAAAGCTTCAACACAAACTCCTTGAGGTGACCCATAGGTGAGCCCTGTGAATAAGAAGTAGATTTCAGCAAGCTCAGGTGAGACTTGCCACGAGAGGGAGACAGCATGTGTTCCCTGAGCACATCCACCTGAATGAGACAGCCTAGCCTGGTTTTCTGAACATGTCTGGACACTTGCAGCTGTTAGTGAAGTGCTGAGAACCCAAACTTTGTACTTCAGTTGTGTGGTAGGTACCTGTGATAGAAAACAGGGACTTATCTTCTGGCTGTTGTCATCTTCCGAGCATCTGTGGCATGACTCAGTGCCACAAAACACAGAGCAAATGGAATCCAGATCTGCTGGCAGTGGTTTAGCACATGTCCAGGCCTCTCTAGGTCAGGTCTGGGAGATCCTGGTGCGAGCAGGACTGTGCAGCACCCAAGGAGTTGTTTCAGGTACCCGCAGCTGGCTGGCAGAGCCATTCACTATTCATACTGCAAACAGCCATTGCTCAGGCGGAGCTGCACCCTGTGACCAGCTTTGGCAGGCTGGGTGTTTGCACAGGGCTGTGAAAACACGGTGCTGTGAGACTAGGCTGCTGCAGCACCCAGGACACCTGATCAGGACTACTCCTTTGCTTCCTCAGCACCAGCTGAGAGATTTCATGGGAGAAGAGGCTCGTTCAGTGCACATGGGATGGCTTCGTTTGCCCTCCAGATTGTGTCGGCTTTTCCCATGGCTGCAGCACAACAGTGGGGCTCTGTTTTCCTTTGGGAAGGGAATAAGCTGCTTCATCATTGTGATCTCTGTGTAGTGTCCTGTTGATAAGATCAGTCAACAGCATCAGAGGAAAACTCAGATTCAGTTCTGAAGTATAAAGTGAGTGAGGCCTATTTGTTTAATTTGAGCTTCTAAGGTTTAAATCCCAGAGGAAATTAAATTAGGTGCCTAGAGCAATGGCAGTCTGTCATGTTTATTTGCTGGGAATGTCACCTTTAATATCATGCACATACAACGTGTGTGTGTGTTAATGTAATGGGGTATCATACTGTGCAGGAGCAGGCATGCTACAAGAACTGGAAATGTGAAATATTGTGAGTGAGGGGTGCTGAGATAGGATTGGATTTATTCTCAGCCTTGTCCATAAGACTCACTCACCAGCACAAAGGTGGTTTAGCTAATTGCAGGTGGGGATGGCAGCCTGATCTATATATGAGCACAGGCATTAGTGCTCTTGGGCTGTTTTGATTGGGCTACTTCTAACAGGAGAAATCTTGTCTAGATGTGAATCCAGCATGACAATATTTCTTGCTTCCAAGCCCTCTTAAGCAGTTGGTGTCCTGCTGGCACATGCCTTCCCCCTACATGCTCAGGAGAACCTCAAGAGTGCCAGTTTCCTGTGTTGTGGGACGTGGCTGTTTGTACATTTGGTTACACCTGCACTTTGGAGTGTCCCTTCTTCTCCAGGAAGGAAGGCAGGTCTCCCCAGCAGTGTGGGGTAGTAGCATTTGGGGTGGGTTTTTTTCTGACTTGGACTGTTAAGGACAGGCTCTGAGACACACACTCTGTGTGTGAATGTCACTGCAGCAGTTTGTCACTGCAACCTGTGACACCTGCTGACCTCCAAAGTTAACTGTCCCTGCAGGGCTTGCAGAAGGCGCTGATCTTTCCTCACGTGCTGCACAGAGCAGGCTGCCATTGCTTTGAGCCCCCAAATGCAGCTGAGCTGAGCTGTGGTCTCCTGTCTCGCTCCACTTGTCAGACCTTTCAGGGAGCCAGTTCAGCTCAGTGCCTCAGTGGAATTTGTGCTTCTATTTCAGCTGGATTACCAAAATTCATGAGAGAGGGCAGTGAGCTGTAGACAGGCTCAGCCATCTTCAGGCATTGTACCCCAGTTTCGATGCTAGGCACACTGCTTCATGTAGGTTTGTCCTTAGCCAGGACCTGACCTGTCCCCTCTTTCATTCTCTCCACCCTTTGCTGTTTACCCCTGCATAGCCTGTCTTATCTTCCTACAGCCTCAGAGCAGCTGGCTGCCTTGCACACGTGGCTCCCATTTCTCTCCTGCCTGTGGCACCTTGGGAGTGCCCAGGGGTCTTCCTGCTGTGCTTGACTTCCAGTCTCCCTGCCAAAGCTGCAGCTCCTCATTCCTGCTCTCTCACCCATCCCAACCTCTGGCATTTTTGCTCATCCGTGGATGGCTGAATATTCATTTCCTCCTGGCCTGATTGCTGTGAATACCAATTCCTCCTCCTTTTTCCGGCTGTTCTGTAGATTTTGATGTCTGCCAAATTGTTTTCGTTCCCTCACCCCACTGCAGACTGCACCTCCGCAGAAAGCGATCCTCTCGGAGCACAGCCCCAGCTCCCCACCCAGCCCTTCCTCCTGAGCTGAGTGATCAGGTTGCCCTCCTGCCTCCAACAGGGACAGACTTCTCCCTCCTCCTCCTGCAAACAGCCAGCAAATGAGTGTCTCCAGTTCAATGGCAGAAGAGTTGCAGGCCCCTGCAAGGAGACTGCAGCAGTTTGCGGTGGCACTGCGTGTTTCACTGCAATGTTCCTCAGCTTGCCAGTCTGCAGATTGGTGCCAGGTTGCAGAGTCCTGTCCAAAGCAGCAAGCTGCTGGCTCCAAGCTGAAGCAGAGCTTTTCAGGCTCAAGGTATGATCAGAAAAGCCTGGTAAAGGTGCCTGCATTCATGCTGAGCAGCTTGGTCATAAACCCTGGCCTGGAGCCTGCTGCGGGTTGAAGCTAAGTGAAGAGGGGAATGTAGTGGAAAGGGGAGGTTGTGGTTCCATCATCCCCCAGGAAATCTGTGTGTAGTGGCAGCAGTGTGACAATGTTGAGGGGAGAGGACTGCAGACACCTTGGATTTAGATTTAGTGGTTTTTGGATCTCTTGTCTTGCCCAAAAAAAGAAGAAAGGAGACGAGAGTATTCAATTTCTCTTTCTGTCCAATAGTCCTGCTTATGTGTTGCCAAAATGGAGCCCAGAGGCTTCCACTTGCCCATGGCATCCTGTCATCACTCACTCTCCACTGTCCCTAAGCAGCCAGTGGGCACAGGAGGTGGCCTTCCTGCAGGGCAGTGGGACAGCCTGGCTGCCCCTCTGCCACATGTGAGGTGGAGAGCAGTGCAACTGGCTACTTGGCTCGACCACTGTTTGGTGCTAGAACAGTCCCTTCTCTGGAGCACAGGGCTCATGGCTGGGAAGAACAGGGAGAGGAAGGGTGAGAAAGGGGGCATGGGAATGGTGGGCTCTTCTGGATGGAAAATAATGCCAGAGAGGAGGAAAGGGTGGACCAGAGGAAGGAAAGGAGGAGCAGAGGGAAAGAAACAAACCTGTAGGCTAAAATGGAAATAATAATCCACTGGATGCTGCTGCAACCTAACTCCCAGGAATGCTGCTCCAAGGCCCCCTCACTGCGTGGGGATGTTTGCCTGGTCCTGCACGGCCGTCTCTGCTCCTGTGCCAAGCCAGCTGTCCTGCCTGGAGCTCTGGCCTTTGCGGCTCTTGTGGAGAGGGCAGGATGTGTTTGCTTTTGCCTATCACATATTTTTTTAAAGAGGGTGGGAGTTCCTCTGCTTGAATTTCCAGGGCTGATTTCCCCCATGATGTTTCTGGTTTCTGTGATTTGGGGGACTCCATGGAGCTGGGGTCGTGGTTCTCATCCAGGACTTTTGACTTGACAGCAGCTGTTTTCTTGGACTGCTTCATGCTTGCCAGCCTGCTCTGAGGTGAGCCAAAAGCTTTCCCAGCACAGGCACGCAGGATGGGCATTTGCCATCACAATATGGGGGTGCCTTGTGTGGGCACCTCTGGGAACACTTCCCACACCCAGCATCTGGTTCATGTGAACAATGTGCTGTACTGGGGTCAGGCCCTTCCCCATGCTCAGAGCACCAGCTCTGTATGGATCTCTGTCTCTTCCTATGCTGCTATTTCCTGATTAAACTGTGAGCTTGACTTCAATGGATCAGATGAAAGTGGCTGTCTCCCACTGTCTCTCCAACAGTTGTTATCTTGACCCTTTTTCCTCCTTCCCCACTCTTTCTGTCTAAAGCCAAGCCTCTAATTTTAGACCAAGGGAGATAATTGAGGGTCAAAAAAGATTGCTGTGTAATTTCAACATTTTTTTCAGTGGTTGGGGTGGAAGACAAAGTTAGGAGCTCCTTGCCCTCAAACCTTTGTATTGCGGTAAAGAAGGACATATGGGAAGGAGTGAGTTGGTACAGTCTGCTCCGTGCAGAATTCATGCTGTTCCTGCAATTAGCTAAAACTAAGAGTGTAAAGCATAATATACTGTATTTCCTTTGCAGATCCTATTGACTGAAGAGTTCGTAGAGAGAATGCTGGAAGATTTAGAAGATCTGAATTCTCCAGAGGAAGTAAGGCTGCATCATTCCTGTATCTTCCATGTACTGTCCCAGAGAGCTCAGCCCATCCTGCAGCTTGTCTTTGATCCTCCCCTCAGCCTGCAGGCTGCAGCCCTGCCCCATCCATAGACTTGAGGCCATGCTAAGCCTTCACTATTAACTTCTGCTGTGAACTACTGAGGCACTGAGAGAAGGGATTGCAAGAAATACAAGACAGGGATAGGTATTAAGAGAGACTCTGTGTTTTGATTTCCATCAGCATCTCTTCCAGCAGAGTATCTGAGCACCCCAAATGAAAGCAGTGCAGCCCCTGGGCCAGGTGGCAGGGTTTCCTCCATGCCATGCATAGATGTAGTCCTCACCAGCAGCTCCTAGCACATCACCTTACCTTCCCTGCTTTCAGAAAGGCTGAAAGTGGTGGTAGCACATATACTTTTGAACAATCTGTTGTATGGGCCTCCTTTAGTGGGTTTGGTAAGCAGGCAGGGCTGTTTCACATCTGCTACTTGGCCTTCACCTGCTGGCCCTGCACGGTGTGTGAAGGACCATCACCAGTCTGGAAGCATTACAGCAACAGCCAGGGGGGCTTTATAAAGCTGGTACTAAACTTCCCACCGCCATGTGATCTCTTCCTGGGGAACATTTAACACCCCGTCTCCCATGCATGCCATATAAATATTCTGCTTGACTTCAAAGATCAGTGGCAGAAATGACATGTAATATTTTTAATCCCATTTTTTACAGCTCCCTGCAGACTCTAAAGAAACTTTCCTTGGCTTGTAGAACAGCCCTCCCATCCCTTGCTCTGCTCCCCTCCCCCCAGGAAAATCTCAGGGCTCTAATTGTTTAATCCAGAGTTGACTTAATGCCAGGGTGTTCCTCACTGTGTGAGTGAGGGGAGCATGCTGCTGGCTGTGCAGTGACTTTCAAGCCAGCTTTTATCCAGTTAAACCTAATCCAAAGCTCATTTTTGCTAGTGACATGGAAGCCCAGGAGCACTTTGGTTTGAAGGCCCTTTAGTGAAGGCTTTGGACGGCTCGTGTTCCTTCACTGTCCATTGAAGCAAAGAGCATGGCAGCTCCTGGCACAGCAACAGGGTGTTTGGTTCCCACTCACTGTGACTTTGCTGAATTAAAAAGTGAAAAACAAACAAATGCAAAGGATGACTTCTCCAAGAGGATTGCTTTGGAACCACTGCTGTTTATAAAAAGGAAAATACTTGAGATGAAATGTGATCTTTCAGCATCCAGATTCCTCCAAGGATTTGTAACTTGCAGGATTTGGGTCGGGCCAACTGAAAGCATTCCTCAGCAGGCCTGACTGTTGCTGATGATGTTCATGTGGTAGAATGAAGCACTGTGAGGAGTCTTTCCTTTGCCACATAAAGAACCACCTGTGTTAAGTGAAATTAAGTGTAATCATCTGTCTGAGTATCTTTACATGTTTTTCACATGTCCTAGACAGCAACTCAGAATTCTCTGGGCTGTGCAGAGCCAGTAGATTACATGGTGCAAGCTATACACAGGGCTTGAGTTTATAAAAAAACTTGAATAGGACTTGAGCTGTTTGTTTCCTAGAGGATAACAAACAGGAGTTTGTGGTGGCCTCTATCCTGAAGAATCCTCCTGCTGTGCCCCCAGGTCATGGATCAGACCACGAACCATCAGCATATTAAGGTCCATGGGTACTAACTGCAGGTTACCCTCATGGGCAGCTGCAAATGGAGCAAGATCAGGAGCAAATTCATTTTAGAGACACCCTTGCTGTGGAGCAGGCAGCTGGAGGGGATCTCCTTTAGCAGGAGCCTCAAACTGAGCCTGTGTTGGTGCCCATCAGAAACAGGGTGCTTATAGGAAGAAAGACAAGTAATTGGATAAAGACTGATGATTTCCAGTCGCTATCCCCTTGTACCAGCTCTCTTATTCAAGCAGCCCTGGGAAGCCTATGTGCTGCTGACCTGAGTCTGAGGATCTCCTAGGAGAGGACCACTGTATCCATAACCATCCTGAATTAGCCACTTCCAGGGCAGATTGTCACTGGTGGTGTTGGGTCCCCACGAGATTCCTGCCTGGGAGTCCCATCAGGGTGTCAGGGAGTATCACAGGGCAAGGCAGTGCAACACACTGAATGCAGTACAGTTTTGAAAACAAAATGAGCCTGCAAACAGGCTTCCAGAGCTATCCCCCCACCATGGGATAGCTGTGTTTTGGGTCCTTAGGTTGGCCACTGAGATTGCATAAAATGCCTATGCAGAGCTGGTTGCCATTCAGCTGTGGACGAGGCAGATTTGTGGCCTAAGAGATTCCACCCCACACCTTCACCCCCACTCCACAACTGTGTTTGAGAGACCTGTGTGAATGCTTGGGCACGGGTCACGTCGTTGTGAGAAGGGTTGGTGGTAAGGCTCCTTGCAGCTCTGTCCCTGAATTGGTTGTGTTTGTGTTGATGTTGGGGTGACTTCCTAGCCCGAGCAGAAGCATCAGGATGGGACCGGTGGACTTGCCTTGTTTGGGAAACATTGGCCACAGACAGTGCTGTGTAAACCAGACTAGGGCAAAAAATCTCCCTTCTGTGTGCTTCAACCAGTGTTTGCAAAACAGCCTGAGCAGCTGAGTGCCTGTGTGAGCACAAGGCATTGTAGGGCTCTGTGAGGCCTTTGTGCCAGAGGTGGGAAGGACTGCAGCAGGAATGCTGTGCAGGCACATTGGCTCTCCCCAGCCAGGGCAGCACAGTTTGCCTGTCACCAGAGAGCTCTGATGGCTCACCTACATTCCACTCTGAACAGCAGGGGTTTGAAAGCTGCCCTCAGACTCCCTTTAAAGCAAATGTGGGCTCTGGGGGCTGGGCTGGGTGAAAGAAGAGGGAGGTGGTTAGATAGGAGGAAAGACACTTCTGCTGCAAATCTTCTGAGAGGTTGGGAAGTGGAAATAGTGATGGGGGCAGAAACACTCCAAAATTCATCTGATGAAATAAGCAGCACTTGGGCTGAAAGCTCACAACTTTACTTTGGCAGCTGAGACAGGCCACATTATCTAATGTCCACTGCTGTCCAAAACATACCGATGGGGAAATGTTTTCTTAGTGGCCTCTTGTTTTAAAAAATAATAATAACATGGGACTGCCTGCCTTTGCAACAATTTTGTTTTTTCTGTGCAGATTGTAGTGATATGCATTAATTGGTTCTCTTTACTGTCTTACAGTTTAAACTTCCAAAGGAGTACAGCTGGCCTGAAAAGAAACTGAAAGTTTCCATCTTGCCAGATGCCGTGTTCGACAACCCACTGCATTAGAGCTGAATTACACTATTCTAACAACTGGGAGAGCCAAGTTACTGTCCATTACCCAGTGACTCACAGGATAATTAATGCAGTAAAAACTCTGCCTGCAAATAAAAAGAGTTTGCTGCACAACCACTGCAAACAGAAGAGGAGCTACTCAGCACCAGCCCAGACCGAACTGAGCCCTTTCCTTTATCCTTCCCAAGGCTGAACTCTCTGGGAGCAGCCTGCGTATGTGTGAGTGCGAGTGAGAAATATTTAACTATGAAAATTAGTAGTAAGGATCCTTTCTCTCTCCTAGCTGCAGAACTCCCCTCTGCCTTAGCCCAGGGTGTAGACGCTCTGCACGCCTGTATTTACACATACATTTCTGCCAGGTGCGAGCCTATAATCCGTGGATTAAATGTTCTTTACGTGACTCTGGAGTCCTTTTGTTAGCCAAACTTTTACTGACTGCAGAACTGTTCTTCCATGTGCTATTTTTTTTTTCTTTTTAGAAACGGAATGGTATTTCCCCTGTTTAAAGGAGGCCAAAAGCTCACATGCTTGAAGCTGAACAGATTTAAAGATGAACTTTCTAGTTCAGTCAAGAAAAACAAATCCAGATCCTCCCTGCCCTCAAATTAGGCATGTTTTAAGTGTTGGTCTTGGTGCTATTAGCTATGGTATCACTGCAAACAGAGGCAACTTTATTCTCGTGCATCCTGTCCTTGTGCCTGAACCCCAGGGAAGGTCGCAACCTCTGGTTTTGCACAAGCAGGAGGAAGAAAGCTACCGGGGCGGGGGAGATCTCCTGTTTACAGTGTGTTTATCTTTAAAGAGATACTGTCAAGTATTTTTTCCTTGCTATTGTACAGAATTTGAGAAGCTAGAAAGGACATTTGTTCACAGGGACAACTTCAGCAGCTCTGCAGGACCGGGGGGCTGCTTGAAAGCATGTGAACTGGAGATCTCTGCTGCCCTGGCACAGCAGAAAGGAGTCTCAGCCTCAATGAAGCCAACTATTCTCCCTGTTCCAGGAGGGTTGTGTCCTAGTGCAGCTCCATTTTCCCCTCTAGCCTCGCTGTGGTGGCTCTTGTTGCTGACCTTCCTCCTTTCAGATGGGTTTGAATTGTAAAGCATCAAAACCAGTTTGAAAAGACACTCTCTAGATCTCTGTGGCTTCCTCCTTGGAGCAAAAGGAGCGTGCAGAGGAGCTGGTCTCTGCAGTGCCAGGTTGTGTCTCTGCATCAGCTGCTGGCCCTGTGGATACCTGCAGCAAACACCGCAGCTTTACCCCCTGCTGCTGCTGCTGCTGCAGGGTGTTTCTGATGCATATTCCCCAGCCTTCCTCTGCCCATTGTCTTTTGGTGACAACTCTTCACTCCTTGTCGGGGGAGGTGCAGCTTTCCTTACACCCCTTTCTGCCTGCAAGATAACTGGTGGTTTATGCGCACTTGCTGTGTGATCCTAATGCAAGTACAACAAAAGCTTTTAACACTTAACTCCCCTGATCAAACAGCAAAGTCCAGGAGGCCTCACAGTGCCCTGGGGTCGGTTTTCTGTTTGTTTTCTGATTTAATTTCTTCCCAGCACAGTCAGCTTTGATGTTTTCTGCATATATTTGAGGCTGGTTAATGTTGGTCAAGAAGCAGAGCTAGGAGCCACAAAGCTTTCCTTGGACTTGCTACAGAATTCCTCTGTGGCCTCAGGCAAGTCACTCAATGTCTCTCTGTGCAGAGAGGGTGACTATTGACTAGAGGGCTGTAGGACCTACCGAAGCATGCCAGGGTTTGCAGGGGAGGGCGTGCTTTGTGTACAAAGTAGTATTTGTATTATTATAATTGTTTTTATATTATAATTTAAGGCAGGCCAAATGCAGGGTCCAACACTGCTCTGCAGAACCTTCCTTTCTGCAAAGCAATGAAAGCAATTTACATGTAAATGAGTTTGTCATTTTGTCTGAACTCAGAGGATCATCTTAAAATCCTGCTGTGAAAGAGCAAACTTTCAGATATCTGCATGTGCCAGCCAGAGTGATTTCTGTGCTGTGGCAGGCTGCATTCATCCATGGGATCTCTTGGCCAGTTTTCATTGTCCTGGTTAGCACTGAGCATCCCTTCTGCACTGTAGATGTATGTGCAAGGGACAGCATGGGTGGGAAAGTGCCATGAAAACCTACCAGTCCAGCTTCAAGAACACTGTGCCCAAGTGTCCCACCACAAGATAATGGGCAAACAGATAATTGTGGCAGTGGGGAAAAGGCAAGGGCAGCAATTACAATTTTGTCCCAAAGCCATCCAACAGTAGCCCATGGATGCTCTTGCACGAGCTTGCTGGGGGTGCTGCAGCAGAGCTGGCCTGTTGCCACGATGCTGGCTGCTCTTCCTTGTTTCCAGATGCTAGCTCTCATTAAAAGGAGTTTAAAATCCACATCTTGGTGGAGAAGGGACATTTGGAAGGTCAATTGTTGCTATTCCTGCAGAGATCAGCACGGGGCAGAGAGAAGTCCATCAGACCCTCTCTGGGCCCTGACACACATCTGGAAAGCTTGGGACCTCCTGCGCTATGAACTCTTGGAGCCTTCACGGCAGGGATCTGGTGCTGTATGCAGGGAAAGCACCTCCTCCAAGCTGGCTCGTGCTCCAGTTCTGCCTTTCTCATGCAAGTGTTTTCCTCACTGTATTTACTCTCATCAGATGCTCTAGGCTGGGTTTCCATTGACTTCGGAGGGAGCACGCTGAATGCATGTGATAATCCACCCAGTATCCTTGTGTGTGTGTGTATTTTTGTTCCATGTCATGTATTTATATATAGTTCTGTGTATTTGAGTTATGAACAGGTGGCATGCCAGAAATGTCTATTTCTGAGACACTTTCTCACAGATCTTTGCTGGTAGCCAGATAACAATTGAGGGGGGAAGGCTTGAAGGGAAGGAAGTGAAATCTTCCTATTTAGGTAAGGGGGGAAATATTAGACAAATAATTGCTAAAATAGAATTCTGTGTCTTATTGTTAGAGCAGCTATGAGAACCTGGTGAAAGTCAGCCCTTAAGCTCCCTGGTCATGTTGCTGCCTCTCAGCAACTCACCTAAGAGTAAGAAAGTTGCAGTTACTCAGGATCCTGAAGAGCTGGGCAGCCACAGGACATCCCCTCGCGATTCACATCAAGTTTGCAACCCTGCCAAAGGCTTACTCACTGGCAAGTAAATGAGATGTGAAGTTTGGATATTTTCATCTTGGGGCAAGAGGGCATGTCTGTGTGTGAATGAAATGGAAAAGAAACCTTTGTATTTTAGTGAGCAAGTAGTTTGAAAGAGGGAAGTCATCAGTGCTAATAAATACCACGGTGTTTTTCTAGCCCAAACCTGATGAGATGGTAGAACCACTGGTGGCAATTTTTTCTTGATTGTGTAGAAGGCCTCTGAAGCAGGTTTGTATGGACCCAAAACCTTTGGGGCTTGTGTTGGCTAAAGACAGTAACCTGGATGGAAATGAAAGCAGTTTAGAAGCAGGATTTCTCTCTCTTGAGAAAATCTGGCAATGCAGGTCAATTCAGATATTTGGAAAGATGAAGAGCCTTGAAAATCCAGCATGTGACAGCAATTCTGAAACAGGAGAAGTCTTAAAAGCCAGGACTACTCTCTCTCTCTCAATTTCTGATTAAAAACAGGACAAGGAATGTATAATTTCAGTATTAAAGTATGTAGGGTGTGATCTGAGCAGAGCAGTCAGTCTTGTAGCTGCTGTAACCATATTTTCAGTGGCTTAGATGGATGGTGCCTGCTGTGTCTAATTCTTTGAGGATGGTGTATATTGGTTTTACTCTACATGGAATTGCCAACAGTGATTTGAAATTATATTCTGAAGCTCTTCTCTTTAAATATTCAGTTGCTCTTGGATGGCTTTTGAAATTACGCCATCAGGTCATCAAATGGTCTTGGGAGAAGTGAGGGTTGTGTTGTTTTTCATCTGGGACCAGTAGAAATATTTTTTTAAAAACCCAAAACACTTGAAAGCAATGCTTGGCTCTTCCCTCCTCCTAGGTTGGCATCCAGAGTCCATGTCCTGCTTTGCCAGCTTGTACCTGGCCAGGGCAGGGCAGCATCACATCAGGTGGGGAGCAAAGCTTCAGGCCAGAGCAAGCCCTTAGACCATGAGTCCAGTTTTCCCCTAGCCCAGAGCATGGCCTTGTGCCTTCTGGCTTCACTGTATCAAGTCTTGGGGCTGTATTCAGCCCCTACTCCATCTGGGCCAGGTGAGGAAGGGTTCCAGCACCAGGAGAGCCCTTCCATGTCCCAGGGACTGGGTGGCTGCCCTCCTGTGAGAGAACACATTGTGCCTTAATTTTTCTGTGAGTGAAGCTGCAGGGGCAGATGAATTGTCAAGCAACCAAGAATTCCTTTCTGTGCATCTGTCCCTATTAATAAATGCCAGCCTGCACAGCAGCAAGACTCTATCCAGAGCAATCTCAAAATCCACATTTGCCTATGGCGTTCACCTCTTAAGATTTTAAAGCTGGGTTAAAGTCTCTCAACCTAACAAGCTCTGTTTCAAACCCACTATTTTTATGACATTTTTTTCTGTTGTGCAGTGTCTGCTTGTTCTCTCTTCTTTCAAAAAAACCCAAGCCTTGTGTTTGACATGAGTCCAAAATTTCAAATGGAGAATAGGCCTGAGGTTGCAAATGTGCTGTAAACGTGGTCCCGTATCGACTTGTCTCTCAGGCAGTGAACCTGTCGTGTATTGTGCTTCACCACCTCTTCATTTCTACCATGATTCTGTTTCCCCTAAAGTCGCTGACAGACCATAAAATCATCATAAGCGGCACATCAGTTCACAAACGTCATTTCTAGTCTGCTGTGAAGGGGCTGCCCCGCCGCTTTCCCTTGCTGGAAGACCACAGCATCGTTCACCTGCTTGTGGAGCCCTGATAGCAGGAGAGGATCATCAGCCCAGGAAGGGCTGCACATGGCAGATGTGGCTGGCCAGGGCCTGGTTGTTTTTAAACTGTCCTGATGCTGTGCCTGCCCTCTTTAAAAAGAGGAAGAGAGAGAGAAACAAACCCAACCTCAAAAAGGCAGAAGAAAATTTCCTGCCCATTGTCATGTTTTGCAAACACTGTTCTTTTCTCTTGCCCTCTCCCTCAGCTCCCGACGAGGCTGGAGATGAAATGGCTCCTTTGTTCCTTTCCCTGGGGCCCAACTGCAGCGAGAGTGCGGCTCCGGAAACTCCAGAGCACGAGGGCCAGGGAGGGAGGGCCCGAGCTGTCACCGTGTGCGGTGGGTCCTGCACAAACACAGCTTGGTGACAATGCCCCGAGCAGGGTGGGAGCAGGAGGGCTCCCTGGTGCTGGTGATGAGGCTCCTGGTCCTCTCTACAGAAGCAAGCATGATGCAAAACACACAGGGGCTGAGGAAGGGGAGGTGGGTATGAGTGGCCATGTTGTGCTGGTAGGGACTGATCACGGGCTGGGGAGCTCTGGGCTTTTGGCTTTCCCCAAAGTGGGAATCTGCAGCCCCGTGGAAGCAGGCAGCATCCTGCCAGGGGCTTGTAGTGGTGCCCTGGCCCCTGCACTGGGATGCTCCTTGCACCCATCCAGCCTTGTAGTCCTGGTGCTGTGAGTTTGGCCCCAGTCATGCTCCAAACCCAAGTTTACTCTTTCAAAACCCTTCTCTTGTCCAGACCAGGCTGGACACCCTAACTTTTTCCTTTTTTTAAAGGGATGGAGGTTTTGCCTCTTGCTGGGGACACTACTTGTTTTGTGTGCTGAATGGGAGCAAAGGCAAGGTTCCCAGGGCAGGGGACACATGGGTGACTGGGACCACAGCAAACCCTGACCTCTGGGGTTGCCCTTGCAGCCCTGGGGTGAGCTTTTCTGTCCTTCAGGCATGTACATGTGTGTGTGTTTGGGGGTGTGTGTGGGTGTGTGTGTGTGGTCTGCAGACGCAGGGGTCATGTGGATGGAGGAGCCCCAGGACACTCCCAGTGGGGCTGGAAGGAGCCTGTGTTTCTGTGGCCGGTGTACCAGTACCTTGTAGATGGCCTTTCTTCCCTCTCCCCTCCTCCCTTTTTTTATAAAAGACAAAAAACAAACAGAAAGCTAAACTAGCAGAGGTTTTTAAATATTTTATATTAGTTTCTAATGTAAATTCTTACATTGTTATTGCAGTGCTGGGTGTGTTTCGCCTGCACGTGACTTTTTGTAATATTTTTGTGAATCACTAAACATTTTTTTTCCTCCCGTGTATTCTAAGTGCATTAAAGGTATTTGCAGAATTGTCAGTGTCCTTCTCTGCGGGCAACACGGTGGGACTGACTGTCTCCTGCTCAGCTCTGCAACTCCTTTGGCAGCTCCTTCTCCTCGTTGATACCTTCTTCCCTGCTCCCAGGGAAGCGGGGTCTCCTGCCCAGAGCTCTGGACTACAAGTGTGGGAGGGAAAGGGATCTTTTCTTCCCCTAAAAATTCAGCAAAATGACTGGTCCCAGGACCTGCCAGATTCAGCATCTTCCATGAGCATCTGCTGGCAAAACCCCTTGAGTCAAGGCAGCCTGAGTGCCCTGACAGGCAGGGTTTTCCGTGCTCTTTGGACAAGCTGGAATAGGGAGTGCTTGCACATGGCTCCAAGGATGCAGCCAGTTGGCTGAGAGATGGCAAACTCGTCCACCAGCACAGGAAGGAGGGAGCTGGGGTGAGTGTCAGGTCAGGTCCGTGTTCCTGTCCTCTGCCAAGTGCCTCCTGGCTTCAGTGGGATTTGTGGGGGTGTGGATGTGTGTGCAGAGACTGAATATGTTGGAGAAGAGACACAGCAAACACTTATGAAAAAATATTACTGAGCTAATGTTGCAATGATTTCCCAGTAACACAGAACGATTTTGCAGTAATCTTTTTACACTCCTCAGTAATAAATGCCTTTAAGGCCAGAGAAAAAGGGTGGAATATCTGGGCAGGGGGGGAGGGAGATTGCAGTGCTCAGAGGAAGGATGATAGGGAAAGGAAAGGATGCATGGAGAGCCAAAATCCAGCTTTAGGCAGGTTTTGCACTTGCTCTTTGCAGGTGTTATCTCAGCCCACCCTGCATCAAAAGGGGAGCAATCAGCAGAAAGGGTTTCTGCAAGGATTTCTTTTCCTTTGAAGTTTGGAGCGAAAGCCATCCTTTTCCTGAGACCTCTCCCACAGCTGCATCCAGACACAAACTGCTCCATCCCCAGTGCAAAGCAGTGAGATCTCCAAGCTCTGCCAGTGCAGAACAACCCTGCTGGACGTGACAAAGAGAACCTCAGCTTGGTAAGGTTTCACCATCTCACTTGGGGAAATCTTGATGGTCAGTGGAGTTCCCCAGTGAGGTTATTTACCCAGACAGGGGCTTGGGGGGAGAGAGGCCACTCACAACTGGTTCTTTGGCCCAAGACCCCCTCACACCTCTTGCCTTCCCAGTTTTTGAAGCATACACAAGCACAAGGCCACCCCTTTAACACATCCCAGCAAGGGACCCCACGTAGTGCTGGCAACCCTCACTGTCAGCCACTTGGTAAATTTAATTAATGAATTAAACCATCCACTTGTGCCTTTCCTGTGGTGGCCAGGCAGTACCCCCTTTGCAGCGCTGCATCCCAGCTGATTCCTCTGTTCAGCCCCAAATCCGGGGGGGACCCTGGAGCTGTGGCACAGCGGGGTGCCCCTCTCCTGCTGGCACCTTCCCCCAGGGCCCACCACAGGCACGGCCATGCCCAGCCCAGGCAGCCTCGCTGCTCTGCCTGCACCCCAGCCAAAAGCACCTTCGGGCAGTGAATTTAATTAAGGTTTCTGAAAAGCAGTGTCTGGGAGCCCCTCCTGGATCTGCGGCTCTGAACTTCATTAGGAGCGGTTTGTTGCTAATAATGCCGGCAGCTTCTCTAATTAATAATGGAAGGGCTGTGAGCAGATGCCAAGCCAGGAGAGGGAAGGATTTGTTTGTTTATTTCACTCCTCTCTTGGTGTTTTGGTTTTTTTTTCTGGAGTGTAGAGAGAGGGCTGGGGCTCATTTCCCATCTGAGAAGTGAATGGCAGTGGCTGAGAACCTCAGTGGGGAAGAGGGTGCACCTGTGAAGCTGAACAGGGAGATGGAGCGGGGTGGGAGGTGGAACAGAGGAGCATCCCCACAGCAGGGGCTCCTACTCCTGTGGTGCTCCCTGCCCACCCAGGACAAGCCAACGTGACTGGACTCAGGCACCCAGGAACAGTTCTGACCCCCAAGCCCCTCACAAAGCATCACCCCCACAGCATGTCCCTTCCCATGGCACATCCCCGTCCCATGGCATGTCCCCTAGCCCATGGCAGGAAGGTGCAGACATGGGAGGGAAGTGTTCTGCATGCTTCAGGCCCCTGCAGCACAAGGATGTGTCATACAACACCCAGAAATGTGGGCTCACAGGAGATCAGCACACCATGTCCCTTTGGGTTTTGTTGTTTGGGTATTTTTTCCCTCTTTTCCCCTCATTTCTCTCCTCCTTGCTGTCTCTCCCAGCTGATGTTTGTGGCACAACTGGCCACAGCAGCACCTTGGTGCAGAGGAGAAGCTCCTGACATAACCCAGTGCACAGGACCCAGCATGTTAATGCCCCGTATTCCTGGGGGCCCGATGGCCAAGCCATGGCTGGAGAGGGTCCCAGAGCAGCCAGGCTTAGCCAGATCCTGCTGCCTCCCTCTGGCACAGGACAAGCACCCCCAGCCAAGTTTTGGGGACACCAGGGAACCAGCAGGCATCCTTGTCCTGTTGCT
This sequence comes from Melozone crissalis, assembly GCF_028551555.1. Classification (NCBI taxonomy): domain Eukaryota; kingdom Metazoa; phylum Chordata; class Aves; order Passeriformes; family Passerellidae; genus Melozone; species Melozone crissalis. The sequence goes on along the minus strand of NW_026535797.1, from coordinate 13,135,355 downwards.
TGTCACAGCCTCAGGTCTGGCGTAGGAAACCAGCACCTGGCAGGAGTGGGAGGAGACTGTATGGACACCTCCCGCATGCCCCAGCTCCCTGTCTAGGCACCCACGGCCTGCCTAAAAGCTCCAACTTCTCCAAACAGCTTCCAGAGCAACTGTTCCTTCTGTCAGGCAGGGTTTGCACTGGGGAAAAAAATGACATTACCTTGCCCTGTCACCTCATCGCTCACAAGAACTGAAGCAGTGTTTGGACAGGCCACAGCAGCTCCGCCACAGCGGCCTCAGTGCAGGCTTTGTCCCCTCTGTCCCCTCCACGCCCCACTGCTCACCTGCCACAGGGAAGCACTGCCTGCAGCTTCATGTCAGGCAGCAGCCATTGCCACAGTGGCTTTCCAAGAAAGCATACCTCAGGTTTGGTTTTGTTTTTCCTAGGGGAGGAGTATTTTTAATGCCCTTTCCCAGCATTCTCATTTCCTCAGACTTTCTACACTCTGGCCACAAACTATAACCTGCTGGAGGGCAGCGAGCAGGGCTGTCCCGTGCTGGAGATTCTCCTGCTGCAGGAGATGGGGTACCTACTTTGGAAGGGCTGGATAGCAGGGAGCAAAGGAAAAAGCATGGTTAGATATTAAAAAATCTCCAGGAGTGTCCAAGGCCAAGATGACCTGGGAGACCCAGCTTGCTGCCCAGGCTGGGATCATCCCTGTCTGCTTAATGCACAAATCCCTTCTGTGGCTATTAAAAATGCTGGAGCAAGCGTGGGGCCATGGCATCTCATATGCCCCACTTGCTTTTTGAACAGGAATATTATCAGAAGCTTGCAGCAAAAGGGGAAACATGAAGGCAAAGGGGCTCAGGAGTGGAGGGGTGGCTGGGCTGTGTGACAGGGAGCATCCCTGGGGCACAGGGCACTGTGGCAGCCTGCCCAGCCCCAGCACAGCCAGCTGAACAATGCTGCGAGGCGTTGGGAACACGCTCGGCACTGGGAATCCCAGTCCTTGCCTTAAAAGGAGATTTCAGCGAATGATTTTATTGGAAAATTGTTTTCTGATTATTCAGCTTGTTGAAAGTTTCATTTCATTATTTGCAACAGGGTGGGAGGGGGGCTTCGGCTGCACAGGAACAGCGATGGCCAAGGATGTTTCCGTGCGTTTCTAGTCCAAAAGAGCCCATTAAATCATCGTGTTTTACCTCCTGTGTTTGAGAGCAGAGAATTTCCCCCATTCCCCTTGCACTGAGCCCAATAACTTGTGGTTTTGATTCAAGCGGGCGGCCCTGGACGACGTCCTGTCTCGGCTCAGTGACTTCAAGAGAGGAAGAATCTCCCACTGACTTCCCTTGGCTGTTTGTCCTGGTGGCCAAAAAAAAAATGCACCCCCGAGAGCAACACCCCACTGCCAACTTATTTCTGATGCAGCTGCATCCTGCTTGGAGCCTCTTTTGGATGAAGGGGGATGCCCAGACCACCCCTCAGCTGGAGCAGGTGTGCCCTCTGAGCTGCACAGATTGATACAGAGCAACAGCAGGACACCCCCAGCCTGCACTTAGCAAGCAACTCAAGGGTTAATAAACTTCAAACAGATGTGACCAACGTGTCAAGACATGAGAAGTACGTGGTATGGATGTTTATAAGCACATCGACAGAAGGCATTCATAAAAGGTTATAAACTGTGGTAATAAGCAACCCATCAACTTGTTTGGACTCTAACACTTGATTAACCATTTATTAAAAGGTGCAGTAATCATTTATAAGCCATAAGTGGGACCGAACGTAAAGTATGACTCCTTTTATGTTAATAGATGCCTCAAGAATTTCCTCTCCCTTTCTGACATGTTTTGGGTGGTTAAAGGCTAACCCTGGCTGCCAGGTGCCACAGCCCTTCCTTAGTGCTGTGCTTTAGCTGGATTCACTCCAGGAGCCTCCCACTCTCCTGACACGCGTGGAGGAGATGTGGGTGTCCCCACCACAGGTTTGTCAGGGCCTGGGGTTTTGTTTGTGGAGGGTTCTCAGTTTGTTCTGGCCAGGCTCTGGGTGACCTCCAGCAGCAGTGTCTCCCCTCAGAGACTGGCAGCAGGGAGGGACAGACAGAGAGGTGTTTGCTGCCAGCAGAGCAGGGGGCAGCACAAGGTGGTGGGCAGCAAGGGAAGCCTGGCAGCTCTGCAGGGAGAGGAGGGCCACCAGATGCAGGAAGAGCTCAGGCACTTCTCCCAGGCCTTCCTGCAGAGCCCACATGGGCCCTGCTGCCCACAGGCCCCCACTGCACCCCAAAGGAGGATCTGTGGGGGGACAGCGAGCACCAAGCGCTGAGCTGAGCAGAGTGGATCATGGACAGGGAGACTTCAGAGGGGTTAAAACCACCTGCCTAGAGACTCTGGAGCCCTGGGGTGCCCGGGAGAACGGGAGAAGGAGAGAGCACAGAGAGAGCTGGGAACCCCCTCCCTGCATTCCCCATGCAGGAGTCTGTTCAACCCCCAGGCTGCCAACACACCAGGATGAGACAGAAATGCCTCCAACACAAAAGCAGCTTCATCCTTCTGTCAACAGGACCCTCCTTTTTTGTTTGCCATCACACTCCTGCCCCCAGACAGGTCGTGTTTTCCTTCCTGGTGTCTTAACAAAAACTAAACCAATAATTGCTCCCATTACACAACCAGGAGTGACAGTTTATTAGCCATGCTTCCTGACCTAATTTATACCAGTGCTCTCCTGCTTTTCCCTTCACTGTGGGCAAACAGACCTTTAAGCTTTCTGAGAGGAAGTTTAAACCCCAGTAGCAGTGAGTGCATGGGCCGCAGCTCTGGAGAAATCCCCTGCCCTCACCTGCCTCAGTTTCCCCCAGCTGCATCAAACTGGAGCCCTGTGGCACCACTTGGCTTTGGGGCTTCAGGTTTGGGGTTGCACAGGGCATGGCAGCCTTGGATGCTCTGCCCTTCATGGGAGAGCCCAAGAGCTCTCTGGCAGGGGGCTTTCTATCAGGTGTGTGGCACTGGGTCATTTGGCTGGAGCTGACTTGAATTGCAGGGAACATGCAGAAAATGAACAGGAGGGCTGAGAAACTGATGTGAAGATTGCAAAGCTTACACCTTGTTCTGGGCAGGGACCACAGGGGCCTTCTGGTGGGAGAGTGGCTGAATGGAACTGCAGATGGGAATGGAGGTGGTGGGATTGTATCCTGCTCCCACCCTGTCTCCCATGATCAGACTTGGGGCTGGCATCCTCATGTCCCAGGCTTGTTGCTGGGCTGGCAGCACTGAGGAGCTCCATCTTTCCCTCAGGGAAATGCCTCAGTGTGGTGTGGGATGCTGGGCCAGAGATGGATGCACCAGGGAAAGGGCCGGTGCAGGACTGGGTCACTGGTAGCCACGGACTCAAGGCAAAGGGCTGCTGCTTTCTGCCCTGGCCTTGGGGACAGAGAGGGGCTGAGTGTGTGTCCCTGCACCCAGGGGATGGTGACACAGCAAAGCAAGAGCCCCGGGGCAGGAGGATTTACACGGCCATTTGGGAGGCTGTAAATCCTGACCTCACCACTACAACACAGATCAGGTGCGAAATGCCTCAAAAAATGGCTTTCTACCTGTGGCACAGCCTGGGCTTTGGGGAGTACCAGCCTGGACAGACTGTGGGAGCAGCCAGAGGGATTCACTGCCAGAATGGCCTTCCCTTTTCCCAACCTGTGGTGGGAGACTCACCACACTGGGGTCTGTCATCGATTGCTACCATCCTTTCCAGACCCCTTTTAAGATGAGTTACTTTTAACCCCCTCCAGTACGTTTGTCAGAGTGCAGTGGTGAAACTGCCCCAGAGCTCTGCTGAGGAAAAAGAAATGTGGGCAAATCCCAGGGATGGTGGCTGCCCCGGATGCTCTCCCCAGCTATGCCCTGTTAAAGGCTGCCCAGCTCTGGCAGCACTTCTGCAACTGGCAGCAGAAGGTAAAATGAGACCAAGCTGCATTTTTTCCCCTTGTCCACCCAGCAAACTATTACAGCTTTCTGCCAGGTCCTGTCCCCTGGGTCTCAGGGGAAGGAGCCGCCCCAGGAGGGGGAAGAGTGGAGGAGCCTGTCTGGCCGCCAGTCTCCATCGTGCTCAGAAAAAAAGAATAAGGGAAAATTATGCTGGATTTTTTTGTTTGGTTGTTTTGGGGGTTTTTTTAATATATATGGAGGTTTTGTGGCTTTGACGCAGTTTCCTGAAAATCCTGCCTCATCCTGCCAGGGACTGAGCAAATGCACATCCCAGCCCTCGGCGTTGGGGAGAGAAGGAGGAGAAGCCAGGGAGGGAGAGAAGAAAGCCTTTGCCAAACTGGCCTGACCAGAATGTGACACAAGAGCAGGAAATGAGTCACGCCGGCAGGGCAGCTGCTCCCAGGCATTTGCATAGAAAGAAACCCCACCAAGCAGGGAACTACACCGGCCCTCATCCGGCTCCCCCTGCTCCAGCCCCGCAGCTGCCGGCCCACTCCGCACTCACCAGCACCAGCAGCACCCCGAGCTCAGCCAAGGGGGTGAGCCCTGGAGCATCATCCCTGCTCCACAGCTGTGCACCCCTGGATTTGGCCTGGGCTGGGCTGTTACACCCCAGATTTGCTTGAACCAAAGCAGAGCTCCCCTCCAACACCCTGACAGGCAGTTCCCCTTGGCCAGCCCTCAATACCCACTTTGGCCCATGCTTTAGGCTCAGGGAGGAAGGGAGAAAGCCCAGAATTTTTGCCCCAAGAGGAGCCCCAGTTGCACACCCATTGCACAAGGGTAAGGCTCTCCCATGGGGCCAACAAGGGCATCACCATCCCCGCACCCAGCACACCATTCCAGACCTGCTCCCAGCTTCCAGTGTCACATGTGGGTGTCACTGGATCCCAGTGCCTGTGGGACTTGGAACCTGCTTTGTGTGCTGTGGGGACCAGGCTGCACACCCTGCTTCTGGTCCCTTTTTATTAATGTCAGAGACAGAAGGTTTCCCCTGCAGACACACTGCATACACACACGTGCATCTTCTCCCAAAAGGCTTTGGGCTGGGAGGATGCCACAGCAGGCAGGTGACAGTGTGTGAGGGACAGGTGTGACTCCATGGCATGGCTGGGCACAAGTGGTGCATGTTGGTGGTGTGTCCTGGGCTGGGCCAGCAGGTGACATGGGGACCTCTGCATTGTTCCTCTTCCATGGGGCTGTTTCCCTCCTCCTCCACCCCAAACAGGAACAGAGGATGGCGACAGCAGACATATTTAGTGTTGGAAACCAGACTGTTGCCACCCTGCAAGTTCCTTACATCCTTAAACGCAGCTTAAAACTTAAACTTCAGTGAAAAACTTCAGTGTGTTAATCACTTGGATGAGGTGGAGGGAGATTTCTCCATCACACGGAGCCACCTCAACAGCCTGACATAGAAGGGGACAGAAGGGGAGTGGTGTTTTTTCTCTGATGGGTTAATTGAGTTATAAATGACCCAAGAAACACAGCACTTTGTATCACTTCCAGAGGGCTCAGGGCTTCTGGGGAAGGTGCAGGGCTGGGTGCCAGAGCCTTCAGGAGTGTTCCCAAGAGAGGGTGGTGGCAGACAGGGATGGTGTCACATTAACAGCCAACCTCTCTGTAAATCTCTGCAAACACCCTCCTTCTACCATCAGCTCAGCAGGGTCCCAAGCCCCAAACACCAAAATGAGTTTGGTACCTTGGCTCTACAGAGCAGCCAGTTCATCCCTGCTCCCAGGGACATCATCCCTGCTCCCAGGGACATCCCAGGCCACCTCAATGCCAGACACCAGTGACAAGTGCCTGAGCATTGTGGCTCTGCAGGGGGTACCTGCAGCCCAGCCAGTGCTCACTGAGGGCTCAGCAGAGATGCTGACACGTTACTGGGGAGACAGGGCAGGAAGTGGTCTTTCCAGAGCAGGACTAAGGGCTGCTGAAGGGAGATGATGGTCTCCCTTCAGGAAAGGGGAATGATGGCCTGGCAGTGGCTGGGAAAACTGAGGCTTGGGGGAGCATGAGGGATGAACACCAGCACTCAGCTACAAACCACCTCTGTGGCCCCTTGGCGTGGTCTGGGACCCACACCAAGATCCTGGTGGAGGGGAGACTGAAGCATGGGCAGGCTTTCTGCTGCTTGCCCCTGCTGGTGTTCATCAGCCAGCCAGCATTGTCAGGAAGAGGTTTGGGAGCTGTGTAGGCAGAGGTGGCCCTGTCTACTGCCTTCCTCCAGGCAGCTGCCGCTGGTTGCGGAAGGGCTGCAATGCCCAGCCTGGCTTTGGGGCTTCCCTTGCCAAGGGAGTTTCTCTGGCATGGGCAGGGAGATGGCATCATCCAGATGTGGGTATGATGACAGAGTGCCAGTGCCAGTCCCAGGGCAGAGAGATTCCCAGCCAGGAGTAGGGTGGATCTTTCAGCTTGGCTAAGCCCCATCCCATCCACCTTCCTCTTTTAAGTACTGGTAAATACCAACCAGCTTTCCCAGCACAGCCACAGTGGGAGTACAGGGGGCCTGAGAAGCCCCTGTGCTGGCTGGGGTGGGGATGGTGGCTGTCACTGGAGGCTGTCTGGTACAGTGTGTGTTTATAGAGAAGTGAGAGTCATGAATAGTTTTGCGCTGACTTTTTGAGGAGAGGTTTGCCTCCGCACGGCCTCTGCCAGTCGCCTGCGGTTCTGACACATCTCATGCTGCCCTGCCCAGCTCCCACCAGCCCTGGCTGCCGGCTGGCTGTAAAACCCTGCAGGAGAGGTACAGCCCATGGGCTCCGAGGCCTGGCACAGGAATTGCAAGGCAAACTGCTCCCTTTTCACTTGAGCCGCAGGAGGGCAGGGATGGAGGGGGGCGGCCGAGGAGTGACACGGGGTGAGCCCCAGCAGAAGCCATCACTGTCTCCTTATCAGTGTCTCTAGGCAGGGCCTGTCTACGCACAGGGGGTTCCTGTAAAACACAGTGTGGAAAGACCTGGATAATCCCCACACTGGGAGTGGTGTGGAATGTTCATCCCTCCAGCAGGCTGCCCTGGGTGGTCCAAGGCACTGGGATATAGGGTGCTATAGCAGACACTGCTGAGTGGTGTCTTCAGACGTTTGAGGCTGCAGATGGGGAATTCCTGCTAAATCACTCCCAGAGGCAAATTGCCATCAGAGAGCGTCACCCAAGGGTCAGGTCTGGGCTGGATCCCAAAGCTGCTGACTGAGCCTTTGCCCTCTTGTCACTCCACCACAAACCTGACTGTGGACCCCGAGCATTTTTTGATGTAAATACTTTGTTTTTGAGCCATTGACGCTCTTACCAGTGCGAAATGGATTTCCACCAGCAACATGCTTTATTCCCAGCAGCTTGGCACATATGGCAGGGGTTAGATATACAGCATCCCGCAAAACAGCTGCGGAAACATTTGGTGGGAGAGCTGTTAACACAGACACCTCTGTGCCCCAAGCTCTGGCAGAAGGTGCTGGGGGTTCTGGTTTGGGAAAGACCCCAGGGGACAAACGGCTGTGGCTCTGCACAGGGAGGAAATGCATCTAAATGCAAAGTAACAGCCCATCTAGAAGCCAGCCAAGAGGACATAGGAGGCTCTTGAGGGCACTTATCCCAGAATATTGAGTTGTATGGGACACACAAGGATCATCGAATCCAACTCTTGGCCCACACAAGACATCTTCAAGAATTAAACATCCTCAGTGTGCCTGAGTGTGTTTTCCAAACGCTTCTTGAACTCAGGCAGGCTTGGTGGTATGGCCACTTCTTTGGGGAGCCTGTTCCAGTGCCCAACCAGAACCTTTTTCTAATATCCAACCCCAACCTCAACCTCCCCTAACACAACTTCAGGCCATTTCCTCGGGTCCCGTCCCTGGTTGCCAGAGAGAAGATACCAGTGCCTGCCCCTCCTGTTCCCGCCGCGAGGAAGTTGTACACGGCGATGAGGACGGTGCCCAGCACCAGCTGTGACCCAGATGTGCAATGGTTCCAGGGCAATCTGCCTTTTTACGGACTGGCACCCTGAGCAGCGGGGACCGCGCAGGGACGCCGGTGGCCGGGCAGGGGGGCCCTACGGCCGATGCAGTGGCCAGACGGGACATGCCGAGCGCGGCCTCCTCGAAGGCAGCGGCGGAGACCGGCGGAGATTGGCGGCGGTCGGCGCCGGGCCCCACCGCGGGCCGTGTCCCCTTTACGGCGGCGGGGCCGCGGGGCGGGGCGGGGGCGGTGCCCGGTGACGCGCGGGGCGGTCCCGCGGCCGGGGCGGGGCTGCTCCCGCCGCAGCACAGCGGCAGCTCCGAGGCGGCGGCGGCGGCAGCGCCCGGCGAGACCCACCGGCACCGGCGCCTCCGCTCCGCCCCCCACCCCGGCCGGCTTCCGAGCGGGGCGGGGCGCGCGCCCGTCCGTCCGCACCCCTTTCCCCGGTTGATCGATCCGCGCGGCCGCCGCCCCCATGGCCGCCCCGCCCGCCCCCCGCCGCCGCCCCGGCCCCCCGCGCCGGGGCTGAGCCCGAGGCGCCGCCCCCCCTTCCCCTTCCCGCTGCGGGGCTCCGCGCCCCCACCCGCCTCGCTCCGCGTTCCTCCCCCCCCTCCCCGGCCGCGGCCGCCTCCCCGGGGGCGGCGGGAGGAAGCCGGGGCGTGGGGCTCCGGCGCCCAGGGCGACCCCAAGATGGCTGGAGGAGGCGGCGGGGGCGGGCGCGGGGGGCTGTGCTGAGCGGCCCCGCCGGGACGGGACGGCTCGGCTCGGGCTCGCCTGGCCCCGCAGCCCCTCCGCAGAGCCTCGCTGGGCAGGCGGAGGAGGTGGCTCCCGGGAGCGGGGTTGTTCTGGTGACTTTATTTATAATTTCTTTTTTTAAAGACCCTTTTTTCTTCTTCTTTTTTTTTTTTTTTTTAAATTTATTTATTTTTTAATTTTATTTTTAACGCGCTCCCGGTCTCCGTTCTTAGCCGGGCAGCTCAAGATGGCTGAGAGCTGACTCGGCTCTCCCGGAACCGCTCGCTCCGGCCGGCTCCTCCCGGCTGCCCGCCGCCGCCTCGCCCCTTCCCGGCGGGGCCGCGCCGGGGAAGGCAGCGCTCCGCCGCCGGCTCGGGCGCCGTCCGTGCGCCCCGAAGCATTGTTACCGTCGGGGGCTTGCGACCCCCGGGCCGGCCATGAGAGCGGGCTAGGACGGACCCTCCGGGCGCCTTTTTCTCCCCAGCCCTGGTGGGAAGTGAGAGCAGGTTGATTTGGGGTCCGCGGGGCTCAGAACCCCCCGTGGCAAAGCCCGTCCCCTCTCCCATCCCTCTCCGGGAGCGTTGGAGGAGCTGGGCGGGCTGTGCTGGGCTGGCGTTTGCTCTGAATGACCGAGCTCTCCCATTCAAGACCTCGCAATCTCGAAGCAGGCGAGAGAGCTTTTTTTTTCTCTTTTTTTCCTTTTTTTTTTTTTTTTTTTTTCCTGTCTTGTCTTTTTTCCCCTCTTCCTTTTTTCCCCTGCTGCTCCTCCGATTTAGAAGCAAATCTCGGGGGCCGCAGAGAGAATTCGTTTTTCCGCCATCGTCATCGTCGCTATTATTATTATTTTTTTAATCTTCCTCCTTTTCCCGTTTTGGATCTTAACCCTTTGATCTGTTTCCTTTAAAAGACTCTGATTCCCAACTCCCATCAGGGGGAGAGGGAGGAGAAATACAGGGAAGGGAAAAAAAAAGCCCGAGCGAGTCGCTGCCCTCAGCTGTTGCCCAGGTTTGGTGGGGGACAAAAGTCCCTTTAAAATATTGAATGTCAGTTGCAAACCTAAGAAAAGAAAAATCTGATCCGGAGCGCTAAATTTAGGAGCTTTATATGGAACTTGGACTCTGCTGCTGGATTTTGTATGGATTTTTTTCAACCTTTGGTAAGTTTCAGTTCACCTTCTGGGGTAAAAAGGAGCAAATGGCTTTTAGGGGTGGTTAGGACTTCGGGCTGTAAGTCCGACAGGATCGTGTTGGGGTTTTTTTGACCATTTGTGTTGGTTTTTTAACGAAGCGATGGGGACGTTGCGTTTTCTTGCCGGATATTCCTAGAGTGCTGCTCTGTAGCTTATTTTATCCCCGATTTTAAAATCTGCTGCGGTTTATTATTTATGGCGTGTGGTGCGGGGAGGGGGGAGCCTGTCCGTTCACCCTCAGCCTTCCCCTTTCAGGGAGGACAGACCCCGGCGTCCGCCCCTAGACCGCACTGAGCGACCGAAGCGGCTGGGGGGAAGCGTCGACAGAGCTGCCGGCAGAGATGGCCGAGAATTGGAAGAACTGCTTCGAAGAGGAGCTCATCTGCCCCATTTGCCTGCATGTCTTTGTGGAGCCGGTCCAGCTGCCCTGCAAGCACAACTTCTGCCGGGGCTGCATCGGGGAGGCGTGGGCCAAGGAGTCGGGCTTGGTGCGGTGCCCGGAGTGCAACCAGGCCTACAACCAGAAGCCCAACCTGGAGAAGAACCTGAAGCTCACCAACATCGTGGAGAAGTTCAACTCCCTCAACCTGGAGAAGCCCCCCTCGGTCCTGCACTGCGTCTTCTGCCGCCGGGGCCCGCCGCTGCCGGCCCAGAAGATCTGTTTGAGGTGCGAGGCTCCGTGCTGCCAGTCCCACGTCCAGACCCACCTGCAGCAGCCCTCCACGGCCCGGGGGCATCTCCTGGTGGAGGCGGAGGACGTGAGGGCCTGGAGCTGCCCCCAGCACAACGCCTACCGCCTGTACCACTGCGAGGCCGAGCAGGTGGCCGTCTGCCAGTTCTGCTGCTACTACAGCGGGGCCCACCAGGGACACTCGGTCTGCGACGTGGAGATCCGCCGCAATGAGATCCGGGTGAGTCCAACCATCCTGGACGCTCGGGTTTGCCCAGCCTGGGGACCGCCCAGCCACCCTCTTCCCTGCCATGTCTGTTCCCCTGTGTTTGTGTAGGACCTACATAAAATCCATCCTGGCACTGCTCCTCCTTCCGCCCGGGGTCCCCCTGTGGCAGACATGTTGGGTGGCCTCCCAGCCAAGCAGTGACGGAGCCCGTGGGGTGCCAGGGGGGCTCCCCGGGGAAGGTGTCTGTGCTGTGGGGCCTTTGTAGCTGTTGAGCTGTGGGTCCTACAGCCCATTGGGTGTGCACTCTGCAGGGCAGGGTTGCAGTCTTGGGCCAGGGGCATTTGGAGGGGCCATCTGCCAGGTTTGTGCTGGGCTATGCAGCTGTTTGGGGGAAGGCAGAAGAGCTGCCTGCAGCTGAGGTCGAGTCACCCCAAAATTGGGCTTCCTGGGAGGACAAAGCGGCTGCAGGAGCAGACCCTGTCCATTGTAAGGCCTGTGAATGTCAAACTGCCTGCTCTTCCCACTGCCTCCCACTGGGGCCGGTGGCCGCCATCCTCTTCCCCCCGGCAATGGAAGAGCTTCGTGTCAGAGACCCGTGACGTGTCAGAGACCCATGACGTCTCACTGGTGGGGATACAGTCTTGGGATTTGGCCAAATAATGTGATTTTTTATTAGGGGGCACAGGGCTGCCTCTCTCCCTAGAGCAGCTTGGTCTGTTGTGCTGGATTCGAGGGAAAGCGGGTCTGTATTTTGCTCTTGGCCAGGCCATCTGGCAGGAGCTTTCACCCCTGGCTCCCCACCCTCCAGTTCTGGCGGGCATTTACCAGCCCTGCGGCCAGCCCTGCCCTGACCCTTCTACCACCTTCCCCCTTTTCAGGGTTGCCCCTCCACTCCCCCTCCGACCTTTCGAAAGAGGCTTGGCGCTTGTCTGCCGAATAAATATTTAACAATGAATTGAATGGTGATTACTGTAAAATGGGGATGATTTCCTGTGTATTTTAATGTTGCCAAAATGAGTCACCATTTAGCAATAAAAAAACCCGAAGAAGTCATAAATAAAAATTGCAGTATAATTACTTTCCAATTGGATGGCCAGGCCTGGGAGTGGGGCGGGGGGGTGCAGCTCTGTGTAGAGAGGAGCCAGCCTGAGCTCACAGGAAGGTTATTTTCCTCTCCAGGTTTTCTGGGGGAAAACCAGGGACCTCCACGGAGGTGCCAGCAGCTCCACCACACACGCTGGAAGGGGAAAGACCCAGTCAGTCTTTTGGAGAAGCGCTTTTCTGCTTCTATTTATAGGGAGTCATTTTGGTTTCCCTCTGCCAGGGTGGGGAGCCACCTCGGGAGGGCTGTGCAGGGCTGGGATGGGGTTCTCATGTGCATCTCCCAGGAGCCTTAGCCAGGGACCGAAACTATTTTTCCAGGTCCTTTTCCAGGACACTTTGATCTCATTTATTCCCGCTCTTGCATGTTTTTTTTGTTGTTGCTGCCGTTGTTATGGCTGGATGTTCGCCGCTTCTTGCGGATGCACGCTGCTAATGACCTGGCAGAAATCTGCCACTGCCTAGGCTGGATTTTGGCCCCGGCTTGAAATTTTAGGATATGTGGCCAGACACCAAAAGTGTTAGACGGTTGTATCGTAGAGCCATGGAATTGTTTTGTGACCTTGGCCAAATCCCTCGGTACCTCCATCGCCACGTTATCTTAATTTCCTTTCTCTGTGATGATAAGCTTGTCTCTTCCCGCTGGGCGCGTGGCTCAGTTGGGTGCACGGAGTCTGGGTCACTGAAGGACAGCACCAAGCTGGGGGACAGTGTGCCCAAAGGATCCTCCCTATAGTTGAATCACTTCTTCCATGAAGTGCCTGGAGTAGGGATAAGCCCCTGGGAAAAGCACCCAGCAGGTTGCCAGCCCTTGCTCCATGGCTGTGGCTGGGTCTCCAGCTGAAAGCTGCCGGTTGCCAGCCAGCAAGGAAGGTGGCCTCGCCTCGTTGGCTCCCGAATTAGGGTGCATGAGCTCAGCTGGTGACGGCTTCCCGCCTGCGGGAGCCGGGCCCGGGATTCCTGGCTGCTTGCTCACCCTGCAGCGGCGGTGAGCCGCACTCGGAGCATCCCGAGAAAAGATGGACTGGGACTGGGGGGCAGATGAGTAACGCTGGGCTTGGGAGGTCCGGGGGAGGCCCCATTGTGAGAGGTTTGTTCCATGTGTGGCTTGTGCTCAGAGAGCCGTTAATTGAGAAATGAGTCAAAGTTGGAGGATCGGAGCCCTGACCTTGGGTGCGAGGGACTCGCAAGTGTGGGGGTTACAACGCCAACTTGCTGTGGAGGGGATGTCCCCCGTGGTCCGGAGGAGGGACTGGAGCCTGCAAACATGCTCCCCATAAACTCTGCTTTTTAAGCATTTGTTCCTCTGGCTGTGTTGCCAACCTGCCTCAAAGGGCACCTTACCCCTGGTTACAGACTGGTTTGAAGGGGAAAGGGGGCTCAAAAGCACCAGCACTTTGTCAGCTGAGCTGGCAGGTGGGGCAGGAGTGCTTTGGCTGGGTGAAGGAGGCTGGAGGTGGGTGTCTGCCAGAGGAAAGGGGGTGTCCGTGCAGGGTTTGCCTGAAGCAGAACATGCGCCTGGTGGGTTTGGGGGAAGGACCCCGCTCAGCATTAGGTGCTGCACAAACCCGCAGAGCCCTGGCTCGGAATTAGTTGAACTCCACGGTGCAACTGTAATACAAACAGTAAATAAAATATGTGGTTAATCTTTCTTTCGTGGGCGTATAAAGCGCTTACCTCCCCTTCCCCCCGTGAGATGTTTTCTCCTTTGTTTCCTGTTTTTGTAGTGCTTAAAGAGGAGAGGGGGGGAAAGAAAAGCCAACAAGGCACCCTCTTTTCTTTTTTTCTTTTTTTTTCCTTTTTTTTTTGCTTCTTCTCATTTTGTTTGTTTCAAGGTCTCAAAATGAAACAGTTTTTCTTCCATCTTTGCCTTTGCTGCCCTAGCCATGTGCCTCCTGCCTGCATGGGGGAGCCTGCTTCTAAGGCTGGAAAAGAAAGTTGCTTCAGTGCGAGGTTGATGTGTTGCTTTTTATTTTTTCTCCATCCAAAAAGGGGGAAAATACGTTGCTGGGATTGGAGTATGGGTAAGAAGTCAGCAGTCAGAGAAAGAGACTCACTTGTGGGGTATTACTATGGTTGCCCTGTCTTTGTGGGGGACATGGTTGGTTGAGGCCAGGTACATCTGAGCTTGCTCAGAGGTTTCCCAGCTGCCTGTCCTCAGCTAGAGGTGCCACCAGTGGAAATGTCTTGGGTAGAGAGGCTCTGCTTCTGTTTTGTTTTGGGGGAAGGAGATCAGTTTCTCCCTGTCCTAGCTTCCTAGAAATCCCTTCATATTCTGAAGATATCTGGTGGCTTTGAACATTAAGTGGGAGAAAATGCATTGTGGTGCTGAGACCTGGAGGAAAACATTGGGGATCCTCCTGGAGGTGTGTAGGAGCAGCATCCAGCACTGTCCATGGAGCTGTGCATGTTCAGCAAATCCAGGGGGACAGGGACCAGGCTGCTGGCTCCATCTGCAGTTCAGTGGGTTTGGGCTTTCTTCTTTGGCAGCACTCCACATAAGGCCAACTCGTGCTTTCTAAATTATGAGAAGGAGGAAAGCTGAGTGCTTGGTAGGAGCACAGGAAGAGATGGATCTCAAGTCTGTACCAAAAACTCTGATACTTTGCCAGCTTTGGCCACCACAAAGTCCTACATGGCATCCCCATGCTGCTATCAGTGCCAGGATGTTTTGCTGGGTCCAAGGGAGTCCTACTGGTGGGGAAGCTCGATATCAGCTTCACTGCTAGGCTTCTGGCATGAGCTGCTCTAGGTTGTTTTACTCTGAAACAGGTTTGGTAACTTGTGATGGACTGGATTTTTACAGGCTTACTTATTTTCCAGATGACTTGTTTATGAGGAGCACGGCACGCAGCTCACTGCAGGCATTGTGAGTACAAGTGCCTGAGTGCTTGAGTGCTAATTTAGCTCTCGTGGCTGTAGGTGGTGTGGCTGGTGCCTGGCAGGCATTTGCTGTGGCACTCTTTGAGCATTCCCAGTCCCCAGACAACTTTTGCAGCAGGTCCTATGAAGCAGGAGATGGGCACCTTCTCCCTGTGCCTGCCATCTGAACCTCCACCAGCACCCCAGAGCTGAACTGCCAGTCTAGCCCAAGGGTTAGGTCAGCCTAACCCAGTTCTTTCCTTCCCTGGCTTTGCTTATGCCCTGATTCCTGCCAGGAACATGCTCCTAAATGTGGCTGATCATTGTGCCCTGGGATGCTGTCAGTTGGTCACGCTGCCATGATGAGCACTGACTTCTTGGGCCTTGGGCGGTGGCAGAAATCCCAGCACCCACCTAGCCTGGCTCCCGAGCTCCGTGCCACTCACCACATGGATCTGTCAGGCTTTGCTGCTCCGTGTTGTCAGGGGCAGTAGATTTCAGTTCAAGCTGTAGCAGCCTGAGCTGCCCTAGAGTGGTCTGGGGGCGCTGAGCCATTCTGTTGCAAACCCCTCTGGGTTTGCTGGCCAAGCAGCAGTGGGTATCTGGCAGTCCCAGATCTCTGGCTGAACTGGAGCAGTCTCCTGCCTCCGCAGGGTTTGGATTAAGGGCTTTTCCCCGCTGCTTTCCTGCTAAGCTTGAACATTTTCTGTGCCCTTAGCCCGTCAGGTTGCCAGCGGTTTGTTGCTCCAGACCTGCAGCTGCAAGTCTTTTGTGTAGAGTCAATCCGAGAATGACAGCAGAGATGGAGGATGCTGGGAGGCAGCCTGGTGGCTTGGGTGGCAGGGAGGAGACTTGTGTGGAGGGGACAGCCTTGGTAAAGGGGTAGGACAGGGGCTGCTGTGGAGAATGCTCTCTTCCCATAGGGGACAATGCAGTGTGGATGGGAGCTTGGAGAGTGAGGTGGAAAGAGGAGAGATAAGGAAAGGTTCACCTGAGGACCTCGAGCTGCTTTGCAAGGAGTAGCAACAATATGTAGCCCAGGCTTACAGCCCTGCTCACCAGACTGCCCTGGCCTACCTAGAGCTTTCCACCCTGAAGCCCTCCCTCAGCAGTGACTTTGAATGAGCCCCTGAGACAGAGGTGTTGTGGTCTGGTCTCTGAACTAGGAGGTCTAAGCCCAGCTTTGTCTGATGGTGAGGGTATAATGAACTTAGCCCAGACACTTGTTTAATGTAAATCTATCGTGTGATACTTATGTGAGCATCATGTGTCTGCTGGCATGGAGGTGATCAGCGTGCCATTCTCCTCAAGCCCATGAGCACGATGGAGAGGGAGAAGTAGGAGAGGCATGAACTGCATTGGGACACCCTGGACTTGTCTCCACCCCTCGGCCTCGTGCCTCACACGAGGGAGTCTGGGTGAGCCCTTCAAGGAATGTGCAAGCCCCAGGGCTGTCCTTCCCTTCTTCTCCCCTCCCCTTGCTCCAGCAAAGCGCTGTTCTCAAGGTCTCCTGTGTGCTGATCCGGGCCTGGTCCTGCCAGAGGGGCATCCACAGCCTCTCTGCTGCTTTGGTCTTTGCCTCTGGAGCCAAGGAGTTGCCTCTGTCCCCATCTGAGCGGGAGGAGCAGAAGAGGGGGTGGGAGGAGAAGGCAGATTTCCATGTCTCACAAAGGGCACAAGTGATCAGATTCGTGCAACTGCCCAAGAATAAAGAGGCTCTTACAGTGCTGGCTGCCCTGACCTCTCTCCTCTCTGCTCCAGAGGACAGCGTGTGACCACACAGGGATTTCTTAGCTGTACTTGGGAGGCGGGCAGCAGGCTTTCTGTCCCCATATCTGTCTGCAGCTTGCTTGCAGCATATTGGCCTATTTTGTGCTCATTACCTGTCTGTTTACTGGAAATCTTGGTACATGGGCATAATTTCTTCTTTTCTTCTCTTTAATTTAATGTAATTGTTTTGGGGTTTTTTTCAATCTGACACTGAAATGGGGCTGAGAGCAGCAGTGCTTCCAGAGCAGGGACAAAAGTAACCAGGAAACACAGGGCAAGAGAGGAGGGATCGACACCGAAACAATGAAATAGCCAAGCAAGGAAAGACTGAATGCTCAATAGCACAAGCCTTTGCAGAAATGCCTGGCTAGTGCAGCATTTTATAATCAGCTTCTGTGCAGGGCTGGCCTGCAACAGTAGTGTGATGGGGGAGGAATGCTTTGAATTAGCTGGATGCCAGAATTAATTCTGTCAGAATTCAAATGTACATGTATGTACGGATTTATAAATAAACACTTGGAGCAGGATTTTGCTTTGCCACAAAAGCTTTAGGGCAGAATCTGGTCTGGCCTGGCTTTTTTGCTTTAAAAAAAAATAATATGCTATGGATCTGGGCTAGGTTCTGGTGACTTTGTCAACTTCTTGCATTTATCAGCAGCCTGTAGGCTGAGGAGATGCTGGTTGGGTTGAAGTAAGGGGGGTGGCACAGAGGACTCGGAGCTGCTGAGCTTGCTTGCAGTGATAGCCAGTTTTCTGCAATGAACCTCTGTTTGCTGGAAGAGAGGGTGAGGAAGATGCTGGGGGACTGGTGGGGAGATGTGAAATTTGCAGGACCAGGGATGTCCTGCCCTTCCCTTTCCTCCACGGAAGGACAGAGGCAGCTACCCCTCCTTTTCCTGGGAGAGCCAAATCCAGCACACTTGGGAATGGGAGGAGGAGATGTCTGGTCCCTAATATGGAGGGAGGGGTGGTTATTCACAGGCATGAGACTCTGGATGCACGCAAAAGTTTTTACATATGTCCCCCAGATGAACTCAGGGAAGAGGTTCTCAGTCCTGGATCCTTTCTGATAAGGACAGCTTCAGCCTGTTCTCACCAGGACATCATGGTTGTCCCTCTTCTGTCTTGTGATTCTCTTGTGATGGTAACATGAGCAGAAGTTCCCAGCTCAGCGCAGTGCCCTGCACTCTGCAGCGGTGCTGTTGCACTCCAAGTCATCTGTTTGCTGAGATGATGTACCAGAACTGTTAAAAAAACCCCAAAACACGAATTAATTTAATTTCTCTGTTTCTTCTCTTCCCCCTACCTTTCCTTTTTCAGTTTCTTGCTGTGTGGATGCTTTGATGGGGGGGCTGTCTCTGGAGTGGGCTGGGAAGAGCCGAGCTGTGGATGGCTCCAGATGAGGCAGTTGGCAGGGAGTGATGTTCCGGATGGCTGTGTCTCTCTGAAATATGAGTAAACATTGTCAGAGCAGCTGACTATATGATCTGGGCTGATCTGCCTTTTCTTCCCTCTACCCATCTCTCCCTGTTCAGGATCCCCCATTTGCTCAGCATCACCCAGTTCTCCTCTCCCTGCCTGGGCAACCTGGAAGCTTCATCCTAGAGCTGTAGCTTTGGAGAAAGGGAAAGAAAATCCCGCATGTCCTAATGGAGGCAGTGTTTTCCCTTGCCATACGACAGCTTAATCTAAACCCTCATTTGAGCCAGTTATTGTGTGGCTTTAAAACCCCATCCCCTGGAAACTAGTCTCCCACCCCCTTCCCTCCCAGTCAATCCTGGTCGGTGGAGCCGAGCTCCAGGGTTTGGTGCTGGGCCACACGCAGACACAGATCGATCACGCTGGGGGGTGGGTTGATATTTCTGTGGCAATGGTTTTTATTGCTGGTTGCGGTTGTTGGGTTGTTGGTAACTCGGGGGGGTTGGCGTGCACTGTAATGGGCTTGTGCAAGGGGAGAGAGAGGGTAATGTGATTGCGTCCTTCTGCTCATTATCCCCTTTCTGCAAGGGGGGGGCCGCATCCCTCTCCCCCTCTGAATCCATGTGGAGCTGCCGCCTCTGCGGTGGGAGCAGGTTTTCCCTGCAGGTGAACTCCTCTGCGCTCAGACAAAGGGCTGGGGGTGCCGGTGCCTCCCTTTGTTCTTTTCCTGTCCTGGTGCACTCGCCTCTGACGGGAAAAAGCCCCTTGAAGCGTGCCTCTCAAATGGATGGAGCGGAATAAATGTGCTGCGAGGTCTCTGTCCCCCTCGCAGACCCTTTGGGGACAGTGCGGGGGCGGGTGCTGCGCTCCCCCTTCCCTCTGGTATTGTGCTAGCCCTTAGTGATGGGGGTGGCCAGATCCAGGAGGGAATTACTGCAGCTCTCCTGCCACAGCTGCACTGTTGTTACTGGGTGGCTGAGGCCTTCGAGCTCTGTTTTGGTCAGAGGTAGTTTGATTGCAGGGGGTGGGGACAGAGCCTGCCCCCATCAAGGGAATGAGAGCACATCTGGGGGCTATTTCCCTGCCCCTGCCTGCTGGCATCCTGCACAACAGGGCATCTGGGCAGGGAACTGGAAATAGTGCCTGGTGTGAAGACCACCCGTTTCCAAACACAATTCCTGAGCATGTAAGCCCAGCAGGTAAAGCCAAGGCCTGTCCTCCAGCTAAGGAATTTGTAGCTTTCTACTTAGAACAGGGGAGATAAAGATCATTTTATTCTCTGCAACAATCTAAAGTCTGGATGGGGAAGTCAGGGTATTACCCTAGTTTAGAGGTAAGCAGAGGTGGGGAGACCTGCTAGGAGTCGGGAAGTCCATGGCAGTGTGGGGAAGCAATCCTGGGGACTGGAGCTTTCTTTGCTGATGATGGTACCTTGCATGGACCCTGCTAGCTGCCCCCATCCAGGTACTCCTCCCCTGGTCCTCCCCAGGGCTGGTTCCTGCTACAATCTAGGAATGCACATGGTATTAATCTCCATTTACCAAAGTGCTTTTCAGCAATATGATAAATGATAACAAGGTGAAGAACAAAAACTAAACCTTCCTCTCTCTGCATTAAAACTGCCCACTGGAGCCTTCTCAGGAAATAGTCCTCCTTCCCAAAACCAAGGCCTGGCTTTGCAGGAGAGAGAGACAGGAGGCATCTGAAAAGACAGCCTTCATGTACATGCTGCATCCAATAACTGTTGACAAAGGCATTTGAGGAAAATCTTGTGCTTCCCAAACAGTGGAGGCTGGGAGCGTCTGTCAGTTTGGTGGGGGATGGAGGTATCCAGGGGACAGGGAGCCCGTCAGCCCATCTCTTCTGGGTCTGGTGGACGGAGCAGACATTGATGTTTTGAAGGTCAAGCAAAAGTCATGAGCTGGCCCTGTGGCAGCTGTGCTGGCTGGCAGGTAAGGGGAAGCCACCACAAAGTCACAATATCCACCTGGTTTTTCTGTGGGTACAATCTCACCAGGGAATGAGGAGCTACCGTTGTTGATCCTTTCTGCTCTAGAAAATGGCAGTGGGTCACAGCTAGAAATGGCTTCTCTGGTTGTACCCTGACTGCTGGCGCTGCTCCCCCAGTCCCTGTGCAGTTCTCAACACATCCCATAACATTTGTGTCTCCACCACATCCTCCTTGAAAGAGGATAATGAAACTGAAAGGGGGAAGCAGGGCACACTAGAGGCACCTTGGGCTGCCAAGCTTGAGGAGGCAGTGCTGGTCTGCCAGAGACCTGAGGAGCTGGATTTTTGAGTCAGAAGATGACATGCCAGGTAGGCAGAGAGTGAAAGACACCTTATGTGAGGATGGAAACTGAGTGTCAAATATGGCACACGTGAATCAGCAGGACTGGAGTTGTGCAGAGCAGTTCCCTTGGCTCCCTGGGAGGATGGAGCTGACTGGGGTCTGAGCTGTCGAGCTCTGATGGCCGAGTCAAACCCAGAAGATAAATGATACTTCAGGGGCCTGAGATCAATAATGTCAAAGGCTGGTCCGTAATCGGGTGAGATTAAAAACCAATGACAGGCCTTCTCCTAGGAGCACAAGTCAGCACGATGAAGGAGAGCAGCAGGGTTTGCTCCTTTGTTATTCCCTGGCGGTGCCCACATCCAAAATCCACCTTCCCTGGCTGCCCTCTGCAATATCAGTGATTTCCCTTTTCAATCAACATCGACCATATCCTGCAGGTCCCCTACAGCCGAGCCTTCTTCACTGGTCCCTGTGCAGCTGGTCCAGAGTGCTCCTGTCCTTGAGAGAGTGGCTGAGTTGGAGACAAAAGCAACGTAGTCTGGTGCTGGCCACCAGCCTCTTTCAGTGCCTGGGAGTGAGCTGGGACTGCAGGAGGTAGAGAAGGAGATGCTGAAGCAGGAGGTCATATTGATGATGTGGGTACCATGATAGGCCATGTTTTGAAAGATGCTTGGCTTTCGGGAGCATAATGGGGAGAGGAGTTTGGGAAATGAGGGCTGCTGATTACTCTTGCCTTTGGTCCTTAATATGTTATTTTTCTCTGTATTTATCAATTAATGGGTACCATGAGTATTTAGCCACCCATAAGCAGGAGACAGGTGGGGTTCACACTTGTGCTGATTTTGAGGGTGCGGATGTTAGATCTTGTCATAGAATTGTTTTTTCTCCTGGTTGGGTGCTAAGCAGGGAGCTGTGTCCCCTGGTTGGCAACAGCCACAGCCGGGCATGTAGAAAATGGGAGTGATTTATTTGCAGGAGCAAATTAAAATAAACTTGAGTCCCTTCTTTTCAGTGTATTCTTAAAGGGCTGCACAGGGTGCAGGCAGGGCCGTGCTGTGGCTCCTGTGAAGGGCACTAGGAAATATGATGTTGCTTCTGTTTCCCGAGTGCAAGGGCAATTGAAGTAGAAGGGGCCATGTTGTCCCCTGCTGCTGCCCCTTTTGCGCACACAAGGAGCTGTAGATGCTGTTTGCCTTTGCCCCAGGCTCCTCTTCCCCTTCCTCCCCACTCCCCCACCCCTTCCCTGCCAGGAAGCCTGGCCTTTGTGTGAAGTGATGCCTCCTGACATCAGCCGGGCGCACAATTTCCTCCGCAGTGGGGAGGGTGAGCGGGCAAGGAGAGGGGTGCCACGTTCCCCAGGATGTGATGTGTGGTCTGCTCTTGCTGGAGCACAGGGTGACAGCACTCCCAGGGTAGCTGTGTGCCCATCTGGGATCCTGTAGGGGGGGAGGTGACTGTCCCCAGCCTTACTGATATGGTGATTCGGTGGAGCTTTGCCTGCTTGTGCTGTTCTGCCTGAAAACACCACACCAGTGTGTTGCTTTTTGCTGCCTAAGACTCTAATTGCTTCAATGGCATCTTTATGTGACCCCTCGAGGGATGCATTGGTGGGCTTTATGTAGCTGATGTGTGACCAGCACTGGATGCAGGGTCCTGCTCTGGGATTGGCATTGCAGTGCCATGGAGCAAACGTGGAAGGGCTCAACAGCAAGGCAGGAGCAGGGCTGACAGCTCCTGTGGGCCAGGGCTGCACCAGAGCTCTGGGAGCATCCTGCAATCCATGCAGATACGTCTCTTCAGAAAGGGCAGGTTGCAGGTCAGCGACGAGGGGATTTGTGGGGTGTGGGCTCTTGGCTTCTTCTTGAAAGGGGGCTACTGCAACACATGGGAATTGGCCAAGTGCCTGCCAACAGGAAGCCACTGCTGGCCCCTTGCCAGGAGTTTGGGGGCCTTGCATCACTTTAATTTGAGATGTGTTTACTGGGGGATGGCATTTTGCTGCTGGCTGTCTGGAAACTACATGTCCCAGCATGCTCCTTCGCTTGTCACCCGGAGGGAGCGTGGGACCACAGGACTTGTAGTCTCGGTGCTTGCCACTTTGGGGTTTTGCTGTAACTGGGAAGGGCTCTGATTCAGCATTGCTGGGCACATCCAGGCTGCAAGACATGGGACTGGTCTCTGCCTCCTGTTTTCCTATCCTTCTGCCACCCACTTGCTCACTGCAAAACCAGGTTGGCCTTTTTATGTCACCAGGCTGGGGAGGGGATCTGGTCCTATCCTTACTCATTTGCAACGTAAATATTTTGGTCCTGAATACGTTGCTGGGAGCTGGGTGTCACGTTGAGGAGCATGATTCATTCATGCTGTTGCTGCTCGGAGCACAATGAGGCAGCCCTGGGACAGGTCCCAAAGATTTCCTGTGATCGCGGCTGGTGGGGAATTTGGGACGTCACGTTTGAGTAAGTCAGAGTGCTTTTTGCACAATTCCTGCAAGCCAGGAGTACTGTGCCATGTCTACTGTATTCGGGACTTGCCATCCCCAAAATGTGGTTGTTGTGGGTGGCTTGCATTTCCAGAGGGAGAAATAATGAAGGGCAAGGCTGAGCTGCAGTTCTTGCCTTCTCCAGCTGCTGGTGTGCAGAAAAGGTTGCAGGGTGTAGGGTTTGTGCTGGTCCCAGCCAGCACAAGAAGTAAAGGTACAAAGCAATGCAAGTTGAAAGCCTGCTTCACATCAAGGAGACTCAGGCAGAGTCTCTCCAGTGGGACCAGAGTATCCCTGTGTATTTTAGAGGGATGTGGGACAACCTGAGGTGAGACGCTGGGCAAACGGGGCTGGGGCAGTAGAAGATGCCCCTCCATCCCACCCTTCCACTGGCAATGCTGTGCTGCCAGAAGGGACATTTCTTGTCCCACTTTGATCACTGGTGCAGGATGGGCTGCACCCTCCACCCCAGGACTGGTTCCTTCCATCCCCCCATGTGTCACTTTGTCCTCCCCATGCTGCTGAGGGCCAGGTGTGGGCAGCGCCCAGATTCGTTCTGGCATCCTTCGTTAGACACTGTTTGTTCATGCTGCATTTTTCTTTTTGCTGGCTTGTTTGGACATGCACTGGTACATTCACGGCACTCAGGCAGTAACGTGAGTCTCTTTCCCATTAGGAAAGGGGCCAGGATTTGGGGGGGCTGGGAGGGTGGCTTAAGCAGTAGTTTTTGAGATATTTCCTTCTGCTGCCACACCCTGCGTGAAAGAGCAATATCCGCGGCTTCAGCTGCTATCGCAAGGCTCTGAACGTCTCTCTTTTAATATAGATTGGTATCATTTTGCATTTTAAAGTAAAAACACGCTGCAAGCTGCAGACAGCTGTCGGTTGGCAGCTTTGTTTGAACATCTGGTATTGCTGGGCTGCTGTTCAGCGCGATCTAACTATGGGATTCATAAAGATTATAATCCGGGCTTTCAGATTCTCAACAACCACCTCACCAAAAAAAAAATAAATTGGTAAGAGAAAAAACCCGGCAGAGAGTCAATGGAGGGTCCTTGGTGTTCAGCAGACTGTGGTCATGGTCATTGGGGTGGATGGACTCGCTGTACCTTTCCTTGGCTGCCCACAGGTGCTGACAGGCTGCTTCCAGCCTGCAAAATGCCAGGCACAGGGGAGCTGTGCAAGTGCGAAGTCTTTTCCCCGCTTCTGTTTTTTCCAGCTTGTGTGCTGAATCTGGTCTCATACTCCTCTGGGTGGTGTCTGGCGCTGGTGAGCTGAAGCAGCAGATTCTGCTGTGGCTTTCAGTAGATGTTTCTAACAGTTGTCTGCAGCAACAAGACTTGGTTTCTTTTTCTTTAAAGCAAATGATGGAGGAGCCAAGGCTTGCAGTAAACATTTTGGCATGTCAAAACCTCATTTCCAAGAGAAATTGAGTCTGCTTTTCTTGAAGCAACTGAAAGGTTGAGATAGCCACTTCTGTAAGCCCCATCCATCCTTCTGCAAGTCAGGCACTTTCCTTGGCACCTTTGAGAATTAAGCGACCTCTAAGCCCCTAACGAGTTTTATAAATCTTGTTAGTTGATCTGCATTTTTGCAAAGCTCTTTGAATCCAGCCTATTGGTGCATAAGTCACCTTGACTTTTCTCAAGGCTTTGACTCCCAATTCACTTTCAGGCTCCATTTGTCAGTTGGAGGTGCACAAAAACGTCCCCCTTATCTTTATTAGAGAAAAAAAAAGCTGCCTGGAGAAATGTAGCTGCACTTCAGTTGGTGCAGGCCAGTAATAGACGTGCATATAAACCTGTTCTGTCCTTGTTTGTGTTGATTTAACTTACCAGTACAAATTAAAATAGCCTTGAGCGGTTGGAAGTTTAACTAGATCAGTTGGGAGGAAAAAAAATAAAATCATGGCCTTTAAATCAAAGGAGGGTTTTCTTTCTAGTGCTGCCTGAGTCTGGAGAGGTGCCTTGTGCAGCTGGACCCCTTGTCTTTGGCTCACCAAATGAGACTCTGATGGGGCACGTGGCTGCAGGTCATTGCCAGTGGTCTCATGGCCAGGACGTGGCTACACGTGGGTACTGCTGCTGCTCTGCCCCTCAGAGGTATCTGAGCTCCCCATAAAACCTGTTTATGCTTCCAGATCCTCATGCCAGGCTCCCTCCAGAGCAGAAACTAGAAATCAGGGAGGATGGGGAGCCAAAGAGGCTGTTGTTTAGAGCTCAGGGCTTCCCATGGCAGGACTCAGCCTGGTGGGTGCAGAGTTCAGGTCTTTGGGCAGGGGAGAGGCTGCTCAGCCTGCAGTGGGAGCAAGGGTGGAAGAGGCTGGCTTTGTTTCACCCCTGCAGGGAGAAGGCTCTGAGGTCACACAGGCCAGCTGGATCTTGAATCCAAGATGTTTATTTGGAAGGGGGAGTGAGGGTTTCTCAATTTTGCAGGGCTTGCAGATGGGGTAGGTTTGCTGCCAAGCAATAGGATGGGTCTTTGCAGGATGGCTCCTTTGAAAGGCAAGCCATTCCCCCAGCCACAGTTTGGGAACAACTGGCTGAGACCCTGAGATTTTGTCAACATTGGGAAGATCTTGGAATTCAACAGAGCTAGACAAGACTGGGACAGCAACAGATTGAGGCAGGATTGGGGGTGCTGCCAAAGCCTGTTGAATTTTTTGTGGGGGTTATTGGAGGAGCAACTGAGAAATGATATGTCAGAGCAATAGGACTGGTGTGAGGACTTTCTGATTCAGCTGAATTTTAGCACTGAGTTATCTCCCTTTGCTGCCCAGACTGCCACCATTGGAGCTGGCAGAGCGCTTCTGAGAGCCAGCTGGGGGAGATGATCCCACCAAAGACAGACTGCTCTTTTTTTTCTGGATTAATTTTTTATCTGTATCTGTGGTTGGGAGGGGGCAGATGTATGAAAACAGACATGAGGGAGAAAAGGATTGTAGGGCCCCCCTAATGTCCATATAAATTGATTGAAGCATTTGAGAAACCACAAGCACAGAGTGTGCTGAAGACAGAAAGGGCAGGACTTATTACACGATCTTTTAGGCTCTGAAAAACTGTGAAATCTGGTGAATCCCACTCAATACAGTTGCAGGCCCCAGATTTTATTTTCTGGCATGGCAGGGATAAAGCACAAGGCAATGCTGGTCATGGGGAGCAGTTGTGCTCCAGGTGTTGGTGTCAGTCTGAGATCCCAAGTGGCTGGAAACAGTTGCTCAAGGCACTTGGATCTGGGTGTCTGAAACTTTCTGGATGTCACAAACCCTGCACTTTCCCTGCAGTCTCCAGTGCTGGTGCTCCTGAGTTGGTTACCCAAAGGGCATTTGGTGCTGGGCAGGGCAGATTGTGCCAGGGCCTGCAGCCAGAGCCCTGTGCTGGAGATGGCTCAGCAGCAGGGTGAGTTTTGGCACTCATTTATAAGCAGCGCTAAACATGTACATTTTCCCTCTGAAACTGAAAGAGGTGGTGAAAAGAGCTCCTGCCCTGCATCCCTGGTGGCAAAGAAGACGCAGACCCTGTCCTTCATAAACACTGAGCTGAGCCCTGTGACTCTCCCTGGCTCTCCTCACTCCCAGGCCAAGGTGTCCTGTGCTGTCCTCCCACTGGAAGCTGCCTGGGGTGGGCTGTGTTCACACCCAGGCCTGGATGGGGATCTCTTCTCCCTCCCTGCCCAGCAGAGAGAAATGAAATTTCTTGAGCTCCTCAGTGCCCTGAGGGCCTGGTTGTGCCTGCAGCCCCAGCCCTCAGAGGTGGCCTTTCCATCTTGCTCCTGCACCACCCAAAGGCATCTGCTGTCCCTGTGGCATTGGGACACAGTGTGGGAGCATTTTCCCTGATGGGATGCTGTCTCTCCTGGCAGGTACAGGGCAGGAAGTGGCTCTACTGGCCAGGTCACTAGTGAGGCTCCCCAGGGCTCAGTTTTGAGACCAGTCTTGTTTAATACTAGGAGGGCTCTAGAGAGAGATCTGGACAGGCTGAATCGATGGGCCAAGGCCAGTTGTATGAGGTTCAACAAAGTGAAGTGCTGGATGCTGCACTTGGATCACAACAACCCCACACATTGCTGCAGGCTGGGGGGCAGAGTGACTGGATGCTGCCCAGCAGAAACAGAGCTGAGGACCATGAGCCAGCAGTTGCCCAGGTGGCCAAGAAGGCCAGTGGCATCCTGGCTTGTGTAGCAGTAGTGTGGCCAGCAGGACCAGGACTGTGATCGCTCTCCTGTGCTCAGCACAGCACCTCAAATCCCACGGTCAGTTTTGGACCCCTTACTGCAAGAAAACTACTGAGGTGCTGGAGTGAGTCCAGAGAAGGGCAACAGAGCTGGTGAAGGGTCTGGAGCACAAGTGCTGTGAGGAGTGGCTGAGGGAGCTGGGGGTGGTTTTGGGGCTACCTGGAGGAAAGGAGGCTCAGGGGAGACCTTAACACTCTCTACAACTGCCTGAGAGGAGGGTGTAGCAAGGTAGGGGTGGGCCTCTTCTCCCAGACAACAAGTGACAGGACGAGGACAAGCCTCAAGCCATGCTAGGGAGGGTTCATGTTGGGCATCAGGAAGAATTTCTTCACTGAAAGGGAGGTTAAGCATTAGAATGGGCTGCCCAGGGAGGTTGTGGAGTCACCATCCCTGAAAGTGTTCAAGAAATTACTGAACCTGACCATTAGTGCTAATGGTTTAGTTGACAAAGTGGTGTTCAATCAAAGGTTGAACTCAAAGATTTTGGAGGTGTTTTCCAATCTTAATGAGTTTATGATTCTATGATTCTATCACCAGGGCTCATCTTTGTCCTGTGGAGCCAGCAGCATCAGTCATGGCTCACCTGGCTGCATGCTCTGCATGAAAACTGGCTTCTTGTCCTGATATTTGTCTTCCTGGTGCATTTCCAGCCCCTTTTTTCCTCTTCTGCACATCTTATGAGTGAGTCTGGAGCCCCAGGTCTGGCACAGGCAGTTTACCCTGCTTTCACTGCCTCTATTGTGCTTTGCATGGAGGGAGCCTCTGTTTTGAAGGGTACAACACCCATACTGGAATCACCTCATACCCAGTTATGAGGAAGGCTCCTTCCTCCAGGACTTGCAGGGCTGCTGGTAGAGAGGTGATGTGTCTCCAGCCACTGGCCTCATCTCTCTGCCCCTTAATCTCCCTTATCCTCCTTTTTCTCTCGAAGCAAATCTTCATTCCTACTCCAAGGACACTGACAGCAGTGGCAGCTGGGCCATGGCTTGAAGCTGGGGTCCAAACCCTTTAGGTAGTGCCCCAGCCTCATTCCCCCATTTGTGTGAGAGGCACAGCATGAAGTAACTCCCATGGCTGCAGTGAGCAGGGGGATGCACAGAGGCCCAGGAAGGTGAATTAGCATTCTCAAGATCCTCCTGAAGGGTTGCTTTCTGACAGACAATAGGTCCCCATTTCCTGACCTCCAGAAATCTGGCTGCTGGCCCCATGCAACACAATGCCTTGTATTTTCTCTTTATTAACAAGTTCTTCCTTTCTGCTAGATGTAAACAAGGGAAAGAGCTGTCCCAGGCTGCAGGCACTGGCACAGCCCTTTGGTGGCTCAGGATCTGCTCTGGTACAGGGACATGGAGAGAAATATGGTCTGCCATGCCCACTGTCCTGGGATGCCCCAGGAGCCAGGCCTGACCTGTTTCTGCTCAGCAGTCATGAGTCATGGGTCCACGGGAGCACCCAGCTGCTGTGTGCCAGTTGTGCTGCAGGGATGCCCTGTGCTGGGGTGGGCACAGGAGGTGGGACATGGGGCTGTGCCTGTGGAGTAGCCAGTGGAGATGGAACATGGGTCTAAACCAAATGGCTTCTTCTCCAGGGAAGGCTCAGAGGCCAGGCAGCATCTCACAGGGTGATGTGGACAAGCAGGAGGCATCCTTGTCCACTCCAGCATGACAACAGGGTAGAGAGCTGCTCTTGCAAGAGGCATCTGTACATCCTCTTCCCCCAAACTGGAGCTGACTATTTGGCCTTCAGCCCTTACCTACAAAGCACCAGCTCTCCTGGTGCTCAGGTGTCCCTCAGTGCTGGAAAGGGGGTTTCTTTGGTGCCTTTTCACTGCATGGCTGCTACTTCCAGCCCTTCCTAGGAAGGGCAGTTATTAATATCTCAGGCTGTTCCCCTCCCCTCTTCCTTCCCCTGTTGAGGATAAACCAGCCTGATCTCTGCACAGAGAGCACTGTGAGAAAAGCCAAAGCCTGGAGCACTGTTTGCTCCGGGCTGGCCAGGGGAGGCAAGACCTCATGCTCTGGCTGGAGACCTTCCCTTCTGCCTGGTGCTTACTGTAAATGTGTGCAAGATGAAACCCCAACCAGAAAGCATTTCCTTCCTGCCTCTTTAAGTGGATCTGCCTCCTGCGAGTGTTGTGAGGGCTGTGGGGAGTTTGAAAGAGCTGGTTTTGCCTAGATCTGGTCAGCAGGAGACCACCAGCAGGGTGGGAGGGATGCTCCAGGGCTTTGGGTTGTGGCAGTGCATGATGCATTATCTCATGATGTGAGATCCTGTTTTTGGGGGCAGTGGGGTGCTGTGCCCCAGATGTACACGGTGTCAGGGTTCTGATGTGTTAGCAGGTGGGGTGACACTTTCAGGAGAGATGAAAATAGCTCATCACGTGGGTTTTTCTCAGAAAATGGTCCAGCTGACAGTGGAGCGGGGCTGGCGAGAGGGAAGCCTGTGTGTGGGAGGCCTGGGGAGGCGAAAGGTTGCACTCGCCTCCTTGGCCCAGGGCTTTTGGTGCATTAAAATTCAGTCACTGTGACTTCAGGCCCGTCTCCAGCAACGTGCTGGGACATGTGTCTCAATGGGGGCTCTTGATCCCGGTCCCTGGGCTGAGCTGCAGGTGTCTGGAGCCATTCCCGCTGCAGGCATCTGCCCTTTGCAGCTTCCTCGCTCCGGTTCCACCTTCCTCCTCCTCCTCCTCCTCACCCTTCCTGCCCCTCATGCTCCAAGCTGCTCCCTCCGTTCTCGCTTTCCGGTGACTGCAAACAATGTCCTTATTCACTCAGTGGCTGGGATTTGGCGGCGAGGGGAAGGCCTGGGCGCAGAGGAGGAGGAGGAAGGAGAGAGGCAGAGAAGTGAGTGTGCCTGTCCTAGGCCAGCTGTCCAGCTGTGGTTAAAGGTGCTCTGTGGGGCAGGCTGGCTCTCTGCTCCCCCAGTTTCCTATGGGAATTAGAGCTGTGCAGTCCTGTGGTTTGTCCACCTGCCCTGCTGTAGTACCCTCCAAACCCACAGACAGGTTCAGCAGAGTTTATTGGGAATTAGCATCCTGCAAGCATCCCACAGGTCAGGCTGTGGGTACTTGGTTGCTCTTGCAAGGTGAACGGCCCTGAAGGGTGCACAGTGCCTATTAGACATCAAGAGAAGCTGCATGGGCTCCATTTGCCCTGTGAACACAGTAAGGCTTTTCACTGCTCCAGCTCTTGTTTAAAGCCACAGCAGCTCAGCAGGTCATGGGGCACCGCTCTGCCTCTGGTGAAGCTGCCAGGCTCCTTCCTGATCCTGCTGGGAATTGGGCAGGGGCTGGTGAGCACTCCAGCCCCCAGGGAAGGGGTGCCAGAGGCTGTCCCCTGCCAGCTCTCCCTGGGAGGCACACAAGGGCCCTGACCAGCCTCAGGGAACACAAAACCTTGGGACATGTCGTGGGATTTTGCTGCCCTGCTGCTGGCCCCAGGGCAATGGGCATCTGGGGGTTGCAAAGAGGAGATGAGGGGAGTGCTGAGCCTCAGGCAGGGCAGGGCCATAATCCACTGTGGGCTCAGCAGTGAGCACAGGCTTAGCTCTGCCCTTTGGGAGAGGACAGTGTTGAGACCAGCCTAAGACAAATCAGGGGAAATACTGTGCCCACAGACTGCTCCCTGCCTGGGACTTCTTGGGTGGGTGTGAGCTCCTTCCTACACCCCAGTGCCCCCATTTACAGTGGAGGTTTCCCCAGCTGGTTGAGCTGGACCCATGTGTGTAACACATCTGAGGCTTGTGGTGGTGCAGCCATGCAGTGTCTCTCGGATAAGCAGCATAGGTGCCAGAGCTGCTAAACTCTTTATTACTATCTTCCTGTCTTGTGGCTGCAGGCATTTAATGTTGCAGAAGTTCTTTGTTGGGATGGCCCTGTCCCCCAGCAGACATATCCCTATGCCCTGCCTGGCAGGGTGGATGTGTCCCATGCTGGGGTCAGTGCATAGTCTGCACCTTACTGCGCTCCCTCTGAGCAGGGGGTGCAGTAAGGTGGAGGCACGGCGAGGCAGGCAGGGTGTGGTTTCCCTGGTGGTGATTTCCTCCCTGCAAGTGCTGTGGATAGCCATGGTCAGGAAGCCTTCCCCCAGCACAGTCCCATGGGGACCAGCTGTGTGCATCCTCCCTGCAATGAGACCTTGCAGTGTTTGCTTTGCTTCCTGCAGAGATGTCCTTCCAAGCTGTGTTTCAGTCCCAGTGCATGACCTTGGTACCCCAAACCCATCTGACTTGCCACAATTAGTGCTCAGGAATCACTCTCCTCTGCCTGCAGGGGAGGAGTGCACCCTCTCTCCTGAAGAGAAGTGAATGGTAGTGTCCCCTCCTTTGTCCTTCCACCTTTGGTAGTCCAGCTCCCTTGCAGAGTTGATGCCCGTGGTGTGTTTGCAAGCTCCCTGTATGGGAGCAAAAGGGAGCTCCCTTTTGTACCCACACTTCATTTTTCTCCATGAGGGGGGGGGAGATTATGTTCATCTCTTGCAGAATAAGCTGGTGTCCATGCACTAGCCCAGTCTCACTGGGGCCTACAGGGTCATGGTGGACCAGCCACTTACCCCAGCCACCGATTAATTTATTAATTAATGAGATGAATTCACTCTCAGCTGGTGCTGGAATAAAAAGCATTTTTAGTATGCGTTTCGCAAACTGGCGACGTGTCTCGGAAAAGACAAACTGGGATCAGAGTTGCGCACAGCCTGGGAAGGGTGCCTGGACAGAGGGAGCCTCGGCTCTCCCAGCATCAAGGTCATGCATGAAATATGAGAAATTACCCCGAGAAATTCTGATCCTGGAGGAGGAGGAGTTCATGACTTCAGAAATGCCAGATTTGGGAGGGGATGGAAGGGGAAGGGATATATTTTCCTTTTCAAAATACCTAAGGAATTCAGCCTGTGCTGCATAGA
Organism: Melozone crissalis; assembly: GCF_028551555.1. Classification (NCBI taxonomy): domain Eukaryota; kingdom Metazoa; phylum Chordata; class Aves; order Passeriformes; family Passerellidae; genus Melozone; species Melozone crissalis. Next base: position 13,103,556 of record NW_026535797.1, on the reverse strand, counting down.
CAATGAGATTTTGCCCCTCCGTGCCAGAAGGGGTAGTTCATACCCTTGTGTCTTGTTAAGGTTTTGTTGCCGTGGGTGAAAAGCCCTCCCATTCCGCTGCAATCCAGGCACGTACAGTTTTTAAATCACCCTAAAAAAAGAGTGGATCAAGTATGAGGTTTAAAGAGAGTGCTGCATATCCTCTATTTTGTCTGATTTCTATGGCTTTAGGCTGGATTTTGGTCACTTTTTCCAGCTGTGAGGTGATCATAAATTAACTTTTATATATATATATATATATATAAAGTTATTTTTACATATGTTTATATGTATATTTGTGATTTCCCATAATTGCATGATTCCTGGAGTGGAGCAGTCTGAGGTTTGTTACAAAACACAAAGGTTGGCAGCTCTGCCACGGCAGCTGCAGGGCGATGGTACGTGCGTGTCCGGGCTGTTCGGTGCCTCCCTCGGGGGTCCCTCAGACCAGTGGGGCTGCCAGGGTGGCCTCTGCCTGCCTGGCATCTGCCAGTGATGGGAAACCCTGCTTTCCCCTGCTACAGCATCCCAGCAGCATCAGGGAGAAGGGCAGTGTCTGCCTTGGATATGTCAGATACCTGATAGGTGTGACAGAGTGGGATGGGGATTTGGCCTCTGTGCCCAGCGAGGGATCCTGTCCTATGTTTTTTACCCACCCCTGTCCCAGCTGGCAGACAGGGAAGTCAGGCTGAGGATGGGGCTGCTCCTGGGGGCCTGGCTAGACTTGGCTGTCCTCCTGGTGGGCTGGTGTGGGCTGGCTCTGGCTGTCTGTGGTGGAGATGGCGAGTCTGTGGCAGGGAGGGAGGTGTAGGGAAGGGCTCGGTGCAAAGCTCGCTGTGTCCTTTGGCTGCCCAGCATGGGGCGTGAGCAGCACAGCCTGCACTGCACGACCTGCCCAACTCCCACATTCAACTGGCCTCCTGCAAGCAGGGATGTTGGAAGGAATCTCTTTCCTTGGAGCCCAGGAGCAGGCTTGTTGCCTGCCACTTCTCAACCCACCTACACGGGGCTGTTTTCTGTTTAGTGCAATACAACAGTTGTCCACCTGCTCCACAGTTCTGCCTGGTGCTTGACCCAAAACCCTGCCTGAGACCCTAGAGAAACCCCCTGCAGCTCCACACTCAGGCCTGGCTGTTGGCAGAGGACCTAGGACACAGTTCCTGCCTGCACCCTTGGTTCTCCAGGGTTCAAGCAAGTGGTGTTGCACTCACTCTCCAGAGCTCACTTCCCACCGTGTTAAACCTGGGAGTGGACTGCAGCCTCCTGCTGCTGCAGCAGCACAAATAACAATCATTTTACAATGAAAAAATGAGATTCTTAATATATGCCTCAAATCTTTCTCGGTGTGGATGCTTCCAGTGATGCCCGCGGATGCTGCAGGCCCCTGTGTTTCTGTAGGCATGCGCAGCAAATGTCCCCCTGTGGGCTGGGGGTCTGCGTTGCTGTGACTGCCCCTCAGCCCTGTTTCAGTGGATGTGCTGTCTGTGTGTCTGTCTGCATGGGCCTGGGTGGGTGCACACATGTGCATCCTGGGCATGCATGTGCAGTGTGTTGTGAGTGGGAAGCTGGGTTTTTTTAGCTCCTCGTTATTATTAGTGGTAGGAGCCCAGTTACAGTAAGGCTGGAGGTGCCTGAGACCTTAAGGAAAACAACAGGAGGGAGGAGGCTTTGCATTCCTGCTCCTGAATTGAGTCGGAGGTGACAGCCTTTCCCTGCAATGCAATTAATCCCGGCAGCGCCTCTGCCACCCTCCCCCTCCCGCCTCGTCCAGGAATTAATTACTTGATTATAAATTCCCGAGTGGCGGTTTATAATAGCAATAATCCCCTCGAAATTCATTCTTGCTGCCGGTTTCTTTCCATCTCGCCCCCGTCGTTGAGTCTCGAACGCCGCATCTCCGTGCCGGGTGAAGCCCTTCTCCTCGCCCCGCTGGTGTCCTGGCTTTTCCGCCCAGTAAACACGAAGGGCGAATATTTGGAGTTGATTTTGAGGGGTATTTTGGGAAGCCCTGCTCCTGCTCACAGGGATGGAGCCCCTCTCTCATGGGCAGTGGGTTTCTCCAGGCTGGGAATCATGCAGGAGCGAGGCTGATAGCTGGGAATAAGGTTTTGTCCCAGTTATTTGGTGGATGGCCCAGGCCCAGCCCCAAGGAGTGGGGCTGGGGGCTGGCAGTGTGGCAGGGGGAGGCTCCTTTCCTCCTCACTCTGTCCCTCCAGATTACGCTGACGCTGGCTCTGGGGCTTGTCAAGGAGGCGGGGAAGGGAGAAAGGATTTGGCGTGGCGTACGGAGCGCGAGGGAGGTGGTGATGTCTCACAGGAGCCTGCTGGCGATGGGTGATGGGCCTCAAATGGTACTGCCTTAGTGGGGGATGAGCCTCTCTGCGTGCCCCCACAGTCCCCAGGGCTTGGCCCTGACCCAACCCCACTGACCAGGCTGCAGAAACTACCTGAGGTGCTGCCCCATCCAGGGGACACAGCGCAGCTGATAACACAGCCCGGCACAGGCAGCCCATCTGCCATTCCTGCCATTGAAATAACCAAATTTCCAGCTCCACAAGCTACATGGGGGCTTTCAGCCTGGCAGTGGCATCCTGCTGAGAAAAAGCACCATCCCTCCTGAACCATGTGGGCAGAGCCAGTGTGGGCAGCACTGATGTTCACTGGCACATGCAGCCGCTGGGCTCTGACAATGCTGCTTTCTCTCCTCTCTGCAGAAGATGCTGATGAAGCAGCAGGACCGCCTGGAGGAGCGGGAGCAGGACATCGAGGAGCAGCTCTACAAGCTGGAATCAGACAAGCGGCTGGTCGAGGTAACCAGTGCCTCACCCTGCCACGGCCAGTCCCAGGGACTGTCCCCCTGTGGCACAATGGGGACAAGCTCGTGGGACACAGGGGTCAGATGGGCAGGGAGGAAGGCAGGCATGCACGGGAGGAGTAGCTGGACAGACTTCCAGCCTCCACTTCAGTGTCATCAGTCATCATTTTGGGAGAATAAAATAAGTGTTTGGAGCTGCTCTGCAGCCTCATGGGCCCTGGGTTAAGTTGGGAGACAAGGAACAAGGTTGCTCTTAAATATCAAATGGCACATCCTGCCTCAGCTCAGCACAGCCTTTCTCAGGAAGGGAGTGCCTGTGGTCCTTAAAGCCTCTTGGCCTCCCAGAGCATGAAGGGAAAGGCTCTGGAACTTGAAGTGTATCCAGCCTGGGATAGGGCTGAGGATGAGGATGAAGGTGGAAAGGGCATGCAGATAGGGATGGATGGGATTTTTCAGGGGAGCAGACTTCCATTGGTGGTGTAGCAGGTTGTTCCTTGGGATTGGGTCTCTGGAGCTGATCCCCACACAGACCCCAGGAAGTAAGTCCAGGAATCTGCTGAACCAATCAAACCTTCAGAGTGCCCCTGTTGGGTCTCTGGCACATAGAAGTCCTTCCATGTGGGTGTTAACAGCAGGGTTTGAGCTGTCTGGGTGTTGCTGGAGAGCAGAGCTGGGGTGCAGCTTTCAGGCTGCATTCTGTACTGAGAAAGGACCCAGGTGTCCTGGAACAACCAGGAAGAGGTCAAAGAGCACAGAGCACTGACCCTGTTCTTCTCCCCAGGAGAAGGTGAACCAGCTGAAGGATGAGGTGCGCCTGCAGTACGAGAAGATGCACCAGATCTTGGATGAGGACTTGCGGAAGACCATGGAGATCCTGGACAAGGCCCAGGCCAAGTTCTGCAACGAGAACGCGGCCCAGGTTCTGCACCTCAATGAGCGCATGCAGGAGGCCAAGAAGCTCCTCAGCTCTGTCCAGGTCATGTTTGACAAAACTGAGGACATCAACTTCATGAAGGTAAGACAAGCTGCCCATGCCAGGGTGGGACGGGGGCTGTGGAGAGGCTTGGTTGTGTGGGAAGAATTGGGTATGTGTGGGGGGTGGTGGGGAGCAGGATGGCAACATTGGCAGGGCTGGCTGATGTCTCCCAAGTGCTCAGCGGTGGAAGAAGTCAAGGAGAAGTGAGGCAGGCTCAGTGCTGGCCTCAAATGAGGAGGTGCCACAGCTGGAGATGGGGCTGGAGCAGCCCATGCAGGGGAAAGGGGGCTCAGTGCCCATGGTCAGACTGTCCCCTCCTGGGGGGCCATGGAAGCTGACACTGAAAGGGGGCATGGCCACCATGGCAGGGATTGGCCTTACTGACCAGAGCTTCTCCTTCCACTTCTAGAACACCAAGTCTGTGAAAATCTTAATGGACAGGTAAGCGCAGCGGGACAGACGTGTTTGGGGAAAAGGGTGTGTTCATGTCCACAGGGGTGGCAGCAGCACAATATCCAGAGGAAGACCAGGGCCAGGGATGCTACAGGGTTTGGAAGAGGCATGTGCCATGCTCAGCTTCCCTCTCTCTCTCTGTGAGGATGAAAAAATCCCCTCGTGCAGCCATTGAATCGAGTCCTCCCCGTGGACTAGGGGAATCTCAGTGTGGTGCTTGTGGAAGAGCAGAGGATGGGACCAGCCGGGTTGGGATGCAGAGCTCCATCCAGCTCCACTGGGCAGAGGCAGGGCAGGGAGTTAAAGGCAGCACTAGCAGAGCAGAGATGAGCTGGGATGGCCATGCAGTGGGGACATGGACTGCAGGAGGTGTGCCCTGGCAGGGGACATTCAAGCAAAACTGGACAGGGAAGGTCCTGCCTGCCAGAGACAGCCAGCTCACTTCTGTCCTCTACCCTGGGGAGGGGGTTTGGCTCCAGGAGTGCATGAGGGGAGGAGCTGTCCCTCTCCTGAGTTCACCCTGTAACTCACACCTCTCTGCCTGCCATCCCAAACAGAACTCAGAACTGTACAGGTGGCAGCCTGCCCCCACCCAAAATCGGCCACCTCAACTCCAAGCTCTTCCTGAACGAGATTGCCAAGAAGGAGAAGCAGCTGAGGAAGTTGCTGGAAGGTGGGTGAAACCTGAGAGGTGCAGGGGCACGGAACCTCACTACCTCCTGTATCCGTAGCTGGCTGCCCTGCAGATCCCAGTACAAAACGGTGGGGAGAGCTCTTTGGGGCAGGGAGCCCTTGGAGCCCCTCTGCAGCCAGCAAGGAGTCACCAAGCCAGTTCCTGACTCTCCCCAGGGCATTTTCCTTGTCTTGTGAAATAGCTGTGTTCTGGGGTTACACAAAACCCTGAAATACAGAGCTTTTGGGGGGTTTGGCCATTGCCAGGAAAAGTCAGTGGAAAGATGGGGGTCAGCATGTGGGCAGGGACAGCCAGGGATTGGCATGGTCCCACAGCCCCCAGCCAATGCCTGGGAGCAAACCACGTCCTGTGGAGCCTTCCCAGTCCTCTCCTTGGGGGATTGGTGTTTATCCCCCAGGCTGTCCCACTCTGCTCCTGTTAGGGACTGTGTTCATGAGCTGTTTGCAGAGCAGTGCCCGGGGCTGCTCCGAGCCCGCTGCCAAGGGCCCAAAACTGAATCTGCAAGTCCACCTGCACAGGGCTGCGTGCATGGTTTGCCACTGCACACGTGCGGCTGGAACGTGGGTCTTGGGGCCGGAGCGCCCTGGAGCTGCGCCTCGCTGTGCTTAATCCAATCCCCCTCTCCTGTTCCCTTCCACAGGTCCTCTGAGCACCCCCGTCCCCTTCCTGCAGAGCATCCCCATGTACCCCTGCACCGTCAGCAACTCCGGCGCGGAGAAGCGCAAGCACTCCACCGCCTTTCCCGAGGGCAGCTTCCTCGAGCCATCGTCCGGGACTGTGGCGAGCCAGTACATGAGCCAGGGCGCTTCGGCCGGCGAGGGGCAGTCCGCACAAGCCATGGTGCCTTGTAGCTCCACGCAGCACATAGTTGGACTTCCTAGCGGCCCGCAGCCGGTGCACTCGGGCTCCGTCTTCAACCCATCTCACTACCCCAACACCACGTCATCTCAGCAGTCCGTGCTCTCCCAGTACGGCGGGCGCAAAATCCTCGTCTGCTCCGTGGATAACTGTTACTGTTCCTCGGTGTCCAACCACAGCGGGCACCAGCCCTACCCGCGCTCGGGGCACTTCCCCTGGACAGTGTCGTCGCAGGAGTACTCGCACCCGCTGCCGCCCGCCCCCGCCGTGCCCCAGTCGCTCCCGGGACTTGCCGTGAGGGAATGGATTGATGCATCCCAGCAGCACGGGCGGCAGGATTTCTATAGGGTCTACGGGCAGCCCTCGGCCAAACACTACGTCACCAGTTAACCGTCACACTCTCTGGAGAGTCCTGCTCGATGACGTGTTCAGAGAGAAAAGTCTGGTTTGGTTTGGCTTTTTTTTTTTTTCCCCTCCCCTTTTAAATCAAGCCCATTTTTTTCCCTGCCTCACGCCCCTCCAGGATTTTGGGGAGGGTTGTTGTTCTATCATATCTCCTTTTTTTTTTTTTTTAATCCTTTAAAAATGAAATAATTTTTTTCATTTTAATGCCTTTTTTTAATTTAATTTTGGAAGTCCTTCCTGCCCCTCGCTGGGTAAACACGAGGGAGAAATTACCGAGAAGAAATTGATGGGGATTTCAGTCGGACATCTGGGTCTGTGCGTTGTGCTCTTCCTCGCTCCTCTCTGCCTTTGGAAAACTTCAGAAGGGACAATGGCACCTTCTCTCTTTCCGTTTCTCCAAGTTCATTTTTTCTGGTTTGGTTCAGTTTTTCCCCTTTCCCCACCCCTTTCTTTCCCTTTTTAAAAAGAAAAAAAAAGAAAAAATCTATCATTGATTCAGTATGAAATGATACTTGTAGATTTTGGGTTTGTTACTTTTTTTTTTTAAAGGCTGATTTTTTTTTTTTTGTGTTACAAGGCCACTTCTCATGCATATTGGCATTTTTTTTCCTTCTTTCAGAGATTTGTAAATACACAATGGCAGGAAATTTAATGCACAAAAAAAAAGGGAAAAGAAACTTTACAAAAAGCCACAAATAAATAAATAAAAAAAAAATCTGTTCTAGTTTTCAGGAGGGGAAGCGTGACCAAAACGCACTCCCCTCCTGCATATCGCTGATGCAACTTCCTGTAACGAGCACTTTGTATAAAAAAAAGTGGACTTCCTGCTATAAGGCACAGGTATTTATTCTGTAACCAATTTTAGACACACACACACACACACACACACACACACACGCAAAATATTCAAATAAATGTGATCACTTAGTGCAAATGCCTCGCTCTGCTGCAGCTCTTCCCCCGGGAACGCCAGCTCCGGCGGGAGGCTCCAACTGCTTTGGGCAGGAAACGCTGCCCAGTCCCGCAGGGCCCGGGCCATGGCGGGGGATCCCAGAGGGGCTCTTGGGAGGGAGCAGCTCGGCCATGGGGCAGCAGCGGGTCCCAGGTGCAGACAGGGTCCCCTCCAGTGCCCAGGCCGTGTCCCAGCCCCGTGGGAAGGTGTGCTGGAGATGTGGCTCTCCACCAGCTCCCTCCCAGGCAGCGAGGATGTGAGTCAGGCACGGAGCCGGCCAGGCCGCATCCTGCCCATGGGCTCCAGAACAATCCCCATTGTGGGATGGGGACTGGGCTGGGGACAGCAGCGGCTTTCCTGACCCTGCCAGAATCCACCATTCCAGCCGTGCTGCTGTCCGGGCACCCAGCCCTTCAGCCTTCATCCCCACCTAAAGCCCCGCTGCCTCCTGGGGCTTTGTGGGTGCTGGCAGCACCCCGGGCTGGTTTGGGGACCCTCTGTGCCCAGCTAAGGCTGGGAAGGGCGAGGAGGAACCTTTGTCCAGGATGTGCAGTGGGGCCTGGGCTGGCCTGGCTGGGGCTGTGCAGGGATGATCTTCATCTGGGGAAAATGAGGCTGACTTCATAAAACAGAGCAGTGTCCTAGAGGCAGGAGGGGTTTTCCACTGCTCTCTTCAGGTTCAGCTTGCTTTATTTTTTCCTTGGTTGCAAAACATCCCTGGTTTAGTTCCAGTTTGAATTCCCCTTGTGCTACTTTAGTGGGAACTGGGAAGGGGAGAAAGTCTCAGTGAGCTGAAAGAGGGGAACAGTGGGTTCAAGGGAGGGGGACCCTCTCACTAACTCCTCCCATTCCATTCCAACAGAGGTGGCAGCACAACCCTGGACAAGTTCCCAGGCAGTGTTGGGTTCGGGGGCCAGTACCTCCTGCCCCTGTGTGTTCTTGTACGCACAGGCTGCAGAGCCTGGCAGCTCAGCCCTGCTGTCATGCTGGGTTCTTCTCAACCCTCCTGCTCAGGCTCTTCAGGAAACCCCCTGTCCATTGGGATATTTGGGGGTTTGCTTCTCAGTCAAAAGCAAAGCACTCCAGGGTGGCAGAAGGGAGCAGGATGCTCTCAACCCCCACACGGATCCCATGATGTCTCCCCTCCACATTCACAGAGCCGGCTGCTGGGGGGTAAAGAGGAGCCCTGGGGTGATGAGGATGCAGGCGAGATGAGTGATGTCCCTCCCTGTGGAGGAGGGTCCCTGCTGCACAGCCTGGGCCACCCCCCACTCCAGGGCACTCCCCAGCCATGGCCCCTATGCTTGGTGCCTCTGGGTTTGACTGCCCAGCTGTCCTCCTCATCATCATCAAACTCTTCCTCCTTGGCACAGCAGCCTCCTCCTGTGACAGCAGCAGCTGCCACCCCAGGCATTAAAGCACCTGTCACCTACTATGGGGGGGACACAAGCACAGCCTCCCCCTGCAGGGTGACCCCCAAGAGTTAGGACCGTCCCCACCGTGGGCCACTCTCACCCCACACCTTCACTGGAGGGATCAGCCCCAAAAGAGTGGGTGCCCATGCCGAGCAGAGGGGCCACAGCCCCTCTCTTGCCCCCCATCCAGGAAGAGTCTCCTGGTGCCCTGGGTGCCTCAGCTTCCAGGACCATCAGTGCCATCAAGCCCCCCTGTGCTGCTGGGGACAAGGAGGAAAGCAACGGCCCCATGGGATCACCCCATGGAGCAGCAGGAGGAATGTGTGCCCGTGGCTGTTGGGATATTGGTGTCCTGGGAGGGGAAGCGCTGAGGCTCGGGGGCACAGCGGGGTTTTATTGATGGATGGCTCTGTCCAGGGGGTGGGGAGAGCAGGGGGAGCAGAGGCACATCCATAAACAGCTCGAGTTGTGAATGGAAAGAGACGGATTAGGAGCCAGGTGAAAACATGTCACACGGCGGAAAGAAAAATGAGCAGCTGGGCGAGACCAAATTGGTGTCTGATGAAGGACATGGGGCCTGGTGGAAAAAGGATCCCGGAGCTGGCGGTGCTGCACGGGGGAGGCTGATGGGGAACAGCTGGAGCTGGACACGCACATCTGGTGGAGCAGGGTGGGGGGGGCAATGTCTGCTGTAACCACTGTGCCACTGGCCACTGGACTCGGCACGAGGCTCAGCCCTCGGATCGGCACGGCAAGAGGGGCTGATGCTTCGCTTTCAGGGTGTTCCTGGGAAGGGGCCACAGCCCCGTGGCCCAGCCCTCAGCAGGGATTTACCTGGTGGGCTTTAGGGTCTCCTGTGCCAAGGGGTCCCCAGGTGGAGGAGCCACTGCCTCTTCCTCCATTTGCATACATGTAAATAAGCAATCAACATAATGAGGGCGAATGCAAACCAAGCTTTCAGTTTTCAACCCATTCCTATTTTTAACCTTGGAGAAGGGTTCTGCAGGAAGCTGCAGGCCCTGCCTGGTGCCCGTCAGCACGTCTGGCGGTGTGGGTGCTCACACTGATCCTTCACCCCAAAGCACTGCTGACCCCACTGGGTCAGTGCCTGTTGTGCTCTGTTCCTGCTACCAAAGCAAACACAAATCCCAATCTTTGTGGAAAGATGGATCACACAACATCACACCCTGCCTCGCAGGAGCCTTTTTGGGCAGCTCTCCCACCCACTGAGCCCCAGGTCCCACTTCCAGCCAGGGTGTGCACCCCAGGAAAGCCCTCACTGCCTTGGGAGAGAAAGCCCCATGCTTAAACATGAGGGTATATTTAGACAGTGTCAATTTAAGTTTGCACATCAACCTTATAAATATGAAAGCCTATCTCCACGAGATGTTTAAGATACCTCATCACTCCCTGAAAAATATGCAGGAATATTAATTAGCCAGATTTGGGTATTATCTCATAATGAATAAATGAAAACACTCACTGCCTAAGATGAACCACTGGAGTTTCATTGGGTTTTGTTGCTTTCTTCTTAGAAAAGTGTGTTTCATTTTAACCCAGGCTGGCACAGGGGCTAAGAGAATGCAGCCATGCCAGAGCCAGCCAATGTGGGACACAGCAGACTACTCTTTACCTGAAGGGATCCTAAAAGCTGCTTGTTTTACACCCCCTGATTTGGCCCCAGCTGGCTGCACTGCCTCTGGAGACAGAGGGGCAGGGATTGAGTTGGAATCCTGTCCCAGCTGCTGTATTTTCCTCCAAGATGGAGGTGGAAAATACAGCCCCACTTCTCAGAAACTTGATTTTTTGCTTCTTCCCTTCCTGCCCTCAATCCTTGCCTCCTGCCCTCCTGCTCTGTTCCCCTGGCTGCTTCACTCCCTCCAGCTGGGCCAGGATAGGAACTTCCCAGTTGCTGTAGAAACCCAGATGAAGGACACACTTCAAACAAAAATGCCAAACAAGAAATGGCTTTGTGTGCGCCCGGATGGCCGCTTTTCCTTGCCAGGATGTGGTGGCTTTGAGGCCCTTCTTTGGGGCACCCTGTGTGGACAGGGAGGGCTGTAGGGACACGGGAGGCTCCCTCGCAGCCCCGAAAGTTTGTGTTAAGCAGTGAGCAGAGGCTGGGGGTCACTGGAGACTGCACTTCAAAGGTGTCCATCACCCATGGGATGCTGCACAGCAGCCACTGGGGTTTTGATATTCCTGCCAGCTCTGGCACCATCTCCCCCTCTGGTCTTATGGCTGGGACCCCAGGGGACATCACCACCATGATTTGCAAGATTTTGGGGTGGTGGAGCAGTTTCCAGCTGGCGGGAAGAGGCTCAGGGCTGAGAAGGGGCAGGCGGGCAGAGGATGGGGACACCAGACAAGCCTCACGGTCGAGGCTGGGTGGCCTGGATGGCGGGCCGGTGGCAGAGCCGTGTCCCAGGGCACAGGGCAGTGGCACCAGAGGATGGGATGGGATGGGATGGGGCCGTGCGGCCCCCCCGGCGCGTGGCGGCTGGCGGGGCCGGGGCGGCGCGTGGGTGCGGGGCGCTGCCGGCTGCCGGAGCTGCCATTGTTTGCCTTCAATCAAGATGTTTCAGGCAGAATCAAAAGCACCAACTGGGGAAATCATCATCACAAAAAATCTTGCGCCTGCAAAATAGGTCAAGTAAGACTCCAAAGAGAGAGAGCGTCTGATCTGCATTGCAAGGAAGAATAGCAACAGCTGTGATCTCCAGTATATATGGATGGGCTGGGGGGGGATAAATATATATATCCATGCATATGTATAACCGCTTACAGCTGTTGGGCCGTATGTTCATTAGGGCCAACTGTTTTGGAGGCAGAGGGATCAGCGCTAATCGGGAAAGGGAGTTTATCATCACATTCAGAGGCAAAAGTGTCAGGAGCAACTGCAGCCCCCCCGCCCCGCAGCCCACACCAGCTGTGCCACGCTGAATGCACCCAATTCAGGGCCCCTCCCAACCCCCCCGGGCTGTGAGAGCTGCAGCTCCTGCCCCAGCTCCAAAAGCAGCCGCCAGCCAGGCCCAGCGCTCTGCCCAGTCCCAGACCCGAGCGCTGTCCCCAGGTGCAGAGAGGCTGCCACGCCCATCTCGCCGTACCCCAGGGCAGCTCTCCATGCCCCTGCCACCAACACAGCCCCTCACAGCAAGGCCCCTTCGCTTATACCTTCCTGGCTTTGGCCTCACAGGTGCCAGCTATAAAAATGAACCCAAAATACATATAAATCCTCCTGTCTGACATTAGGGAGGGTGATGGAGCCAGGGCAGGACAGCTGGCTCAGCCACCCCAAGACGCTGGGCTTTGTCTTGTCAGTTGGGACCCAGCTGTCGCGGGCTGGGGACAGCACAGTGTCCCAGCCCACAATGATGCTCTTGGCAGGGGGGAACCCAGTGTCCCCAACAGTGTCCCCCTCAGCACCCCAAGCTCCTGCCAGACAGAGAAGCATTACAGCATACAGGCTGTGGCTCCCATTGGTAGCACAAATGTTGCAAAGCCAAGCAGCAAGGACATGTTCTATTTAAAAATATCTCTCATCCAGGTGATTTACTTACAGGGCGTTCCTGCCAGCTCCTAATGCAGCTCAGACTTGGGGCCTAACCCACCTGCCAGTTCCCCTTCCTCTGAGGGTTATTTACTTGAGGCTGTGTTTGGCTGGCTGACTGTGCCGCTCGGAGGGCTGCAGCTCAGAGACAGGCGGTCATGGAACGTTGAAAGCAGAGAGGATCCTTCCAACCCTTCCTCTTCTGAATGTGATTTTTTTTTTCCTTTTCCCATTAAAAATTATACAGATACTCATCTCAGTCAGACAGATACATAGGAAATGCAGAGGAGGCACCCCCCACCCCATGCTGTTTCCAGCAAGCCTTTCACAGCATCTCCCAGCACGGGCACAGCCTGACCACAGCTTTAGAAGTTTTGCTTCCAATTGGTGCTGGGAAGGGAAATAAGTGAACAGATTGCAATAAAAAATCCAACAAGCCCAAATTCAGCCAACTGAGCCCAAAGCTGCCATTTCGGCAGAAGCCAATCACGAGGCTGCGGTGCGAGCTTGTTTCCACTTAAACAAAACAAAATAAAATGAAAAAAGCTTCAGCCAGCGCTTGGGTGGGTGCCCGGGTGGGTGGGCTGGAGCACGGCCGTGGCCATCAGTCCAGCTGCCCCGCTCCAACGTGTCCCAGCAGAGCACGGCCGGGCTGGGAATGCCAACGCGGCGAGAACACGGAGGCTGAAATATCCGGCTCTGCGGCCACAGAGCACTCCTCTGCTCCGATAAAGGCAGGCGTCCGGGGCTGCGAGGCCATAAACAGGGAAATACTGGTCAAAGAGGAACAAAAATCTCAGTGTTTTTTTCTCCTGCAGGCTGCAGATTATTATTTTCTTTTTTTCCTCCTCCCCATGCCCAATCCGCTCGGTTCCTTGTCCTTTCGGGAGCATTAAATTCATCATGCGGATGTAAAGTGGGGCTTGTGCAGGGAAGAGACCCGCGGCTCGCTCCAGCAGACGCACGCAAGGTCACACGCAGCCTCCCCATAAATTACTGCATCCCACCCCAAACAGCAGCAGGAGAGGGGAAGCGCAGCCATTCGGGGCCCGGGGGCCGCAGGGGCCGATACATAATGCTGTGACAAGTCAAACAACTCTCAGGGTGTTCACTTGCCAGAGAAATATTTTTCACATCCAATCCATTAGGCAAACAAGATGAAAAAGTATTTCCTACTTTGCTCAAAAAATACCAGGACTGAGTATAAAGCGTGCCTTAAAAAAAAGAGAAAAGAAGGTAAGTGTGACCATCTATAATGTTTTTTTTCCAGTGGCTCTGACAGCCTTCCAGGCATCCTGACTGTGACTGTGCAGGGAGGAACCTGATGCTTATAAGAGTTCTAACAGTTTCTTGCTTTTTGGCCCATCTGGGTGTTGCAGGAACAGTAATGAGTCAGATTAGTTGGAAAGCAACAGATTTGGTTCTCTCCCTCCTAACCCCCTCCCAACCTCATTTCACTGAACCAAACCCAAACAGTTTGCTGCTTTTCTTTTTCCCCTTCCCTTTTCCTGCCAGGTCAGTAGAGAACGTGCTTCACGACATGCTTTTTTTAACCTACAACAAAATTTTTGAAAAAAGAAGATCCTCCCAGAGTTTCCCTTTCTCTCTGGCTGACTTCTCTGATAGTTTTAGAATACTGTAAATCCAAAGGAAAAAGGCTTCTTCAACAGTTTTGATCACTTCTAGTACCAGCAACCATTTCTGGTGGTGTGACTGGAGCAATGGAAGAGCAGCTTTGTGACCTGACTGGAAGCTCCTTGGGAAGAGACAATCCTGGCAGAAGATGAACCTGCTGAAGAAAAAAGGATCACCCCCAAACACCAGTTGTCTTTCTACTAAATTTTAATTTATTTCCTTTTTTTTTTTTTTGACAAAGACATCTAAATTATACACTGAGTAACAACATGACCAGATACTGCAAATATCCCTTTTTGGTGAAATACAAAAAGGGAACATAAAAGAAAGAGCTTGCGTGGACCTGGCCGGCCCAGGGAATGCAACAGCCGCCATCTTTTGCTTTTGGAGAAGAGTGAGCATGTTGGAGTGGGCTGGTCTCATCCCAGTACACTTCACAAAAAGAGTCTGGTGACCAGTTATAGTTTTGACAGAGAGACAAGTCATTAATCTGCAAGAAACATCATAGGTAGTGGGCAAATGGGAGAAGGTTGCAAGAGGCTTTGGCAAGCACTCTCCCAGGGCAGGAGAGACATTCTCCAGCAAAGCTGCAGTGGGGGACACGGCCACAGCTTGGGGAGGACACGAGTCCCCACACCCCACTCACATCAGAGCAGGGGCTTGGACTCAGGTTTTCTTACATGCCCTTGGAGAATTTCACTTCTCCGGCGCCTCTCCCCTCCAGGGAACGAACAGGGCAGGAGCAGGAGAGGCTTCTTTCATCTATCGCAAAGGTAGAACCAGATTTAATGATGTGAAAGTGAAGCACGGGAAGGGAATTAACCCCTGTGACAAACGTCCCGAGGTCTGCCTGTCATTCGGAGCCTTTAAATCATGGCTGGGTTTCTTCCTACCACAGGGGCTCAGCTCAGCCGCGGGTCACCACGGCGGGAGGGGTTTCACGGGCCGTGTTACGCGGGAGGTCAGGAAACAGGAACACAACGGTCCCTCCTGGCTAAAAAATTCAGGAATTGATGGGACGTGTGGCAGAGCTGCCCCCATAGCAAGGAGCCGCCTGGTTCCCCCCGCCTCAGTTTAAAGGAGGGCGAAGCTGACAGCGCTGGAAGGACGGAGCCCTGCGGCAGGGCAGGGCTGAGGGCTGGCAGAGGGGCAGCGGCTGCATTGATCGCTGGCAGGCGTTTCTGGCTGGCCCCAGACACTTGTCCAGGTGGTTTTCAGCCAGGTGATGCCCAGGGCAGGGAGCCCTGCAGAGGCCATAGCAGACGTAAATACATTCAGATAAGGAGGAGCAAGTGAACAGAACCTCAAATTCTTACACATTTTCACCAGGTTGCACAGAGAAACATTTAGAATACAACAAACATTTACAGCCATCACTGTAGGATGATATACTTAAGACATGGTCATTTTAACCCCCCACCTCCATCCTCCCAGCACAGCTCACTCTATCACGGTCTTCCTCTCTTACCACCTAGCATGGGAAAACCAAATTAACTACTGGGTTACAGGTGACACTCTGGCAGGTACAGATGCAAGCAGCCAATACGTGTGGCTACAAGTAAACATAATGAATGAGCCAGCAAATGTTTCTGGATCCTGAGTTCAATAAGGCAATTTTTCCTTCCCAACTAAAGTGTTAGGAAAATTACTACATATTTATTTTACACATATTTCCAAGTTTAAGCAACATGAGACTTTAAAAAACCACATTACCCTCCTAGATTCTTTTCAGCCCCAGGAAGCCAACTGTGGAACTGGTGCAGTGTCACAGACTAAGTTTGCCACTGCTAAAAGAGTAGGGAGCAGGAAAGCACCAACTCAAGTCCCCTGCAAGCGTGAAAGATCAATGCCTGAGCTCCAAAGGATGCTCTGCCCTGTCCTGCCTGGGCCAGAGAGATACCCGAGCATTTCCCTCTGCATCTGGTAAGCAATGTGTGCAAATCCAAAGCTTGGGGACTATCTGTCACAAAGCTCTGCCACCCAGCCAGCACAAGCCTGCCCACAGGAAAGGGCTGTAATTCTTTACATTGCTTGCATCAGGCAAATGCATTATTTGCAAGGAAAAGGTGATGCTGGGATGAATTTCTCCTCCTTGGACTGACTCAGGAACATGCCATACTCAAATTTGCAGCGTTCCCGATAAGCCTGCACAGTTGGGGAGTTACCGAGCAAGCTGCATTTAAATGAACATCTCATCTTATGACTCCTTACTCAATCCATGCAAAGCCGAAGCTGTGTCACTTTGTCATTAGCGATTGCTTAACAGCTCACTTGAGCCCGCTCTTCCCCCCCACCCCACTCCCCGGTCGTCTGATTTTTAAAGCAAGGCTCTGCTACTCCGGCATGCGTGTCCTGCCTCCCTGCTGGAGACAGATGTACTCGGAGGGTGCTGACTCACGGACACAGGCAGATTAAAGTTGGATTGCTAAAGCAGTTGCTGTCCCAGCTGTCCCTGTGCCCCCAGCCACAGCAAAGACAGCTGAACTACACACGGATCATCCCTGAACTGCTACTGTACATCCTGATGTATGGGGGGACCTGGAATGTGCCCCAGATGATTTTAATATGCCAGGCTGTAACACAGAGACAGCCATGGGCTGCTTCACGTACAGTGCAGATGTTTGTGCCGTGAGGTGGAGATGTCCAGGGGAAGGGAGGAGAAAAGAGCTGGGAGCTCCAGGGGTGTCAGCCGTCTGCCTGGGTCCATGAGTCAACTCGCTGAGGCGTGGTAAAGCCACATGCTTTAGTACATGCAGCTCTCCCATCCTGCGCCACCGTCCGTCTCCAGGAGGTGGAAGGGGTAATGCAGTCCCCAGTCAATCTCTGGCCTTTCGCAGGCAGGCAGCAAACAAAGCTGGCAAGCAGGGCAGTGGGATTATTCTACCATCTGTGCATTAGAAACTGGCCCAGGAGTCACCAAACTCGCTTCATGCAGGACATGGCTACTTCGGCGTGCTAATCGCTCCCGCTCCCCTGTCAGTGTGGGGCTAGATTTGAATTGGGGAGGAGGAGGTGGAAATCACATTCTCTTTCCCATTTCAGCAACTGTGTCCTTTTAAAGGGAAGCCGGCCTGGGGAAGAATGAACGCTCGTTTTACAGAGCACTTCCCATCTGCTGTTCACCAGGATCCTCACCCTCCACCCGGGCAATCCACAGCCAGCACCAGGCTGGGGCACCTCCGGCATTGGACAGCCAGCCTGCTGTGGGGCAGTCCCCCAAGGCCCTGCAAGAGCCAGGCAAGGCATGCTGAGTTGGTGGGGTAGGAGAATACATTTTGCACATTTCAAAGAAGGAAACCTGGGACCTGATATCTCATTCTAGAAAGTAATCATGGACTTAATTGCATTTTCCTGTAGAGTTGCCTTAACATCAAGGGAAAATCAACAGGGATTGTTCAACATCAAGACTAATCTCACATATGGAACTTATTGAACGGAGGAGCAACATTTTTGCTGGCTCAAGGTGAAATGTTGGGCTAAACTCTCCTTCAGCTGCGAGAAAAGCCCTAGGCACGCTCATCCTGCATTATTCCAACTGCAAAGAGCTTCAATTATACACATATAACCCTTCTCTCCCTTCTACAGCGGTGTCGCAATGCAACAGTGCCTCGTTATCATCAAACTCCTCTTTTATGGCTATAGGAATATGTGGAAGTCTTCTACCCTTGTTACACAAATGACTCCTTAGCAGCTTTATTTTAAGAAACTACCCACAATTGGTAACACAACTGCATTTTATCTGTCACTGAGGGGAAGCTGTGACTGATGCCGAGCGTGTCCTCAGCAACCGCGCCTATTAGGGCAGCTCCTATGCATCTAAGCCACTACAGTAACTCACCACTCCCTCTGCTCCACACTGAATCAGTCTTGCTTCTGCTTACAAACTTGCTTGCTAATCAGACATTTAATACTACTTATGCATAGGGAGGAAATATGTAATTCCTTTATTGGGATAAAAAAATTGATACTAAAGAGCAGGTCAAGTTCCAAATCCAGCAGTAGGTTTAAACCAACACTGTTCCCTTTTTTCTCTCTTTTTTTTTTTTTCTTTTAACAGCTGTAGCTGTGCACAGATGGAAAAACATTTGGTCAGAAAGCAGCAAATTAGTGTTTTCAGGCTAGAATTCTGCTCCCACCGCTCCTCCATTTCCATGCAGCTCAGAACGCTTTACTTCTTCTTAGTACTGACATTTTTGCACACCCAGTTCATGCCGTCCTTCAGACAGAGAAAGGTAACGTTAGTCAAGCGACAGGAGGAGGAATCCCCCAAGCCTACCCCACCACCATTCTGCAAGCATCATGTTCTGCCTCCTCATTGACCCCCTGCCTGCCCTTCTGTCCCCAAAACCATTGTAGGTTAAAAAAATAAGTGCTTCCTTGCTTGGTAGATGTTGTCACACAGAGGTCATTAAATCTTTCATCTGACCATAAAAAAGTATCATCATCTCATCACATCACTATGTTTAGGTCCTACGAGGAAGGATCACTTTGCAGTCAAGGTACGTCAGTGGCAGATGAAGACCCTGTTCCAGGTTTGGCTACAGATGATTTGTGTAATCTTGAGCAAGTCATCTTATCTTTGAGACTGGATTTTAGGAGACTGTTACACAGTCAGCCCCCTGTTAAGAAAACAGGTCTAATTCTCTGTTCATCTGCAAGCCTTGAAATCCAGATTCATGAAAGTCACTGCAATAACCAGACCTGGACCCTGCTCCCTGTTCCTCAGGGACCCCACAGAAAATGGGCCCTCAGTGATCCCACAGGGGTTCAGTAAGAAGCTCTGTGGTCCTGTTTTAAGAGGCTGATATACTCCTTAAGGTATCTCTGTAAAAATGTGTGGGTGACCTCTCTGGCCAGAGCAAGCAGGACAGCAACACTTGTGCTGTGAATACCCAATTTGTGAATTTATTGCTGAGATCCCAGAATGGGATATGCTATTGAAAGCCAAAGCTTCATCTGCTCCTGTCACTTATCTGTTAGGAGACGTGCCCAATGGAGTGCAAGATGCACAGTCTCCTCATATTTGTGTCCCATCAAATCCCTTACCTCTGTCCTGTCTATGAGGTACCTCTGCAGATAGGGAGGCTGAAGGCAAAAGGTAGGGTTTTGGGGATGAGAGAGGAACACCACATCTTTGTGTGGAAGTCAGGCAAATATCACCTCAGAGTTCAGAGTGGGGGGATTTCACTGTATTATGTTCAGTGGTCATTTTTGTATCATTACCACAACAACCTCAGTTAGACCCTAAGAAAGGTCAGAGCTTTTGAGCAAACGTCACTGGTATCCCTACGGTAGCAGTGTTGCTGATTTCCTATTCCCTTGTTCCCAGAGTGCCAAAAGGCTGCCAAGGAGCTCAGCTTCTCCAAGGACAGGCAGCCCAAGGTAGAGTACAGCAGGCCCTTTGCGTGAGCTGACACTCACTGCTGCGCCTCTATGCTGTCCCTCAGCCACAAAGGTGGTGGCCATGTCAGAGGGGAGCTAAAGAGTTAAGAGAGAAGAGAGGGAGTCCTCAGGGCTTAATCAGAAGCAGAGAGGTTCTCACTTGAAAATACCAATTCACCTTGATAACTGCGCTATGTGACACTTCTTATCTGAAGGGGAGCAGCAACTTTTGAAATCAGCCCTTGTTGCTGTGTTAAATAAAGAATAAGTGAGCCCAGTTTGTGCTGGGGTGCATGAGGCCCTACACTAATAACACTTCTAACTCTAACCTTGGGGAGGGTTGGTGTCTTCAGTTTCATTTATTTATCTCCCCAGCAGAGATCAGTGTAAAACAAATTGTCTGAAATCCTCTGAGCAAATGGGAAAAGATGAGAGGTAGATTCATTTTAAGGCCCGGTAGCTTTGTGTCTTCCCCTTTCAATAACACTGATAACCTAGGTGTAAAACATGTAATGCCTTAAGCAATCAATAGCATGGTTTAAAGCTTATCACTTTAGAGAGAGAGGGAGCGAGTGATTCCCAGCATGAGGAATGCCAGGGCTTAACAATGGGGCTGGAAGGAGAGGTGTCAAGCCTTTAACTTCATTGTGTGCTTTAGAAATCTGCATGATTGCCTGCAAAGAGTAAAAATAAATAAATAACTAAAAATGCTCTCACAATGATTTCAGCTTCCCCTGCCTTGGAAGCAATAATCACATTTGCACACATCATGGCATACAAGGCAAGCAGAGCTCCTCATTCATTTTGAATGTAGGTTTATTTGCTGAACCAGAACAGCTGAGACAGCTTAAAGTAATAAATATCAGCTGACACCCTCTGCTATTCAGCACAGTAATCCCAGAAACAATACATCACTGCAAAACAACAAACACGCATCCTATCTTCTACCTAATCTGACCACAACCTGAATTCACAGTGATTAAAACACTGCCTGCTGCCATTGGGGAGCTGGGCAAGGAGAAAGGCAGACCATTGCAGCACCAGCGCAGCGAGGGTCATAAAGCAGAGTTTATGATGGGATTTACCATGGCTGGGAGCCTGGCTGCATGAAGCATTTAACGAGGGCAAGAGAATGACATAGCAAAATGCAAGAGGAAAGGTGAACTCCAAACACGCTTGAAATACGTAAGTAGGTCACCAAACTTTTAAAGCAGAAATAGATTTTAAAAACTCTCTTCTGGCATGAGTTAATTGACAGGAAAAAATCACATTTAATTGTAAATATCCCCCTGCCTGACAGTGATAAAGGGAAAATTAACATGTTCAGCTGTATCAGAAAGGTGTATGTGAGATGCGTTCCTCGGCTACGTCTGCAGCTTCTGGTGCAACTTTTTTTTTTGAAGGGGGGTGTTGTTCTGCAGTGTCCCCAGATGCTTTGGAGAATACCAAATGCAATGGAAAGCAAAAAAACCTAAAAGGTACATTTGCAGTTTTTCTACCTATGGTGTGAAGCAGCACAGAGCATTGGTAAGATAAAGAAATCCAGGGAAGCTGCTACAAATACAAAGAGCTGCTATAGGAAAGGCATATGGGAAGGAGGAAACAGTGCTTGAAAGAGTCAAGTCCTCAAGGAGTCAACTGTTGTCATCCTTTGTCCCTGCACACTCTGTCCCTATATCTGCATGTTTAAAAGATGGTTCTGTGAAGAAAGTATAATCCCTACAGTAACATTTAGATCTTGATAGATGTCCTTGTGCTGCTTTGTTGAGACACAGAAACATTGGCAGGTACTCTGAGGACTGAGGCGGATACAATATTAGTATTCCAGCCTCAAGTCAACCCTGGGAAAACTTAGCCAGGGAAAGATTTCAGATCTTACAGCTTTGCCTCTCTTAGCTCCTTAACAAGCAGCTAGTAAACTTTACCAAAGCAAAGAGAGAGAACCCCAGGGAAGAGGATAACGCTCCTTGCAGAGAAATGCTGCTCACAAAACCCCGCCTTGCTGCAGTCCCATCTGCTATTGTACCAAGGGAGCTGTACTCCAAGGCCCTTTGGGAAAGTACTGGTAGAGCCTTCCCTGGGAGAAATAAAAAGTCCTGCTTAAGATTAGCCCACTGCTTGCTTATTCTCTGCATTATCAGCTTTGTGGCTATGGGAGTGAAGTAATCTGACTTCAAACACAGCGAACAAGTCCTTTCCACCCCATAAAAAGCCTCACGATTTCTGCTCCCCTGCAAGCCTGGGATCAGGCAAGGCCACAAACTTGTGACCCCTAATGTGACCTTAAGGACAGAAAAGCTTAATCCTTTCATGTAATCCTCTGTCTGCCATAACAAATTGGGTCAGGCAAGTGCAAAATTTTCAATCTCTAGCATTTTTGGTATGCGTTATTTTAACTGTCACTTTCTTCTCCCTCTGCACAGCCAGGGCTGTGCCTTCATTATCTGTCATTTCCTTGCACCTCTGGTGATCATACAGGCTGGCTCCTGCCAGTACATTATCCATTGGGTTTTGCCTGGGTGAAAGCTTATTTTCTTGTCCTCTGAGACCTTGTATCCCTGTAGACTCCCTCCTTACCCTACTTAAAAATCAGAAGACACTGCCTTGTAATCTGGAAACATGGTTGCTTTTCCTCAACATGCACAGGCTCTGCCTGCTCCAGGAGAGCTGCAGTCATCAACACTGGTTTTAAATCATATTTACAAATAGCTCCAGAACCTTGTTAAGATGTGGGAGATCCCCATCCAGCCTTTCCTGGCTAAGACTAAACCTAAGCTCTGCAGATACCTCATTGGTATGTGGTATCCGCCAGGGATGGTCCTGCTCTAAATCTTGCCCTTATGAAAGTGTTGAACTGCAGCACAGACATAACTTAGGTCTTGGGCTTCATTCTCAACTAGGTTGAAACAGCCAGGGAAGATACAGAGGCTCAGCCTTCCCCACAATCCTTTGGGCCAGATGGGCTCTGGCATAAATTGGAAAAGTTTAGTGGCTACTCTCAGTTTCACTGGCTTTTAATGGTCTCCAGAGGGTCATTATGTTTGGGAGACTCTGGACACAATACACTGCATCATCATTCTGGAGGACAGTTCCTCAGGGCAGGCTGAACTCCTGCTGCCTTGATTGGAGAATCTTGCTTCAGATTGGAGAATCTTGCTTCAAAGAAAAAAGCTACAGAGCACACATCAGTCCCAAGCCTTGAGTCATATTTAATATCACACCCTGGCCCCTAAATAACACCTCAGCAAGAGAGGAGGCAGCAAAGCAGAAGGGTTCTGTTTGCTTTCACACCAACCCTGGCTGGCCAGGGTGGAATGTACACAGCTTTTATACACCAAGGGCTACAATTTGAGACCTGGTCACAAATACCCCAAGAGAGCCTACATGGCACCAGAGTCACTGTGAGGCAATAGTTCCCTTATGTTCCTCTGCTGTCATCAGTAATCACCTCCCTCACTCGCTGAGGTTGCAGTGTAGGCTGGTCAGTACCCTGTTCCAGAAGAAGAGCCCAGATGGCTGTGGCAAGGAGAAAAGGCTTTCCTGCTTTTTATCTGGGGCTGAGGATAAGAACAGACCCAAGAAGACACTTTGCTTGAAAAAGCCTCGATGGCACCATGAAGTCTGATTAACAAGACAAGGGCTGCCCACAGTTCCAGTCGGGAGGTAATGAAGTCTTCAGCTGGCATAAGAGAGGCTGCCAGCTGGCATCCAGAGACACTACATGGAGTTTCCAGTTAACCCAGTCACCTCTCTTCTGAGCCTGCTCAGGACACTGCTAGGCCCCTTTTCCAGAGTCCCTAATGGTTAATTTTAAAAGAGAAGATGACTATATGGATTCCCCCCTTAATTAACAGTTTTATTAAATAACCCATTTCAAATAATAGTTAAATTCTCTAAATTTATATCATTCTATTAACCATAATCTAATCTCATTAACCTTGAAATCCCCAGTCTTAACTACCCAGTTCTATACACAATGGTGCTAGCTGCTAAACTAATTAAATGACCTTCAAACTATTTCTCCTTCATGTATCAGCATTATTTATCTTTGCTCATTGCTCTTCCTTCAAGCTATCACAAACATCTTCCCATATGAACTCTGTTTCTGCATGTGCTTAGTACAAGATTTGCCACCATTCTTCCTTGAAAGATCTGTCAGTAATGTCTCTAATTCTACTCCAGCTAATCAAACTCCAGCTAATCCATTCCATCACCTGCAATGGTTGGTGTGCTCATTCCTTGGCTTTCATTCTGAACACCTGATGCTTCCCCAACTCCATGTATTTTGCTGCCACTCATTGTCATTTCTCAACAAAGTCCTTAAAGCGGTGACCTGAGATTTAACCACATATGGAGAGCTCCTGTTCTGAGCCTCTGGTACCTGTGGCCCTGGTGTACCACAATCCTCAAAAACATCTTTCCTAATCTCACTCTTTAAACAAGTTTTTTGATTCTCCTAAAGTTTGACCTCTCCTTCACATCCCAGGACTGAAGACACCGTTTTTTCCTAGGCTGATCTGGGTTTAGTTTAAAAGCCATGTCCCCAAACACTTTGTTCCATTTGCAAGGAAAGGGAGTGCTTGACATTCTTGCTGTCTGATTTGACAGAGCTGAAGTTACGACTGAAGAGAAAAGTAGGGGCTCTTCTTCTGTAAGCTATACAGAGCTTGCGACTTTCCTGACTTTTCTGCAATAATCATTTATGGAATAAGCTGAAGTATTTAGGGCAATGAGACTGACTACAACAAAGTGGGATGTTATCTATCCTGCATCTAAACTAATTTGTCTAGATAAGCATGATGAACAAAATATATAGGCCTGCAAATACTTTTATTTAGTTCTGGTCTTCTGCTTTCTGGAAGTGAATGCAGAAGCAGATTTCATTTCCCTGGTAGAGGGTATTGGACTGAGTATTTGCACTACTGGATGATTAGGGATGTGCTGTGCTTCAGGGAGGAGGCACAGTAAGAAGGTGCTGTCAGTGGAGAAGTGTGCAGCCCACTCCAGAGACCCCACAAATCTGCCTGAGAAGGAAGCACATTTCAAAGCTCAAGAACAGAAAGTGACACTTTGTATCATTTACTTTTTCCACATCCAACACACATCTCTGAATTTCATCTGTCTCTTTACTGCCCCTTTGCAGCTGGAGAGCTCCCTTGGACTTCCATAACCTAGAGAAGGGCCTGAAGGGGTAGGAAGGCAACTATGTTTGCCTGAAACCCTGTCAACGGCAGCCTTGTTTTCCTGGTCAGATTTCTTTGAACTGGAAATTTCAGAGCAGAGATTAGAGCTGAAGCCCTTTACAACATTGGCTACAACATAGCTGAATTTGTAGCTTAGCTAACTACAGGCCCAGGCCAGCATCCTCTTTCTGGATGCCAGGGGAAAGACCATGTAGGAACAGGATCTGCCTTACTTTCTTTGCTCCCAGTTCATGGCCCAAGCTATTCCTCAGTCAAAAGCTGCCTCCAGATCTTACTGATCAGCCATTGCCTGCACATCCCTTCTTCAGAAATTCATTTAAGTATTTTTCTGATACTGTTTTTTTTCTGATACCTTTGGTCTCCCCAACATCCTGCGCCAATGAGATCCAGAATTTAATTATGCCACTTGCAAAGAAGCACTTATTTTTATTTCTTTTAAACCATTTTCTGATTATTTCATCAGGAACGCTCTTCCTCTAGCAGTGTAAAAATAGCATACAGTCTATCTGACATTTTTATACCTTATTTTATAAATCCTGAAGATGTTCCCACTCTCTGTCCTCTCTCTTACAAACTGCTAGTCCTAATTTATTTATTATCCCTGTATACAGATGCCACTCTGTGTTACTGATCATTCCTGAGAGAGGATCCTCAAATCTGTCCTAATTCTAAGCAGATATGTGGAGTGTATTTTTTTCTGATTAGGGTAGTTAAAAGCCTAGAAGAGGTTACCTAGAGAGGATATGGAATTTACATGCTTAGATATATTGACTGGACAAGACTCTCAGCAACCTCCTCTAGACACACAGCTATCCCTGCTTTAAACATGAAGTTGGTCTGAAGATCTTCTGAAGACCCTTCTGCCTAATTTTTTGTTGGACTTTATGATTCTACTATTACTACTAAAACCTTTTTAAATGTGGCAGAGACAGAATTTGAGGTCATATCCAAGGTATGGACTCACAATGACTTTAACCTGCTAGAAAAGATGTTTCTTCTTTGCTTTCTTGTAATTGTCCAGTGTTTGAATTTTCCTCTCTGGCCTTTGATGAGCTCTGTTCCCAAGGCTCTGCTTCTGAGTAATGGCAGCTAATTTTGAGTCCATCATCATATAATTAGGATTGTTGTTTCTCGTGTGCATTATTTTGCCCTTGTCAACACTGAATTTCATCTGCCATTTTACTGCCCACTCAGCATGGAGGGCTGCTTCTGTGACTCTTCATACTCAGCTTGAGATCTCACTATTCTGAACTGCTCTGTAGCATCTGCAAATAAGGTTTTACTGAAACTGCAGTGAAGATAAATGTCTTCACCATTCTGTTTCTTTAAATATCAGTGAAGGGAGTACTCAGATTTCGAGCTCTGCAAATACCTCATTAATTCAGGAAAACCTAAGAGTGAAATAAACAAACCTAGGTCCCATTTACATTACAAAGAACTACTATACCGCAGGAACTGACTACAGCACAGGAGCCCAAGACACAACTATTACAGTTCAGCACAGGGACACAGTGCAGACCCCTCGGTGTGTTTTTGCTGCCCCACATGCTGACATTAGAAGTGGTTGTTGCTCCATGTGCGACTCTAGCATTTCTCTGGATGAGAAAAATTGATCAGTTTTTCTCCCTGGTGCCTGGGTTTAGTAAAATGCCAAATGACATCAGTAGCAAAGGTAAATCAGATTTCTGGAGTGCACACTCGTACCAGTCAAAGGGTTAATAGTAAAAGACAATTTGTTTTGTGAGAATGATTAACCTGACAGCAGTCTCTTTAAAAGAAATCAATGTCTTCATCTGGGCCAGCTAAAGGCTCCTGGGTGGGGAGGCAATTGCTCTCCCCTTTACCAGGGGAGAGAGCCCCAGGGCCCCCAGCTCTCCCTTCCCTTTGCGCAGGACCCAAGACACGCACCCCCCGCATTTTGCACTGCAAGGCTTTGGCTGTGCTGACCCCACCCTGCAGATCAGCAGTCTCTTACAGATGGCCTGCTGGCACAGCAAGCCTTCTGCAGAGCCTCACCTGTACTCCCTCTCCTGAAAGAGCTGAACAAGACTGGATCTGCCAGACTCTGTCCCGGATTGTGTGCAGGTTCAGTCCCTCGGCAATCTCCGAAGCAGGGGCAGCCGTCAGCAAATCCTGCTTGTTGGCAAATATGAGCACGGGGACTCCACTAAGCTTTTCTTCATCCAAAAGCTCAGCCAGCTCCTGTATCATTTACAAGGGAGTGGGGTGGGGGGAAGATGGTGAGAGGGAAGGGAAGAAAATCTTCAACCACCAATGCTTGTCTCTAATTAGAAATATATTTAGGGCAAATGCTAGAAGAGTGTGTTCCAGTGAAACCTAGATCTTATTATAAGAGAGCAAAAATGTATACAATCATCTCAGCCCAAGGTTCAAAAGCTATTTCTTCCAATTGCAGGTTAGAAAAATCTTAATTTTGGTCTGAAATTAGCAGTTGCCTTAAAGGCTACAACACCATGTTTTACCAGTCTCTGATCCCAGGAGAGCAAAAAACAACAAGTACATTGGCAGTATGAGGAATCTGTCTCAAGTTATTGCCTGACTGACCTGATTTGTACCTGAGCAACCATTCACACTGGCCCTGGTATCTTTGCTCATCATGAGTTTCAAGGGGTTGTTCGAAGTTTTAATCACTACAATTTAAATAGGAGAGGACTTCCCAACCCCCACCTCCCCCAAAATGGAAATCTCCCTCCCACAGGAAAGTGCTGATAATTTTGAAGGCATTGATTAGCTGAAGACAAGCTAGATGAGCCTTAATAGTTGAATTTTGGTCATGTCTAGGTTGTGCAATGGTCTCATGTGAAAACGGCACTCAGTTTCAAGTCGCTTCCCTATGGGAACATATGACAAACTCAGCAGAACATGAACCTGTAGGGACTGCTGGCATTGCAGACAGATGAGTATAGGAGATTTTTGTGGCCTCCTTATTTAGCTGGTAAGGTCTCATGCTCTCAGATAACATTCTAACATCTTTTATCCACTGAATAGAAACTTCGGGATTAAACAAGTGCAGTCAGGGAGATGCTAAACTGCAGTGGAAATACAACTCCATCTCCCCCAAAAGCAATGTTTGGTTTGGAGGCCAGGATGAGAGGATGGAGTTATAAACAGAATTGGCTGGGAAATTTTCAACAAAATAGGTCTTTCATCTGACACGGCTGATTTATTGAAACCAAAAGTGTTTGCGGAAATATGAGGAGGGGTTTCAGTTGGCTCCGCCTGACTCAGGCAAGTGATCTAAGCTGCTGCTTCCTTTCTATCTCTTTTGCCCAATGAATATTTAATTACTGATATAAAATGAAATTGCTCCAGCAGGGGAAAGATTCCCCCACCCCTAGAACAACCAACAGTTCTTCTGTTGGGGTATGTCCATGAGACTTGAGAGGCAAAAGATCAAGTATCTCCTTCAAATCAGGCAGAACAGAAGGCTTTAATCTACATCTCCCATTTCTGTGGGGTAAATCTATTGCCAGCTATTTTGGGACACTGTCACTTTCAGAATTTTACACAATGAAGTTTAAGTCCTATTTTTGTTCCAACCTAAAACAAAAAATGTTACAAAACATCAGAACTTTGTAAAACGGAAATCTTATTTTCTGGCTAGTATTAGTTAGATAGTTCTTAGCTTTTTTACAATTACGTCCAAAAGACAATCAAGTCAATATGATTTCCATTTCAGCTTCGTAAATAAGAAAATAGGATTCCTCAGGGTCCTGGTTTGGCAAGGTTTAAAGGACTTAGAGAAGTTTGTGCTTTCAGTAATAGGCTCCATTTGCTATTATTGTATAACTTTAATGAACACTGTTCTATTTAAACAGAATTAGGCTACCTATTTTCCTTGTTTCACATCTACCAAAATAATCTGTATTGATGTTGAAAGGCAAGTCTCTTGAAATGCAAATTTCCTTCATAAACAACAAAATCTTCTTCCTAACTTTTGTGAGCAAGGGGCACTCAGAAGCACTGAGTTACTTCAAAGGAAGCTGGGCTTAAGTAACTTACCTGACCTGTTTCTTCAAACCTCTTCCTATCTGCACTGTCAATGACATAGATCTGAAAAAAGAAATGACAAGAAAAGTTACTCTTCCACAGCAGCATGTGCTTAAGTGAGTTTACACTTTTGGGCACAAAGATCCTTGCTATTATTTGCAGCAAATGTTGACAAAACTTCATGATGTTCTGAAAGGAGAGGAACCACCTCTTTTAATGCCAGAGGAGTGGACAACCATGTGGGTAGAATCAGAAAGGAGCTGGCAGAAGCACTGGGATGCTGTCACCATCACCACAGCATATATTATCTGAAGAGAACGGGAGATTGATGGTATTGTTCCAAACTTATTGTTACAAGCTGAAGCTGACCTTAGGAGGGCAAAACCTGGGGAGCCAGACATGGCCTTTCACCCCAGCAAAGTATACAAACACTGGCCTGGTGTGACTGTGCCGTGCTGCTCTCTAGCATCACCTCCTTAATAAGCCACCAAGGCACACAATGGCACTCAGGGGACACATGAATGTGTTGGGGACATTGAGTTTGTCTCCATCAGGCAATCCTACTGTAGCCTCTTGGAGAGGGTGGTTGGGTATGAAGGCTGGATTCAGCCTGCAAGACTCCATCTTCAGTTGCCATCTAAAAAAATGGGGAACCTCAGTACAACATGCAGGCAAGAATAGACTGGTATCCCTTTTTCATTGCTTGATACATGAAGGTTTTTGAAGAAGGATGCTGGGATAGCAGACAGGCATGGGACTGGTGACAAATACTGAGCATTTTGCTTCCAGTTGCTGCCATTCCCCATCAGTAGTGATTGAAGCTGCTAGCATGTCATCTGCATGCACTTTGGTGGCTTACAGGGAGCAAGTGTCAGCCTGGTTTCCAGGGAATAGATGAGCACAGCACCCTGCCATCAAGATAAATGGCATCCTTGCAGGCAGTCTCAGCATAAGACTCCATGCTTCTAGGATGATTTCGATCAAATAGTAGGAGGAGGGAAGATCTCTAGCAGCAATATCTATTAAACTATAGGCACTCTCTTAATGAGCGGCATTTGAGTTGTTTGAAATGGGACCAAACACGCAGCAGGAAAATCTGTATGCAAGGCCTGAGGAGGTAACCCAGCAACCTCCCAGCCGCTGTGCAGATCACTGGGGGGCTGATGTGCACTGACAGGGGCTGGGGGAGCGGCAGGGCTGGACGCAGCTGCGTTGGGATGCGTCAGCAGAGCACGCACCCGCTGCCACGTGATGGGGACCAGCCCGTGGGCATGACACACGGGCCTCTCCCTGCAGGGTGATCCCCAGCACGTGCACCAATACTGCATCAGCTACACACGGCCTCCCCGCCCCTACCAGGCATCCACCCTTGTGCATCCCGTGTAGGGTAGGAAACACAGAGCAAAAGAAAGGCAGAAGCTGCAGGGCTGGCAGTTGTGTTCTGGGGTGAGACTGGACTGTCATCTGTCCTCCCTCTGGCCATCTCTGGGGAAGTCCACAACACATTAATGCAATGGTCGAGTGCTGCTTGTGAGCTGAAAGGCAGCACCTTCCATATTGCAGTGCTTCTCTAACTGGGAAGGAATGGCTCTGGGTCCCATTCAGCCAGGCTTTCCCTTGCACTGCTCATTCCTCACTAGGGAGCTGTTTTGCAAGATGAGAACTAGATACAACAGTGCTTGGGGCAAAAGCCACAAAAGCACAGCACAGAGAAAGCAAAGTATGTGCCGAGTGCCTACTTCCAAACCAGCAAGCACTGTGCCAAATAGCTGCAGGTGCCTGTCTGAATATGCAATCAGCCAGATATCCACACCTTATTTGCCTGCGTTAAGCTTCCAAATATCACAGGTGTGTGATGCAAGACCAAGCTCTCATTCAAAGGCACCTGCATGGATTTGAATTTGTAATTACTTCCTGCTTTTTAATACTCTTTGGAGGGTCCTTTCTGTTTTATGCAATGCAGTTTAGGGGAAGAGAGAAGCAGGGGGTCCTGGGAACTGTAGTGTATCTCATGTCCAACCTCCTTTTATGGCCAAGGCCACACAAGAGCTGTTTTTGCCTGTGGGGCTTGGTAACATAGTTTACCAATTGGAACACCATGCCGGAGAATGGAGATTTGAGAAAGAAATTCCTGTAAAGCTGGGTACCTCCTTTGAGAAACAAGCCAAAACACAGCCTGGAATAAATGGGTTGGGCAGAAATTGCAAGTGGTGGGACTAGATGAAGAAATAGCAGGAGGGATAAATTGGCTCAATTTATAAATGCACAATCTGCACCAGGTTTGTCAGAGGGTAAAATTACTGGCTAAAACAGGGGTAAGGACTGGCAGAAGACAGAGCATGCCATCAGCATACATGTGATCCCAGTTTTGGTGTGTATTGAATAGCAAAGCACTGCCCCAACATGCCAACATCTCCCAGTTTGGGACTGGGTGTCAGCATGAAGTGCAGCTAGGGGAACTCAAGTCCATTGGTGCACCAGTTATTTCTCTGAATTCACACTGCTGCTTCCCCCAAACTGATTCTGCTTCTATCCACTCATTTTCTTAGTCATATGAAGAGTTTGGTTTTTTTTTTCTGTACATTGCTTTAACTGGGGTGAGAGAGGGGCAGGGAAAACAACTGCTTTCATCTCCTTCAGTCTTCAAATTCACCTTTATTTCTGCACCTCCACTAGGAAGGGTGGAAGGCAACAGGCCAGTGTAGTTTATTGTCTTTGCCAGCAGAGTCTTCCAGATACTGTTTTGTCATTGCACAGCCTCGGCATCCTGAGCACCTGCCACAGCAGGCAGAGATCCCAATGCTGCTGCTTTGCAGGGCTGACCTTGATCTGCACACTTATTGCCTCCCCACCACCTACAGCGCTAGAGCCTGGGCCAAATCAAGGCACAGTAGCCTCACAGCCACACCATCTCTGTCCTCAACAGCCACAGAGGAGCATAGTGTGTGTCCTGCTCGTTTCTCAAACCCAGATCATACCCCATAAAAAATCTCACAGTTCTTCTTTGCAAAAGCAATCAGCTGGGTTTATGCAGTGGTGGCTGTTTCTGAACTTTAGATTCCAAACTGAGGCTCAAAAATGAAGATTGGCAAAAGAGAGCATCAAGGGTTTACTAGTCACATTCAAGTAATAGCTTCATTTGGACAATGTTTTCTAAGCCTGCAGGCACAGCTAGGCCTTTCAGCAACTGGACACGAGCCCTGGTGAACAGAGTCCTATTCCTAGTTGCACTAATCCTTCCACGCAAGTGCACTGAAGCTTCTGACACATTACTGAGTATATGTGTGACAGGAGGGAGGAATGGTGTCCTTCTGAGAGCGCTTCCTACTTTCCCGTGGGAGTCTGCAGACCTTGGTTTTTCTCTGTTCCCACAGGCAATAGTGCTTGGGGCAGAGAGGCCTGCAGCCCCCAGTCTGCCTTCATCCTGGCATATGTGACTGCATGCTAGAGGTGATCTTTGAAACTAGCCAAGACAGCACCTGGAGGGTCCCAGGGCAATGTGCTCTGGCATGGAAAAACAAAGGTCCTGCACTGTAAATGTAATTGTGGTCATCTGTAGCTAATTGTAAAGTAATTACAGCTAAGTTGTCAAAACCATTAAAAGACAGCCTTACAATTAAAGGAGAAAAAGAAAAGACAAGGGGTCTCTCTGTGTCCCTCACTCAGAAGCCTTCTTATCTGATGCCAGACAGAGCATTTAATTCTTATGCCTCAGTTTCCCTACCTATAAAACAAGAGCACCATACTGACCTACCTCTATACATGATGTTTAAGACACTAATGCCCATGACAGGCCTTCAGAGTCTCCAGTGAAAGGAGCTATAGATGGGTAAAGTACATGTTATTAATGTTCTTTCATTTGAAAGAGACTGAGATGAGAGGAAAGGAACTGGCTATAAACAGCACCATCCTGTGAAAGTAAAAACATGCAACTGAATGATTTCTGCAAACATAACTATATTTTTCTTACTGCACTCAACCAATCTTGCCATTTAGCTCAGAATAACTCCTGTTACAATGGCAATGGTGTTACTGAGGGTTGGGACATTACATTACTTGTTTCTGAATTTCTGGCTGAGACCTTGGAAAGCCATTGCATGAACACAGCATTCAGCTGCAGCCAATACTCACAAGGATATCAGTGTTTTCAAAATAGTTCCTCCAGTATGGTCTGATCTTCCTCTGTCCGCCTATGTCCCATACGTTCAGTTTGAAGCCTTGAGACTGTACACTTTTGATGTTGAAGCCCTGGAAAGAGCAGAAACAAAGCCACACAGAGCATAAACCTGAATGGCTGGAGCATATTCGTAGCCAGACATTAACACCTTATATATCCCATGCCTGCAATGTGCATTGAGATGGGCTGGGCACCCACAAAGATGGATCAGCTGTGGGACAGGCACCAGCAAAAGCAGCTGCTAAACCATCAGTTTGCCAGTGCTCTTGGGTCAAGGGTTGATGCTGTCATGCCTATGGAGACATATGATGCAGTTAGTGCCCTGAGAGAGCTCAGCAGGGTGGGTGCAGGAAGAGGTGGGAGAGCTGCAGATAAGGAGAAAACAAGGGCACTGTGAGAAGCAAGATTGAGCTTGTGAAAGCTGAGTAGACAGTCACAACTAATATGAAGCCAGAGGTCTCAGCTCAATTCGACACGACACA
Organism: Melozone crissalis; assembly: GCF_028551555.1. Taxonomy (NCBI): domain Eukaryota; kingdom Metazoa; phylum Chordata; class Aves; order Passeriformes; family Passerellidae; genus Melozone; species Melozone crissalis. Next base: position 13,070,529 of record NW_026535797.1, on the reverse strand, counting down.
GCTAATGCTGGGCTTAAAAGAGCAACAGCTGCACGTCTGAAGGGTCCATTTCATCAATTAGAGCACCAACTGAAAGTGCATTCAAGTAGAAAAACAGGATGTGGTGTGGGCTGGCAACGCGCTGCCACACCACCCAGGGGACCAAGGCTTGGAATGAGGGTGCCAGGGCTGGGAGCTTTGGGAGGCAGCTACAGGGTGGGGGGAAGCATATCCCATAGCTCTCTAGCAACCTCCTCTGGAGCAACGCTGCAGTGCTTCTGAAGGGAGCCATCCCTCTCCTCCAATCCCAAAGCTCAACCAAAGGGCATGAGAGACATTAGAGAGGAGCACTGGTATATGCAGAACCCTTGGAGCTGGTTGGGTGAAAGATGTAAACAGACAAGGGTTCGTCCAGTGCTGCAGCATCCACTCTACATGCCCCCTGTTTGGCAAGGACAACAGGAACAAAGTCTCATCCATGCAAAAGCCTTTTGCAGAACTCCACAGCACTCATCCACTTTTGCACTACCTGACCAATGCGGCCTGAAGCTCTCTGGCTCCTTCAGGAAACCTCCTCTTAGGCAGAAAAGACACAAACTTAATGGTCCAGTTGCTGCCCCTTTTAGAATCATGGGCACTCTGTGTAACGTGGCAGGTGGGACCACAGTAACTGCCTCAAGAAGGAGAGGCCTTCCTCACCTGTGTTGGGGTGATGTGGCTGATGTCCTCTGATGCCAGCTGTTTCAGGAGTGTGGTCTTGCCTGCATTATCCAGTCCCAAGAGGAGGATTCTCACCTCCTGGTCTGGGGTGCTTTTCAGTTTGCGCAAGATTGACAGTAAACCCTAAATGCACAAGAGAGACCATAGCTGTTATTTCCCCACCCCAACTCTCGTCCCCCACAATGTTATACCCTCCTCCCTTGAAATGGATTCTGTCTAGTGGTGGCTCCCAAGACACCCTAAATACCTTTCTGCAGTCCTTATTCCCATTTCATTTCCTACTCCTCCCTTCGCCCCTATTTTCTTCCATCTCAGAGTACCAACAAGGTCTCAGACAGCACAAATGTCACGCAGTGGGGTGCCCTGCTGGCTGCACTGCTCTTGTCACACAGCTGTTTGGCATTCCCTGTGCCAGGGAGACAGTGTCTATGCATACCCCGTGCAGAAGCTTGCAGACCACATCCTTGCAAGCTCTTCATTACTTTAATCAGAGGGAAAACCCCATTAATTTGATCTGCCTCCTAGGTAACTACAGCTTACAATGCACCTGACATTGGTTCTTACAGTAACTACCCTGGTCATCTCAAACCCTGTTTATCTGTCTGAAACACGCTGAACCCATGGGGCATGTGCAGTTCTGATTCTCAGGATGTAGCACTTAACAACTACCTCAGATTACCACACATCCTCACTAAGAAAAGCACAGTGGATTCCAGTCATTACCCAGGCTCAGCTCTCTGAGCTGACAGTATCACTCAGGATTAGGAAACAGAATATGCAGGTCAGCTCATTTACAAACATGCACCTTATAGCAGCACCCAAGTTTTTGTCAGTGCCACCAGTCAGAGACCAGGGCCTCTCTAAAATGGCTGGAAAAATATTCTGGATCCTGGTACGTAACCAAGAGATGCAAATCACCCTGCTACCACCTGCTCTCACTGCCCAGCCCACCCCACAGGAGAGGGACAGTTGCAGCCAAGGGCACAGGAGCAGGCTGTGACACCAGGAATGCCTCAGTGTCTTTGGCACGCTGCCACACTCCTCTGCAGCCCTGCATGTCAGGGACTCCTCCTCAGAGCCCAAGAAGCACACACCACACTGAGACCCTGCCTGTGGACACAGGTGCTCTTGCTACTAATTTGCCTGAGAAAATCCAGGCAACACCTACAGCCCCTTCTGGAGCCCTCAGCATTCCTGTTCCATCTCTCCCAGACAATTCCCTTGTCGAAGCCCACTAAAACCAAGAGCCAAGAAGAAAGTTCAAATATCAGCAGAAACCTGAGCCCATGGAGCCCACATCTCAAGCCTTTTTGTTCTCCCAATAGCAAAATGGAGAAAATGCTTCTTGTCGACCTGCAAGGGTGTAATCAGTTAAATGTCTTGAAGTGCTTTGTTGCTATGAGGAACTAAACCCTCTAAACATTCCTGCTGAGAGCCAAGGACTATTTGAGCCTTGAAGGTTGCTCCCAGTCCCCTCCAGATCGTGGCAATCAGAAACTTGTCCTCAGGATAAAGAGCTGCCCGTCACAGTACAAGTGTCACCACTGCAACATATCCCCTGTCTCTGGCAGTGTCCTTCTGCCCACTCCCTACCTCAGCCACTCTGCAAATGCTGCTTCTGACTGCTCACCTCCCTGCTGCCAGGTGGGAGTGCTTTGGGAAGGACTCGGCACCACAGGTCGTGATGCTAAAGCTTTTAGTAACGCTCAGAGATTCAAATGCATGTGACATCTGATCCACCCCTGCAAGCATTTTCGATTTCAGAGTAATTTAATGGGTTTCTGTTAAATTACCAGCTCCAGCTCAAAAAACGTGTGTGATGTGTAAGAAACAGGGAGGAGAGAAGGAACTTAGTAAAACTGGGTTCGAAAGGTATGTGTAAAAAACTGCAGGACTGCTACTGTTGCTGTGCTTCTAAAAAGCACCGTGGAAAGCTGAGGTTCGGAAATTCAGAGCTTGTACAAGCAATAGCAAATCTGCAATAGCCCAATAAGCAGGCTCAAGTTATCACGTATTTTGTAGGTGATAGGCAGGTAAAAAACTTGGAATCCAGGCCCTGCTCAAGAGCTGAGAATTAGAAATGGGATCTGCTTGGTAGCGGGTGCTATGCCTGCTCAGTACATGCACCAGCACAGGCACAGGCACAGTAAATCCCCAAACAGCTTTTAGTTGAAGTGTACAGGCCTGTAACACCACGTGCAGGGCCCTGAGGGCCAGATGCTCACAGCTGGCTCTCACCCATGGGCCCATGGCTAATGAATTTCAAGGGCTGTGTTCAGTGCAGCCAGTCACTGCAAGCCCTGCCAGCCCAACAGCTCATCTCCCCGGCCATAGTGCTCAACCCATGTTCTGCCCTGATGATGGTCTGCACTTCCACATGTCTGAGGAAAGAGAAAAGGAACAGCAGCAAAAATACCTCTAGTGGTTACTTGTTTATATGCATGTCCTAAGTGCCCTTGACATCATTAAAAAGCACAAGTTTTAACTGCATGACTAGCAACACATTTTCTTTTCACCTGCCGTCAAATTTACAGTTGTGTTTCTTGGCTTGTAAATCTGTGGATTTCAGCTCAGTGTGGACAGACTCCACAGGACCAGGAACTCTAAAATTCACACCTCCTTCCTTTCTAGGGAAACACTGAATTTCCCATTCTTATGGGCCTGACCCAAAGCCAATGTACATCAGCCAAAGCACCACTGCCGACTTTGGAGAGCTCTGAATCAGGCCCTATTATTTTAGTTTATTGCTCACAGTTAAAAAAAGAAGCTGTTGAAATGCTAATCCTATTCACAGCTCCACTTGCTAAGAGCAGAGCAGTGTATCCCAGAGCAGATCAGGATTAGGTGCCTTTATATTTCAGAATTCAACTCCAAAATACTGAGCGCAAGGAAATGTATTACAAAGTATTGCTTATCTACCACGGAGCAATTCTCAAGGGTCGGGAAGAGGAACAGTTGTAAATGTTAATAGAGCTTCTCCCATTGTAGATGGATGCTATTTCTGGGCTAGTATGACAGCCTATGAGAAAACGATCAGCATCGTTCCATATTCTACTCAAGTGACACTGCTGCATGGCTGATCACAGGATTATCAGGGGTAGCCAATAGAAGAGAAGATATATATAGAAATAAAAGTATTCTCTAAGGTATAAAGTAAGCTGATTTAAAAGGCTGGAAGACAAGCAAGCCAACATAGAGAAGTGGACTTTATTTCAGTAGCTGCCAGCACGGTCTGTATATACAACTTAAATCAAGAGCCAAATAATAATATTGGTTCCCATGACTGTTACTATTTTGTAAATAGTATTTAAAATGTGAATCCCTGTAGTTAGCAAAGATTTAAAACTAAAGAAAGCCATGTCCATATGCATTTCTCATTTTTTTCTTTTTACTTTTTTTTAATTGATCTTGTGAGCATACTGATTAAAGACAGAAGGCATTTCCTGACAGCTTAGTAGACTGGAAAAAATAACTCAGCAGAGTTCCCTGCTGCATGCCACCATGATGTGGGACAAGCAGCCCCTGTTGCACACAGACTGATGGACAAGCACTCCTCTGCTGGCAAACACAATGCTGAAACTAACAGGCTGAGGAGAGTCAGAAAGCAATGCCTTGCTATTCATGGGATTTGTCAGGTAGAAAGCCATGAAATGGGAAGATGTGGTGCAAAGAGGATGCACAGAAACAACACAGGAGGAGCAGATTTTTGAAACAGGGCAGGTAAGAAATGTCTCATGCTGGGACTTAGCCAGCAGTGAGAAGGGAGAATTCCCAGGATGACTGCACAGCAGCCAGGCCAGTGGCACTTGCTCACTGGAGTGTCCAGGGTGAGAAGCAGGACAAGTCTTGAGCAGGCCAGGGTGGATGTGAGCTGGCTGAGGAGCCGCAGAGACGCCTCACAGGAGTGTAAGGCCAGCGTGTCAGCTGCACAAAACTAAGCAGACTGCGGCATCTGTAACAGAGAAGGGAACTGCAGATGCTGCTCAGATAATGAACAGCACAGCATGGCAGCGTGTGCAGCCTCTGGAGAAGGGCAGCCAGACAGAGCAACTCAAGGCTGGGCACAGTCAGCCAGCATCCGCTTCTTGGTCACCTCTGGGTTAAGCAAACTATGTCTTATATCAGATTGGTCTGTTTAAAAACATCTTTGTCCTTGGTGGAGAGGGTTTTCTTTGCAAGCACCGTGAGGAGACAGACTGATGGGGTCAGCAATGAGGAGACTGCATTTTCCAGACAGTGAGCGGGGACATACGAAAAAGAAAAAGAGACTCCTGACAATTACTATGAAATCAGAGTGGGGCATTAAATTCGAAGATGCAACTAAATGGGTAAGAGCACTCATAAACACATTGAGCATGAAAGCAAAGCTAACCATCTTATTAACATCCTTCAGAAAACAGGGATGTGTGGTTTTATGAAAGTATATCATTGCTAGGTTTAAAATACCCACCAAATTATCAAAGGACTTTCAATTATAGCTGCATGTAGTAATCCTATTCTCTCTCAAAAAAAAAAATCCTACATATATAAAAATACAGTGACATTTATAGTCCTAGCTAAGGGTTTTGTGGGTTTATTCATGCTGTATATGGGTCTCTTGAACTAGTTGATGCATGTAACTACATCCTGTACCACAGAAACCACTGAAAGGAAGATTCACTTTACAGGACAAAGCAAAAATTGGTTTGGGACAAACAGAGCATTGAGATAATCTGTTTAAATATTGTATCAGATTGGCAATATAAAGCCACAATGGAAAGAACAATTCTCCCTTGTACTGAGGGCTGCATACACGGGGCATGGATAAAAAGCGTGGCCCGCAAGCTGCTGCAAAGCACGGTTGAATCTTATTAGGAAAGAGAAGTAAATGTATTCTGTTTAACTTTATTAGCCACAAGGCTCAGATAATGAATTTAAAATAAAGTCACCCTCAGTCACCACCAATTGCTTATCTACTAGATGTGGACATTTAGGTAGAATCAATTCACTTCACCAAGATGCAGTAGAGCCACAAAGCTCAGCAGCTCAGCCTGCCATTACAATCACATTTTCCCCATCTCTATACCCCTGCAGAGATGCCCTCTTCCCCACTACTGCAACCACAAGTCACTTTATCCTCAAGACTCATCTCAGCCAAGCACATTTGCCATCAAGATGACAACTCCTGTCTCCCCACAGCTCCCCAGCACTGCTGAGCTCTATTCTCAAACTTCTGTGACTTTCCTACAACCGTGGGAGAAACTTCACAAAATATCCATAAAACCAGCCCATGATTCTTCTGCTAATTCCTCCTCTGCCACACCTACAATCCTTGATGAGGTTTAGGCAGCAAATGTGTCAAGTTCAAACCTGTCTTGGATTCTGCTTATTTCTATCAGTTGGTTATCTCTCACCCCACACAGACCATATTTCCAAGGCATGGGAGCACCTTGGTGCTCTGCTGGCACAGCACCTAGCACAGCTCTGGGCACCAATTTATTTATTTGCTTTCTGTTAAGCAATATGGTAGCAGCTCACCATTTTTAAAGTGTAAGTTAAAGATAGAGGGTACACGTGATGATTTCAGAAAGTCACACAGGAGGAGCTGACACAGGGAAGGACGAGGGGCTTAGCTGAGCCAAATATCTTGCCTTGCACAGTGGATATATGAGGCTACATTTGTCATCCAGGGTGCAATCCTGCACACACGGAGCTGGAGGAGGGGAGTCCTTTCTGACAACTGCACTGATTAGCTGGTGCCCTGAAGAATGACGTCTGATTACCTTTATCTTCGGCTGCAGAACTGCAAATGTCACTAATGGTCATAAAATCATCCAGTCTTTTTCGAAATACAACCGAAGTAAATTAATCTATTGAGCTCAGTTTATTCAATACTTCTTACTCTGGCAAAACTCCCAAAAAATCATTTGCTTACTGCATGTCTCCACCATATGGTGTCATTCAATGCAGACTTTCTTTCCTGCATTGAAATCCAAAATTTAATGGAGTCGAGTCACCTACAGAGTTTTTCCAGCTCAAACCTACTAATGTAGTTTTCTGTCAAAGAGGTCACACAGCACTTTCCAGTTTGATACATAAACCAATACCAGCACGAATCTTCTTTTCATAATTAAAATCAAACTCCTCTGGTTTCAGCAGGTTTGAAAGAAGTATTTTGCCCTGTGCAGAGAAGAGCCAATGCTCAGCACTGGACAATGTCAGCAGTCTCTGTCTGGTTTCAGAACTTCAAAGTCTTAGCCAGTGATTGGTATACTCTCCTATCTGCAGGTGATTTCTTGTATCAACCTCTCAGCAATCAGTAAAATAAACTAAAAATCAGGACATTGAACTGTACTGAAAACTAAAGTAGTGAGACACTTATAATACTTGAAAGCATTTTAATGGGGCCATTTTAAATAGAGCCTTACTACCAAGGAACAAGGGACAAAATAAAGAATTTCTAAGTATGAGGTACGCCTAGAGCAGGCAAGACATACATGCTGGTTTTCCTAGAAACATGAGCTCAAGACCAGGAGAAAGATGCCTGACTATGCATTTAGCTATGCTGTTATTTTATCCTCTTCACCAGATGTGCCTTATGTCAGCTAGGCACTCTAGACTCAGTTTCCTCAACTATAAAACAGGGCCACACTTTGACAAATCTGGTTTTGACACAATGATGTCATCTTCAATCAATGGTTTTAGAAAAGCACTGGCCATCCTCTGGCCCCAGCATCTATCACTAACATACCACGTCTCTTGGTAAAGATTGTTATTTCAGTGACAATAGGAAGCATTACTGTGACGAGGAAGCCACAAGCTCTGCTTCAAACAGCATTTCCTAAACTTTGGAAAGCAGCACATCCTTTCATGTAGCAGCCTCCCTTCGCCCTTGCCATGTGCCCACTGCAGATGCTGCTTAGCGGTGCCAAAGACTTCCAGCTCCACACATCTCTCATGCTTTGCAGTTTTATGGCTCACCCTTCCCTCCGTGCTCCAACTATGACCTTCCACCACCCCTGCCCCACAGCTGTGAGAAATCCTCCTATGCTCTGCAGAAGAAGACACTGCCCCTCTGTACTTACTCACTTGGATGAACACTGAAATAATTTAAACCCCAGCATTAACCCTCTCAGCGCTGGAGTTGGAGCAAGCAGTCGTTGAGGGGAGTTTTAGCTCTTCCAGTGCCATCAGGACATGGCAGGAACGTGCTCACAGGCAGCTACCATGGCTCAGATGACAAGCAGTAAATTGTTACATCAAGCTGTCTGGATGATTTCTGACTGCTGACCCATACCCCCAGGCTGCCATAGCCGCTTTGGATGTATTTGCTGCTGTTTCAGAGTTTCTACCACAAATGATTATTCTGTTTTAGTGAAAGTTGAGAATCTGGAGAGACAGTGCATTGCTCTCCAGTCCTCTGTCCAGTACACCCAGCCCACCAGGCACCCCAAAGTGCCACCCACCCTGCCTGAGAGGCTGTAATTCAAAAAACAACTCCAAGAAGTGGAAAATAGACAAAGAGGCAGTAAAATGTTGTATCAAATAACACGAACACTGGCGAACACCCAGTCACCCTCTCGGCACACAAATGCCTGGATAAGAGCAGCCAGATCCCAGACTACAGCAGCTTATCAGGACATCATAAGGCACAAGAGCAGATCTGGCAGCTGCAAGCCAAATGTGTCCCACAAAGCACTGCACTGCTGGAGGCAGCTGCCCTCATCTTTACAGCAGATGTCCATCCTGTGATGGCTTTGGTGCCTGGTGTAACATTCCCCATCACCAACCCATCTGAAATAGAGCAGATCCCACAGGCTTTACCTCAGTCTTCTTCCCTGTGACCCAGCAGGTAGGGATGCAGCCAGACTTAACCCAGTGAAGATGAGAAGCTGCCTTGGTGCTCTTGCTTACACCTCTTCCCTTGCATGAATCCTTCAACTTATGTCCAGAGGGCTCCTGGACAAAATAAGGCTTTACCCTTGGGAAAGCTTGTTCCCCATTGCTATTGCCTTCTGCTTGTGCTCTCTCTTCATGCAGCATCCTCATGAGTGGCTCTACATCCATGGCAGCTCTGTCACCACCCCTCACCCATAGCTCCAACCCTTCCTTCTGGTCCTCACTGCACTTTACCAGCATCCCACTTGTCCCACCCCAACTACTCTGACATCTAAACCCAAATTGTTTCCAATACCTGCATGACCCTGGTCCATCATCCAACCTTCCTCCAACCTCAATTTAGACTGCACTACACCCTCACCAGTCTCCCAGCATTGCCCTCCACTCAAGAGACCCAGTTTTTCCCTTCAATCCCTGCTAGTACCTCTCAAATAATTTATTTCTTTCTTCCAACACTTCTTTTCTCCCTGGGATCTTTCTTTCTCTCATCAACATCAAAACTCCACTTCCAGTCTTTCCCAGAGTTTACTCTTATTTCTTCTTTTGAACCCAGACTGTCCCTCATCGTGCCAGCCCATGGCAGAAAACTCCAGAGCACACAACATCCCAGCAAACTATCCTAGCCAGCCAAACACTGACTGGGTTTTCCCACTGACTCACCAGACTGTCCATCCAACCAACTGGCAGCTTTTTTTCAGCCCCTTCTCAGGCTGTGTATCAAAATCCAGCCCTTCCACCTCAGCAAGCTCTCTTCTAGCTCCCTCAATTTCTATAGACAGGATCCAAGTCTCAGGGTTGCCTCCTCCCACCTTGACTGGGTTGTCCAGTGCACCTTTAGAGACACAGCTGCTCCCAGACTCTTCACAGGCAGTCTTTGAGCACTGCCTTCCATCCTTGCCAGGTTCTTCCATTGCTCCTTCCCTCCTCAGGTCACTGCCATCCTGGTCCCCAGCCCTCCCAAGCATCCACCCCTCCATCACACCTTTCACACCTTGACTGAATCAACTCCAGGCATGCTGATTCTATCCCAACAAAGAGCCCCCCATAGCATCCTTGAGCCTCCCAGCCCCTGTCTAGACCTGATTCACAGAATCACAAAATCAATTAGACTGGAAAAGACCTCTGAGATCACCAAGTCCAACCTATGACTGAATACTTACACGTCAACTAGAGCGTGGCACCAAGTGCCATGTACAATCTCTCCAATCTTTCCCTAAACACCTCCAGGGGTGGTGACTCCACCACCTCCCTGGCCAGTCCTTTACAATGTCCAATCACCCTTTCTGTAAAGAAATTCATTCTAATGTCCAGTCTAAGCCTCCCCTAGCACAGCTCGAGGCTATTTCCTCCTATCCTGTCACTTTCCTCCTCTTCAGACTACACAATCCCAGCTCTTTCAGCCACTCCTCATAGAACTTGTGCTCCAGGCCCTTCACCAGTTCTGTTGCCTTTTTTAGGACTCAACCCCCTTTTTTGTGTCCCCCATAACATCTGTGTGCTGCCAGAGCCCCAACCCCAACCAGGGTCTTCCATGGCTGGAGGCCCCAAACGTTCCCTGTTCTCATTCCTTTGTATGGGTGCCTGAACCTGCCCAGCCCCAGGCCCCCATCCTGACTGGATGTCCAGGTGGCACTCAGACCCCAGGCCGGTGTCACACAGTCACAGCATGGGGCAGGCTGCAAGGGACCACAGTCCGTCACTGCTCCAACCTCCCACCCAGGCAGAGTCATCCTGGAGCACATGGCACAGGATCGTGTCCAGATGGTTCTGGAATATCTCCACTGAGGGAGACTCCACAAACTCTGACCAATCTGTTCCAGAGTGTGGACACCTGCACGGCAGAGTTCCTTCTTGTATTCAGGTGGAGTTTCCCGTGCATCAGTTTCTGCCGCTGCCTGTTCCCCTACTGCCCGTTGCCTGTTCCCCTACTGCCCGGCAGCACCCAGCAGAGCCTGGCTCGGTCCCCTGGTTCCATCGCCTCGGCCCCCCCTCTCATGGCCCAAGGCCTGCCCGTGCCTGCCACGAGCCCGGCCGGGCCCGACAGACCCTCCGGCCCCCATCACCCCACGCTCCGCGGGAGGATCACCCGCGACCTCAGACGCCCCCGGCCGCGCGGGCCCCGTCCCTCAGCCCTCAGCCCGCCCCGGCGGCCCCGGGCCCGGCCCCGCTGCCCCCGCCCCGCTCACCATCCTCGGCGCGGCCCGGGGTTACCATGGGCAACTGCGTCACACCCACCCGCGCGCCGACGTGCCCGCGCCGGGGGAGGGGTCAGCCATGGGCCCGCCCACGAATGAACGGCGCACGCGTACTGGGGCGGCCCTGCCGGAGGCGGTGGGCGCGGCCGCTCGGGGCTCTGTGATTGGCTGGAGGCGGCCACGCGTCGGAGCGCGGGGGCCGTTAGCGGCGCGAGGGCGGGAGCGGGGCCCGGGAGCGCAGGTGGGACACGTGGGGACGCGACGGGGCTGGGCTGGGGCGGGACGGAGCGTGCCGAGCCGAGCCGAGCCGAGCCGACATAAGCCGTGACCGAGCCGCGCTGGAGGTGTGCCGGGGCTGTGCCATGCCATGCCGGGCCGAGCCGGGGGTGTGTCGAGCTGTGCCGTGCCTTACAGAGAAGGACAGGGAAATTGATGAAGGGTCTGGAGCTCAAGTCTTATGAGAAATGGCTGAGGGAGCTGGGAGCGTTTAACCTGGAGAAAAGGCTCAGGGACACCTTATCGCTGTCTACAGCTACCTTTGAAATGAGGTGTAGCTAGGTGGGAGCGGGCCCCTTCTCCCAGGCAGTCAGCGACAGGACGAGAGGATATAGTCTGAAGCTGTGCCAGAGGAGGTTCAGGTTGGACATTAGTAAGTGTTTCTTTATAGAAGAGTGGTTAGATACTGGAAAGGACTGCTGAGGGAGATGGTGGAGTTACAGTCCCTTGGAGGTGTTTAAGGAAAGGCTGAACATGGCACTTGGCTAGGGTTAGGCACTAGGTTAGCCATGCTGTAGTTGACGTGGTGGTGTTTGGTCATAGGTTGATCTCAGAAGTATTTTCGTGCCTAATTCTTTCTGTGACTCTGTGCTGTGAACTGTGGCCATGTGGTGCAGCACCCCGGGGAGCAGGCAGGGCAATGCCATGGCAGTGCAGAGCAGCATTAGAGGGATGTGCAGGACGGTGCTGTGGGGGGCACAGCACCGTCTGCACACTCGGGGGCTGCAGAGTAGTGCCCGTGTAGGAGCGCCTGCAGGGCAGCCTTTGGAGGCTTGAGCTGGGCCCTGCAGTGCTGTGGAGCACCATACCACCCTGAGGAGGGGGTGTGGGGTGCAGCACAAGTGGGGCGACCCCAGGCAAGCATGGTCATGTGTGAAGGAGCGTCCTGACTGCAGTGTTCTGCTGACAGCAGGAGAGCAGGGGCCTCCTGGGCTCGGGGCTGCTGAAAGTCCAGTTGTCCTGTTAAATATAAACCTGCCATGGCTCTCACTCAGCTGACTGCTCCTGTGGCCGTGCACTCAATGAGCAAACAAGGCAGGATCCTACTGAGTGGCCTTTTCCCCTGCCCAGACCTACGCCAAGATGGCCACAGTTTCCCCTAGCTTCGACATCGACTCCCCACGCTGGGACCAGAGCACCTTCATGGGGCGCCTGAAGCACTTCCTCAACATCACCGACCCTCGGACAGTGCTGGTGTCAGAGGAGGAGCTGGACCAGGCCAAGGCCCTGGTGGAGAGCTGCAGGTGAGGGGCAGGGGTACAAATGGGGCAGGTGCCATCCCTGGGTTCACGGCCATCCCAACCACTGTGCAGTGTTGCAGGGGATGGAGGCAGTCATTCTCAAGCAGGTATGCTGTGGTGTAACAGCTGTTGGAAGTAGTTTTGGGGGGGTTTCCCAGGCTTCTCCCCGGAGCTTCAAGCTGTGACATGCATCCTTCTCAGGAGATGTTTCCTCTGCCTTTCATGTGGTGCCCAGAGCTCTGTGCCTCAGCAGTGCTGGGTGCTGGCGGGTCTGTGCAGCTTCCCCTGATGGGCTTTGGGTTTGCAGGGCCGGGCTGGTGCCGCCAGGAAGCAGCCAGGAGCAGTTGCTCTATGCCAAGAAGCTGTACGACTCAGCCTTCCACCCTGACAGTGGTGAGAAGATGAACTTCATTGGCAGGATGTCCTTCCAGGTGCCGGGGGGCATGGCCATCACTGGCTGCATGCTCCAGTTCTATCGGTGAGCTCCTGGGTACACCAGGCTGGGGACACAGCCCTGACAGCCCCCAGCCCCTCTCAAGTTCCCCCAAGGCCAGAGCATGGCCAGCCTGCCTCCTCTGGGGCTGGGTGGTTCCCAGGGCATGCCCAGGGCTGCTGTGCTTGCCTGTGTCCTATGGTCAAGCACAATGTCTCTGGGCTCTGTCCCCAGCACCCAACCTGGCAGAAGCATCACAGATCCCCCTGGCATGGCTGGGAATGGTCTCACCTCACCCTGAGCTCAGCTGAGCTCTTCCCATAGCTCCTGTAATGATTAATGCAACCACATCCTGCTTGGCTGCTGCTCTTGGTCTGTAGCCCATAGCAGTCTTTGGAAATGAGGACCAAATGTGCCCCTAGGCCAGGCTGCTTCAGCATCCCCAGCCCCTGCTGACAGCTCCCTGCCTTTCCCTTCTCCACCCCCCTGCATTCCAAAGTGTGCTCCCTGTGTCCCTTCCTGCCCCACACCAGTATCCCTGAGACACCAGTAGAAACCCAGGCACCCTCATTCCCCAGAGCCACTTCTGTCCCCATGTGTCCCCTCCTTGCTGCTCGCTTTGACAAAGGCTTATCTCAGCCCAGCAGAGGATGGCTGCCACTCTGCTGAGAGCTGTGTCTCCCACCCCTGCCCAAGTGCCTTGCAGGACTGGGCCCCTCCTTCCTGTGCTCCCCAGGGCAACCAGAACTCCTGGGATCATTTCCCAGCTCTGCCACTGGCTTGTCACTTTGCCACAGTTCCTCAGTTTCCCTTTGGAGACACCATGATGAGTGGATTGCAGGCATCTTGGCTGTCTCCCTGCCAAGCCTGGCCACGGGCACAGGCCAGGTGTCCCTGATAGCCCTCGGGTGCTCTCCCATCCCTTCCCTCCACAGGACAGTGCCTGCAGTGGTTTTCTGGCAGTGGGTGAACCAGTCCTTCAATGCCTTTGTCAACTACACCAACCGCAACGCTGCCTCCCCCATCTCCCTGAGGTGAGCGGGCCCCACAGGATGCAGTGTGCCTATTTGATGCACCTCTGGATGCCTTGTAAAGACCCTCTATGCAGTGTCTTGGGCACAAAGGAACAGGGCTGAGTCAGAGTTGGTGATTCTGTTGTCTCCCTTCTTTGAAATCGCTGTCCAGGCAAATCGGGGTGGCTTATGTCACGGCCACCAGTGCAGCCCTGGCCACCGCAGTGGGACTCAACCTCTACACCAAGGTATGCCAGGCTAGGGCCAGGTAGGGCAGCTGGGCACATGCTGCTCTCCCATGCTGATGCCAGCCTGTTTCCCACAGCGAGCGCCCCCCTTGCTGGCCCGCTGGGTCCCCTTTGCAGCTGTGGCTGCTGCCAACTGCGTCAATATCCCCATGATGCGGCAACAGTAAGTGTCACACGTGCCTGGGGCGCTTGAGGGACCCAGCTCCCTCCAAAGGCAAGCTGCTGGCAGCCAGGCTCCTGGGCTGCCTGGCCTCCCTGCCTTGGATTCCCCTCCTGGGAGCTGGAGAGGGGTGAACTGGGGTCTGTGCATTTGCAGTGCTGTGTCTGTGCTGGAGGGTGCTGGGTGGGATGGCTCAGCCTCCACCTAGAGCAGGAGGGGGATTTTTGGCTGATAGCTGCTCTGGAATCTGTGCTGGAAGATCCCTCAAACCCAAAGATCTCCTGCATGGCATGGGAGAACCCTAGCCCATGATATCCTGATGCTGGCACACCCCATTTGGGGTCCTTGTGGTGACCTGTGTCTGCTGCTCGGGGTTCCCCACAAGTCAGGGCACAAGGAGCTCGGGTACTGTGTGAGGGACTGTGCCCTGGCTCAGCTGTATATCCAGGCAGTGTCTGTCCCTAGCACGGCCAGATCCTGCTCGCAGCTGTGCCCTGAAGATGGCAGCATCGGCTGGGCTGGGGACCGTGGTGCCCCGGGGTGCTGGAGCCCCGTGCCCTGGGGGCATCTGGGGCTGCTGTGTGTAGAGGACTCCCCTGGCACCCCCTTACCCCGTTGCTGTGTCCTTATGCTTTCCCGACCATCCCATCCTCCACTTACGACTGCCTATCCCCTTCAGGGAGATCATCAACGGAATCACAGTGACAGATGAGAACAACAACGAGCTCGGCCGCTCCAGGGTGAGTCTGGGGTTGGGGATGCGGGTTGGGGCACTGGGGATGGGGATGTGGGTTGGGGCAGGGCGCTGCCGGGGCTCACCTGCTGGTTTTGCTTGCAGAGGGCAGCAGTGAAGGGCATCGCGCAGGTTGTGCTCTCCAGGATCACCATGGCAGCACCGGGCATGAGTGAGTGCGGGGCACAGGGGTGTGCAGCTGAACTGGGGACTCTCCTGGACCCACCACCGTGCCCTTCTTTGCTTCAGTTTCCCTCATGAAAAAGAGGGAGGGTGGCCCTGCATTCCAGGTGGCATTTGCTCTCCTCATCCAGCCATTCCTATCAGAGGTTCCCCAGCCCCCTCCATGCCAAACCACAGCCTGGAAGACAGGGGGCAGTTTGGCCCCATAAGGATGCTTCTCTCGTGCTTTCTGGCCCTAGCCCCTCAGCCTGCAGTCTGGCACCTCCTCTGCTCCTGAGACCCTTGACATGCTGCAAGCCCAGAAGGAAGAGCAGGAGCATGAGGATCACAGACCATGCTGCCCCAATGGTGGATGTGTGGGGGTCTCATGTCAGGTCCTTGCTGCAGCAAACACCCAGCAGTCCCCAGCACAGCTGCTTCCATGGCCTCCAGATGGATGGTCCTGCTGGGACAGCCCTGCAGGCTGGCTAGCAGGATAGCTGTTCTGGGATCTGGGCTGACCTTTGCTCTCTGTGCCTAGTTATTTTGCCCATCATCATGGAGCGGCTGGAGAAATTCACCTTCATGCAGGTGAGTGCATGTTTCTCCTCTCCGCCAGTGGGTTCTGTGGTGCTCCAGCCCATACCTGCTGCTGATATGCTGGGGATCAAATGGGGATTTGCAGAGCCTGGCTTGCTTTGCTCCCTACTTCAGTCATTGATACACCAATGGCCTCTCAAGTGACATGGGGAGGCTGTGGGAGGGTTGCAGGGTTTGGTGCACACCACAGGTGTTGGGCATTCAGTCCTACTGAGGGGAGAAGTCTGCCTACCCTGTGAATGGGTCTTGTGGTGAGGCCAGGGACTCAATCCTGGCTCTTCTTTTGCAGCGGATCCAGGTTCTCCACGGGCCTCTGCAGGTGCTGCTCTGCGGGGGCTTGTAAGTATCTCACTGCTCAGTCACCTGTGAGTGCCTGGAGTATGGCTCCAAAGAGATGCTTGAAAAAATACTTCTTTCCCAGAAGAAATAGCAAAGCTGCTTACCTTTCAGCTTGGGCTTTCCCCGGTTATTGGGAGTCATGGGGTGTGAGCAGCACTTCTTGGGCTGAAATCCCTATGGCTGGAGGGCAAACAGGTTGGGATTCCCAGGACTAATCTCTGCTCTTCTCTGTCCCACAGCCTCCTGTTCATGGTGCCAGCAGCCTGTGCCCTCTTCCCCCAGCGATGGTACCTCTTCCACTGCTTCCTCCTCCTGCATGGGATCTCGGGAGCCTTCCTCCTTCCCTAGTTCCTCTCTGCCCGTCCCAGGAGAAGCAGGATGGGCACCCACCCTTCAACCCAAAGCAGTGTCTGCCTGCACACACTGGTGCCCAGGGCAGCAGGAAAACATGTGCCTGCCCTGCTCTGTGAGCTCTGTGCTGGGACCAACAGGCTGCATGGGCAGCTCTCTGCCTTCCAGCACTGGGAGGGAGGGGTGGTGGGTCTTGCCAAGAGCCTGCAAGATCCCAGGGACTGCAGAGGCCTCAAATGGCAATAGGAAGAGAGGGTGGTTTGACTGGTGGTTGGGGAGGAGGATCTTGGCTCTCAGTGTGTATCTCCCTCTCCACAGCTCCCTTGCACTGGCTGACCTTGAGGTGGAGCTGCGTGACAGTATCATGGCCAAGCACGGGGACCAAGTGCCATATGTCTATTTTAACAAAGGACTGTGAATGGAGACTACCTCAGGAGCCATCACACCCCTCTGGCCTCCTGCCACCACCATTCCCACATCCCCTGAGCAGGGTTAGAGGCATAGTCCAGCCCAGATCTGCGCCCCCACCCAGCACCTTCTCTGCAGCCTTCTTCCACTGTAGAATCAGGGTCTGACTCTGTGTCCAGCTTGCAGCATTTTGGCTTGTCCTGACCCATGCCCATCTGCTGCTGGCCATGTCTCAGCCTTCCCATGTCTCTCTTGCCCTGAGGGATGCCTGTGCTTCCTGTGCCTTCCTTTGGCCCAGCCTGTTTGGGCCTCACTGGGTATGGCCCCATGAGGCATGAGGCTCTCTCCCTTGGGGCTCAGAGCACAGTTCTACCTCTAAAAGCAGATATCCTGCCATTGTACCAGCAACCAAACCACATTCCTGCCTTAAACCACCACAGTAGCCTCTTCCCAAGAGATGGATCGTGTCTTGGCAGGTGTGAAGGTACCTGTTCTCTCTGCACCATGAGACTCACCATCCCAAAGTCCAGAGATCAATGCTTGGACTATGCATTCCTTGCTCTCAGGTTCAGGTTCTATTCACTCTGTGTTTGCCACAAGCCAGGAAAGAAATAGCTAATTGTTTTTAGCTCTATTTTTTTAATTCCTCTGAGCACTATCACCCTTGTCCTACATCTCCAGTCCCCACAGTGAAAGCATGAAACTGCAGCTTTAGGGAACAATTGTGCCCTCTTTGACATGGGGAAGAAGACACAGAAATCATAGAATTGTTATGGTTGGAAGGACCTCTGGAGGTCATCTATTCCAGCTCCCCTGCTGAGGCAGAGTCATTAGAGCAGGTTACACAGGAATGTATCCAGGTGAGTTTTGAGTATTTCCAGAGAGGGAGACTCCACAACCTGCCTGGGCAGCCTATTCCAGTGCTTTGCTATCCTCAATGTAAAGAATTTCTTCCTCATGTTGAGGTGGAACTTCTTGTGGTTTAGTTTATGGCCATTGTTCCTTGTCCTGTTGCTGGGCACCACTGAAAAGAGCCTGGCACCATCCTTTTGTCACCTGCCTTTGAGACATTTATATGCATAGATGAGATCCCTTTCAGTCTTCTCTTTTTCCAGACTGAACAGACCTGGCTCTCACATTCTCTCCTCATAAGAGATGCTCCAAATCCCTCATCATCTTTGTGTCTCTCCACTGAACACTCTCCAGTAGCTTCTCTCTTTCTTGTCACAGAGCTGTCAAGGCATTCACTCAGGCTCTGAATTCAGTCACTGGTGCTGCACTGCAAACAGCAGAGGAAGGTTGAAAAATAAATGTGATGATTTTTAAAAACCATCTGTGGGTTGTGCTTCTGGCTGATCTCTGTTTCTGGTTCTCTGGGCTGGGCTGGTATGTGGGTCTCATGCTTGCTTTGGAAGGAAGTAGTGTGGGTTTTGTGACTGACCAAGCATCAGGGTGAGGGTGAGAAAAGGGGCCAGGAGAAGGAGGAAGAGTGTAAGGGATGGCATGAGCTCTGAAACCCTGCGGCATTCAATGGCAGCCTTCACCAAGAGGTTCTTGGGGCTGCAAGGTCCCATGGCAGGTGACAAAGGTGATTGTGCTCTGCTCACAGTGACAGTCATCCTCTTCTGGGGCCTGGGAGGATAACACTGGGAGACCCTTCCTACACCCATGGGTGCTGTTTATCTTCATGGCCAGGCAGAGTTTCATGGTGCTATCTTGGGTCTGCCATGAGGCTGCTCCCACCCCAAAGGAGAGCAGCATGAGCGTGCTGCAGTCTAGTTTGGGGGAGAAAGGAGCCCAAGTCCTAAAGCCCCTGCTTTCAATCGTGGCTGCTCCGAGAGTCCCATGGCCCAGTGGATGATCCATGCTCCTCTCTCCAGTCAGGGATATGTGTCAGATCTCTAGGGCAGCACCATTCTCAGATCAGCCATGTGCCCGAGTAGAGACACATTCTGCTCCTTCAGAGAGAGCAGCCAAACCCAAAAGGTACTTCTTGAAGTGCCAAGCTGTATCCACAGCAGGTTTACTCCTGCCAAAGCTGCAACAAAACAGGCAAAGGATAATGTCTCCAACCACATGTAGCTACTCCTAGAAAGCTGTAAAAGAGCTCTGAAAGAATTAACAGTAGAACAGAAAGTAGGAAAACTTGTATATCTGTTCCCTGGGCATTATTAGATCTCTTGTTAAAGCACAATTAAGGTAATAGATAAACACATGAAATAAAACAGATGTCACTCCTGCTGGGAGTGGAGAGGAGCCACAAGGAGACCGCCCTCTGCTTTTCTTAAGCTCCTTAGGTCACACTGCTCCTGTCCTACACCCAAAACAGCCGTGAGGGCTTTCAGAAAAGTACCTGTAGCAGTCTTTTGGACCAAGGTGACTCTGGCATGCTTGAGAGCATGGCAATGTTTGTAAAATGATGTGCTGTAGCACCCAAAACCTGCTTTTTCCCTGTTCTTGCTGTTCACCCCTCCTGCCTTGGCAGTTTGGAGGGGTCCTGGTAGGGCAGGGAGTCCTTTGGGCAGTGATTCTGGGGCAGCAGCCACATGAAGCCAAGTTTGGGACCATGGCAGAAAAGCCTCAGCTGTTTGGCTGCTCCTTTTTTCCTGCCCTGAGGGGCAACGGAGCACAGAGACCCCCTGAAGTGCTGTTGCCATCTTGCATCAGCTTTTCCCCTGCCCTGGGGAGTGGGACATGGTGCAGTTTATTGCTTATGGACAGAGTAAGAGGTTTGCTCTGGGCTTATAGAATTGGCAAGCCATGCTCAAGAGCTTCCCTCCCGCCTCCCTGAGCTTATAGCAGTGGATTCCCTCTTC
Source organism: Melozone crissalis (assembly GCF_028551555.1). Taxonomy (NCBI): domain Eukaryota; kingdom Metazoa; phylum Chordata; class Aves; order Passeriformes; family Passerellidae; genus Melozone; species Melozone crissalis. The sequence goes on along the minus strand of NW_026535797.1, from coordinate 13,050,977 downwards.
AGATCAACATGGATTTATGCCAGCTGACAGTTCAGCTCAGCAGGGTTTCTAGGTTTCTAGGTTGTAGCTGGAATCTCCCCCCGAGGATTCAAGTCATCTCAACAGCTCACATCACTCTGGACACGGCCACTGCAGCCAGAGCCTGCCAACCCTCCCCAAAACCACAGTAAGTCTGCAGCCTGCCTTGGTCTCACTGGGGAGCAGAGGAGTTGCTGCAAGCTGTGGCCAGTCTGGCCTCCATTTCCCATTGCAACAGGAAGGAAACCTCATTGCAAAGAGTCAGAGCCAGACGAATCCCTGCTTGGGAGGAGCAGCAACTGTTAATTGCTCTCCAACAATGAGTCACACCTGATCTGGGCTTGTCCGGTGCTCCCTGATCTCCATGCCTTCTCCCTGCTGTGCCTCTAATTTCAGGGCTAGCTGGGAACAGGAATAAAGCTCCTTCAATAACTGTGTGGCGGAAATGTCAGTGTTCCAGCATATTTACGACCTCACTTCAAATGTAACCACACCAAAGATGCCACCTTGGTGTGCAGCAGAGCCTGAGCAGGGGCTGAGAGGCTGCTGGGCTCCCTCAAGCACTGGCAATCCCAGCAGGAAGGGACTGTCTTCAGTCCCAAGGGCCGCAGGAGGCCGGGATCTGGCTGCCACAGGAAGAGGAGAGGGCATGGTGAAGGTGTGACAGGTAAATGCCTGCTGGCCCACACTAGCAGCAGGCAAGAGAGCTGATCTGGACAGAAAAAAGCCAGGGCAGGAGATAAGTTGCTAAATCAATTACTTTTTCTGGCCTTTCTTAATGTGTAGTCTGATCATCTGATGAACCTCATCATGCCAATCCGGCATGGAGCCTGTCTGGTACTCTGCTGGGAGCGGCAGTGCAGAAACCCTCTGACACTGCCCCAGGAGCATGGGCTGTCTCTGCCGAGCTGGGAATCAATGCCCAGTGCTCAGGATGCTCCCACTGCTGGGAGTGTGGACAATCACTGTGTGGGGACATGCTGGGACACAGCCGCTGGGGAAGATCCTTTTCTCCAAGCTGCTTATGTCTGCCAGTGGTGCTGGCAGGAACAGATTGCTACCCTCTGGCACCAACAGACTGCTACCCTCTGGAGGCCCTGAGCCCAGAGCCATGCCTCTGCTGCCATTCCAGCCCCCGCTCCATGCCCCGGTGTGCCCCAGGTCCGTGCGGGCTGCTGGGGTTTGGGGCAATGTGAGCGCACTGGGGAGGAGGCTGAGCAGGGCTCATGCTGAGCAGGAGTGACCAGCTGAATGGAGGATGAGTGCCTGGCAGCCACAGGGAGGCTGTGGGTCTGTTTGTGTGTCAGTGTGTGTGTGCGCGCAGTCCCCGCACCCCTCTCCAGCCAGTTCCGCCACTCACAACATGGCGGCCCGAGTGCGCCCTCAGGTTTCCTCCTCGCTGTGCCACACTCAAGATGGCAGCGCCCTGCGCGCAGACCCCGCCCCTCCCGGTTCTGCCATAAGCGACATCGCGCTGAATCAATGGCAAGCGGAAAGCTGCGCCGGCCGCCCAATAGAGGAGTGCCGAGGGCGGGTCCGGGCGCGGGGTGCCCCTGGGCTCCCGTCCCGGGCCGCAGTCGGGCCCGGGAGGCGGGAGCGGGGGGTGGGGGGCATGGCGAGGAGGCTCCGCGCCGCCATGGCCCTGCTGCTGCTCCAGGCCCTGCCCGAGGGGCTGCCCGCCGGCGCGGAGCCCGCCCAGGTAGGGGGGAGCCGCTTGGGGGGTCTGGGGTCGCGCCGTGCCGTGCCGGGGGGCTGCGCCCCTGGGAAAAGGGGCGACTGTGAGTGCTGGGGCTGCGCCGGCCCTTGGGGCAGAGGCTCCGGCGGGGCTGGCCGGGTGTGCGTGAGGTGCCAGGGAGAAGAGGCTCTTGGGGGCCCGCCTAAGGTTTGGGGAGCCCCGTGACTGGAGTGAAGCTGGAGGAGATGCAGAGCCCTGGCTTTGGGGGTTCCTGTGTGCCGTGGGGATGGAGAGGTGGTGTAGGGATCCAGGCGCCGGTGGCAGTGCCGCTTGCAGGGGCTTTGTGCGGCAGAGTGGCTGCAGGACGAAGGAGAAAGGTGCTTGACTGGACACCAAGGGAAAGGTGGCTGGAGTGAGGGCAGGAGGCTGGAGCTGGCAGGTGCGCAGGGGCCTGCAGGTGGAGGTGCAGGTGTCTTTCGGAGGTGGTGACAGGGAGCAAGGTGACCTGTGAGGGGACAGGGCTGAAAGAGGTTTAGAGTGAGCTGGATGGTGGCAATGGGACAGAAGAGGTGGGTCAGCAGGAAAGTGGGACTTGTGTGGTGCTGCCCAGGACAGGTGAGCTGGTCTTCCCGTGGCAGGAACAGTGGAGAAGGAGCTTCGGTTCAAACCTTTCAGCAGCAGGAAGGAAGAGGGAGCGTGTTACTGCTGGGATGAAGGGAACCAGGCCTTGTCTTCATAGGCTCTGACCACCTGGTTACTACTTTTGTCACGCCTGGGAAGGGTTTTAATGAAGTTGGCTCCCTCTTTTTCATCTCTTTACTCTGTCTCATGTCTATGCTACAATTTGTACTGTTCACATCTCCAGTGGTGGTCTTGAGTCCAGCAGTGTAGACACCTGTAACTTCTCCCACCTCGATGTGATGTGTATGTTCAGTGACGCTCAGTGAGGACTGCACTCGGCCAAGCAACCTGTGCACGACCTGGATCTTATAATTCATGGAGTCATTATGCCTTTTTCACCCTGTGGAGAGCATGGATGGAATATGATGACTTCTGGTTTGATATGGTGTATTCTGTATAAAGTACAAATTGCAGTTTGCATTTGTTGAAGGTCAGAGATAGTGAGATGCTGAGCTGTGACTGCGGGTCACAGGTGTCATGGGGTGCGTTGTGCTTATTGTCAAAGGGATGCAGATGGATGTGTCCTTCTGGAAGGCATCCACTGAAATACATCTCAACACTTCTGCAGGAGGAGGAGGTGAGGCGTTTGTCTATGATTACAGATGGTTTGCATCTTTTAAATTCTCTTATTTTCAAGGTGTTGAGAGCACCATATCTACTTTAAAAGCTGTGTAATTTGCTGTTGGTAGAGCCATTCCAAATCCTCTTCAGCCACACTGAGGCTAAGGCTTGGTTGTTCCTGCCCTAGGGAGCCAGATGCAGGACTGTGTTGAACTGTGTGTTTTCAACATTGTCTCAACTGCCTTTAATAGATGGAAGTCCTGGTGCTTGCTCCATTTCACCTGCAGGGTGAGGTACATAAACTAAATGTAAACAAGCACATCTCAGAACCGTTCTGCTCTCTGGTTGTTGTGGTACCCAGCTGTGAGCAGTGGTCAGGTGGTAGGATTATCTGTATGGTAGCTGTGAGTCTGCAACCCTATACATGCTAATAAAAATGTTATACCTGCTTTGAAGACTGTGCAAGATGCTCCCTGCCTCAGTTTATATATTAGTCAAACAAATAGGAAGTAGAAAAGAAGGAAAGAAAAAAGGACGAAGTCATGGAAGCAATTGTACATCTGGATTGCATGTGGAATAGTGGCATTTGTGACTTGTGGATATACTCTCTAGTCAGTGCACCAGAAATAATCCAAAAATAATATGTCTTGAGTGGTACAATACATGAGAGTGGGGGAGAACAGGCTTGGCTGCCTACGTTTTCTTTAAGAGCACTTGGATAAGAATGCATCTTTTACTCATTTCCTTTCCTTAGTCTGTCTATATAAAACTCTCACAGCTTTTTTTAGATCTTAAATGTATACTCTGTCTGTCAAAAGGCTGGAATTATCGTACAGCACACTAGAGATTGACAGCTGCCCACTCAAAAACCAGCGTGGTAATGTAGGATCTTGAGAAATGAGCATGTAACAAAACTTCATCTGCTTTGGTGTTGCCTTAGAGCCTGATTCCATGAGAGCAAGCCAGTGAGCTCACAGAGAAGACCTGCAGCGGGGCAATGCTGGACTTGGAAGACCTCTGCACCAAAGGTTCCTGTGTTTCTACCTGAAACCCTGACAGCATTTGTCTCTTGTCCTCTCCAGTGCTGTTGCCCTTGCTGCCTCTGGTGACTGCTGCCTACTTCCATTACCTTGCAGACATTTGCAATGTCCTGATTGCTTCTGCTGTCAGGGAGAGCTTCTTGCTCAGAGTGTGTGTCCCCTCGCCTGGAAGAACTGTACCACAGACCTGGTGGGCTAAGGCTGGGCTGCAAGAAATGTGTCCTTTAAATAATTCAGGAGGTGGAGCTGTACTGCCTAGCACTGAACAAACATTCAGGAGAACACACTGTGCTCTGCAGGAGTGTCTGATTTTTCAGGTTAAAATAAGTCCAGGCTGCCCAGAATTGTCAAAGACCTTTCTTTTAACTAAAGTGGATTGCAGAGAAAATGATGAGCTATTATATTATCTTCTATCCCAAGTCCAGGTTTATCTGTCTCCATGACTATTCATTGCAGTTTCACTTGTAATCAGAGCATGAAACTTTGTTAACTCGAGTGGAAGCATTTATTAGTAAATTACAGGCAGAAGTATTCCAATTATGCTGTAATAAAATCAGGATAAACATCACAGGAAGAAGATATCTAGCTGTGTTCAGTAGCAGCTGTAGAAGTAGAGTCTTAGCAGCACACCTTAGCTATGTGCTTCTCGGTTTATGGCAGAAGGAAATAAGAAATTAATAAATTTAAAATGAAATGGATAAAATTTGTAATGAAAAACTTTAAACTTTAATAATTTTTCTATCGTAGTTTGTCTCTACAGGGCAGAGCAAAGGTTATTTGACCGTCTCAATAATGTCTGCTTCCCATGCCTGCAACTTAATTATCACATAGTTTTCTCAACTGTTGTTGTCTTTAAAAACAAGAGATTTAAGTGAATGTTAACTATGTGACAAGTCTGTGGAATCTGTGTTTCTCTAATAAGCTGGTTTTGTGCCAAAATCTGGCAGAAGCATGTTTGTAAAGACCGATTTAATCCCAAATTAAAGAGTTTGCTTGAAGGACTGTGACTTGAGGCATGATTCATCATATGTGACAAAGAGGACAGATCCTTGCTTTAAGGAACAGCTCAGCACCACTGTCACTGTGGCTAACACCCCTGTCACACAGAGTTTCTGTGACCACAGCTCTGATTGCACCAATGTGGAGTTACCATGCTTCATCCAAGGCTTTGGCTGGATTCAGCCCTTTCAGAGCATCACTTCAGGTAGTCTGAACTGAACTGCCAAGTATCAATCCTCATGTAACAGGCTTCTCATCTGTAAGTTTAAAACAATGTTTTTCATTAAGGTGAAGGTAATTAGTTACAACTGCACTTCTGTGTCTCCTGAAATGCATCAGGTTCCTTCAGGAGGAGAGCTGCTTCTGTACCATAGGATGTATTTTGTCTGCCATATCTTTCTCTGAGACTCTTGTTTTTTTGGCTTGCTAATATCCACAATTTTGGCAGGAGGCAGCAGAGATCAGAGTATGTGATGCACTTGCTTAGAACAGGAACCTCTAAATAACTGCAGGCTGGGTTAAGGACTGCTCTTTCTGTGATGATTATACCACTGTGAACTCTGGTGTCTCATCTGTAGAGCACATTTTCCTGCTGATTAAATTTTGTTTGTGAGTTGCACTCATAATTACACAAAATTCTGTAAGACTTTCAACTTGCATCTCTGCAGCTGGGCAGCAGATGGAAAGCCAGGTCTGAAAATGTCTCCAGTGAACCCTGGGGAGGAGAGTGGCAGATTTCTTCATAGAAGTCAAGACATCTCTGTGACTGGGACCTGTCATTGCCTTTCTGAGAATTTCCCTGCCACCCTGCAAATATTACTTAAGAAAAATATAGCTAGCACCTGTTTAAGAATGAACTGTTGCAGAGTTGTGTGTGAGAAGGGAACTTGGAAGGTTTCATCTGCCAGAGTTGTTCTGCTATGGTTGGGGATTTTTCCATCCTCCCAGCCTGTTGGGCCAGGTCAACCACATCTGGCTAGTGGGAGCATCCAGTGCTGAGAGTCCCTGAGCAGTGGCCCTGCTGTATGAGGTGCTGCTCTGCTCTGAGGTCCTGCCCAAAGTGGTCATCTGCCACTGGCAGGGAGGCAGAGGATGGATGTGGCCACATTTCAACAGCAGTTATTCAGACCTGGCCAAAACACCCACTGAACCCTCACTTTCATTCCCAGAAGTGCTGCTCCTCTAAGCATCTTCAACAGCTGCTTTTCTGCTGGCAAAAAAGGAAACTCTGCTCTTTTATATGGCTCTGTCAGCCTGTATTAACGTGGTGTTAAGTTGATGTTGTTCACCTTTGTCTTTGGTATTAGAAGGGCAGTAATGCTGGTAATAGTTTGTGTTTCTTTATAATCCTCCATATGGCCATCCTCTGAGGTAATGGGCAATATATTTAGTAAATGCAAACTGCCCACCTTTTCTTTTTGCCTTTTTTCCCTGTAAGTCACATTGGGATGATTGGCAGGATTGAACAGACTTTTGCTTGTGGCAAAAAGCTATTGTTGGGCTAATGATCCTGTGGCCTACTTCTCCATGCAGTGCTGTCACTGATGTGCCCTGTGGTTGTGGCTGTGCCTATGCAAAGGTCTCCTTGTCAGGCATGTCCAGCAGTTTCAGTAATGCTGAGCTGCACGTGGCCTTTTGTTCTGTCTCCTGACAACATGTACTTGGTACCAGGTTTGGGATATTCCTCTGATCTGAGCTGCCCTGCTTTACAGGGTAAGCATTTGCCCTTTCTGGATAGCTGCATAGGAATCCTCTGAGCTTATTAATGCATATAACCAATGGCTTTATGTCTCTTACAGAGTCCTTGCTTGCATTTGTTTCAGAATGAAACAAATAAATCCAAGGCAAGCAGGCAAGCTGTGCTGCTGTTTTTGCAGTGTAGGGGAAAGGACTCAGCATGTCAGAATCTTAAAAGCTGTCTGTGAGGCTGGGCTGGTGACAGTCCTGGAAGGGCCATTAGTCATGGCAAGGCAGAGATGTCATTGCATGTTGCAGAACAGCCTGATTATGCCAGGTTTTGGTTTGTGCTTCTGAGTCAGAGGAAAAGAGCTCAGGGGGACGGATGGTATTCTTGTATGAGTTCCTTGAGAGATGCTGACAGGGAAGTTGGGTCCCTCATTCCCCTGCTGTCACGTGTGTTTGGAAAGCCCACAGCTAAGAAGAGATGTGTTGAGATGCCAACACCTGGGTGCTGTGGCAATGGAGCTGTGACAGGTGATTGTGTGGCTGGGCCTGTGAAGAGTGCACGTAACAAACGTACCTGAAATAACAGCTGGCTGGAGAGGACAGGCTTGCCAGGCAGGAATTGCATGCCCTTACCTTGCTTGTTAAAAGAAGCGTGTTGGTGTGGCAGTCACAAATGAAGTTTTTTCCATGATTTCAGCAGTAGATACTGTTTCACTGCAGAGGAAGGCTCAAGGTACTGCAGAGACCTGCTGTTTTTCTGCTTGGACAAGGAAAAGCTTGATTCTTCTCTAATGATGTGATTATCAGTGGGATCACCACCTCCAGTATTATTTTTAGATGATAGTTGTGGTCTGTGCAATTGCTTTTGGAACGCAACAGAGCAGTTCACATGCAGTGGTTTGCCAGGTGCAAAGTGAGGTAGGTGATGGTGGCAGACTGATGCAGCAGGACAAACCATTTAATGCCAATGTAGCCAATGCTCCTTGGCATGCTCTGCCCTGAACAACACCTGCAAATAGAAGGGAGAGACTATTTTGTGTGTGGTGCTGCTTGTTTGCAGGCCTTCTCTGCTGAGCCAGTATCCCTCCACCTGGCATCGCCCAAGGCTGGTCAGAGAAAAAAGGACGTGAGAACTGGGTTGTGTAGGAGGTTCAGATGCAGTTTTCTGACAGTTCCTTCTTCCCAAGTCCTTTTATACTGGCATACTGTAAGCCAAATCCAAACACTGACAGTGCACAGGAAGCTTATGAGGAAGTGACTGAGAGGAGATTCCCAGTGCAGATCCTGAGGGCACAGAGCTTTGGCCAGCAGCATTTTAAATGGCTTCTTGCTGACAATGCGTGTCAGAGGTGTAGGTGGGTGTGGCAAGCAGCTGCCAGGACTGACAAGTTGCAGGGTGCCAGGTTTAGGGACCTTTCCTATTTTCATAAAGAATCAAGACCTTGCGTTCTTGACAGCAGTCTTTAGGACTAGCGGAGGAAAGAGTGAAACTCAGGAAAGGAGAGGTCTGTTAGCAATAAAGAAGAGGATTCTCCCTTCTCTCCTCTTTAGTCTTCTCCATTACTATGAGGTGGAAATTTGTTACTTCTAATGGTGGTGTGTTTTTATTTCATCTCTAGTTTTGGTGTGTGCAAGGCAGTAATAAAAATTTCAGAGGCAATTCGAGTGGAGGTCCATGGGATTTGGTTGTTTGGGGGTTTTTTGTGTTTTGGTTTGGGTTTTATTGTTTGTTTTGTTGCTTGTGGGGATTTTTATTTTTTTTTTGAGATCTGGGAGGGAACATGGGAAAAGCAGAAACTAACCCTCTTTTGGCTCTACTTCAGGCTGAGGGAGCTTGTCAAGATACTGACATTTGTTAAATGTCCTGGAGAAGGGAGAGAGAGTGACTTGAGCAGGAAAATGGATTTTATTAATGAAAGAAGATAGTTCACAGAAGAAGGTGAGCTTTATGTAGTTATCAGTGTCCATCTCCCCATCCATTTTGAAGCTGCCGACCAACCTGAATGAAATTTGATAGGAAGATACCTCAAAGATGCGTAAAATTTCAACAGAATTCCTGGAAACAGGTAGGCACAAAGACACCTTAAAAAAACCAACCAAACGGGATCACTGAGTGAGAAGCTACACTAGTGAGCTTATCAGCACTGGGAAATTTTTGGGTTGGGTTGACTGACATGAAACATGCTGTGCCTCTTACCAGAGCCTCCACTGGAGCTCACAGTTTGTGAGCCTGCAAAGTCAGCCTTGTGGAAAACATTTATGGGAGTGGTTACACAGATACTTTTATTTTTCTTTTTTTCTCCCGCTGGCTAAAGAGCAAATTGAAGGTGAAAAGGTTGATAAGCTGTAGCAGCAGCTATGAAGAGTGTGTTTTGCCAGGAATCTCACCAGCCATGCTGAGCTTTCCCTGTGTAAAAGGTGTCAAGTGTTCCTTTGGAAGCAGGGAAGACACTTGACCATTAATGACTTGCCTACAGACAGTGCAAAGGCTTTTTAGTGAGCAGAACTGATTCACTCTTTTCTCTCATGTCCAGCACTAAGATATGTCCAGCAGGTTAAGTACTGTTGTCCATAAGAGAACTTCTTTTAAACTTATTGTGGAATCAGAGCTGATAATCAAGAAAGACAGTCTCAGATAATACTTCCAGTCAAACAGTGGTGTAATGGTGGCAGCCACACCAGAGGCCTGATACAGAAAGTGTGCAAAATATGCAGAAGTCCTCTTCCTTCTAAGTTCTGTATTCCTTACTCTGTGTAATAAGCTTTTTATTTGTTTACACCGTATCAGAAGTCACTTGTTTGTTTTAAAAACCTCTTTTTCTGTTTGGGATCCCCTTTAAATCCCAGGTGGTGGATGACTGCTGGCAGGAACCCATGGGAACTGCATGTCTTCTGTCTCCAGCAGAAGATCAGGCCATGCTGTTGCATAAATTATCCCCTGTGACAGCCATCCCACTGGTGGTGGGCAGAAAATCTGTCCCACAGAGGTAGCAGTCAGTAAAAGCAAATTTTAGAGCTGAGCTAAACAAGAATTTGGAGTGACTGGTGTGGAATGAAAGGGTTAAGTGGGGGCTGAGATCAGAATGAGCCAGGAGGTAAGGGAAGGGCTGGAGGAGGTGGTGGGCATAGTACAGGGGTGTTGTAAACACTGAACAAAACCTTTGAGGAAGGCAGTCTTCAAGGCCACAACACTGGGCTGACTTCATCCTGGGCTGACTTCATCACATCCTGTGTATCAGTTGTAACTGTAAAATTACCAAACTTGCCTCTCTTCTTGGTGGAAGGAAAGAATTTTCCTCAGTTATGATCTGAAAGACCTTTACTCTGCTTGGAATGCATGTAACTACCTGAATACATGTGAAAGTCGTGACTCATGTCTGGGTCTCCTGTGTGATGAATTCCTTTTTTTCTCAGTGGTTGCCTCATTTGTTTGCAGACTGCTTTACAGTGAATGCCGAAGGGGAGAAGGAGGAGGGTTATGCCTGTGTTGAATTTTCTTCAAATTACCTTGTCCTTTTTGACTTCTGTCTTTTTAGAAGATGCAAACTTCACAAACAGCTTGCATTTGACTCTCCAGCCTCCTGTGATCTGCAGCTTAGATAAAACAGGCTTGCAGACATCTGTCATTGCTGATTGTCTCCATTTACTGACACTTAGCACTTGGACTCCGACAGAGCCTATCTTAAATCACTGTGTCAAAAATAAGAGCTCTTATTTTCCTCTACTTTTTTTCCTAGCTGTATTGTTTTCCTTTTGTCTCATTGTTTTGCTCATTTTCCCTACTCATCTCACTAGGAATTTTTGCATCTCACATGCTTGGTTATTAATATCACTCTCATGTTTGTGGCTCTTTGTTTTTACTGACTTCCTTGCTTTTCTGCTCTTTTTATCTCTACTTTCCAGAGTCTGTGTTCATACTAAACCAGTGGTTAGGCTGTCAAAACAAAAGTTAGGAGATTTTTCTCCTCAGACCTATTTTGTGCTCTTAGGCCCATCATTTGACTCCAAAGTCCAAGGATCATCCTGCCAAAGATGAATTCAGGAACTCTGGAGCAATCATTTTCTCTTCTAAAACCTGCAGTCTGCTTTCTTTAGATGGACTAGCTGGAGAAGCAGTCCTCCTTTATTTTCAGCATGATATATATATTTTGAGAAGCATTGTGCCAGGAAAACTTTAGTTTAGGGGCCAGACAAATCTGTTGTTGCCTTGTTTCACCTTTGCTGGCATGTGACTTCAGGCTGGTGTGAAATTAAGGGCTTGCTGTATTCCTGGTGTGGATGAGGCTCAGACTAATCTCCTTTTTTCACAGCCTTTAACAGAGCAGATAAACTGTGGGCAACACAAAGTGTGACAGTGATGGTTTCTTCTCTGTGTTATGTTGTCTAACAGTATATAACCAAAACTCTTCTTGCTGTAATCCTACTCTAGAAGATTTTAGAAGTGCAACCAATGGATTAAGTACCTTCAGTGTGTCCTAATAAAACAGGACTAAATCTGGGTATGCAAGGCAGTGAACAGTTTGCTTCAGCTGGAAAATGTAGAGATCTTCAAGGGAGGAAAGCAGCACTAGATGAGATGTTTACAGTGACCTGGCTGGATGGTGTGGGCCATCTTGATCTTTTGGAAGCAAACAAATGGAGGGTTTATTTGTGTCTCTGAAACTGTGTACCTTGCATGAGTATTATCTGTAGGCTAGCTGAGTGCTGCTGTTGATGCAGCCTTTATCATTACAGAGAAAAAGTTAATTTTACAAATCTGGAAACCTTAAGTTCTAGTGGCACTTCACAAGCTGGGACAGACTCTGAAATGAATGACCCTAGATTTTGTTTATTTGTATTCTTTTGCTGAGAGCTCTTACTATCAGTGGCTCTTCTCACACAAGCACTGCTTGCCAGCCATCCTTCTGAAGGCACTTTCCTTCAGGACAGGGTGCAAGGTAAAACTTGTTTGTGATTTTAACTAGTGTCTCTAATTAGAGAAATGGTCTTTAAGCATACTTCTTTTATCTGGTTCAACTTAATAATGTCTTCATTTACAAGTCTTGCACTGCTTCTGTGTTGATCAGCTTTTTCCCTATCCTGGCAGCAGGCATCTTGCATATGCTTATTATGAGGGCTCTCGAGGGTGAAGTGCCTTGCTAGTTTTCTTAACCCAAAAGATAGTGCAACAATGGGGAAAAAGTAGAAAATTTTTGGAGTTTAGCTTTAGTTTTGGGTTTTTTTAGAGTGAATCTATAAATATTATCTAAAATATTTTTAAACACTCCCTTTGATGAATAAGTAGTTTTGCAAGAACTCTTCAGTTGTGATCTTGGCTTACCACATGATATTAAGAAAGTAATTTCACATTTCTCATCTACAGTGTGGACATTAAAATGGCAAATGTACTATGAACTGTATTTTTTGTATCAAAATTCTAGGGGATTGTGTGGTACTCGCTGTATAAATAGTATGTAATTTTCCTCTTCAGCTGGATGTCTGGCTAAAAGTCTTCAGGTCTAAATTATTAATTGTTAACTAAGAAGCACTTGCTTTTCTTCTGCAAGGTTTTGGTCCAAAGGTTTTTAATGCCCTCAAGTACTATGGTCAAACTTTACCTAATTGTCAAGATACAGTTTTATTGTTCTTGGCTTCTTCTGTACTTGAGTGGAGACTGTTCTTCTATTTATCTGGAGAGCATTACTGTAAATAATCAACATGTGAAGACACATGAGGATTGAGCTTTAGTGCCCCTCACAAATTGCATGTGCTCTGTTTGTGTCTGGAAAACTATTCCTTCAAGTGAAAGCTTTTCCTTTTTTGCAGCTGAGTTAATTGGTTCTGTAGCAAAGTCAAACATGGAATTTCTTGTATCTTATTTCCCCTTGGAGACAACAGCACACAGAGATGGAGATTTGGAACCAAAGCAGCAGGTTCATCGAGCAGAGCAGTGGGAGCTGGCTGAAATGCAAATGCAGAATCTGAAAAGGGAGTGCAGAACCCAAACTGGCAGCACAAACTGTTTTTACAGCTGCATTTTGACTTCTGGATGCTTAGTACAGGGTAGTCTCTTTTCTAGGCTTTTGAACTGCATACCAAAATCTTCAGATGGCCACGAACCATGAGAGCCTGCCACAAGAGCATACCTTGGGAGTGAAAGGGAAAGGGAGCCTGGAGCAGGTTGCCAGCAGATACTGATCCTTGTGGGATGCTCTTGGGCTGGGCAGGCAGAGGAATGATTTCCAATTGCCCATGAGATGCCCTGGACGTCATCACGAAAGCTTGCCTTGCTTTCTTTGGCACCAGGAATTTGACTGCCCAGCTGCTGGGAAGGCTCAGACATCTGTGTTAAGTTCTTCACAGGATGAGATACCCAACCTTTCTGCAAAGAGTAAGATCATCTGATGGGTCTAAGTGGGACATTTTATATGTGCACACTGAAATGACATCCCTGATTTCTGAACAAGCGTGTGTCTTGCACTCTTGCTGTTTTACATTTCACCTTTCATTTGGTGATGAAATGAGCATTCTAGTTTAACTTGCTAGTTCTTCAGTGCTAACCTGTCTTCTCCCCAAGTGTGTGGCCTTTCCATGGAGCAGAATTCTGTCAGATAATCCTTGTCCTTCCACAAAGAAGGAGCAGACCATTTCTGCATGGGTGGTGGGTGTTCGTTTTTGCATTTGTTGCTCTCATTAAAGTGAGAGCTTGTTCTCTTTGTGTCAATAACACCTTTGATCCTCTTATATAAAGTGAACACTGGGTGTCCTGCAGAAAAGACCTCTTTAAAGTGCCTTGCAATGTTATGCTTCTACATCATGGTTAACAAAAGTTCATAAATCCATACTGGACTGGAGAGCAAGTACAGTTCTCTATACTGTATTCTGCAGCACACACGATTTATTCTCAGCTTGACCCCATGATTGACCTCATGTGGACTTGTGCCCATGGAAGTAGCAGCTAAAATCAGTGGTCTGAGCACTAATCTACAAGTTGCAGACAGTAGGTTATTTAGTGAGAATGCTCCACAAGTCTCTTGCTGCAGCATTTTCATTCAAAAAGATCACTTCCATGCGTTCGTGCACAGCTGAATTTAATGTTCTTTCTCAGCAAGGCAGGCCACACTGGAGAGTGCATAATTATAATAAATACAACTTTGTTCTCAGCTGAAAAATCCATCTGAAATAAATTTTTCCAGCCCTTCCAAGAAATGCTTTTAGTAAGATAAATAAAAGCAATTCTTGCCGATTTCACATTCATTCAGCAGGAATGTTGGTGGGTGTAGGGTGCCTCCACTTAAGTCACTCATCACAGTGCCTTCTGGGCTCAGTCATATTCAATAGCTGGCTAAGGATAGCACTTGCAAATTGGGTTTCTCGCAAACCAATTAAACCCAAGTTCATTATTTCTTACTTGGTTTGAATCCTGGTTATTATTTTGAGTAAAATTGTTCTTAGCAACAAGTACAGAGAGTTCAGTTACACTCTCAACTCAGACAAGCTTTAAACAATGCTTTGATAGGTGCATGTGGTTTTTGGGATATGCATGTATTTATACAAGCTTTTGTGGCTTATTTTCTGGTTGGCACTTCTGTGTAGTCAAAGAAGATTTGTTTTCTTCTGTGTTTTGTTTCGCAACAGTGGAAATACTGAAAAAGTCTCAGCCTAAATATGGAAGGAAAACTAGGGGTTGTTCTTTTCCTTCAAAACTTCTAAGCAAGTACTTAAAAAAAAATCCCCTCTTTGCTTTCATCTTCCAAGATACTGAGCAGAGTGTGAAATGTCCTATCTTCTCTTTTTTTTATTTTTTTGTCTAGATATACCAAAGAAGCTCTGCTAGTTGATTGGGTTACTGCTACTGGTAGAAGCTGAATTTTCTCACAGTTCTCCTGGCTTCATGTGCAGTTCTCCTGGGTTCATGGTTACCTTTGAGATTTCAGAGGGACTCTGCAGGGTGGTCCTTAAATATCTTTTTGCTTTCCCTGCAGAGACTCTAGATAAGCAGTTTCCAAACTCCTCCACTCAAAGCTACCACAGCTTTTGGTCTAGGATCTCCCTGGTTCCCATTGTTCCTACTATTGTACAGTTGGTTGTTGCTGCAAGGTCACTCCTCTGCAGGGCTCTGCTGGGATCTGTGAGACTGCAAGGGAGAAAAGACTCACATGGCCATGTCAGTTGTAAATGAAAGGTAACACAGTGATTCTGGTCTTGCCCTGAATTTGGACAGCCCTGTGCTGTACTGCTTGGCATGAAGAAGTAGCTGCATGTAAGCTGTCTTGTCCTGTTCTCTTTTCACTTTGGAGAGAGGGAAGCATGGAGGCCTTTCTAAAGGAAAGAAGAGCCTGATATCTAGGAAAGAAGAGACTGTTGAGTGTGAAGGGAGAAAGCAGAGGGAGGTGGCTGAAATCTGAGTGCTCTGACTTCATTAAATGCAAGTGATAGTCCCAGACCTGAAGATGTTGGGTGGAAACTCGAATTTACTTTCACTCACCTTCTGTGTGCTAAATTAGATAGTCATCTCTCAATGACTTGGTATCTCTTCAAGCCCCAATTGGTTTCCATTGACACCAGAGAATGATCAAAGGGGAAATATGCTCTCTTGCTAGACTCGACTCATGCCTTATGGTCACATTCATTTACCAATTGGGAGCAGATTTAATTAGCACTTAGATCATGATGGTCTGCCTTTTTTTTTCTCAAGGTATTATTTTCTCTCCTTGCTTATCTACTTTATTCCACTGCCTTCCTTTTCCTGATGCAAGTCTTTTGTGTTCTCTATTTTATCTGTTGAAGCCATCAGGACTTGAATACTTGGTACTTGCTAATGAAGCTTGCTTGGCAGTGAGAAGGCATGGGAAGCTCACTTGAACTAATTGTTTTAGGATCTTTCCAGGCACCCTGACCCTATGCACAGACACAGTTTATTTTAGAAAGATTGTCTTAAGTTAGAAAATCAGCTTTTGTTCAAAGATGAAAACACACATTGATCAAAACCTGAATTTCATGTGGATTGTGTAAACATGTAATTTGGGTTAGATCTGGGCATTGGAAAATATGCAACACTATTGTCCAGGAAGTTCCAGTGCAAGAAACGTGGGGAACTTCAGGAAGTCACATTAACTGTCTCCTTGGGGAAGTGCCTCAGAAATCCTGACCTCTGCATTTCTGCCATGTGTGTGACGCTAGTGGAGATGATCACTTGAGCAGTTGCAACATTCTTGTATACATAAGTTTGAATGACATTATGAACTGTGGAAAGAATAAGGCTGTGCTTCCCAAATTGCTCCCCAGAGACTCTCCCTCTGGCCCTGCACATGAGCAATCACTTTATTGTCAAAGCACTGTCTGCTTCCATCAACGCCATGTTTCCTATGGTCAAATCACAGAAACCTTTTTCTAGGGGTCTGTGCGCTTGAATTTCTAGTGGTGATGGCTGTGGTGCTCTCAGACACCTCTGCTCTTTGCCAAGCCATCATCCAGTGTGTAAGGTTTTGGGCTTAGATATCCTGTTCCTATCCCCATCCACTAAATGTTTCCTGTCAAAGATGTTAGTTTTACTTCTCTTTATCAGCCCTGACAAAAGTTGTTACTTAAATGTTGCTCAATATTTTCAACATGATTTTGGGATGACTGCTAATTCCTTCAATGCTGTTTGTTTTGTTTTAGAATTTCTAATCCCATGTTCTGTGACTAAGTTGAGTTGCATGGTTTCCCCAGAAAGGATTAGGGTTTACTGCTGTAGGTACGTCACCCTTCCTTTGAAGCTGCTTGCTCATGCTTTCCTTGGCAAGCTCTGGCAGATGTGCTTGGGAACAACAGAGATGGTATCTTTCTGAAGCTGTGAAAGGGTTAATCAGAAGCATATTTATGAAATCAGTTTGCTCACCCTTACAAGCTTTTACTGCGATCTTTTTGAATGCTTTTGGAAGATTTATCACCTGCTTTTGTAATTTTTATTACATTTTTCTTTCCTTTCTTGAAGCTACTTTAATGCTATGTGTGATATTGTGAAAATTACCTATGATAAGTACCTTTTCTTGGCAAGTCCTTAATTGCACACCTCTTGGATGCCAACTGGAGAACGTGACTGTCTTCATGTGGATGGCCTGACAGTTTTGGCTGGTATTTTTGGGATGGCTGAAGGAGAGTAGAGCAGCTGAAGCACATCTGTAGTTCCAAAGCAAACCCAAGCAAAGGACTTCCATCCCCTGGCAGGCAGATTGCTGTTTGTACACATGCTTCTTCTCAAGAGCCTTTCTGTAGGATTGGTCACACTTGTGGGTGAGTTTGCATATGTGATGGGGAGAGGGGCTGCTGGCTGTTCATGGGAGTATTATATTTCATCAGGGAGATTACAAATACTACTATTGATTAGGAGATGGCTTTAGAGATTCTTCAGTGAAATGGAGCACCTGCACATATGCAGTACTTTTTGAAAAATGTTAAACAGCATCTACCCTCTGCTGGGTATTGTTAATTGTGCTTTTGGCTCTATCTGCCTTGCTGGTACATGTACCATTGTGAAATTTTTACACCCAAACAAAATATCAGAGAATGGTTCTTTTCAAGATGAAGTGGTAGCTGCCTTCAGCTGATGGCTCTTTGAAACCAGCTGAGGAGTGTGTGCTTGCCTCATTGGGACCTGCACCAACCTGCACTGCCACAGCACCAGGATATTGATGCAAGGCTCCTGGATTGCAAAGAGCTTGGATAGTTCTGGTGGAGTAGGTGTTACGATGCCAGGCTCTGCAGATGTACATGGTGCAGTTGAACAGAATGTGAAAACCTTAATTCCTAGTAAGTAATCTCAAAGGGGATCTATTTGTGCATTTTTGTACAAAATGTGTCTTCATTTTTAGTAAATTTCTAAAGCCATGACAGAGACTATTGGGACTTGTTGTGTTTACCCCTGTCTAGTAGTGAATGCTGAAATTTGCAAGTTCTGGCTTTTGGTACAAATTCATGTGTTGTGTACATGTAATACCAGGATCTTCAAGAAACCCATAGGAATCAAGTGACTGTTACTTGTATTTTCTTGCTTGTTAAAATGGCACAAATGTAGACTCTTACTTCTGAAGACTTCTTTTCTTCCCAAGGAAGTATCATCTCCTGGGATTTAAGTATTTGCTGATGCAAATCTCTGTGATCACAGTTGAAGAACTACTGAGTGTCACATTGTTAGGTCACCAGTTCAAATCTAGTCCAAAGAGGTAATGGGCAGTTTTATACCCCTAATGCCTTTCAACAGGATTTGTTTACTTGCTTAAACTAAAATTGGAGCATCTGCTATTCAAAATTATGGTTCAAGTGGAAAATAAACACTAGAAGCAGATCTTTCTATAGCAGAAAATCCTGTTTGACTTGTGTATCTGTATATGCTTGTAAGAACACATGGAGCTTTAGAAGGAATAAAGGCTACAGAGAAATGGATGCATTTAGTCAGGTCTGGTATTTTTGGTATGCTTTTCTATGACTTTTAAATTGCAAGAGCTTTTGAATAAAATATAGGAGGATACAGACTTTGAAGGCAAAGAGATTTTGAAATTGAAAATGCAATGGGAGAGTATTTTGAATGGCAACTGAAACACTTTTGGGCGAAGTATTTCTGAAATTCTTCCAGGCAGCTGCTCTTCTAAAGAATGATGGTTGGTTGGCTTTTTTTTTTCTTTCTTTCTTTCTTGTTTATTGCATCTAGCATTCATATCAGAATCCTTGTACAAAGCTGCACTGCTAGATCTGACCTCTAAATTCAAGTTTCTGGTCAAGATGTGTGCACTTCAGTGTAGAGTAACATGTGGTACTTGTGATAACACATTGGACTGTACCTTGCCCAGACTGCAGAGAGCTTCAGGGGTTCAGTTCAGCCACACAGGCCTTTGCAGCTTCCCAGTTCCTCTTTGTGTCCTCTTTGAGTTGTTATTCTGAAGTTGGGAAATCCTTGCAGTCTCTTTGAGATACGCTGTGATATGGAAAGCCTTGCTAATCCCTGCAGTCAGGGGCTGACCTGCGTGCTGGGATCTGCCTGCATCCACCTCTTTCTTCCAGCCTTTTCCTGAATGTTTCCTGAGCGCTCTCTGGCTTGTTTCAGGGACCAGCTTGGCAACGTTGTCAGGAATCAATAGCTGGAGTCCTTCAGGAAAGAAGTTGAAGATGCCTGAAGTATGAATTCTGGTGTCCTGGTTGTTAGAATCTCTTAGCAGAGATGTCAAGATGTGAAGAAGAGAGATGTGAAAGCCGGTACAAGTGTTCTTTTCTTTGTGCTCCTGAGTTGAGAAATTAAGATTTGAGCTGGCTTCCCACCCCAAAGGCTGTTGCATATCTTCCCATGTATCTCATGCCATGGGAGATCACTGGTAACTTTTGTCAGTATTTTGAGGTACAAAAAGTGGATTGTGAGGTGTGGAGACAGAAAAATTAGATATTTAATGGCATGGAAAAAAAAGTTGCCCATAGAACTTGAGTCATCACTGTGACACTTTGTTATGAGGGTTCCAGTCCTGTGAGCCTGGAATATGTGTTTTCATGTGTGGTTACTCTGTAAAGAGTCTTCAGTCATGTGGAGATCTAGTTCTTGGCACTTTGGGAGAAATGATGAGATAATTAATTTTTAATCCTGATGCCACTTATTGCTGCCATGTTGCTGGTTATCTCAGAGGCTGTTGGTAATGTGTTTATGGCTTCCTACTTAGAGTGTCCAGTTACAATCAAGTATGTCAGAAGCACTGAGTACATATTTCTGCATCTCTTTTGATGCTGATTTTATAAAGGCAGTATTAAAGTTCTGCTATCAAAGGAATACCAACCACTAAACTATTTCTGCCAGTATTTTAAATCTCTGATTACTTTTTGGCTTATAACTGATATCAGCCAGAAATGATGCATGGCTAGGAATCTTTCTAAATTGTCATCCATCTTTTTGCTGGAGACCAAAAGAAGAAAGTTACTGAAGTGGAAAGAAAACATTTTTTTTTAAGCTGAGTCATGAGAATATTGGCAAGTTGCAAGGGAAAATTTAAATCTGATGTTTGCTTACTATAGTTGACAATGAAATCCTCCTTTACAGGAAATTATTAGAGTGAATTATGCTTTCAGTCTCCTTGATACTGTGGAAGAATAAAAGAAAATAGAGTTGTCTTGGTTTTAGAATTTATCTTGGGTATGGATATTTGGTATAGGACAGGGGTAAATAAAAGGAAGATGCTTCTTTTTACTGCCAGTTCTTCAAACATTGACCCTAAAAAAACCATGGACATCATCAACAATTACTAGTTTTCATAAACAGTGTGATTTTGTATTTGTTTTCTCTTATTACCAGCAAATAACTAAATCACAGAATGTCCTCTTCTGAAACCTGTGACCTTTTAAGAATTCTCCTTGTTTTCAGTATGTATACAAATATTAATACTGAACTAGTATGAAAAATATCAAATGAAAAATGAAACATCAAATCTTTTGTGTAATGTAAAGTAATAGGTGTTCTCTATAAACATTAATGACTTCATCTGTTTCTGATATAGTAAATTCTGTTCTTTTTTTGCTAGTAGAAAAGGAAAGAATAGAAAACAGTGACTTTGCCAGACATAAAGCCCAATACAGTTTGAGAATGGATGACCAGTTATTTGGAATCCCAGTTATGGTTTGTATAGAGGTCATGATTTTTCTTGCACAAGAAACCTGGCTAATGTAAAAAACCAAAAAGTGTTACCTGTCTTTTTGAAAATAGATGAAATAGACTGCAGAAGAACATATTTGTCAATGGGAAGTAAACATAAACTTAGGAGGAGTGCAAGCATCAAGTACAGCTGAACACAGCTGTGGAGAGTAAAGACAGAACCTCTTGCCCCTCGCTTTTCAGGCTGTAAGCAGGACCAGAGAATGCCTTTCATGAGGCTGGAGCAGGATTTTCCATCCCCTTTGTGTGTGTAGTTTCTTCATGTAAGTCTTGGTGCCATGCTTTCATGACACAGGCTGGGGGCCACATGGAGTGAAGCTGCAGGTTGTCACCAGCCCACAGCCACAGCTCTTGCACTCCTGGAGACAGAGGAGTGTTTAGATATTAGTGGGATTTGATGTAGATAAAATAGAACAGGAGAATTTCAAGGTGTCCCTGTGCAGATTTTTGTCATACTGCCAGATGTGCTTTACTGAACTGTTGCAAGTAATGAACAACCTTTTGTGATTGCATTGATCAAGATAGAACCTTGGGTGTGTTCCTCATGCAAGGGGAAAAGTGAGGTCAGTGGGAATGAATGTTGTGCTGCAGCTTAGACTGGAAAAGAGATACTTTGGTGTCCTGGGAAGAATAAGTCTTAGACCTGCTCTGTGGGGCATTCAGTCTAACATGGCATCTGAATGTTCTGTGGAAGGTGACTTTTCTGCATTCCTAGCTGGGCTGCCCTACTTGTTCAAGTGATGACCAGCTCTGTACTTTGTCCTCCTTTTTCCTCTGGCAGGCAGGTCCTCTTTCTCCTCTCCTGGTACAAGTGCTCCAGCCTTGCCTGCCATCTCTTTTTGGATCAGAATTAGCTGCTGTGTTGTTCCTTGTAGGTGTGGTCACAGGTGCCACCCTTCAGAAAACTGGAAGCCTGGTTTTCAGTCACCTCCACAAGCTTTTTGGATGTGATGCATAGCATGGAGGGCCATTTGGTTGTTGGTCTTTCAGATATCTGGATATTGTGATGGGGGTGAAGGCAACCAGAAAAGCAACAGGCAGGAAAATCCTGTCAGCTACATCTGCCAGTAGCCTTAGATAAATAAAACTGAGATGTTCTCTTAACTCCTCCACCTTTCAGGTTAGATCTGCTTGTTTGTTAAATGAGTGAAGAGTATTATGTCTCAGAACATATGCAGAAGTGGGATTGCTACATGTAAGGCTCAAAAACTCAGAGAAGCTGATGTTGGCATGCTCATATTCTACACTGACACAATGACATTCCTGGTAAATTGATGGCAAAACATAAAATCTTTTTTTCTCTTGCTCTTCTCCATAGTTTTAAGTCTCCTTATGATGTTTATCTCGGATCAGAGGATATTAACAAAATCTTTATCTTCTTCGTTTTACAAATTTGGCTTAAAAACTCTCTACTTGGCAAAACCTGGCAAACATTGCCTTAGTATGCAAACAGTGGGGATAGGATAGGGGAAATCACTTGGCTGTTGAAAAGCTGCATATGGGAAAGTCACATGGAGGTTTCAGTGTTTTATTTATAATTCTGCAAAGGCCTCTTCTTATTGGAAAAATAGGAGACCAGATAGTGGCTTCTGGAAAGCAAACAGCTAGATTCTTCCATGAGTATTTTAACATAAATATTAACTTCACAGATTGTGGCAATATTTTCTCCTTGAGTACTTGTTTTTAAGATGTACAACTGGTAAAGTAACATTGTAAAGAAAACTAACTCCTGTAGCATCTGTTTTTTAAATTCTAATTGTGAAGCCATAAGAGATGCTTTGTTTTCATTTAGCAAATACATACTAGTTTCCAGGAAGGTAACTTGATTTCCAATAAGCATACCCAGTATGAACCATATGCTTTTCATGTTTGTCTTTTATTGAAGGATTACAGTATTTATTTCAAAATCTTTTTCAGAAGAACACTATTAAGTAATATTTAAGTAAGAATCTTTTGCATTTTCAGATTTGGCTGTATATGTGAAGAAACATTTCCAAACACAAGTCCTTGGAAGGATTTTATTAGTTAATAATGTAACCATGAGTTTTATGTCAGCTTGATTCTGAGCCGTGTTTTGCTGATACCAGTATAAGTTAACTGTATTATGTGAAACTGCTTGTACAGAGCTAAAGGAGCAATAAAAGTGATCTGCCCAAGAGGCTCCAGCATTTTCCCTCTGCTCAGATTGCTGAACATGACTAAGCCTTTGCAGAATGACATCTAAGGTTACACTTGGAGTCATTAGGTTATAAACAGTCCATAAAATGTTTTGCATACTTCATGTTAATATTCCTCAGAAGATCAAGATTCCCTTGGGAGAAATGAGAATATGCACCGAAAACATTCTCAGTCTTGAGGTTTATCCACAACTTCCGTGATCACTAAAGATCAACTGTCTCAAGACATTATTGCAGAACAAATTTTGATGCTGCTCTGAGTGTTTATTTACTGGGGGAATCTACTGGGTAGTGCCCTTTCTTGTTTTTGCTGACTGGCTGAGTTGTAAATTACATTTGAAAGTCTTTCTGACTCTAATTTGGTAGATTTATATGAACCTTCATGTTCAAGAATGTTTTTGAGCCCCAGGCTGTGTTAGGAAAAAAACATGGTAAAAGTGTTCAGATCTTGACAGAATGTCTGAATTTGTGCTATTGAATAGATAGAGGGTTTCTTTCATTTCTCTTCATTCCTCGTAAGGCTTAGAGGCGTTGGGGGTGAGTTCTTGACCTTTCTTGAAGATGCCAGAGTCTCTCTGAGAGATCTGACCCCCCCCCTCCCCATTTTTTTTTTTTTTTGCCCAAGAATAAATCTGTCTCTACTGTGAGGAAATGGTTGTTCCTAGACACAATCTAAGTAAAGCTGGGTCTGTGGGGGGACTGTTGAACTTGGGAAAAGGGTCTTGTCTTTTGTTCTGGCATTAGCATTGACTGCCCATACTGAATGCTTGGCATCTGCAGTGGTGCAGCAGCAGCCTGTGCTCCTTGCCTGTGTGGTCAGCTGACCTGACCCAGGGCAACACTCTGAAACAAAACAAAACCTCCAGACCACCAGAAACTGGTGTTTCTGTCCTTCAGAAACTAAACTTACTTCAGATTCTACTGTTACTTTATGAAATACTGGGATTTAATAGACCTGGCAGGATGGCTCTGGCAGAGCTGTCACATTACAGCAAGATCTGGGCTCTCAGTCAAACCCCTGACTTGGTGGCATTTCTCATACCTAAGGACTCAGCTCACAAGGGATGGCCTTGGCATCTGCATGCATCGAAATTTCTTCCAGGTCATCTAAATGAGAGCAAAGAGTGGAGGACTTGAACAAGAATCTGGTGAGAACTGCTGTAAGCTGCAGACACTCCCAAGCTACCTGCAGCTCAGGGACTGTAGGAGCCACTGGTGCATCTTCCTCCTCTTGGGAAGTTTAGGAAGAAGCATTTTCCATGTGTGTGTTGAGTTTTTGGAGGCCTGGCTGTTCCTGGGGTAGTTCAAAAGCTGTCTGCAGACAATTTGACAACATCACTTTATGCTAATGAGGAAGCAGCAGGGTTGTGTTTCCTCCAGCCTGCCTTGAAAAGGGAAGTAGAGAGGCTCAGCTGTGCAGAGCTACAGGGCTGTGGAGCACAAAACAGCTCAGAGACTTTCATCTTACTGCACAATTCAAGAATGCACTAGTTGCATGTATGAGAATTCACCCTGGTCCAGTGTGCTTTGTCTGACAACAAAGCTGCTTGATTTGTCTCTCTTATGCATCTGGTTTCCAGTCTGAATCCTTCAGGCATCTCTGAAGGTCTCTTTTGGTGCATGGTGGATGCACTGAATGCCCTGGTTCTGTTGGCTTGCTTTGGCAGATAAAAGTTCCATTTCACTAATATGTTTTTACATTTACAGAAGATGGCTTAACTTTTTTTGATTTTGCATGGCTTTGAATTTCCCAAAAATGTTGGGACATTTTTGATGGTCACTTATTTTTCCTCATGGTGACTTCAAGTCAGTGTGAGCTTAGACTGCAGTAGACAGTCCACTGTGTGTTGACACTTTTAAAAGATAAAGCCATGCTGACAGTTTATGCTGAATTCTTTCCAGAGATGAATATGTGGTAAAAGTTCTTAACATTTTTCTTTTGCATGCCAGACCTGCATTTGAAAAGGATTCTGAAATTTATTATCATCTTCATTATGTTTTGCTGACGTTAAAACCATCTACTAAATCCAGCCATCTAAAACTGAAGGGACAGTAAAAATGTTAACGATTTTATCATTTACCTTTGGTGTAAAAATTATATTGCAGCTAGTAAGGAACACACAAAGGCTTAGGAAAAGGTTCTGCAAAACAGTGTTAGATATAAAAAAAGAAAAAGAAAGGTATTGATATAAAATCTAATGAATGAAGTGAGTGTACAATAACTCAGTAACTGATACAGACTGAAAGTGTTTGCAGCTCTTTTTGTTCTGGAGGGAAAAGACCCCCAAACAGAAAGTGTACAAACTCCTAGTTGTAAATCTGCACATATGGAAAGAAATACTAAATGTATAGGGGATCAAATTAAAGGAAAAAAATAAGAAAAAGTTAGAAAATGGTGAAGTGCTTCAGTCTGTATTGAAGTACCAGAATAAATCCCTGAAGGTTTTATAAGCATCTCTAAGATAACAGGAAATGAACAGTGTAGATTTATCAGGAACAGCTTCATGGGAGGAGGCTGATGAATTTAATTTGGTTAATTCAATGGATATTTTACAGCCCAGCCTGAGTGAGGCAGCACATTGGTTCTGGGATACTCAGTGAGGGTCTGTGTTCAGGAGGGTCCTTTAAGTGATGAACATTTGCTGAGGAGTGTCTGTGGTGGTGACTGGGATCCTGGAGGGGTTTGTTCTGCCTCTGTGCCAACAGTTTGGGAGACTAAGAGAAAACACTTGAGATGCAGATGGAAATTTGTGTGTGTTTTTTAAAACAGGAGGACAAGTTGGTGAAATAGCCTGAAGTCTATTTCACTTCTCCTCAAGTAAAAATGCAGAATATTTTGCAATGGAAAAAGTGAAATAGTCTGGGGTTTTAGACCAGAAATTGAATGCAGTTCTTCCAGTAAAAAATTCACCAAATCTTTAACAGTGTAGAATTGTCCTGTACAGGTATTTTGTAATACTCCACACTAGTAAGTGATATGCCCCATTTTGGATCCCACATTTTAAGATGGGTTTAAGTTTCAGACTGAGAAAACCAGTAAAACCATGATTTAATCCTTGTAGTCTAGAAAAGAAAGACTTCTTCTGTCTTCTGGAAGCAGCTTATAGAAGAATGGAACAATTTTCCAGGTGAGCTAAGTTAAGAAGATCCCTACGATCAGGTGTCTTGTTTTTAGTGGAGAAAAAAAAATACTGCCTTATCTTGCACTAAGGCCTGAGTCAATGTTAATGGGAAAGAACAACCTTGTGTTTAAAGGGCATCAAGCACAGGAGTACATCCCCTGTTGAGGCAGTGGGTTCTCTAGTGATTGCAGTTGCCTTAAGAATAGGTTAGAGAAATGTTGATGCTTTGGGTGCAGTGAGTCGTTCCCAGAGCAGTTTGACAGCCTGGTGCCTCTGGGTTTGCCTCTTTGATTTTCAAACAGCCCTGACTTTTGAAGCCTGTGTTAAGAAACAAGTGCTGAAAGGAGGACAAGTCTGATGGTCAGTCTGTAATTAAATCTGTAACTTAATCCTGCTCACAAATGTTGCTGTCTGTCCCTAAGTTCTTTATGTATTTTTACCTGGAAGATGTCTTTTTAATGGTCTAGTGACTTTACAAGGTGCAGGCTGGAGCTCTGAAATTAAATTGGTGGTTAGTTTTCTCACTTGTTGACAGGAAATGAGGGTTGGTGTGCTGGTGTTCCAAAGGAGATGTTCAGAATTTCTACTCCCCATACTACCCCTTTCAGGGGAAAAATACTACTGTAGGAGCCTGTGATGTGTCAGAAGCGAGTATTTCTAAAAATTGAAAATCTTTCCTTGTCTTAGAGTTTCTTCATTCAACAGTAACCCACAGGGCAGTGAGCTTTCTGAGTGCTGAGGGTGATATATATTGTTCACCTTTTGAAGACGAAAATATTTTGCTAGTTGGGGGTTTGTTCTGGGGTTTTCTGGGTGTTTTTACATTTACTGTTTTGCTGTAGTCACTCTAATTTAGCACTAACAACTTTCCAGTAAAAAGGTAGGATGTCAATGAGGTTTTGATCTGTTTTGATTTTTTTAATACTGATTCATACAGACCATTTGGTTTATGCTATGGGAGAATTCCAAAAGCAGCAATGTTTGCAGCAGTAAAAGGTCACTGGTTTTGTGATCTAGAGCACATGCATGTCTGGGGGCCAGGCCTGAGCAAGGAGAAAGCAAGTGCTTGATCTTCTCTCCTTTCCTGCAGCCTTGCTGCAGAGAAGTGCATGAAAGAGCTAAAACCGTGTGGATCACCTGGTCCCTCTTCTGCTCTGCACAGCCAGGGGAGTGTTCACTTTATCCTCCAGTGGAATAACAAGCATTAATGGAAAACATAGCAGTTTGGATGAGATAATGCCCATAAAGGCAGGCTGTGGTTATCAATATTTCTTCCCAAAATAAAACTGAATTAAGTTTTTAATTACTGAACACTCTGAAATAAGCTTTGCACATACAGTGCACCTAAGGGGAAAACCCTACAGATACCAGGAAAGAAGGTGTGTGGGACCACAGGGTGTTGGAGGTGTCTGCCCTTGAAAGGGCAAAGCCTCCTGGCCAGCAGGTTTGTCACTGAAATTTAGAAACTGGCTGTGATTGCAGGTGCCACCAGTGCCTTTAATGCTTCAGCAAAGTGCAAACTGCGCAATGCCAGGGCCGGAGCTGAAAGGCGACACCGGGACATTGCTTCCTCCCCGCCGCCTGTCCCTTACATAACTTGGGGCTTCCCGGGGCGGCTCTGCCCGAGCCCAGCCGCCAGGAATGCTTGGGCAGCCGGGGCAGCTCTGCTGGGCATGGTAAGAATAGCAGTGAATTCACTCTGAGCCCAGTGGTTCTGGTACCTCAGGTGCTGTCCCCCTTCTGTGGTTAGGGAAGACGAAGCAGGATGGTGAAGCTGGTGATGGGAGGCACTGGATTTTTTTTGCCCTGTATGGTTGGTTTGAACCAGCTTTGTGTGCACCTGGAAAGTTACATCTGTCAGCTCTGGTTCATGTACACCGTGTTTTCTGAGGGCTCCCTCAAAACATCTGCTCTCTGGTTGGCAGAGCAGATAAGTGGGTGGCCTTTTGGGGGGCTTTTATTGTGTTCTTGGTAAAGATGTCAGTCAAAACAGAACCTGTACTGTAACAGGAGAGAGACTAGGCTTTAAGGTATTTTATATTTTATTCTCTTTCACAGATACCAGTGAACTCAGCTTGAATCTGCCCTTAACCATACACAATGCTGATTTATTCCTTACTTTTGTTTACTCATTTTTTAATTTCACATACTTGGAGAGATCATAAGCAATGCAATAATTCAAGTTAGAAAAGACAATATTTTGTTTAAAATGTGGTTTTCTGAAGCGTTTTTTCCATAAAGTTGCATTTTTAAGGAAGTTTTTAGCAGTGGAGTTTAAGACTGAATAGCTCTCATAGAGTTTGTCTAGAGATTTAAAAGTGATGTCTTTAATACTGTTTTGCTGTGATCTTTTAAATGCTTGTTGTATTGAGCTTTCTTAATAGTGAAACTTGTGATTTCCTTTCATTCTTTGTTTTGGTTGTATGAAGAAATGTGATCTTCAGTGCCCTTCATTTTGGAAGGGGAGAAGTCTGTCTGTCTGCTAGTCAGACCACCATGCTGTGTGGGTGGAGGGGCTTTCCTCATGCTTGTGCCAAACTCTGAGCCCCAGCCTACTTGGGGCTGTAAGAATGAGTTTGTGTTTCTGCTAGATAACAGAAATCCTGTAAAACTCAGATACTGCACAGCCCATTTGGTTAATTGAGAGACTTTTAATTTTGGGAATACCATATTGTGATACACATGTATTTTCTAAGAGGAAGAAGATTCAGTTAAAGCAGTTGTTTGTCGTTTGAGTACTGTAAATGCAGTCTCCTGCAAACCAGAATCCATTTAATCAGTGGAGATGTAGGCACAGCAGGGCCCGGAAGGAAAAGTCCAGGGATAAAAAGTTCTTGAAGGTGTACATATCTAGAGAGCAACTTGAGGACATTTGCCTCAGCCTATGCAATATTGCTCTGTAGTATAACATTACCAAACCATAATATCCAGCAGTGTGCTCAAAAAGAGGTGGTTGCTGATGTTTTTGGTTTTTTGGTTTTTGTTTTTTTTTTTTTTTTGTGAAGGATTTCCCAAAAATCTGTTCCTCCAAAAATGGATTCAAGCTACACAGAAGTGGTGTTCTGCTGAAGAAATGTAATTCTCAGAACTTAATGAAAGAGCCTCTTTGTTGTAAAACAAGGTACAGAAAACAAGAGTGCTGGGATTTGAGGGGCGCTTTTCTAAACCTCTTCAAGATGTAAACTTATGCTCAGGAAAGGCCAACAAACTTAAGAGAAATCTGACCAGACTATATGCATAACAGATCCTCCCAGCAAAGTCTTACCTGATGACAAAGCTTTTTAACCAGTTGTTTACTTCTTGTCAGGTTAACCAATGCATTATTCCTGAAGCAAGAGCTGAGTGTCTTTGGGCCATCAGGTGCCCATTTGACACCACTGTTTCTGAGCAAGGTGTGGGTTTTAGATTTATAAGAAAAGCAACAGAGGTTAACATCAAATTTGTAATTTGCAGGGATACATACCCTCACCTAAAATCACAGGCATCTGCACGTGTGATTGCCTATCATGTCTGCTATCTGTTCCTATCTCTGTGAGTGTTTCCCATAACCAACATGCTTGTGCATCATGTGTGAGACTAGATTTTATCTGAATATTGGCTTTTCACACAGTGGCACTTTGTGAGAATGCAAAAGGGGCAAAGGGCAATAATCTTGCTTGGATTTTATCTTCTTGCCCATGTTAATGTAATTTGGCTGATCCCTGACCTTCCTGTGCACTCCAGACTTCTGTCGTAGGTATATCTTGGTAAATCACGTAGCCACCCTTATCTTCACCAGATTGTCTGTTTTTGTGGTAGGTTCTTTATAAACACATTTGCAGGCTCTGAGAGTTCATGCCCTGCCTTATCTGTAGCAGGCCTTGGCCTGTGTAGTTGGGCCCAGCAGCAGCAGTGCTGCATCCCAGATAATTGCTTCATGTACAAAAGTATCCTTCTCTTTGAGGATCTCTAAGTTAAGACTGTCTGCTGTATAATTGCCTATTGACTTGGCCTATGATGAAAAAATCCATCTTCTAGGACCCCAAAAGATATTTCGAGCAGTGTTACCCCATGGAATCTAGAGGGAATAGAAGAGTAAAGAAGATGAAAACCTTAAAGTCAATTCTAGTCACCCCAGCACTAGTGTTGTTAGTTTTGGCAAATCCTGTCTCAACAGTAAAGCCAGCTGCCATTTTGGCATCAACACAGACAGACTTGGCATGATCCCTTCTGGCATCAAAAAAATGCTTCGTGGGAGCTGGCACCAAAACTGTGAAACAAGGGTAAGTGAGGCCCAAGGGAAACGCCAAGCAACCATGAGATGAGTACTAAAAATAGTGAGTTGCTGTCATTTGTAGAGAAATCAAATAGCACTTGTAAGAGTAGGGCTTCCAAGTTCTCCATCAAGGTTGTGCTGGTAAGCATCTCTGGGACAATGCATGTCTGTGATGATGTGACCAAAGGGCACACACTGTATTTTTGGTACCCACATGGTGCAAGACTCTAAAACTAGAACAGACGCTTACCGTCTTAATTCTGTGCTTAGGGGATCCTGTTACTGTCTGCAGACTCTGCCTTCTTCCCTGTCTGGAGCAGATCCTCTCCTCCTGAGCCGTTACCTAAGTCCTGTTTGCATACATGGGCATCAGGAAGACAAGAGCTGTATTGCCAAAAGCAAGGAGCCAAGCTGGTGTCCCTGTACCACCCCGGATACACTGTGGCAGTCTCTTCAAATATTTAACAGCTGAACTCTCCACTCCCTCCTCCTTCTCCCCCTCCCAGCAGGCTTAGAAGAAAGCTGAGTAGGTTTTACCATGACTTCATTACACACTCCAGACTAAAAGTGAAGCCTGACATCTTCATTTGGGCATTTCAGGTACCTAAAAACCTGGGAATGCCAAAGGGGTAGAATCAACCCAATCTTTTTTGAAGCACTTAGCATCACTTCTCAATGGGACACTTTCAAGCCTTTAGTCCCTCTGTGCCTCAGTGATGGACTTTGAAGCTTTTTAACACCTCTGGGCTTGGATGGCACTGTGGGTGTTAGAGTGGTCACACAAAAGTAGATGATTCACACAGACTTTGGTATTACAGTTGCATTGGTTTGGCCACAGCTCTGTTGCTGTGAAGGGAAGCACGCTGGACCTGGGCTATCATTTTCTGCTCCACGGAGAAAGAGCAGTGGGAACAAGGTTGTAGCTTGGAAACCTCAAGCTGCACTTAGAAAAAACTATTTTGGTCTCAGAGAAGAGCCTGAACTTTTCATTGCTGCCACTCTCCCATCAGCTGAACAGCAGAGTGGGCAGGAGTGTCTGAACAGCCTGGATGTGGTTGCTTTTATCTCCTCTGTCAGACGGGTTTTGGAGAGGACTCCTCTTGGGTATGTCCTCCACAACCACCCCTTGTCTGCTCCCTGCCCTTTCCCTGAGTGCCCTTACGATAGCTTAATACAAAATGCAGCTTCAGAGGAAGGATTGCTTGCTGTACAAAAGTGCAAAGGGAAGTGCTTTACTGCTGGCATTTCTTCACCCACAAAGGAGCAGTGAAGAGGAGGACAAGCTCTCGCTGAAACAGCAGATGATGGAGTGGGTAGTGGCTTCCTCTGTGGGGCAGACTACTTGAGTTCAGGGCTTACACATGGCTTCTGGGTAGAGATGTGGCACATATTTGTACTTACCTGCTTGGCTGGCAAATTGCTGTTTGGGATTTAGTTGGAATTGAGAGTCAGTTGGAATCAAGCATGAGCTGTTGCTGTTAGGGCTCTCAGTAACACTGAGAATATTTTAAAGTATAGGGTCTTATCCTCCCTGATCAACCAGTTACTCAGAGAGAAAGACAGGTAACAGCAGGGAGGTTGAAATGCACTGGCCCTGCAAGAGTTTTTTGCACTTCTGAATCACTGAGCTAGCAGAAGTGATGGTCTGTGGGGAAGAGGTACAGCTTCTTACCACTGCAAGCCCTTGTGCTTTGTTGCACATTAAAATTTATTGATCCATCAGACTGGTTGCAGTGCTAACTCACACGCCGGTTCCAACAGATATGGTGTCTTTTCTGAAATTATTCTTTGCTTTCTCTACAAAGATTAAGACAGTTAGGCCTGAAAAACAGTAAATGCAATGACTCCAGTGTTCTTTTTTTTTAGTTGAAGTGCATGTGGACTGGGGGACCCACTTTACCCCACTCCTAAACAATACAGTAATACTAGACAGAGTGAAAGGTTTGTTTTGGGCCATTTGTCCCCTGAGCAAAAGAGTAGATCTTCTAGGTCCTGCAGGTACTGGGAGGTTACCAGCCTGACCTCTTCTTCTTGGTCCTCTGGAATTTGTTGATGGCATTCTTGGTAGGCAGTGCCAATGCTGTATGTTACATGAACCCAGGACACCTGGCCCTCACACTGGAAAGTCATCATGTTCTTGTAGTGCTATCATTGGAGTGGGCAAGTTGCCCTTCACTCTTCAGGGATCTACAAGTGCACAGGTGGGCAGACAGAAATGGTTTGTAGGCAGATTTAGCATTGCATTGCTCTTCCAGCACTGGTCATCTTCCAGTGTCTCATGCTAGTTTTGCTAGCAAACTAGTCCCTTTGGAATATTTGCTGTCAAGATGGAGCCTAGCTATTCTCTAGAATAAGACAATATCCAGTTGTTCCTGGATATTGTCTTATTCTAGAGAAATAGAGATCTGCTTTTACACTTTTCTGTATGTTTCTTTATCCCCAGGATGGGGAAAGGTAAAGTCACCTTCGTTGAGGTTGCTTCTTTCACAGTGTGTTTTGAGTGTGTGCCAGATTTATGAAGTCTCAGTCCTAGCACCCAGGGCTGCAGACTGACTAACAAAATGGTGCTCCAGAAATACTCCTCTTATCAACATGAAAATAACAGAGTGCACTGGGGAAAATGGAAGAATAATTAGATAAAATTGTTCCAACTTTATGGTCAACCTGTGTATGTAGCTGCAGAATTGTGGTATTAAAGTTTAAATGGAGGATATTACACATCACCTGTATGTACTGTTCAAAACCTCTCTCTGCCTAGGACTGTAATAGTGGAGCAACTGAGAGCAGCCTATGCTTCAAGCCTGACAGATTTGAGGTGCACAACATCAGTTTTTGTTGCAATTGTGTTATCACAACTGGATCTCCTCAGGGTGTATCAAAATGAGTACTATACCTTGCTTGGTTATCAGACTTCCTTGCAAGCGTCTCCCATCAAACATGGAAAGCAACTCTGAAATGGCACAAACAACTTCCATCATGTGTTTCACTTGCACATTCTATCTGAGGTCATGAGGCACAGAGTGTTGGCCTGTGAAGGTACTGAGCAGCATCCTTTGCTGGACATCATATTTGGGGCAGATGGCATATTCTGGAGCAGTATTACAGGCTGGTAATGCCTAGAGGCCTCTTTTCCAGTAGAAACTTGTTCACCATTTTTCTGTGGTGGGATCCATGCTGACATGCCAAAAAAGAATGGTGGTGGCTGCCTGAACAAGCAAATTTTGAAAGTAATGTAGATCCCATAATCTGTCTTGACATTAGTCCTGACTTTTCAGAGCCCTCAAGAGAGTCATTTATTGAGGAACTGTGTGAACAAACACAAAACTTGTGTTTGTTTTGTCATTATATCTTAGATAGATGCACTCTTGTGTAGCCTTTGCAGATCTTAAATTCCAGGTTTGTGTAAAGACAGTGAACCCGTGCTGATCCTGCCTTAGAGCTGCTCTTGCTTTCATTAAAATAATTATTATTTCAGCTCTGGTTTCCCCCAAGCCGAGAGCAGGAGAAAATTAGAAGGGTTTTGGAAATGGACAACGAGCAGCTGAAGGCTTTGGGATAAGATTTTACATTAAGAGGATAGGGAAGATTGATATCTTTTATAAGAAGATAGCTAACAGGTACAGAGTAATGAATGGGTGAGAAGATGGATGAGGACTTCTGTTCCCACCTGCTAATAATATGAAAGTCAAATTAGAAGGTGGTGAATTCATTCCTGATGAAAGAAACTATTTGTTCACAACCACCATCTATGAAACTCACTGCCACCAGGCAGTGCTTTGGGGCAAGAATTTATGAACTTAAAAAAAGAGAAGGGGGTAAAAGGATACCAGTTGGTATATCCAAAGCAATTGCAACGATTAGGAGAACCTAGATGTTGTGCAGAGGTTCTAAGGGTGTTATTAGTGTTTTATAAGGGTATGAGCTACCTTGTGCAGCTCTTTCTTTTTTTTCTGTCCCTCTACAGGGTTTTTTCCGTAGTCGCCTATAGCAGAGTTGTGGAGCATGTTACTGGCTGCTGTCACTGCAAGAGAGGTGGCTGCTCCTGCTGCAGTCCAATGTGGTAATGCCTGCTTGCAAACCACCTTTTTTGTGTCAGTCTTTCCAGGATTGCTAAATTCACACATAAATTAGGATGCTTTTGCTTTTCCGCCAAGTTCCTGCTTTTGATAGTCCTTCACAAGTTGTCTTAGATCTGGAATGACGCTTTGCCTTTTGAGTGTGTGCTGGGAAGAGGCGGGTGGTTAAAGTTAGATTTCTTCTGCCAGTAGGGATTTAGAAACTGCTGCATTAGCTCAGCCCTGGGATCTGCCTGGTCCACAGCTCTGGATAGCAACAGCCAAAATCGGATGTTTCAAAGGCCCGTGCGAGGCCACAGAACAGATTACTAAAACAGAAAGCTGCCCTTTTATATCACTGCTGTTTGTCCATAGAATTGGAAAAGCAAAGGTTGAGAGTTAGTTTGATCCAAGAGCACAAAAGCTGGAAAATCCCATTGCCTGGCTGATGCTATTTAACACTGATGTTTTGTATCCTCCAGGAAATTGCTTCCTTGCTTGTTTTCTCTTAGGGAAATCAGAGATGTGCTTACCCTTAAACAGCATTTTTAGATGGTACCTTGAAGTTGGTGTAAAAATAAGTAATGCTTGTGTGTAGTCTCCCAGCCCAGTTGTGGAGAGGACACACAGAGTGAGGTTCTCATTTGGGAAACCACTCTGGGCTGGACTGAGAGGAGGCAGCAGTGGTGGTCACTGAGTGGTTCTGGCATGTGCAAAATGGGTGTCTTTTTCTGACACTGCTGAAAGCTGTCTAGCTGTTGGGTGGCAAGGGGTGTCTGTTCTGCTTTTTTTTTTTAGTTTCCTCTTTTCTTTTTTTCTTGTTTCTAATTAGCATTTGCAAGAATTGTATGTGATTTCTCTCTCTCTCCTGAAGTACTGAAATTACTAATAAAACTGCTACTAAAAAAGGCATTCAGTGAACTCACTATGCAAAAAAACTATATTCCTTCCCTTGTCAATTATTTTAATTTGTTGGGCTCCAAAGCCAAAGAGGTCAAAAGCCAGGGGAGTTTGTCCTCTGTCAAATATCCATGGAGCTGCTGCTGGGGCACATGGGAGTGGCAGTGGTGTCCCAGACTTCCCCCTCCCCGACAGACGAGGACAGCTGCTGATTAAAGAGAAGCACAAAAAAAGAGGTTGCTGAACTTTCAAAGTGGAGGTAGAAAAGGAAGTTAAATTTAGATTACCTTCTGCAGTGTCATCTTCTGCACCACTGTGGAACTTGCTGTACTCCTTGCTTGGGGGAGGACAAACAAGACATGCCATCCTGGGCACCGGATGATAAATTTGTTTATAAGGCTTAATTGCCCCTTGGCATGAAAATGTGAAATGAGCTCAAGTAGAATGAGAAACCTTTTGACAGGGCTAGTCAGATTTTCCTTGGGGAGAGGTGGATTTGAAACTCTTCCCATCACCTGTCTGATGCTGGAAGGGTCCAATCCTGATCCTTCTGAAATAAGGGAAGTTGTTGCTGTTTCTTTAGAGGGACAGCTGTTATCAGGGGCTGAGAGTTGAACGGTGCTATGAGTCAGAAAAAGTGGAACTGTGGTAGGCAGAAGGTGGCTGGGAAGTGCTTTGAATCTGTGAAGACTACCCAGGTCCTCAGGGTCTGGAGGTACTTGGGGAAACAATTGTGGTGGCATCTAGGACTCCAGTGCTGTCCAGCAGGCACCATCAAACTTTACTTTCTCCTCAGAAATAGATGAACTGTCTATTTTTACTTAGCGAGATTTAATCATCACCATGCTGGTGGCTCATGATAACATTTTTAATAGATCGCCCTCCATTGCAGCCCCCCTTAGCAGGGAGGAGAGCACTTCTGCACTTCTGCTCCACCAGGGCTCCCTGACAGGTCCCGTTTGCAGCGACCTGCCCGGTGTCACCCAGAGCTCAGCACTCTTAAGGATCAGGGCTGCCTTTTGGTGTGGTTTTTCTTTTCCTTTTGTGGGGGCGTGGTGTTTTTTTGTTTGTGTTGGGGGTTTTGTCTCTGTGTGCTTTTGTGCTGGGGGGTTGTTTTAGTTTTTTTTGCTTGGGGTAGGGTTTTTTTGTTTCGTTTTTTGGGGCTTTTTTTCAGAGCTGCCCGACCTGATGTCATTTCCCCCTTGCAAACACCCCGGCTGGGCTGCGTCTGAGATATGTCACAGGGAGTGGGAGGAGGAGGAGGGGGAGCCAGCGAGTGCGTGCAGTGTCCCAGGACCCTGTTTACTTAGCATTCCCAGCTGAGGAAGCCCTGGTTTAAATAGGATCGGAGGAGCGGGCTGCCCACAGCAGATGAAGAAATGGTTGCTGTGGGGCTTTAAATTCCTGCCTTCCCATCTGCTGGCGTGGAGGATGAGCCTGCAGAATGCCTTTCCTCCTGGGTCTCAGACAGGTAACCAACCGGCTGAAGTGCGGTGGGAGCTGCTTGCTCAGGTGGAGGATGTGGCCGATTACTTTTGTGTTTATTTCCCCCACCTCTAAGGATATGATTTCTGACTTTCCCAAAACGGAACTGTACAATCAGCACTTCCCCACCCGTGGTGTGTGATCGGAGAGCACAGTTGTGTGAGAGACGCTTTTTATTAGCGAGGAAGGAGCAAAACTGTGAGCCGGGGATAGGAACTTCCTTGTTGTTGTTGAAGGCTTTGAGCAGGGAGGCTCTTTGTGCCGTTCGGTTTTAGGGTGCTTTCCACAGTCCTTTAAATGAAATTGCGTTTGCATTTCTTAAAAACATGCCAAACTTTGAACTTTTTTCTTGTACAGGCATTATTTTGTATGTAAAACTATGGATTAAAAAAAAAAAAAAGAAAAACCAGGGAAAAAATCCCAGAAAATACCCAGGGAGGGGTATGTACGTGTGTGTGTGTGTCCCATCTCTAACAAAAGGCACCAAATGGAAAATGGCAACATGCTGTGACCCACAGCTTGGTGATTTTAAAATTATTTTGCGAGAGTTTGAGCTTGAACAAGAAACTTGGGATAATTTAATAGCTGGTAACATCGAGTGGAATGAGAAATGGTAGCAACTGCCCAGCTGCTCTCTGCTGGAGGAGGTGCCAAATATGTGTTCCTAGGCTGGGGAGAGCAAACCCTTTTTTTGGTTTGGGAGGCACGTCTATAGGAGAATCTAACTGTAAACTCTTTCCAGCACTGCTGTGATCTGTAATCCACAATAAATAAATACTGAATTATATCAGAGTGCTGCTTGCAGTTTCTGATTTAAAATTAAGAAGTCGAGACTGGACCATAACATGCTTTAAACTACCTACTTTCAGTTGTTTATCAGCGCTAAAAGGCTTCGACGCGCTGCTGAGTAGACAGTGCTGTCTCTTTTTCCTTATCAGTTCAGTTTTGGTGAAATGCAGCTCTCTCCCCACCCCCACACCCCCCCCCCCCATCCGAAAAGAGTTTTACATAAGAAACTACCTCTAGCACAATGACCTTCTGTGATTGGTGCAATAGCTATAAATAATAGTTCACTTGTTAGCACTCAGGGCAAAGAGACTTGCCTTAAAAACTAGAAACTGAACCAGAGGGGGAAATTCAGGCACAAAGGCTGAATGGCTTTAGGTAACTCTCAAATTGCAGTGAGATGTAGCTGCTTCAATGCTGAGATTGCTTGAGACTCACAGATGTGTTTTTCTCTAAAGTTCCTGTTTTTAAATAATCCATTTTGTTTTAGAGATGCGTTCAGTGTAGCTGGGGTGCTGCGTAAAGTGTAAAAGTAGAAGTTAGGTGTAATTTGGCTTCATTTGCTGGAACAGTGAACATCTGGTTGTCTCAGTGGATGGATGGTACTTTTTTCTCTGCTGGGTAACTTTTCAGCATCAATAGATGCATTTACAGGAAGCAGGAAGAAAAGGTGTTGCCTCAAGAACACAAGAGCAAAGTTGACTATTTTTATCCACTGATAAAGGATATAGTGGGAAAGAACTGCTTGAACTTTCCTTAGTTCTAATCATTTTTACTCTTTAAAAAAAAAGTGTTTGTGAGTGTGTCCTACATGGAAATATTACTCAGAAATTTCTTTTTCCAAGGGTTCTTACTGAACAGTACTGTTTAATTGAAAGTAGGGGAGGAATTCAGGAACATCTCAGCACCTCCATTGTGTCTTGGTTTTTACTTGGTACATTCAGACTGTAAACACTTGGCTGTCTGGGATGCCCTTTGTTGTTCTCACTCAACACAAGGGATGCTGATCCTGGGCTGAAGTCTCTGGGAAGAGGTGCTGAGTGGGGTGCCCTCCCATGAGCTGTGTGTGAGGGTGGAAGGATCAGAGTGAGACTTTTGGCTCCCCAGGACCAGCACCCTTTCCTCTGCACCCCTGGACTGCACTGAACAGCTGCTTTCCCTGGATCTGCCTTCATTTCTTCTTTGGGAGCCAGCAGCATTGTAGCATTGCAGATGGACTGCCAAACACCTGGTAAAAGTAAGGTGTCTCATTGATTTTGGGTTTTTTTTTATTGTTGCAGTGAGGATGATATTTAAGTGCCTAAAAAGGTAGGTCAGCACTATGTGACATCAGTGCAGTGTGGGTGTTTAAAGCTCCCATCCAAGGACACATGATTGTAGGGGATCTCTGCTTTTAATTTTGAGTGAGCATTTCCTCCTAAGGTTGGAGACGGTAGCTCAAATACATTTGCCTAGTTTACTGCAGAAATGAAAAAGGAAAAAAGAATAAAAAAAGAAGTTGGATTCCAAATGCTTTTGGTTTTAATTTTTACTGCTTGAGGTTTTCAGCATGGTCTTCTGTTTGGTGGTTTAGACCAACAAAGTGCAAGATGACCTCCTCAAAGCTGTAATTTCCTAGAAGTCTAGAAGTGTGTATCTTTAATGTGAGAGGGCTGAGGACTGCAGCTGGGAAGCTTCTAGCAAGGAGTGAGGAAGTAAACATATGGTGCTTAAAACACTAATGGGTAGTTGTCAGAATCTGAAATTGAAACTTGCAGTAAACAAAAATGAAACAAACCAGCTCTTATTGAAATATATCAAAGTGTCCATGATCTGTGAAAGGAGAGTGTCCCTTTAAAGATAGTTGGAGTATTTCTTCAGGATAAATGGATGCAACAAACCAATTTGTTCCTCAGATAAAGGTTAATAAAACCTTGGAGGTTCTGCATCTGCTGGGGGTGAGGATGGGTCTGCTGTGGCTGATTAATCATGGTGATCTAAATATAATTCTCCTGATGCTGGCATTAGTGAAGCAATAAATGTTGTGGATTAGAATTCCCATTTTGGAGATCTTTATTGTGCCTGAGACGGCTCAGAGCCATCATTCCTCCCCCACTTATTATACTTCTAAAGTGTTTGCATATTTGCACTTACTACACTTTTTCCCCCCACATTCCGCAAAACAAAATTTGTGGTGGGTGACTTAAGAAGAAGTGTCCAGACTTGATTTATTTCCTGGCCTCAGCTGTCTGTCATAAGGCAGGCTTACAGGAATCTATCCCCTGGTGTGCTGGCAGAGCCTGGCACTTGAGGTTCCAGTAACTCCCAGCAGTCAGAGCCACTTTCATCTGTGGCAGTCTTGGGTGTTTTTGTTAAACTGAACCCACCAAAGGCATGACACTTGCTCAGATGGTGGATTTTTGCTTTTATGTTCCAAAGGACTCACAGGTGTAATGTTTGTGAAGGCAGGAGATGTCTGGAGGCTTTGGTGAGGGCTCAGCCACACCGGTGTCTGTGGGTCCTGAGCTGCCCTGGTGACCCAGGGTTCCCCAGCAGTTCTGCCTGTCCTTGCTGTGATCCCACCTGCTGTCCTTCTCCGAAAGGATCTACTGAGTTTAAGATTAACTTTGATTACGAACTGGGGGGCTGCTGGTAAACCAGAAGTTGTTGTAAACCCTGTGGCAAGATTGGGCATTCCAGCCTAGTATTTTCAGTAGCAGTCTTAACTTACTACCCCTTGAGTGCCTTATCAGACAGAGATCATTTTCTTTGGTAGTTCTGTGTTTGCATTCTCATGAGCTGTTGCTGATGCACTTTGCTAACCAACACTAGTGATAGTCTGATATGTGAGATTGAGTAACAGCCAAGTGGGAACTGGTAAATAGTGGATATCAAATAGTTGTTTCTGACATATTTAATATACTGACAACCACTTCCATTCGGTTACTCAGAATGCTTAAAGAATGTATATGGTTCAAATACTGATTGTGAGTTACTCAAAATACAAACCTTCAATGCATTTTTCTGAGGATAGTGTCACTTGCTTAAATCCATCCTGCTTGTTTTGGGTGTGGCTGGGTACTGAGAGCAAGGGACTGCTGCCTGCGATTAATGAGATTAGTGAAATAACTAGGTCAGGATTTTGATTTGTTATTAAATAGATGCTTATTACCAAAGTCCCTATGAGAGCTGTGAAACCAGAAGGTCTGGAGTGGTCACACATTGAGCCCACGTCCTGTTAAAACCAGTTGTATCTTGCCCTTCTGCAGATGCCATTTTGGCAGTCTCCCTTCATCCTGTTGCTGGGCTTTTCTCTGAGTCCCTCTGTCTGTATGCCTCTTATTCAGGCCTTTACTCACTCCTCTCATCCTGTTGTTACTCTCCATCTCTTCCTGTTAAAATAGTAATTTGCTGTGTAGTGCCTTGGCAAATGCTGTAGTGAAATTTGGAGAAATTAGGGAATTAGAGTAGGTATAAAAAACTGGGTATAGTAGGAGACAGGAATGGCCTATAAACTGCTGTAAGTAAGTGCAAGTCACATTTCCAAGCGTTTCCCAGGGTATTACCAAGGTTAGGATGAATGGATAGTCTGCCAGTTTGAATGACACATTGAGGCCATATAAAGGTGCTCATATTTAGGGTAATGGAGTCAGGATTTCTGTGAAAAGAGGAGACAGAGCAAAAAGCTAAAATGATGATTAGATTTCGTGATACTGGCTGCTGCTGGTTTTGGTTACCTGATTAATGTCAACTGAGGAGTCAACTTCTGTAGGTTGTTGGCTGCCAACTATGCACTTCTGAGTGTGGGCTGTGATGTTTGTTGCTGCAGTTGCACATATTAATTTTCAGCTTGGAAAAGAGCCATGCTAGCCTGGAATTTGCTCATCTTCATCTTTCTCCCTTCTGACTTAGCAACAGTATGTGCCCAGGTTAACTGCTGACTTTTGAGAGTAGAAAAGAGAGAAGTGCCTTGATCCTTTTATTGTGATGGAACTCCACTGTCAATCAGTTATTTTCCTTCATTTCCAACATTGGCTTCAGACATAGTAAATCCTAACAGATTTACAGCTATTAAACCCAACAATTTACCACTGAGAACCTTTACAAAAGTAGGGTAAGGAGGTCTGTTCCATCTTTCCTTGCAGCACAGTCAACCTTCAGACCTTCATGAATGGCTCTTGTCTTGATTGTACCCCAGATTTTGACCTTTAATTTGTCACACAGACCTCCAGTAAAGGTCTAATACTTGAGTGGAAGGTGAAGAGAATAATTGGCTTTTTTCCTTGGCACTGACGTTACTGTTTGCTGTGGCTTCAGATGTGACAACATACAGCACTGCCTTGAGTTCTCTTATATCTGCTGCTGCTGGATATTTTAAGGATTATATGTAAAAGCACTTGACAGCGAAAGTGGACTACTGGCAGAGTTGCAGAGTTGCCAGTATGGTTGTGGGTTTATCACAAATGCCAAATATCAACAAGAAAATAAGTTAAGAAAAAGAATCTTATTCACTGTTACTTTATAAAGTTTATGACATGTGAAAACTAATCCAAAATACCCCATCTTATATGAAGAGACTCTCAAAATGCACCAGGTAAGATCTTTCCAGCTCAACCAGTTTCATGACAAGAGCCTGTACCACATTTCACAGATTGTTTCTGTTGGACTGGACTGGGAGGGAACACAGGCTCCACGTCTGCAGTGTTCTCCCAAACACACTGGCTTTTGTGTGTCAGGGACTGAGTGATTCCAGTTTCTCTGACCAACTCCTAGGATGGTACAGGAGGCAGTGATACAACATGCAGGCTAGGGTACCGTGCTGATTCACAGGACAAAGTGAATCCCCTGAAACTAGCTGGGAATCTCCTAGGATTTGCAGGTGGGAGATAATGAACAGCATGTTCTGGCTTCTTAGTTGTGAAACAAGACTATTTTGCTCTGATGGGGCTGAATGCTCTTTGAGAGCAGACCCATGTAGATCCTGCTTAGTAATCCTGCCTGGAGGCATCTACAGTTAGCTGAACAAAGGATGGTGGGGAGGGATGTGCTTGCTTGCCTGGACAACAAGAAAACGAGACTCTCCTTCAGCAGGGAAGCCCACTCTGGAATGTAATAGCCACTGGGTATTGGGGAAGAAAGTGCTTTTGGAAAGAAGCCCTCCCCCTTCCTTGTTTTCCTAAGGCTACCTTAAAAATATTCCAAAACCCTTCTGTAATAGTTTAATAGAAACTCCACGCTAGTAAGAATGACTAAAAATTACCATTACAAGTGCTGTTTGCAGTGGAAATTAAAAACAAAGGCAGGTCAATAAAATATGACTGCTCCAGCTTTGCTTCTATGAGAGTTTTTTCCACCATCTATTTTTTCCTTATCTATAAAATTACTCTTTCAGCCCTGTGCCTTGTGTATGGCTCTTAGTGTGAAAAAGGGAATAGTACACAGCACAAGCACTTGGGATATTGTTTCCAGGAGACATTTAGACTCTTGATAACTGTATTGCTGATATATCTTAAGTAGTTAGTTTGGCAGCCTATCACACAAAGAATGCATGGGAGAAGGAAGTAGAAATAATAAAATGCTGCTGGTATGAAAAGTACAGCCTGAGATTTAAATAGAAAGTGAAGTCAGATCCAAGAGGTTGGAAGTAAGTAGACATTTCCTAACAAAGAGTGTCATGGTCTCTGTCATGGCCAGGGTGGCTCTACATAACCTGTTCCTTGACTTGCAAAAAAGGAGCAAATTGTACAGTGGCTCAGCTTTTCACAGAAATGAGTCTTGACTTAAAAGAGGAAAGGAGACAAACACTTGTTCCAAAGGAGTCACCTATAACACATCCCAAAACAATGCTCTCCCTGTGCGAGAATCTTTCCCTAGTAGACTTCTAATTGTGAAGATCTGTGGCCTTTACCTTTTATCTCTTTCCCTTTCTCTTGCCAGGCTGTGTAACCCAGTGTTAAGAGGTAGCCATGCCATGCAGTAGTAGGACCATGTGACCTGCTGGGATCCTTTCCAAACCAAATTATTCCTTAATTCTGTGAAACTGTTTGGAAACATGGGTGACAGTTCTGGGTGTGACATGTGGCCCCCGAGTCTGACAGCTCCATGTTCCCAAAAGCCTCTTGGTGGCTGGGCTGGCAGAGGTCAGCAGAAAGGCTCCAAAATGAGCTGCTTGGACTTTGAGGAGTGTGACTGGTGGCACTGCAAGGACTTCAGAACCCCAGCTGTGGGACTATTTGAAGGTACAAGCACATGTACATTAGGGGGAAAAGCACTTGTCTTGGTCAGTGTATAAAGAATGGACAGTAAGATGTAAACTCTGCTCTAGATAGGAAGCAGGATGTTGCCTGAGACTTGATCTCCAGGAAGAACCTGCAGAACACCATCCTAGCTGCTCAGGATCCTCTGTTGAGAATGTCCTGGCACGTGTTGGCCAGCTGGGTTAACAAGGAGCAGTCCTGCACATAAGCATGTGTGGAAAAGTCATTTCAAATATAATGAAGTTGGCAAGAGGGAGTCAGTAAGTTCAAATAAAAGGATGGTGTGATGAAAGTCTCTGAAATCAGTAGTGCTGCAAGTTTTTAAGTGGGAAAAATATAGTGGAAGATGTTATGAGTTGCTGCTCCCCAAAGACACTGATTTGTTCCTCATTGCTACTCTTTGAAGCAGGCAAAACTGAGTGGATGAAATTTTTGGGGAGTAAGCGAGAAATGGTCAAGGATGGATCAAGTGTGGTGATGCAGAGAAGATCATAAAATGGCACTGTGAGACTCTGGTTTTTCACCAGCTCCATGTGATTCATTTGCTGGTTCAACAGGTCACACTGATCTTCATGTGTCACAACCACAAACCTCAGCTAGTCATTCTCTGACTTGAGCATTATCAACAGGATTGCAATTTTGCAATGGCATCTTAATTTCTCAATTGTCTTCATACGAGAGCCAAAATCTATGCTGTTCATCACTTACATTAGCTCTGCAAAGCAAACAAAAATGAGGAAAAATGTAAATAAACTAATAAGAGCAGATAATAGATGTGTCCTAGTTGTAGTTCTTTTGCTGGCTAAAATTACTATTTTTGGAATAAGTAGCAGGCTTGAAGCAGAAAATTCTGTGCTGGCTCAGCAAAGTCTCCTAATAGTTGCCATCAGTTAGAGATGGAAACACCTCTTTACCGTATAGGAAAATGGTGTTTTTTCTACTTTTGACATGCCAGCATCTCAAGACATGCCAACATCTCAAGAACCAAATGTTTCTTTAGCTGCCTGTAGTAGTTCTGGACTGGTCTGTCCAGCAAAATGTTTGCCTCTTCCTGAAAAATAGAGGCAGAGCCCTCCAACTTGTTGCCTCTTTGGGTGAGTTTTAAAGGTGGTTTTTGGAGCCTTTTGTGGAAATAATGCTATCCATGGAAGAAAGGGAAGCAGTACATCATATGCTGAGTTGTGTTAGCTGAATTGTGGCCTCACATGATCAAAAGTTGGTGTGACTTCTTAGGAGAAAAGATGGCAGGAGGTTGTTCTGCTCTCAGAAGTTATGTTGCTTCTGTAATTTGGGTGCTTAGGTGAGAGACCTGTGTTGGGGAGGTGTGGCTCCAACCAGGGTGCTGTGTGGTGGGGAAGTGCTGGTTCTCCTCCAGATCCCCAAATAAACTGAAAACTTAGTGCAGAACTCTTCTGCACTGAAGCTGCTGCCTCACATCACTTGTTCAATGAGGTGGTTCAACATTAAAATGCACTTGGTATTTTGCATGTGTGGTGGCTCCATAGAAGTTTGTGAGTAGTGTGGCTGTGGTGGACTCACATAAATGAGAAGAATAGTGCAGTTCAGCCAATGCTGGGATCCACAGATTTGCATCCCTGTCACCTACTGCTGGG
This sequence comes from Melozone crissalis, assembly GCF_028551555.1. Classification (NCBI taxonomy): domain Eukaryota; kingdom Metazoa; phylum Chordata; class Aves; order Passeriformes; family Passerellidae; genus Melozone; species Melozone crissalis. Next base: position 13,006,040 of record NW_026535797.1, on the reverse strand, counting down.
GATTTGTTGGGCTTTAGTGGGTTGGTGTTTTCTTATTTGCAAGTTGATACTTCAAAAATTATTTTTTTTCAACACAGCTTTCAGTATAAGCCTACCCACATTTTTGTTTCCTTGAAATAGACTTCAAGTGAAAGTGAAAATAAAAACTTTGTTACAGTGGTTTTAATTGATTTAAGAAATTATTTAATTTAATTAATTTAAGAAACAAATTTTTTTGTTTCTTAAATTCCGTAATGTTCTTTGAACTCACAGGTTGCTCCAAAACCTAATAGAGGATGTACAAACCACTGCCTGTAAAATGCTTTTGTTTTCTTGTGTTTTATACTTTTTTCCAGCCATATTTTCAGACTAGCAGGAAAACACAGACTTCTGAGAAGTGGTGCACCATGTGGGGAACTGAGACCTCACAGCATAGACCTTTTCCATGTTAGGTGTCTTGAGGACCTGCTGGGTGATTTGCTACAGCTGATTTGGCTCTGCTTCTGGACTACTTTCTATTCCAGGAAGAAGTTTTAGAGGAATGCTGATCTTCCATAAAGCACATGGCTAATTATGAAGAAATCATTTTAGATAGGAATCTTGCAGGAACATATTGTAATTATCACTTAGATCTAAATGAATCCAAGCAGTCTTTTCTCAAATTATGATGTTCCCTTTATGAATGCTTTTCCTCCACTTGGCATTCAGCCCCAGTAATACAGTGATATTGTGTACAATGTGGAATAAATGTCATCTCTTCTTCTAAGAGAATGCCTGGCTCCCAAGCTGTGGTAACTTTTAGTGGAAAAAGAGAGGGATAATGAGACAGCAGTGCTGACTAGATGCTAAAACAGTGTAACTCATGGGTTTGGAGATATGGGGATTTGCTTCTGAATGGTCCTTTGTTTTTTTGGTGGTCCTTAGATGTCTTTTAACCTCCTTATGTATTTTAGAGTTTCCAAAGACCATAACTTGTACTTTTCAAATGCTTGCGGATCATCAAGTAAAACATTTACAAAAGATACTGACAAAGCATCTTAAAAGTGTGTCTGTTTAATTTTAGGACAAGGAAACCTGCATGGGTGTCAACAATCAAAGTTACATATGTGAAACGGGCCACTGTTGTGGACAATCCCAGTGTTGCAACTACTACTATGAACTCTGGTGTAAGTCCTTCCATTTTGTATGGCTTCCCTTCCTAACCTGCATGGCTCTTGTACCATACTACAGGTCTGGCTTGTGTCCCCTGGGGTTTTGTATTCAGCCCTTGTTGTGCATTGCCTTTGCATTTCACTGCAGCACAATCCAGAGCTGATGTGATATGACAAAGAAATAGGGTTGTCACAGTGGGTGCTTTCTCAGGAGTAATGGGTCATCTTGCCACTCTTGTTTGCTCTTCTCGCTGATTTGGGTACTCAAGATGACATTATACAGGAGCAAGGAAACCAGCTTGAGGGAGAAATGCCGTACACACAACACTAGAGCTTGACACACTCAGACAGGGAATTAATTCAGTGTCTTATCTATTGGTTTTGTGGTTTTATCTGTTGGTTTTGTTGGCAAGCACAACAAGTTTAAATCTGGTATATCTTTTTAAAGATGTCCTTTCAAGGAGGAGGGCCAGCGTGCTTATTCTCTTCAGGACCGTTCAGAGTCCTTGTGCAGAGAGAGTCTTGGATAAACCCTGTGGGTTTGCAGTGGCTGAATGTTCTACTGTGAGGATCACACATTGCCCATTGCAACCCTTCTTACCTCCTTTTTTCCAAAATGTGAGATTTAAAAATAGCGAAGTTTCCAGCAAATGGCTGAGTGACTGTACCTGCTGAGTCCCCTTAGATGGCAGCAGGGAGGTCAGAGCAGGTGGTCAGCAAAACTTGATTAAGATATATGGAAAAATGGGAAGTTGAAAGCATAAGAAAGTGATAAATGCTGAGTTTTAATGGAAAAGTTAAGCTTGTTCAGTCTGATGGTGTCTTCTTTCTCTAGGAGGAACACAAAAGGTTGAACATTGATGTTGTGCTGTTGTACTGCACTGAGCCTAGGCTGGGAGGGCATCTCTGCTCCTGGAATTTGGAAATGTGGTGCTCTGAACATTGTACCCCTACATTAGAGTCTGGAGATACTTTCTTACCACACCCAGTGGTATCTTCTAGTTTTTATGCAGCTATGATTTCTACTTAATCCCTCTGTTGTGCCCACAGTTTCACTTTCCCAAAGTAGCTTGTGTGTGGAAATGTGTTATACATACAAAGACTGTTACTTAACCTGGATCCAAGGACAGGAATATCTGACACTTCATCCTTTAGTTTAGAAACATGCTTTTACTTCTCAAATTAGCCAGTGAAGTATGGGGGATGTAGTTATAAACTGAACAGGACTCTGTAGTAAGCATCTTCAAGACACACTGTGCTCAGACTCCAGTGGCTGCTGTGTCAGTACTTATGGCAGGATTTTAATGCATTGCAGACCTTTTACAGCAGACTTGTTTTCCAAAATGCCCAATCAGTTCAGTGAACAATTCAGGTTAGGGAGCCCTGGGCAGCTCCAGGGACTGTAGCAGGCTGAGAAACAGGCGTGACTGTATTGGAGCCTTGGAATGCCTGGATCAGACTGTAGCAGTCAGCAGCACAGGCAGGACAGATGGTAGGAATTTTTTCAGGCTGGAGGGGGATGCATGGACAGGGCAGAGTGGGGAAGGTCAAACCTGGTTTTGCATTTGTGTGGGTGGGAATCTAGAAGCTGCATGTGTGCAAAGGCTCACAGGCTCCTTAGCAAGCAGGATCTAAATTGAGCAGCAGTGTGGAGTGCAGCTGCACAGTGGAGCTGGTGGCACAGTCACCATGTTTCTCCCATGGACATCTTGAAAGAGAGGCTTGGTTGGATTGCATACAAACAGTCTGGTCCAAGCAATAGCCCCCTGCCATTTTAATGGGATGGTTTAGCTGTCTTTGTGCTCTCAGTATGGCACAGACTTTTATACTTGGCAGTGCCTGACTGCATCGTGAAAGTTCTTGGAAGACAAAACCAGATTTTGTTAGAAGGAGGCAGAATGTTAAAGGCTTCTTTTTAGAGCAGACTCACAGGTCACAGTGAGATCATGGAATAAAAATGTTGGTCACACACACTGCTGGCTGGTTCCTTGGGGGAGATAGGTTTCTGTGTGTTCACATTTCTTCTGTCTCACAGGGAGCATTGTGTACCACACCAAAATGAGGGGAGTAATTAAAACCTGAGACCTGTTTTCTAGGCTTCTTGCAAATTCAGGCAAACATCCAACTCTGATATAAAATCAGTTAATGTTTTCAAAGCTTGTTTTGCCAAATTGTAGGAAAAAAGTTTCCTTTGGATGGGAAGGAGTCATAGAGGGAGCATGTCCTTTAAACCCATATTCTAGGGCTTGAGAGCTTAGCTGCTGCTCAGCAGTTGTGGAGCATCTTTGATAGGTAGATATGCTGAGGCACTCTGAAGGCCTTCAAGGTGAAAAGTGGTGATAGTAAATGTAAGTAGTCTTAATATGAGCAGTTGAGAGCAACTGCTTTACATGCTTGGGAATAGATCAGCTTTGTAAAAGTTAATAATAACTTCTGGTTAATGAGCAGTTAACATAGCAGCACCTTTTAAGTATGGCTTCATGGTTGTTCTGTTTTGATTTTAACCAGCATATGCATGTACTGAAGTAGTTTTTGAGAAGCTTTTGCTTCTCTTGACCTTCTCAGACCACCAGTGTGTGTTTCAGACTTTTGTGTGCCTGAAAATAGACCTTCTTGCTAGTCCTTTTGAATTAAATCCTGGATTTATCTACCACCACAGCTTTGTGGGAAGAAGAAGCAGAGGAGGGTGGCATTTGAAATGGAAAGGAAAACTAGTTGGTCTTTGGTGGACATGTGTTCTGAAACATGATCCTGTTTTGTGGCCACTTGGAATTTTTCCTGTAAAAAGGACCTTTTTCCCTGTTACAGAATTTGAGGGAAGTTTGTCTTTGAAAATGGCTGATCTCAGCAATTCTAGGCAGCAAGTAAGATTGTGGTAATTTTAAACCAGTCGTTGAGGGTAGTGGAATAGGATGTAAAATCAAGGTATTATTTTGTTATGGGGTGGAGTGGAGGAATGGAGAATATGATATGCCAAGCAGGTGGACAGCCTATGTTTAAAATTAGATAACAGCCCAGTTCAGATTCCCCACCCACCTCTTTAAAAAAAAAAGTAAAAACAGTGGTAGCTGGTAGCCTGGTGAGGCAAAAGCTGCTTTATGTCTTTTGATTTTCTTCAAACATAATAATAAAAAATAAAATGGAAAAATGTACTTTTCTGTTGCATTTCCTCACATAGGAAAAGATGTTTGAGTGGTGGATGAGCTGGGTCAGCATTTTCATTGAACAATTTAGCTGGACTCCCCAGAGAACTCATGGTCCCCAAGGGGAAGAATGGCAGCAGCCACTGGGTTTTGCTTCCTAGCAGTTTTTATTGAAGTCTCTATGATGTGATTGTGATTTGCTGGAGTTTTCCAATTTTGGCCTTTTTCCAGGCCTGACAGGTGTCTTACTGCTTAGACATTCCAAAATACCACTTTTCAAAATACAGGAGAGAAGGTGATCAAGGAATGCAGTTCCTGTGTTTTGCAGGCTAAGAAGTTAGGCTCAGAGGGTCTGGATTTTGCCAGGTTTGAGAGTATAAAGTGGACTGAACACTAAGTTCAGGTCTGCTGACATCCATCCTTGTGCCTCTCCTGGCCTTTGGAATCATTAAATGATTCCAAAGGCTCTAAACACAGCAAGCACAGCTGTAGAAAGTATATTTCATTGTGTGGTTGGAAAAACAGTACACTATGCTTTAGGAATCATGGAGCATGGAAACAGGCAGCTGCTCACTGCTTGCAAAAAGTTGGAGGATTTAGAAGGTGGAGGACTTAGCTGGTCTTGGGTGATGTAGGTACTGTACAGCAGCCCAGCACTGGTAATGAGTGAGCATTCATATATTGTTTGTGCCTGTTTTGTTTCTTTGTCTTTTTTAGCAGTGATACTGAGCCCCTCTGTTTCTGAAAGAAAGAAAAGAAAAAATATCTTGACTGTTTAGGTCCTAGTGGAAGAGTTGTACGGGAAAAAATGTTCTGTTTGCAAGCAGCACAGTCAATGTTTTTGCTGATTTTGAACATTCTGCTCATCTCTGCACGCTTCCCCTTGGAATCACTAGACAGCTCTTTTCCCAAAAAGCATGCTGCCAGGAAATTCTGGCAAGGATCTGCTTAGTTGCTGAAACTAAAGCAACTGCTGTACCACGTACATATTCCAGGAGGTCAGCTTTATAATAGGAAATCATGTCCAAGAGTTTGTTGCAGTCTCCAAAACACTCTGTCAAACAATGCACCAGTCCCATGTTTTCATCCTTACCCCATGCTGTCTTATCCCACATCCTTTTTCAAAGAAAGATTTTTGCTGCTCCTTGCCTTTCACCCAGGCTTCTACTTGCTTCTCTTTCCTAGGTGTCTCAAACTTCCCCTTGGGTTGTTCTTCCTCAGCTGTGCTGCAGCAATAACCCTGCCATGAGAAAGCCTCACCAACAGTATAGGGCAAACAACAGATGTCACAACCATGCAGAAACTCTTTATAATAAATAGGGTCACTGAGGGAGTTATTTCCTGATTTACTTGGACTTCTTGTAGCCTAATCCAGACAGCCAAATCACCTTAAGTTTGTTTTGGTCTGGCTCAGTAAAATTCTCTGATCCAAAGCAGAAGGCAAGCTGTCTGGCATAGCCTGGCTATGCAGATACTGACTTTTGCCCTATGTGGCTGCTTCCACCTGTGCTGTGCTAAACAGGAAAAAAGACAAGAGGACTCCTAGTGTTGTTTCACCCCCTGCCCTACATACCTCCAACCCAGTTTGTCACCAGTACCTAGGTCTGTTGTTCCCAGATGTTCAGGAGATGGTCTCAGCTGGATGTTCCACTCTGGTCTTGGTTAGACTATTGTTCAACATTCATTTTACCAACGTTGATGTCTTGGGGGGGACTGGACTTAAAAATGTGTCATCTGGAACATGGGAGCAATTGCCCTTGGAAGGCTCCCTCCCTGAGAGAGAGGCATAAAAGCAGTGTCTGCAGATTTACTGCCTCACGTTGACTCTCATTGCACAATGGGCTAAGGATTTTTCTGAAACTTTTGTTTTTTCATCTTATCTCGTTGCAGTGGGTGTACAGTGGGCACTATTCTGAAAAGTAGAAACCAGCTGCAGTTAACGTGTCTCCTTTTGTTACCAGTTTGGGAGCAAGCGAGCAGGAGTTGGAGATGTCTTCAGCTTTTTTCTTTTGCCATTGTACTCTACAAATATTCAGTAACTTTTTCCTGCAGTGAGGTCAGGCTGGGACTGCAGTTCCAATGACTTAAACTAACATAAAACTGTCACTGAAAGTCACAGTCTTTCTCTTGCTGCTGCTGCTGTGTTTGCCAAACGAGTTTCAACCTGCTCTGGTTCCCTCAAACCAGTTCAAACCACGGTTGCGCACGACTTTGTGCCGGCACAAGAAGAGGTGGAGGAAGCAGCAGGAGGTATGGTTGGGACAGGCGGGAGAGGATCACGTCATTCAGCAGCGTCTTTTATTCCTTCTTAAAATGTTCATGGGCCTATGGCCTGGATCCTTCATCTGGCATTCTTGAGCAGGGCTGGCTCGTACAGGCTCGTGCCTGCAGTGGCAGGAAATGATGTGACCCCTCTGCCAAAGGACACGATTAGGCCCCAGCGCATCCAGGTTGTGGTACCAAGTAAATTTCTCTTCCCTTTTTTGATTATAGTGTTGGCCCTGTGAAGACATTTTTTTTCCACCCATGACTGACTGTGAGGCCACCATTTGGGACATTTCTTAGTCAATGAGATTGTCCCACTTCTCCTTCTGTTCAGAACCAGCTCTCATGGAGCCAAAGCTATTACCCAGATGCTTGTCGGGCAGACACAAAGGCACTTTGCAGTATGTTTTGGCTTGCTTTTAGGGGATTTCCTGCCAACAGAGCCATGGCATTTGCCCAAGTTTACCATGAACTTGAGGGCAAATTTCTCTGTTCATACCCTTGGAACGCTCCAGAAAACATTTTCCATTTTGCACAGGATAAAAGGAGCTTCCCTCAACGGCATTGCTGATGGCAACATCCCAGACAGAAAATACAGTACAGCATCAAAGCAAACATTGCTCCCTCCTTTTTCATGAGGAAGGACAGCTCTGTTTTTTTAATTATTAAACTGTTTTATTCTTATTTATTGTAAAGTCTGATCAAAACTATGGTTAGTGTCCTAGAAGGGGTTTTCTTGAAGCATTAAGCATGTTCTTTCACAGCTGGTAGGAAGCATCTCTGGTGTATGACCATGTGATAGGCCTCCCTTTCCCAATAATTCTGTAAATGTAGCAGCAGCCTTCTCTTTCTTCAGTACTTCCTCTGGTTCTGAGAGATGGCTTCCATGGGACCTAATTCCATTCCCAGGTGTTTTTGCAGCTTCCATTCTGACTTCCTGAGCTTCTTGCTCATGTCAGGCTTACAGCTCTGAGCTTACAGATTGGTGCTGATTCTTTTACTTTCATAAAGGTTTTGGTGCTCTGGCAGTGAAATCTTTTGGCAGTAATCAACTCCTTGGCTGTGTCTGTTTCACCTTTGCTTCCATCACTGTCCATTTGTAGGCATCGCCATTGACAAAAAAATATTGATAGCAGTGATTCTCAAGACTCAGTTGTTTTTGGGCTGGAGAGTGTTGCAACTTCTGACTCTTCATGAACCAAGAGCAAGACTGAAATTGCCTTCAAGTCTAGCAGTCTCCTGGTGCCTGTTTCTCTCCAGACTGGTACTTTACTTCTGCTCTGGCTATCTATCAGAAGTTGTATTTCCAAAGTCACTGTTTGTTTTTTACCTGTCATGTTGTGCTGAGATTGCCATGAGCTTTTGTTCCCAGTGGTCACTGCCAGGTGGCTGTGGAAAATACTCTCAAATCAGACATTTAATGGTGAATTTGGCTCAGAATGTGTCTCCCAATCATTTTTCCTTTTCCAGTGAGTGCAGTAGTAACTCAACACAATGCTGGTGAGAAACAACTCATATCCATTTGGGAAGAAAAAAATCTTGAAGAGCAAGAGGAAGGCATTTGGCAACAGTGAAGGCTTTTGGGAACATTGAACACAACCAGAAGCTCAGTGTTACTTGGCTTTTAGAGGCTTTTTAATGCCAAACTTTAGTTGCCTCCATAGATCTTACCCATTTTCATCACAAGGCAGAATTGGTACCTGTTTTTACCCTGAAGGAGGTGTTAGTGTGTGCTGCTGCTGTGCTTGGCCCCTGCGTTTCCTGCTCATGTTGTGTTGTCTTTGGGTGAATTTGCAATTCCCCTCCTGCCAAATGAGCTGCTGGCTGCACGCGCCAGTGGTCTGCTCAGCTTACCTCCCTGCTGCTGGTTTGAAGCCAAGCCTCACCAGGTGTACAAATGCACAGCTCAGTCATGAACATCTTCACTGTTCACTCCATACTTTTAGACATAATATTTACAATTGCACTTGGCCTTGGAGCATAGCTTTATTCCAAATAAACGACCATACTATATATTTTCTAGGCTTTTGCAGTTTTCTGTTCTGCAGCCAAAACTGCAGCTGTGCCCAAACTCCTGGCAAGGGAGTGTTGTAGAGCTTTTTATGGGGGCCCTGAACTCCCAGCACTTGCACTGGTACTGGGCTTGCAACCAGAGTTGCACCCAGTCCTTCTCCCAGCACTGGCACCTCTGCCCAAGTGGCAGCCAGGGAGCCCCTCATGTGCCTCAGCTCCCACAGGTGTCCCATGCTATTGCTTCCGATGCACTGGGGGCTTTCCAGCCCTGCAGGGCAGACGTGCTCTTGGGTGCCAGGGTGGGGACACAGCCATTAGAGAGGATGCCAGAAGCCAGGCCAGCAGATGACTCTGGTGGGCACACGCTGTGATCATCCAGGCAAGTCCTCCAGGCTCGTGCTGAGTCCTCCATCCAGGCTCATGCTGAGTCAGGGGTTGAGTAATTCCTAGAAGCTCTAGGAAGTGTCAGTGGTTAATGAAACCAGGCAATAATGTGGTATTAGTGGGTTCTTTTTCTGGAAGTTCTCATGAAAAACAACAGATCTCATCTGCTCGCAATTGCGAGCGTGCACAGACCCTTTGCAGGAGAATGAAGGTGTTGTTCCTGGCACCGAGGCCAAATTGCAATGCACTAAATTATGGTGTGTTTACTTCAGTGCCACCTGCGGTTTCAGTAGGCTCCAACATTAATTTATTATCTTAAGCTGTTGTGTGTTGTTGCTGCGTGTTAACAGAATTGCCACACCTCTTTGCAGGAATGGCTGAGCTTACTCTGACCCCTACTCCGAGCTTGTGCATCAGTTTGTGTGCAAAGCACTTTGGGACTTTTTTTTGGAATGGGTAGAGAAGTTTTCTAAAGAAATACTTTTTTAATCTTCTGGATGCAGGCTTGGGTGGGAGCAGTTATTCCCTGCAGAAATATTTGGCTGCTGCAGCTGAGATTGCTTAACAGTGGCAGTTCTCCAGGACATCTTAACTAATTAAGTGCTGCTTGCTACCATTGTATTTAGACTCCTTGGGAAAGGACTTGATCAAATGTGTTAAAAAGCATCTGTTTTCATAACTGTAGCTAAAATCCCTGGATAGCTGGGTGTAATTTTCCATTGTTATTGAACTCATGATCATGGACTGCTCTTTGAAAATAAGGAGTACTTAGAAGATGAACTGCAGGCCTGCCTCAGTGCATGGTGGCATGCTGTGCCAATGACCTGGTTTTGATGACTGTATTCTTGCTTCCTCAGCAAGCAAGAGCCAAGGGACAGTCTCTTAACAAGAAATAAAGTGTATTTTATTGGAGAGAGTCTTCAAACTGTGACAGTTAAAGTATTGCATTTGTGTACCAAGATTTTGGTAGTGATAGAGGCTACAGAAATTGTTGCAAATGTTTGGCTTTGGAGTGAAGGGTGGACTGGATCACTCCTCTTAGTTTATATAAAAAGGCTTTTTTTAGAAACAGGAGGGTATTCAGAGGTCAGTGGCCACATTCTCATTTTGGTTTGGAAAGTGTAGAGAGCATCTTGAGTACTTTGTCCTTTGCTTCTCTGGAGTGAAGATCGCACTCTCTTCTCTGATCAGCATGGTACAGCTGAGCAGGCTGGCCAGAGAAACTACCCAGGAACCTTCATTTCCAGCCAAGAAAAAAAAAAGGGGGTGGGAGAATATGTAACACCTTCATTTGATGGAAGGTTTTGATAAGTTTGGTGGTAAGGCAGGTTCCAGTTGATTAGGGAAATAGATTGCACAAGGCAGGAGAGAGATTTCAGTTTGCTGTGCCAAAATACATGAGGAATTTGGGTTACAACACAGGGAGGTGAAAGTCCCCACTCAGAATGCTCAGAGACTCGATATGGCACATCCAGTTCCCCTGCAACAGCCCAGTGCAGGTCTCTGAGATGGATGATACAATTGGTCTTTGTCCTGAGCCAGAGCAATACTCCTTTCATTCTTCAAATTCCTAAACTGTTCACCTTTCCCCACCTAGCTCTTAGCAGAGAAAACACAGCAAACACAGCAGGGGATGCTGAAAACATCAAGATATTGTAAAGGCATGACTAGAGGTTTTTAGTGGAGAGAGAAGAGCAGTTTGATACCACAGGATAGACTGGCCAGCCTGAAAATGGGCTGTGGCATTAGGAATCTCCATTTTTACTGCTGGGGAATAGTGAAGAGTGGCAGAGGTGTTACAGAAAGAAAACAGTGTTGTGATTTCTAGCGAGCAGTGGCTGCCAAGCCTATGTGTTTCTAAAGGAAAAGCTCTTCCAGTATCTTTGGATGCAAAAACTGAGCTTAAAAAAGAACTTACAGACAGTGGGGGTAGGTCAAGCTGCAGGCTGCAGTTGCAGGAAACAAAAGCCTAATCTGGAGTGAATGTTCCACTTTTTTGAAGTGTGTCTCGGAAACATTTTGTAGTGCATGCAAGTGAGAAATTTGTGGAAAGGGAGAGTTATTCCACATGTTGGAGGGCGTGGGTAAAATTCAGGAAGTGGTGTTTTAAAATTCCCTTTTAAGGAGCAGTGTACATATGGTACAGCAGTGCACAGAAACCAGCCATAACCACAAACAGAGCAGAAGTTAGGTTTCTTGAGGATTCAGAGAGGGAGGCTAGCTTAATTTAATTTTGGATAATTTAAGACATTGAATACAAAAATAAGTTTTAAAAATATTTTGAGACATTTATGAAAAAAGAGCATGTTTTTGTTAAACATAACAATGAAAGATTTGGGCTGGAAATTAAAGAGCAGTACAAACAAAAGCAAAACATAGTGCTTGGGGTTTTTCTCTTCTTCTGTGGTCAATCTGCAGAGTGTCTTTTGTGTCTTGATTGTTATTTTCAAACCAAAGTGACTGTGGGAGGCAAGCTCAATGCTATTCACAGCTCTGTTCATTTTTGGCTAGAAGAAATGGTAACCAAAGGGTAGGAGCAATGGAGGGGGGAGCCCTCCATATTTGATTCTTCTCCAGGCTTGTACCTCTTGAACATGCATTGTACCAAAGTGTGTTGAGAGTTATCCATTTCTGGCAAGGCTGTTGGAGTCGCAGTATCCCACACAGGCAGTGTTGAAGCCTCCTGGCCTGCACATATTTCTGCCTTTAGAGCAGTGCAGGTTCAGATCCAGACTTTCAGATTATCTTCTCCATTGGCTTCTTGGGGTCTCCTGCATTTGGATGCAGCTCTCACACAATGGCTAACACTCACTGTCCTCTCTCTGCTGCAGGGTTTTGGCTGGTGTGGACCATCATCATCATCCTGAGCTGCTGCTGTGTTTGCCATCACCGCCGCACCAAGCACCGGCTGCAGGCGCAGCAGCGGCAGCACGAGATCAACCTGATCGCGTACCGGGAGGCGCACAACTACTCAGCCCTGCCCTTCTATTTCCGTACGTACTCACACTGCCGGCCTGGGCAGCACGCAGCAGCCAGGGGCCTGTGTTAGGTGCAGGGAGGGAGCAGCAATGGGGCTCAGCAAGAGGCTGTGGGGGCTTTGCTGCCTGACCGTGGTGTGCAGAGAGGAGGTGGTGTTGGATGCCTTTGAAAGCCCTCGAGTCTGGAGTTGAACCACACCAACTACAGCACCTTCACACCCACTCCTGAGAGTGTAGGGATTCCTTGGGTGTTTTTCTGCAAAGGTTCTTTACGTACCTCATTCGGGACTCCTCCTTTCCAGCCTGGACTTGATGCTGGTGAGAGTGAGGTGTGGGAAGCGGCTTCACAAAATTTGGTCACACAGGCTGGAAGAAAGGGGAGTCTCTGCAGAGACTCTGCTGGCTCCCACCCTGTGCTGTGGTTCCCAGGCCACACTGCTGGTGAGCAGCCCTAGGACTTTGCATGAAGGAGCTGTTGCCCACAACTCAGGGAAAGTACAATCACTTTGTGCTCTCCTTGTGTTCTGCTGTGCTGTGCTAGAGCAGCAAGTCTCCTTCTGACTGGAGGTACCACAGCTGAGTTTCCTCTGACAGACTGTTGAATTGAATGTATGAACTCGCTTTTCTTGTTAAACTCTGGCAGTAACCTCAGAAATCATCCCCAGCAGCCTTTCCCTCCCCAGCCCCAGGGATATGCAATTGCACATGGAAAATTGCAGTGCTACCCTTAAATGTTTCCAGTGTTTAAGTACATTCTGTCTATATAGACTATTTTGTTGCCTCTTAAGAAATAAACAAAATTTTTCATGGGTTTGAAAGGCTGTAAGTACAATAAGCCAAACTCTTTTGCCAGTACTGCCAATATATTCTGACTGCACCAGAAGAATTGAATCCAGCATTAAAACAGCAACCAAAAGCCAGGATCTTCAAGTTCCTTGTAACTGCCCATGTCTCTTCATATTTGCATAATGCTTTGTGAGATGAAATCTTTGCTCTTGAAAGTGGAAATTCAGCTGAGAAGGCAGTGTTGGAGAGGGCTGGGCAGTTGTTCCCTCCAGCCAACACAGGCCATTCCCCAGTGTGGTTTATGGGGCTGTATTGAGGTACGCGGTCCAGGGAGGTTTGCCTGGTAGATATAGAGAGCCAGGAGATCAGGCTGCTGTTCCCAGTTGTGTCCATCTCCTCCTGTAATGGTGCCCTCCTCTGCCGTGTTTGCTGCTTCTCTAAAACATGACACACCTCACCTGAGACAAGTTCTGGCACCCCTTTGCAGAGCCTGTTGTGCTGTTCAATGGGAAGGTGCTGGTAGGTGATAAATGCCATACTGACCTGTCTTAGTGACTTGTTTCCTGAGATAAACTGCTCCTGAAATAACTTCTCCTCCTTGCCTCCCACTTCTAGGGTTTTTGCCAAACTATTTGCTACCTCCCTATGAGGAAGTGGTGAACCGACCGCCGACCCCCCCGCCCCCGTACAGTGCCTTACATCAGCAGTGTGTCCCAGCAGGCAGCAGTAGCACAATCCCGGACCCGCCCAGGGCCCTGCAGCCAGCACAGAGCAGCTCTGCAGCACCCAGCAGCAATATCAGCAGTACTGACAGCACCGGGGCGCCCGGCCGCGGGGACCCCGAGCCCTCCAGCACCGCGCTGGGCGAGAGAGCCGTCGCCAAAATGCAAAGCGTCGAGCCCGGCAGCACCAGCACGGGAGCCGAGCTCGTGGAGAGGGCCGCTCCTGATAAGGATACAGAGTGCAAGGAGGAACTGCTGAAAGGTTACAGCTCTGAGAGCTTAGAGCAGAGCAGCGCCATTCCCGACGCCAAGGACAAGACCCCGGGCAGGCAGCGCCGTTTCACCGGCGACTCGGGCATAGAAGTCTGTGTATGCAACCGGGGCCACCACGACGACGACCTCAAAGAGTTTGACGGGCTCATCGATGACGCTCTGGACGGGCCCCTGGACTTCTGTGACAGCTGCAGCAGCCGTCCCCACGGGGACGAGGAGGAAGGGCTTTTCAGTGCCACGGAGGAGCAGCACCGCGAGCACAGCCACCACCACCTGCCCCGGCAGCCGGTGTGTGTACTCTTGAACACAATAAATGAGCAGGACTCTCCAAACTCTTGTACCAATAACTCCCCCAGCTAAGGTGGCAGAGTGGAAGGGAGAATCGGGGGAAAAAAACAAATAAAAATGGAATAAGAGGATTAAAACTTTAACAGGAGGAAAAGGTGATACAACCTTCTTTTTTTTTGTTTATTTTTCTTTCTCCCCTCCAATATAATATGGGGACTAGACCTTGAAGGCCCAACTTGTGGGGGACGGGTCACTCTGGGTTTTGTTAATTGTATCTGCCCTGCTTCGTGGAGCAGGGACTGATGTTTCTCAATGAGACCTTCTAAAGAATGGAATTTTTCCAACGGTGATTTTGGTGATGGTTATTATGAGTTTGTTGGTTTTAGTTTTCCGAAACACTGCTTTATCTTGCAATCAGTAAAACTCAGCAAATCTCACCCTGGGAGGATACCAGATCACCATAAGGCTTCAACCTCCAGGTGTCTTCCCAGAAGCAAGCAGCTTCTGACAGTGCCGGCAGTCAGTAGCCCAAGAGTTCTGGTTTGATATAGTGCTCTTGAGGCATTGGGGATTTCTTTTAATCTTTTTTCCTTCTTTTTTTTTTTTCTTTCGTAATGTTAAGTTTCCCTGAAGCTGGTGAATGCCCAGACACATCAGCCCTATAACCTCTGGTGCTTCAGTGTTTAATACAGCAGGTAGGAAGTTTCCCACTTGAGGCTGGTGACTGAAGGACCAGTTTCTTCTAGAAGGAGTGTTAGTCTACCTTAGGCAGTTTGAAAAGAAAGGGTTTGCAGAAATTTGCCTTTCTGTGTCATTTTTAAACACAAGTGTGTTCCTTCAATGCCTCCAAGAGCACAGTTAGCAGTAGAATCCAGGCAGCTGGGCTGCCTTCCAAGTACTGTGGTCTCCGAATGACCTTTTCCCGGTGTGCTGCAAAAGGGCTTGGCTTTATTTTTGTCCTTTTTTTGCACCCCGCTAGCAGCACACTGGAGTTCAGATGACAAAAGAACAGGGCTCTCCTTGGCCAGCGTGCCTTCAAGCTTTAGCGATGCATGTTGAACAAATGGAGACGAGAGCTCCGTCCATTGTGAAAGGGATGATTTACCTTGTAGATGTGGAAGACCTGTGCAGTATTTTTTTTTATCCAAAAATTTGGTGCGATTCTAATGATGACCACTTAAAGAAATGAATGTCTGTTTTCTTTCTTTTCGGTTTTTTTTATGGTGGCAACTGGCTACTGTATAATGTCTGTGAGCGTGTGTGTGTGACTGCAATCCATGCATGCGAGTCCTACTGGTAATATGAAAACCTGCTGTAAGACTGCAAGAATTTACTGTAGCTTTGCTTTAATAAACAGTAGAGATTTTTGTTAGTAACAACCTGAAGGAAGAAAAAAAAGAAAAAAAAAGGAAGAACTGAAACTAACATTCCCTAGAGTGCTCATGTGGAAGAGAGCACAGTTCAGACTATGTAACTTGTTCTTGGGATTTCTCCCCGTCCCTTTTATAATTATGGTCATCCAGATCATTACTGTTATGGGGAAAAAAACATTGAAACCTGAACTTGGACATACTCAGATCTGATTGATTGAAAACCAAAATCAGTTTTAACTAAGGTGGAAACCAAAATATAATGCCTTTTCTGATAACTTGTCCATGTGTATGTGTATCATTTTGTGAGCTAAGAACACGAGCTTGTCTTTAGTTTGTGGATTTGTTTTGTTATTTTACCTGGAGGTGTGTTGGCACTGGCTGGCTGCAATGCAAGGGAAGTGGTGCTTATGCAAGCATTTTACCTGCACATTTGAGGAGAGCACTCTTACCTTACAAGGTTTGGAAGAATCTCACTCCTTTGCCCATCACAGCCTTTCTCTTTCCTCAGAACAGCAGATAAGGACAGCTCTTCTGTTTGGTTCTTAGGGTGCTCTTAAAACTGAAGGACTTTGATTTGGATTCAAGAGACCTCATTCCTGGATGTCTGGAGCCTGGAGACTTGGATGAGTGGTGACAGAGAGGCTGCGCGTGCCCCAGAGCCTGGCTGCGTGGGGGCTGGTCACTTGCAGTTGTGTTCACTGACCACATGTATCTTTTGAGAAGATAATCAAAGATCCCCAGTGCCAGCCCCAGGAATTCTGTACATATTGGCACCTGGTTTTGTTCCTCGCACCACAGAGGAAGCTAAAAAAATCACATCAGTCTGTAAGGAATGGGGTTTACTGCTGTAAGTCCTGGGGATGGTCCTGTGCCAGTGCGGGACCCTTTGCCAGCATTTATGTGGCATAAGGAATCTCCATATTTGCTTTCCTGCCATCCCACTAATGGCAGGGGAATCCTCTGGACATGGAGGTAAGTACCAGTAAGCCAAGCTGATGTGTCTAATTTTAAAAAGTCTGGAAGAAGCAGTGGTGTGCCTCTTACGACTCCTGGAGGTTTTTTGGGCATTTAGAAACAATAAATAAATGGGCCACAAGCCATGTCTCTTCAGCTCCCCGGTGCCTGAGGAGCAGGACTGTTAATGGCTTTGAGTGCTTTAGGATTTTAGACCTGCAGCCAAGGGGCAGCTGGTAAGGGGAGAAGGAGTGGTGCAGGGCAGGATATGGGGCACGTGAGCTCCTTGCATACACCCTGGCTGCTGCCTCTTCAGGTGGCAGAGGACTCCCAAAGCTCCACCTTTGGAGCTTTAGGAAGGTGCTTACCCTCCCATATATCCTTGTGTAGGAGGCCAGTGTGGCCCAGAGAGCTCTTCTCCAAATGCACACTGTGTAAAATGCTGGAAGTGTGAGGGCATGGGCAGATGTGCATCTCCAGCACTGGAATACCAAACCCCACCCATTCCCAGCTATAAGGGGTGTTTTATTGGGAGTCATGAATGCATCTTTCCAAACTGAGTTGCAATAATGCAGCAGGTTTTACAGCAAATTAGTGTCAATCTAGTGTTCAGTGTTCTGCTTACAATGTGCTCTAGGTGTGGCTGCCAGTGCTCCTTGAAGTTGGTTTTTGCTGGAGTCCATGGCCATGTGGAGCTGCTGACATGGAATGTTTTTGGCCACTGAAGCTGTCTCTGAGGGCAAGGACCCAGCAGGTGTCCTGGTGGGCTGGGGTTGTGTTGCCTGGGGACAGGTGAAAAGCCCAGTGTGGTGGCTCAGCGAGTGTCCCCTGGGCAAAAGGGGGGCTCCTGGGATCAGTGGGTACTGCAGCATCTCCTTGGTGTTCCCAAGGGACTTTTCACCTCTGCAGTGATGCAAACTCATTAACTGGGAACACTGGTGTGATCTTCCTGCCACATATCATTGCATGCTTGTACAACCCTGTGGATGGGTGTTGGCTGAAGATGGAGGAGGAGGGAATTGTGTCTTGATGCTTGCTGGCAACCTGCTCTCAGAGCTTTGCCTGCCTAACTGGAGGCTAAGGAAAGCAGAGGTGCAGTTAAGCCTCTGTGTTACAGTCATCAAAAGCTTCCTGGGGCAGGAAGCCTGGAGAGAAGCAGAATGAGCAGCTCCACTGCCAGCATGAGGCTGCTCTGCTGAGTGATGGGAGATTGGGGCTCCCTGGGCACCCCTCACTGCTCAGGGATGTGAGTCAGTGGTTCTGAGTTCTGCTCTGCACAGCCAGGGCTCCCCAGCTGTATCTCCTCTGGTTCTCTGCATGCCCTGGCTGGGCTCATCCCAGCCTGACCTGCTCCAGGCAGAGCTTGGCAGGGAGCTGGGGCACAGCTCTAGTGAATAAACACCTTTGCTGTCCTGAGTGAGTGATTCTCCCCAAAGGCTGCTGCTTCGTGCCCCCCATCACCGCCTGTGCAACACATCCCAGGGAGGCTTTTGCTGCTGTTTTCTTTTTCTTTTTCTTTATTTTATATAGGAAAATCCAGGCCGGGAGGGGGCAGACAGGGAGCCCCTGGCTCAGGCAAGCCCCACAGCATCCCACAGTGGGCAGCCTGGGAAGGCCAGGAGGAGTTGCCTCTTGGTCAGAGCTGGTTCCCCCCATCGTTGCAGCACAGATCTGTTTTTATCAGATGGGACGGGTGCCCGCTGCGAGGCCGTCGCGACGGTGGTGCAAGCGCTGCAGTCTCTGTGCCGGGGGGGTCACAGGCTGCCGCCTCCTTTCTCCGTTTGTTTTCGACCGGCAAACAGCTGTGTCCTGAGGTCTGTGCTTACTCAGCTCTCCTGGCCCCGCGCCCGGTGCAGAGCCCGCAGGTATTCCAAGCGTCTGCTGCTCCTCCTGGGCTGGCCGTCAGTCTCGACACAGTGTAGGGCCAGCCGGTGCCTGGTGCAAAGACAAGCCTCTCAAACTTAGAGGGCTTCTGAGCTGAGCCCTGTGACACAGCTGGGTCAGCCAAGTGCTTTGAGGGTGGCTGTGCCCCCCCAAATGAGTTTGTGCAATGGAAAGGCTCAGGCTTGCTCTGCCCAGTGCCCTCAGCAACCTGCGCATCTGTTTCATGGTGTACCCAAGAAACAGCGTGGAAATGAAAAACCTTCATTCTTCCCATTGTCACCAGTTCCTCCCTTGCAGACCCCCTTTGCCTCAGGGAGCTGGAGCCAGTGGCCCAGGTGAAGCTTTCTGGTGGAGGCAGGGGTTTGGGTGCAGCAGCACAGCCCCGGAGCAGCTGTCAGGATAGAAATACCAGCCGGGTGATTCAGCAGTGCCTCTGCCCACTCCCAGAGCAGGGAGCAGCCTGCCGGGGGCTGTTTACCAGCTCACAAAGTGCCAGGCAGCTGGTTCTGGGCTCTGAATTTCCCCAGCAGCATCTTCTCCCGGTGGGGAGGAGGTGGACTGGGAAGAGGGCAGGACACCCTGCAGCAAGGCCCAGCTTGGGCTGCTGGGATTTGCAGCATGTGCTGGTCTCCCAGCCTAGGACAGCACGTGCCAGCCCTGGCAAATGGGAAAGGTGGATTGCAAGAGGCTGTGGCTGGAGGCATTCTCCAGGTTAGAAACATCCCTGGTTCAGAGGTCCCCATTTCTGCCCCAAGGTGCATTTAGCACTTATGTGGGTGCATTGGCAAACAGCAAGATGTCAGCTCTTTGTTGATTCTGGCAAGGAGAAAATCCTTTCCCTTACCAAGAGCAAAATCAAATGCCTTGGCAAAGGGTACAAATGTACTGGAGGTCCTGTTGATGCTCCTGGAGGCATCACAAGACACTGGAGTAGAGCTTCCCTGCCAGTGTGTGCTGCCAGTGACAGGATTTGGGTCAGGGGAAGGACAAGGCTGGCATGGAGGTGCCAATCCCCAGAGAAGCCTAGGGCATCAGGTTTAGCCAAGTTTTTTCCCAAAGCCCGTTCTGAGCCCCACTACACACCAGTAGTGGCATCCCTGGTGTGATGGAAACAGGCAGGAAGGCAGGAGGGTATGTGGGGCTCAGCCCTTAGAAGCCATCAGAGACTTCTAGGTGGGTCAGCTGCTCAAATCAGCCTGAGGATTGCCCTTGGGACAGGTATGTGCATGGCAGTTCTTCCTCCAGCTCTTCCCTACCACCCTGAGCCCCCAGGAAAATGGACTGGGAGGAGGGAGGATGCTCCCAGTGCTATGCCAGGCTGCAAATGCATTGCCTTCCTCATCACCCTCGTGCCACAGGCTGACAGGACCCATTTGGCATCTGATGCTGGTGTTGAAGGGGCTGCATGAAAGCCAAGTGCTGAGGGTTTGAAAGAATTCACACACACCAAGCAGGAGATTCAGTGGTGGGGATGTCTGTTTTCCTGCCTGCTAGCAAGAGAGAGGGCAGGGGGAAAATGAGGGGGTGTCACATTGTGCTGGGGCTCTGTGGGGCTTTCCCCTCTGCCTTGACTGCTTTTCCTCCAGGGGCCCTGAGCCATGGCTGTGCAGCTATTTAGTTAAATATTAAGAGGTCAAGTAATAGAGAACCAGAAACATAATTACACGCTGCCCTCCATGGCACAGTAGTTTTTGGCAAAAGCAAAGCAAACACGGCCCCTTGCGTTACAGGAAGGTTGTGCTGCTGCTGCTGCTGCTGGAGCCATGGCCAAAATCCAGCCAGGCAGTGAGTGCCCAGGATAGTGAGCAGGCAGGAGCTGCCACGCTGCTGCAGAGAGGCCACAGCCTCCCAGCTGAGCCCAGTGCTCCCAGCAAGTTGTGGGGCCACCACACATCTCAAATTTAACCCTGTCCTCCGTCTCGTGCCCAAAAAATAGCCGGAGCCATGCTGTGTTGGGAACAGCTTTATCAGGATAACCCCCCATCCATGGGGCAGCCTCTGTGGTCCCACCCCCCCTGCCTGGGATCCAGGGCTCCTCCCCATCACGAGGCCGCTCTCCAGGCCTCCCTCAGCCTGGCCTTCACCTGAAACTTCTGCACCTGCAGCACGACACCAAACTTGCCCTCCAGCGAGGGCAGGGGCTGGTCCTCAGGGCACTCCAGTGTGAACCTCTGCAGCACCCAGGCCAGGAAGAGGAAGAGCTCCATCTTGGCCAGGACTTTTCCCAGGCAGACACGGATCCCAGCTCCGAAGGGGAGGTAGCTGGGTGAGGGTGAATGGATGTGCTGGCCCTGCTCATCCAGGAAGCGGCCTGCAAGGGAAAGGGGCACCACTGGCATCAGCAGGCTGACACTTCTGCTTGAGACCTGCCCGAGTTCACCATGTGTGTCCCTCCTGGGAGCTGCAGGAGCAAGAGGTGTGAATGCCCCAGGCAGGCAGGAGCAGGATCAGGATCCAACCTCTCAGCACCAAGCCTCCCCCAGGGCTCCGCCTCTCCTGCTGCACCCACCCGGCCATCCCCTGGCCCAGGAGGGGATGAGGATCACACAACCCACCAGGATTGAACTCCTCGGGCTTGTCCCACTCCTTCTCGTCGTGGTGCACAGACCAGAGGTTGATGATGACCCTGGCACCCTTGGGGATGGAGTATTCCCCAATGCTGCAAAGCAAACACAGAGTGAGGCAGTGGCTTCCTGCCCAGTCTCTGCCCATGAGCTGGATGTGCCCCATCCAGGGCGGTCTCACCTGGTGTCAGCAAGGGACACGTGTGGGATGAGCAGGGGGGACACGGGCCGGATGCGCAGCACCTCACTGATGGTGGCCTCCAGGTAGGGCAGCAGCGGGCGGTCGCTGAGGTGGGGGTGACGCACCAGGCCGATCTTGTGGTCCATTTCCTCCTGGATCTTCCTCTGGATCTGGGAGGAAAGCAAAGACCATTGTGGGAGCCCAGGGAGCAAGATGCCCTGTGCACCCAGCATCATGAGCATGTCCTGTCAGCTTGTGTGGGGCAGAAGTGCCCACAGCCTGATCGTGCTTATCTGCAGAGCCTGACTTCTCTTCTGGCACCTGCCTTCCCCAAAACTCCCCATGGTGTCCCTGGTGCTGGAAGGAACCCAAGGCCCCGCTGTGGAGCGCAGACCTTACCTCAGGGTAGTGGAGCAGGTAGAGCACAGCCCATTTGAGCACAGTTGTGGTGGTCTCCACACCGGCCCCAAAGATGTCCCCCACTGTCATGAGGAGGTGGTCGTCAGTCAGCTCCAGTCCTGGCTCCAGAGGGCTGCTGTTCTCAGCACTGAGCCTCACTTGCAGGAGGGCATCCATGAGGTCCTTCACAGTGTCTCCACAAAAAGCTTCCTGCCGAGGGACATGCATGAGCCAGGCTGTCCTGGGCACAGTGCCCACCGCCCCAGCTCCAGCATCTCCCTATCCTGGCCCTGCTGGCACCTTGTGTTCAGTGAATTTCTGCTGGAGCAGCTGGTCCCGGACCTGGAGGCATTTCTTCAGCAGGGTCAGGTCCTTGTTGGGAAATATCTGAGGGAGAAAAGCACATTACAACAGTCTGCAGCTCAGCCCAGCCCTTGCAAGCCCCCAGGCAGTCACCCTATGCCCACTGGCTCTTGTGGGTCACCGGGACGGGGATGCTCCTAACTCAGGGGTGCTCCTACAGGACACATCCCAGCTTCTTCCTCTCATCTGAGATGAGAGAAATGGGCGGTGGCCATGTTCCTGCTCACCTGGAGCCAGGGGAAGATGTCCACCAAGCTCTCCTTGGCCACGGTGTCCACGATACCCTGGCTGTACTCCAGCATAGCCTCGAACTCGGGGTCCCCCCGGCGGTACGAGGAGTTGAAGCAGAGGGAGCAGACCACGTTGGTGACGGCCCGTGTGAGCTCGGGGGCCATGTCCAGGGCCGTGTCCTGCGCAGCGCTCAGTGTCTCGCACAGGGACGCGGCCTCCCGGCAGACTGGGGGGGAGCAGAGCCACGCCAGGGGTGATGAGGGAGTGGTGATTAAGCCAAGGGGGGGAAAGGGGCAGCTGGCGGCTGGAAGGAGGGGTCCCCTGCTCCTACAGCGTGTGCAGCCTGCAGAGGGCACCCCCAGGCAGGGCTGGGCCCTGAGGGGCCGGGATGGGCAGAAGGGACAATGCTGGGTGCTGCGGGGAGCAGAGAGAATGGAGATGTGCAAGGATGTCCTCCTGGGCAGAGTGGGGAGCTGGCTCCATGCCTCAGTCTCCCCATCTGTGAGAGAGGGGAACTAAAGTTCAGTGTTGAAAACACACGGAGAGGTGTTGGTAAAGTACAAGGGATATAAGGAGAGGGACAGAGCCCCGGCCTGGCAGGCTGAGGGTACACCAGGGGACACAGGCTGACCCACTGTCTTTCCTTCGTTCCCAGGGAATCGGGGCACTTAAGAAGAAAAAGTACAGCGTGGGAGGGAGCCAGAGCTGGGAGGGAGCCTGGAGCAGGGGGAGGCACTTACTGATCCTCTCGAGGGCGAGCGAGCCCTCCCCGAACATGGAGAGGGCAGTGTGCACCAGCTTGCGCTGGAACTTCCACAGGGGCCCGTAGCTGGCGAAGGCGATGTCCTTGCCCCCCCGGGACAGCAGGTCCGTGGTCACCTGAGGGACAGGCAGTCCCAGGGTCATCCCGCTGCAGGGCGGCCCCATGGGGGAGGGACGATCATCCCACCCCATCCCAGAAATGGTCCGGGGGGCTAGAGGTTAATGCAGGCAGGCACAGCACAGGACATGAGGTTTGCTTTCTCCCTGTCAAGGACTGATAAAGAGATCTGGGGACAGATGTGAAGGCTAGGGGCTCTAGGATGCCCAGGGAACTTATGGGGTACAGGTAATACCTGAACCCATATCCCCGTGCCCAGGGATGCAGCCAGCTGCAGAGAAAACAGGCACCCTTGGGACGGAGGATGACAGGGCTGGAACCCTGGGGAATACCTGGGGAGCAGGGTGCGGAGGGGCCTCCCTGCCCCGGCTTGCTGCAGGCAGGATGGGGAGGGGACACGGACCCTGCTGCGTGCCTTGGGAGCGTCCCCCTCCTCACGCCACGCCACAGTGGGAAGGGGTCCCCAAGAGCTGCTGCCCACTCACGGTGCGGGGCCGTCCGGCGAAGTCTTTGCCCTTCTTGAGCAGCACCTCCCTGGCGTGCCGATAGCTGTTCACCACCACCACGTAGTGGGAGCCCATCCAGAGGGCGTACAGGCTGCCGTACTGGCCCTGCAGGCGCCACAGCCGCAGGTGGAGCTGGGGGTGCCCGGCCAGCTGCAGCAGGCTCCCCACCAGCGGCAGGGCCGGCAGGCTCCGTGGGCGCCCAAGCCCCGTGGCCGTGGCCATCGGTAGGGTGTCTCTCCGTCGCGCCAGCCGCCAGGTGCAGAGCAGGGCCAGGGCCAGCAGCAGGGCGCCCAGCAGCGCCATGGCGGGGCCGGCTGCGGGGCTGCGGCGCGCGGGGGGCCCTTATAGCGGCGGCGGGGTCGTCTCCTTGACTCTGAGGCGGGCTCGGCTTCTTATCGGGGGGACGAGGAGGGGGGAGCCGAGCGCTGGGCCCGTGGCCAGCTCTGCAGCTGTGGGCGCATGGCGGGGGGCGAGGGCAGCGGGGCCACGGCCGCCCTGGGGGAGCTGCTTCCAGCACTGGGGGCCAGGGGATGCCCAGGGTCGGATCCGTCCTTGGGGTTCCATCCCCAGGGCCCTGTGGTGGGCCGGGGGTGTGGGGACAGCTCGAGGTCTGTCGTGGGTGCTGTGAGCACAGCTGGGGGGTCTGGCGGGGCACTGGAATCCATCCCCAGCCAGGGAGCGCCTCGACAGATCCGGGAGGGAATGGGCAGCACTGGAAATATTGAGCAATATTAAGCGCGGAGCATCCCTCATCATCAGTTCTTGTCAGTGCTGGGGAGACGCAGGTAGCACTGGACACTGCTGGGCAGCGCTTGGCAATGCTGGTGAGCTCCGGTCAGCCCCTGGTACCATTGGTGAACCTTGGTCAGTACAGGCAAGTACCGGCCAGGGCTGAGAAAGGCTGATCAGGGCTGGCCTGTGCTTGTCAGTGCTGGAGTGCTGGGCAGCCTGTGGGTGTCCGTGCCGAGGCGATGAGGTGTGCTGGGGGAGTCCTTTGGGAATTGAAGCCCCTCCCTGCAGCATCCCGACCACCGCGGACTCTGCGCCTTCCCGAGCCTTCAGGGCCCCGGCGCTCGCCGTAGCGACTCCCGGGGAAAGGCGGGGCGGGTGCGGGCGGGGTAAGATGGCGGCGGGGGGCGCGGCGGATGCCCAGGCGCGCTTTGGCCACTCGGTGAAGGGGCTCCTGACCGAGAAGGTGACGAGCTGCGGCACCGACGTGATCGCTCTCACTAAGCAGGTGCTGAAGGGCTCTCGTAGCGCCGAGGTGAGCGGCGGGTGCCGGCGGGCGGCCGATTACAGGGCCGGAGCGGAGCTGGGAGGGCGGCGCAATGCACGCTGGGAGCTGTAGTCCGAGGAGGGGACACATCCCTGTGTCTGGGCAGGGACGGGGACAGCGGGAGCGGAACGCGGGCACGGCTGGGCAGCGCCTCGGGACTCCGGCGGTGGCAGGCGGGAGGGTGACCGCCAGCTGTCCCAGGGACTGGTGGGAGCGGTGCCTCAGGCGCTCCCGACGGATGTGCTGTCACGGCACCGCGGTGTCACCCCGAGTGTCACCCTGCCAGCCGTCACGGGGGCCTCGGGAAACGCAAAGCTGCAGCGTCTCAGCCTGCTCTGTACGTTTGCCTTGTAGCTGCTGGGTCAAGCTGCCAGAAACATGGTGATGCAAGAAGATGCCATCTTGCACTCGGAAGATGTAAGCTGTGTTCTTGTGCTGGAGCAGCAGCGTTTCTGGGGACGGGAGGAGAGGAGGGTGGTAGGAATGGTTTGCAGCCGTGCTACAACTGCTCCCGGAGCCCTGGGGTCAGATACATGACTTCAGGCAGCAGGGCTGGTGGCCAGAATAACTTAGTGCTTCCTCAGACCCAGTACTGCTGGACTCCTGGTGTCCTGCAGGCCCTCAAGCTGTGCCCTCTCTGACAGAAAGCTTGAGGCACTGTGGGCTGAAATAAAGCACTTGTGTCTCTGCCTGTCCCTGGGAAAGGAAAAGGAAGTGTGCCACTGCTGACAGATACCAGCGAGGGTGTTTTGGAGGCAGTACAGCAATACAGTGGTGGCTGTGCTGGAGGAACCCCCAGGGCATTAGGACAGCTGCACTGTGATCTCTGTAGGCATTCATTCTTTGTTTTGTTCTCCACAGAGTTTAAGAAAAATGGCTATAATAACTACTCATCTACAGTACCAGTAAGTAGGGGACACCAGTAAGTAGATGTTCTCTCTTGGGGGCTGAGTGGATCCCTCAGTCCTTCTCTGTTCTCCTTAAAGACTTTGCATGAAGCTGCCAGCTCAGACTGATCCCTCTTTTGCAGTTCTTCAAAGCTGAGCAGGCCTTGGAGCTGGAATTTTCCAGCCCTCTTCAGGCTGTTTTGGGGTGGGAGCTGAAATTTTTGTCTCCTGTTTGCCATGCACTGTATCTCCCATGAGTGTGTATGATGCACCTGAGACTAAGAAGGAGAAGCCAGCGCTGCTTCTGTCCCCCAGAACTTAATCCAGAAACACCCTGGAGTTTTGGCCTCTTGAGCCCTTGTTTGACATAACATAAATCATGACTGAGATTTTGTTTTTCTAATGCTCTTTTTTTCTTTCCTTTTCTCCTCCAGGCAAGAAGCAATTCAAAAGAAGTGAGTTCTGGGAGGACCTGGGGGACATGCTGTGAGGATAGAAAGGGAAAGTTGATGGAGTTGGATGGGGGAAAGCAGGATGGAAAGGTTTTTGCATCTGCCTTTGAGGCAGATGCTGGCCCAGCAGGATAGCACTTCAGTATTGTGAAGAGATGGAAATTTGAGTGAAGAGATGGGATTCATACCCAAGCTTCCTTTGATTCCTTCCTGCCCACTGATGTGATAGAGCATGTGAGGTTGCTTGTGAGAGGAGATGAGGGTGGTGGGAGCAGAGCTGTGTACAACAGGGTGCATGAAGTGAGGTTTCCTTTGTGGGGACACAGAGGGGGGTCAGGGGACCCCAGGGTTTCTCTTTGCTGTAGTGTCAGCTCTAGAGCTGCTCTGCTGCCTTGGGCACAGGCAGCACAGCACAGTCTGGGAGCAGATCTCACCATGAATCTCCTTTTGCTTGGTGCCCAGCGTGGAGTGCTCGTCAAACCTTCAGGACCAGCTGAGTCACTTGCTGAAATGAAGGGGAGCTAAAGGCTTGAGGAAATCTCAACCAGCACTGAGGGAGTGAAGTGTTCTCCCCCCTCCAGCCCCTGGGGCTCAGAACTGTGTTTGGATGAAGCTGGATGTCAGCTGGGATAGGTGCAGAGTCTGTGCTTCTGGGCACATGGCCCCCTCTCGTGTGCCTGCATCCACACCTCTGCTCCAGAATGCTCACCTGCACACCTGCACCTGGCTGAAGCAAACTTCCCTGAAACTTTGCTCTTCCCAATAATCCCTGTGTCTGCTTACTTCCCATGTAGCGTGAAGTGCTCTCCCCACCCCAGCACCCTTGGCAAGAAATGCAGAGTTGAGGCATGGCATTTAAATGCAGGTGCCTGCAGTTTGCCACTGGTCTGTATTTAGCCACAGAGGTGGCACAGAGTGCAGTTTATTTAGAGCATTTTAATCAGTGTGAGCTGCAAGTGCCTGGGTGGGTGAGGGGTACTTCAGTGTAGGCTGAGGTGCCAGTCCCAGCACAGAATTTCTGAAACCAGGAACCTAAGCATACACATCTGCCAGTGGCCTAGCTGGATGTGGTTTGACCATCATCCTCCTCAGAGGTTATCTTATTTTCCTCTCTGCCAGAGTTTGGAACATCATCCCTTTGCCAACCCATATGTGCTGCATTCGGCCTTCAAGTGCATTCCTTCTCCTGGGGTGCTGCTCCAGCTTTTGATGAAGCAGCCTTGGCTGTGGTGTGTGCTTGTATCTGGTTGGGAAGGTATCCAAAGGCCTTCTTGGGAAGCAGGCAAGAGAGCATCAGGAGCTGGTGTGCTCAGTTCTGCACTGCTCTGTTGAGGACTAGTGAGCTGTTCACATCCAGGACCAGCTATAAATACTGTGTCTTGTTTTTAGTAAGTCACTTATCTGGAGCACTTGGAGTGCACGGGAAGCACTTGTTTCTCTGAGTGTGCTTTTCACCAGCTGATAGGAGCAGGCAGGCTGAGAGCTGACACGGGCCTGCCACATTCCTTTTGGAATGCTGCTGGAGTCTGGCTCCTGTGCTGCAGAGCCTTCTCAGACTAGATTTCACCATCCCTGCCAGTATTTTTGCCTTGGGTGACATTCTGACCCCAGCTTTGCAGGTGCACTTTGGGAATGAGAGTTTTCCCTGTGGCTCTCTTGCTGGGAATAAAAGCTGTCCTGAACACTACCAACTGCAGCAGTCTGTCCTGGGTTCTCTTTCTAGTGGTCCCTGTGCACTGGGGAGGCTGTTTGGGATGGATGGTGGGTCTCTGCCCCCCCAGGATCCCCCATTCTGCTTCAGCTCAGAGGGCTTTGCAGAGGCAGTGTGACCTTGCTGCAGGTGGCTTGTCTCTTCCAAAGTCCTGTCCTCTGCAGAGCCTGCAGCAGTCCCGTGGCGTTAAATTTTTGTCTCCCTGCCTTTGGGACAAGCAGGGACAGGGCTGCACTGTGGAGATGCAGAGCTGTTGGGGAACAAGCAGCAAGGTGTGTTTTGGGGGTGTGGGTGCAGCAAGAACCGTGAATGATGGCAGTGTGCTCAGCACAGGAGCAGGGCCAGCGGCCTTGCTGTGTGCCCATGTCCCACAGAGCCAGCAGCCTCGCTGTGCCCGTGTCCCACAGAGCCAGCAGCCTCACCATGCCCGTGCCTGTGTCCCACAGAGCCAGCAGCCTCGCCGTGCCTGTGCCCGTGTCCCACAGAGCCAACGGCCTCGCTGTGCCCGTGTCCCACAGAGCCAGCAGCCTCGCCGTGCCTGTGCCCGTGTCCCACAGAGCCAGCGGCCTCGCCGTGCCCATGTCTGTGTCCCACAGAGCCAGCAGCCTCGCCGTGCCCATGTCTGTGTCCCACAGAGCCAGCAGCCTCGCCGTGCCTGTGCCCGTGTCCCACAGAGCCAGCAGCCTCGCCGTGCCCATGTCTGTGTCCCACAGAGCCAGCAGCCTCGCTGTGCCTGTGCCCGTGTCCCGCTGGGCCGTGTGCCAGGGGCCTGGGCAGGCGGGAGCCGCTGTTGGGATGGAAGCCAAGCTCCAGGCCGTGTGGGCTGCTGGGATAGCACAGGATACTGGGGAGGAGCTGGGCAGAGTCTAACTGGGGCCCTGCGACTGGAGGCAGTAAGACAGCCCAGGGCCTCTACCGGGGGTGCTGGGGCTGCCCTGGGGCCAAGGGCTCTCTAAAGTAGGGTAGGGGGATTTACCCTGCTGGGATGCTTTGGGGGCCCATCTCTCTGGGGTAGCTGGACTGGATTTTTGGGGCGGAGGGATGTTGTCAGGTGCCTCCTGGGGCATCCTATTAGACTGCAAGTTTGGGGGGATTCTCAGGGTTCTGCTGGGAGAGAGCAAAAAGTGCTGCTGTATCTGGCGGAAGAGGGGGATTCAGAACTGTTGGGAGGACCTGGAGTGGTGCCCATCTCTGTGGTGTCAGCCACCAGCCCCACATTCCCGTTTCAGTGGCAACTCCCATCGGACAGCAGATCCACCAGGAGGTGCAGGTGAGGAGTGTGGAAGGGAGCTGGGGAGGGATGGGGCAGCTGGGCAGGGGACGCATGCCTGGGCTGTGCTAGAGTTCCTACTGCTATTAGAGGGTAAAGGTTGTTTCCAGGCCCAGACAAAAATGCCAGGTGCACTTGGCAGCTTTGATCCTGTTTCACACAGGAATGGGGGGTGAAGCAACCTGGCATTTCCCTGCCCTTGTTCCCTCTACCCTTCTCAGCCAGGGAAATGGTGCCTGCAGTCTGCAAATTTACTGGAAATGGGAATTAAATTCCCTCCTGCACAAACACATCAGTACGTGTGAGCAAACGGAGCTGAGGAGGATGGGGGCAAAGGGATGCCTGATCTTACCGTAGTTTTTGGCTAGGTGGAAATGAAAATGCCAGTGCCAGAGGACATGTACACATGTACAGGCTGAGTGCAGGCATGACACCCATATTTTAAAGCATAGGGAGCTCCCAGGGCTCAACTTGGCACAGTTTAGTGGCCTCTGTCCTTCCCATCTCAGGACTACTATGGCAAAGAGCTGCAGAAGTCAGAGGACCTCAAAACCAATGCGTGCATCACCTCAGCCAGGCCCGTTTCCAAGCTGGTGAGAGATGCTCTGGAGCGCATCCATGAGGAGGTGGTGGCCAGGTAACCCCCAGGCTCTCTCCTCCACTGCCGCATCCCCATGGGCTGCAGCCCCTTCTCGGCTGTGCCATGGGGCACCTGCACCCAGCTCAGCTCAGCATCCACCCAGGTACTACGGCTGCGGTCTGGTGATCCCTGAGTGCCTGACATCGTGCTGGATTCTGGACCTGGGCAGTGGCAGCGGCAGGGACTGCTACCTGCTGAGCCAGCTGGTCGGGGAGCAGGGCCACGTCACCGGCATAGATATGACCGAGGGCCAAGTACGGCACGGACCTGGGGCTCCCTCTCACCCTTCCAGCAGCCCCCCCACATCATTCCCTTCCTCCTGCCAGGTTGAGGTGGCCAAGAAGCACATTGCCTACCACATGGATAAGTTTGGCTACCGAAAGCCGAATGTGGAGTTCTTCCATGGTTACATGGAGAAGCTGGGTGATGCCGGACTGGCTGACAAGAGCTACGATATTGTCATGTAGGTGCCATGCAGGGCACAGTCACCCCCAGTCCTGCTGCTTCCCGGGGCTGTGGGCTGGGTCTGCATCCCAATGGGTCACTGCTTCAGAAGCACGTGTTAGAAAAAGGGAAATCCCAAGCCAGATGTGCTAGAGCGTGCAAATAAGCCTTGGTCTCCTCCCCCACAGCTCCAACTGTGTGATCAACCTTGCCCCTGACAAGAGGGCTGTGCTGCAGGAGGCCTTTCGTGTGCTGAAGGTGATGGTGGGCTCATTCCTGTGGCAGCAAAGCAGGCTTGGGGTGGCTCTGTTGTTGGAGTGCCACTGAGAAGTAGCAAATGGGATCTAGCAAGGCATGGATGCAGGATGGGGTCAGGGGAGGGCGTCTCTGCGGAGGGTCCCAAGCAGGGTAGGATTAGGGGGTTCCCAATTCTCCTTGCCCCTTTTGTATCTTTGCTTCTTGAGGCTTCCCTTCACTCCTTGCTGCCCTCCAGCCCGGGGGAGAGATGTACTTCAGTGACGTCTACGCCAGCCAGCGCCTCAGCGAGACCATCCGGAAGCACCGGGTGCTGTGGGGTGCGTAGGGCTGTGGGACGGGGGTGACATGGCATGGGGGGACTGGACCTTTGCCTGCATGCCCCATGCCTGTGGTCTCGTTCCAGGAGAATGCCTGGCAGGAGCCCTGTACTGGAGAGACCTGTACAGCATGGCTGAGGAGGTGGGGTTCAGCCCCCCGTGCCTGGTCACCGCCAGCCCCATCACCATTGGCGACAAGCAGCTGGAGGGCATTGTCGGTGAGGATCCAGCCGGGGAGTGCCAGCTCTGGGAGGCTCTGCTGGCATCCCAGCCCAGGTGTTCAGTGGCCAAGCCATAAACCTCTCCCTTGCAGGCGACTGCCGCTTTGTTTCCGCGACTTACCGCCTGTTCAAGGTGCCGGCTGGCAGCCGGACCGGGCCAGCACAGGTCACCTACAATGGCGGCATCGTGGGGCACGAGCGGGAGCTGGTGTTTGATGCCAACTTCACCTTCAAGGTTTGGGGAGGCAGGCTGGGGCTCTAGGGAAGAGTTAAAGCTGATGAAGCTGCTACTCAGCAGCATCCTCTGTGATCTGGGGGGCAAGCTTTGGTGGAGGGGGAGCCCAGGGGCTGTGTAAACCCAGGGGAGAGCAAATGTCCAGCAAAGGGAGGCAGATGCATGCATTGTTTTGTGGTAAAAAGTAGAAGTACGACATCCATGGTGGCTTCCCAGCATGGTTTGAAGCCTGATGCTTGGGTTTTGTGGGTGTTTCTTCAGATTCTGGGCCAAGATGTGCTCCTGCTTTCACTCTCCCCATCATCTGGCTGGGTGTCTTGAGTCCCCTGGGACACATACCAGGACCCCAGACCCGTGACCATTCCTCTGTCCCCAGGAAGGAGAGGTGGTGAACGTGGATGCTGAGATGGCTGCGGTCTTGCGGAGCTCCAGGTTTGCAGAGAAGTTCCTGATCCGAGCTGGTGGAGCCAACGCTGCAGCACCACAGGGTTGCTGTAGCAAGGGAGTGAAGGTTGGTAGAGGGCAGCTCCGTGCCTGGGACATGGAGGAATTGGGACATGGGTGTCCCAGGCCATCAGAGTTGCTATGGGGTGTCAGAAGGGCTGTCACATGATACCAAGACACCTGACTCCTTCTGGGCTGGGCAGGAGCTCATGGGACACCGAGAGTGGTGCCTGCTGCTTGAGTCAGGACAAACTGTACCCCTACCCAAGCTGGAGCCCTCCAAAGGGGGATCTGCTCTAACCACCCCAACATGTCCATGGGGACTGCTGAGGCTGACAGCTGGACTTCTCATAGGTCTCCCAAGGGGAGTCATCCTTCCCCTGAGGGGATTGCTGTGCACAGCCTGCCCCAGGGAGATGATGGCCCATCCCCATGCTTTTTTCCTGTCCATTGCTCTCCCGGCTGCTGATGGAAGAGCAGGTTGGCCCTGGCTGCCAACCCTGACCCTAGAGCACAAAGCATTCTATCTGCTGGAAGCCTATCTCTTCTCCTTGGTGGTTCTTGCAGCCTGTAGATGGGCCAGGAGATACAAGGGAGATAACACCCTGCAGCTGTGTATCCCTGAAATACGGCCTTGTGCTTAGGAAGGGGAGATTTTCTCAGGACTCTGTCCAAGCAGGAGGCATTTCTCAGATAAAAGCAGAGCCAAAGTCCCAGACAAGCTCTTGGCTTCTTCCTTGCTGCAGGAAAAAGCAGCTGGAGTGACCCAGAGGCTGCCCCCCATGATAGCTAGGGAAGTGCTAAGTGCCACTTTCTCAGGTGGCTCTTGCTTCCCACTGGCCTGATCCTGCCCTGGGTTTTTCTCTGTCCTTCAGGAGAAGATCTGTGATCCCTTCCAGCTGCTGGAGCGGCTGAGAGCCCCAGGTCCTGCCAGGTGTCCTGGTGGCACCTGTGGTCCCCAGGGTGCTGCTCAGTCTTGAGTGGTGTCCCTACACCCCTGTTGGAAGTCAGTGGAGTGAGAGGCCTTTGCCCCAGTGACGCCTCCCACCAGAGAGCAAATAAACACATGTCTGAGCTCAAAGGTTGTGTGCTTGTAGCTGCCACAGGGCCGTGGGTGCTGTGCTTCCCTGGCAGGGCTGGTGGGGCAGGTTGTGCCTGGTTGCAGTGAGGATGTGTCCTGTGAGTCCCCTCACTGTGGGGCTGACACTGGCTGTGTGGCTTGGGCACACAGGCAGGGACAGTCTCTGTCTCACTTGCAGCCCTGCAGCCTCTTCCAGGAGATGGGGTTTGCTCTCTCTTTCCCTCTGCAGCACCACTGAGGTTTCTGTTTTCCCCAGATTCCATCTAGCTGGAAAGCCCCGAGTCCCTGCAGGCATCTCACCTGCAGAGTTTTGCAGGGAAATTCAGCAGTTCTGGAAAAGCAGAAACACATCCAGCTGCATCCCACAGCAGGCAAAGAGCAAGATGGGAGGGCTTTTAGGATGTGGTGGGAGGTGATGGACTGCATTCCTGCTGCCCAGCATGAATCCCACACGACCTGGCCCACAGAAGGTGCTTGGGAAAGGCTGGGGGCTGCTGAACAGCTAAACTTGGAAATAAAGGACCATTTCCACCCCTCCCCACACAGTAATTTTACAGGAGGGGCCAAATTTCCCATCTCTGCCATTAAAGCATCATCTTGCTGTGGCATGGGGGAAGTTAAGAAGCAGAACCCAATAAAATTTGGGTTCAAAAAGAAACAGGCCAATGCCAAGGATGCTCTGCCATAGCAGTAGCAGTGGCTGAGGAGGGTCCAGGTGTTCAGGACACCTGAAATTGTGTGGAATGACCTCACTGATGGGACCTTGGGAGGAAGGAGCTGTTTAATACCCACACCCCACCCCCAGCCCTCTTACTAGATTACTTACAAATACTTCTTCCAAGTCCCCAAACAGCTCATACTGGGAGGTTTGCAGCAATTAGCTCCTGCTATCAAAGACAACCTTCCCAGTGGGAAGGGAAGAGCAGGTGGGGTGAGGAAGGGTCCTACCTGCAAATCCCTTCATTAAGAAGGCATGAGTCCCTGGCATGGCCTTTCAACTTGCCTGGGAAGAGCTGCACCCGCAGTGAGATCCCCGCTCTGTGCATACAGAAAAAGGCCACAGCTCAAAGGCCACTATAATTGCATTGCACTGTGTTTTTCCCAAATTCTCAGCATGTCAGGAAGGAAGCAGCTAGGAGAACTTGACTTTGATGTGGAGCATTAGAGGTCCTCACCAGGCTGTGGGGTGCAGTGGTGTCCTCTTTTCTTGGCTTTACTTGTGCATGAACAGCCTTGGGGTTTTTAGCCCCCAGTGTATGAAAAGAGGAGGTCCTGCAGCCCTATCCCAGGTGAGGAATATGTGTCCAACACCCCAGTCTGTATTTTGGTAATTGTAGAGATGGCCCAAATCCTGTTCTTCTAGTGTGAAGCTCTGCAGCACTGGTGTCCTCCCTCGGCAGGCAGAGGGGTGTTGTGATGGCAGTAACCAGAGGTTGTGATGGTCTGATTCACTCTGAGGGGAAAGGGAAGGGATTCCTGAGTCCCGGCTAACCCTGTGGTTAGCAGGGTGTCGCTGTGGTTCAGGGGCACCTGTCACTCCTTAGGGGAGCAAAACTCCCTCAGGATAAGCTGAATGAGGTTTGGAACCAGGAAAGATTTGTGGCTACAGCTCCCAGAGCATTGTGCTCTGCTTCACATCTTATTGGGTTGCCCTGCATAATTTATTTTTCCATTTTCCAAGCACTTAAATAGCAGGGAAAGTGTTTTACCGCTTCTAAAGGGTGTCAGCCACCACAAGCCTTACTGGTTGCTCCCACGGCTGTTTGTCTCTGGCTCTCCAGGATGCTGTACTGTTTCCCGGCTCTTTCATAACTGATGGGCATGGAGCGATGACGGCTGGGTTGGGGTGTGTGTTGCCCCGGCTGGGAGTGCGGCACAGCAGCCGAGGCCCGGGAAACAGCCGGGCTCTCAGGGCGGTGGGACGTGGCCGGGAATGTGCAGGTGCTTTCATGAATCGGGGCTCTCGGCTCTCCCTGTATCTCTGAACTGAGGATGAGCAGGGCGGGACAGCTGGGGCGGCTTTGGATGTCCCCAGCGGGAGCTCCAAACCCCGGCCCTGCTCACGCCCCGCCGCGGCACGGGGCGGCGGAGGAGAGCAGAGGTGAGGGAGGAGCACGGCCCGTCCATATTCGGTATTTAATGGTGAATTCCGCCCTCAGGCACGACACAACCGAGGAAGTGTCGGGGCGGAGGGTGCCCGGGGGCCACGGTGCCTCAGTTCGATTTATTGAACGTCGCATGGTACTGCACCGGCGGCGGCTCGGCGCTGACTGGGGAACGGGCACGGCTGAGAGAGCGGCCTCCGCCGCAGCAGATTCCGGCGGGAGGCACCGGGGTGCGCCCCGTCGGGCCAGGCCTACGGGCGCGGCGGGACCGCCAGGGGGCGCTGCGCGACCGCCGACCAGTGCGGCGCGCGGACGCGGGGCGGCGCTCCCGAGCCACTGAAGGGGGCGAACGGCGCGGTGGGTCCGAGGGGAGCGGCGGTCGCCGTGGGCCGGGCGGGAGCGGGGGGAAAGCGGGATGGCCGGGCCCGTTCGGCTGCCCTGTGTCCCGGCGCGGGCGCTCCCGGGGCCGCTCGTCCCTACCGCAGCGCGCGCCGGCCGCACCGCGTCCCCATTGGTCGCGCCCCTCCTAAGGCTCCGCCCCCTTCGGCACCGAGCGCCGCCGCCATTGGTCTCGGCCGCACGGCCGGCCCCGCCCCCGCGCGCCCGGCGTACACACCGAAGTCACGCGCCCCCGGGGCTGGGAGGGGGCGGGGCGCGGAGGAGGCGTGGCTTGGCGCAGATTGGGGAGCGGGCGGGCGCTGATTGGCGGCGCCGAGAGGAGGCCCCTCCCCCGAGCGGCGGGCGGGGCGGGGCGGGGCGGGCGCGGGTAGAGGCGGCGCTGGTCGGCCCGGCTCGGCAGTCGCCGCCCGTCGGGTCCCGCGGGCAGCCGAGCCCGCGCCTCGCCCGCCGCCGCCGCCGCGCCCACCGCCGCCGCCGGGGAAGCCGGGGCACGCCGCAGGCGCTGCGCGGTGATGCGGGGCCGCGGCGGCGCCGAGCCCTGACTAAAGATGGCCGCGCTGCCCGGTGGGAACATGGCGGGGGGCGGCCGGGGGGCGCGGGTGCTGCTCTTGCTGCTGCTCGGCGGCTGCCTGGGCCGGCGGCCCCCGGCCGCCACCGCTGCCGCGCCGCCCGCCGCCGTCGTGCCCCCGCCGGCGGCGGAGGAGACGGTGATCATCGGCCTGCGGCTGGAGGACACGGACGACGTCTCCTTCATGGAGGGGGGCGCGCTGCGGGTGAGCGAGCGGACGCGGGTGAAGCTGCGGGTTTACGGGCAGAACATCAACAACGAGACGTGGTCGCGCATCGCCTTCACGGAGCACGAGCGGCGGCGGGGCGGGCGGGCGGCGGCGGGGCCGGCGGGGCGCGGCGGTGGCGGGGGCGGCGGCGGGTCGGCGGGCAGCGGCGGGGCCCCGCAGCGCTGCGGCATCCGCACCTCGGACATCATCATCCTGCCGCACATCGTGCTCAACCGCCGCACCTCGGGCATCATCGAGATCGAGATCAAGCCCCTGCGCAAAACGGAGAAGAGCAAGTCCTACTACCTGTGCACCTCCGTCTCGGCCCCCGCCGCCGCCGCCCTGGGGCCCGGGGCTCCCGGAGGGCTGGCGGGCGCCGAGGGACCGGCGGGACCCCCGCCCTGGGGTGAGACCACTTGGATCTACCATGACGGCGAGGACACCAAGATGATCGTGGGCGAGGAGAAGAAGTTCCTGCTGCCCTTCTGGCTGCAGGTCATCTTCATCTCGCTCCTCCTGTGCCTCTCGGGCATGTTCAGTGGCCTCAACCTGGGCCTGATGGCCCTGGACCCCATGGAACTGCGCATCGTGCAGAACTGTGGCACGGACAAAGAGAAGAACTACGCCAAGCGCATCGAGCCTGTGCGGCGTCAGGGCAACTACCTGCTGTGCTCCCTCCTGCTGGGCAATGTCCTGGTCAACACCACCCTTACCATCCTGCTGGACGACATTGCCGGCTCTGGGCTGGTGGCCGTGGTGGTCTCCACCATCGGTATCGTCATCTTCGGCGAGATCGTGCCGCAGGCTATTTGCTCTCGGCACGGCCTGGCCGTGGGCGCCAACACCATCTTCCTCACCAAGTTTTTCATGATGATGACCTTCCCGGCCTCCTACCCTGTCAGCAAGTTGCTGGACTGTGTCCTGGGCCAGGAGATCGGCACGGTCTATAACCGTGAGAAGTTGTTGGAGATGCTGCGGGTCACCGACCCTTATAACGATCTAGTCAAGGAGGAGCTCAACATTATCCAAGGAGCCCTGGAACTGCGCACCAAGACTGTGGAGGACGTGATGACTCCCCTCCGAGACTGCTTTATGATCGCCGCCGAGGCTGTGCTCGACTTCAACACTATGTCCGAGATCATGGAGAGCGGTTACACCCGCATCCCTGTTTTCGAGGGCGACCGCTCCAACATCGTGGACTTGCTCTTCGTTAAGGACCTGGCTTTTGTGGACCCCGATGACTGCACGCCGCTCAAGACCATCACCCGCTTCTACAACCACCCGCTGCACTTTGTCTTCAATGACACCAAGCTCGATGCCATGCTGGAGGAGTTCAAGAAAGGTGGGCCCGTGCCTGGGGCGCGGTGGGGAGGTGCTGCTTGCTGGTGGTCAGCATCCACCTGCTTGCAGCAAGGGAGCTCTGCAGCAGGGCCTCGGGTTCCTGCTCATGGGAAGGTGCTTTCTGCACTGGGAGTGACCAGTATTTAGGCATCTACCAGATCTACTCGTTCCCTGGGCCAGAAAGCTGATCCACGGCTGGGATGTGCCCCCAGCCTTTTTTCCCCCACTGCACTGGGATGTGTGTGTGGGCATGGTGCCAAGCAAGGTTGTTTTCCTTCTTGCTTTTTCCACTCATCTGTCCGTTATAGTGAGAACCACTGACGGGAATCCGCGCCCATTCCATGGCTGTGTCTTCTCTGTGCTTTTTCAGCTGGCCTGACTGGGAGGAGTGGGTGGGCTGCTCGGTGCCTTTCAGGCTCAGTGCACACACGTGCTGAGATAAATAAGGCGTTTTAGCTCCATTCATAGGCTCAGCCAGCCGACCTCAGCTCTCTGCTCGTGTTCCCTTTGCTTTGATTGACACTTTGATCTTGTAACTCATAAATCATTTCAATGTCTTAAAATATATTCCAAAGCACCTGTTGGTGCTGCACTTCAGAGTTACAGCTCTTTTTCCCCAGGCTACCGTGTGCTTCAGGACCACAGGCTCAGCAGAGACGTGACACTTTCTAACTCTTTGGTGTAATGTAACTTGTGTATTAGTTGCATCAGAATGGGACTGAGGCTTTACGCCTTTCTCTTAATTGTAGGTGGTGCTGACTTGTCAAATGCAACTTAATTCTTGTTAGAAGAATTCTTTATGAGTAAGGAAAAAACATCCTTGCTTAAGAGTAAGGAAGAAAGATCTTTTAATTTTCTTTTTAAAATTTGTTCCTCTCTGCAAGGCAAATAATAATGCTCTGTGGCCTGTGCAGGAGGGAGCTTTCAAAGTAGTTGTTAGGTGAAATTTCAGACAGTTTGGATGTGTGGACTCCTGCGCTGGAAAAAGAGAGGCTATTTGGAGTGCCACCAGACTCCTGGGTTCATACCCAGGGAGATCTGATCAAAGTACCACGGAACAGCTTGATTCCTAGGGGGTGATTTGCTTGAGAGGGGAAATCTAGTGGGGAATATTTGAGCTCACCTTTTATTAACTGCATAAATTACCTCAAAAAAAACCTGTGAATTGGTGAATGTTCTTTCCGGCTAAGTTTAAATTACGACTTAAGTTTCAGTTGCTGTTTTACCCACATGCTAATCTCTTGTGTCATGGCATTGGACCTTCTTCACCCTGTTTAACTCAGTTTTGGGGGTTTGGAGGGTTACGTCGTGATGCACAGAAGATGAATGTACTCCTGCCTTTTACTGACTAGTGCACTGGTGGTTATCTTTATCTCTTTCAGCCTGTGTGTAAAGATGGGGAAGTCTTACTTGGTTTTGCAGGTGTTGAAGGAGAGATGAGGGAGGGCCTCCCTTGGCTGTGGTTTCTAGACTGCAGGCTCTGCGGTGTAGATGTGGGAAGCTCAATGATATCACTTTACTGTTGGCATGTTAAGGTGGATTTTGCTGCATGTGTGAGTGGAGGGTGGTTCTTTTTCCTCTCTGTCCCTGTGGTTCAGACCCCAGATAGCACAATAGGGTTCTTAGCCTGTAGTGGGACTTGTGGGTGTGTTCTGGTTCTGTATGCAGCAATGTGTCTGAAGAAATGCATGTTCTGTTGGTAGTTTATTTTATTTCCCTGGTCTGAAAGGATGGAATGCACTCCTGTGTGTTAGCACAGTCCTTTTATTTAACAGCTGGGAGAATTAGGTGTGCACGTTAATCCTGCGAGAGCGGCTAAGCCAAATTCCTCCTTAGAGTTCCTGAAAATGGTGCTTAAAATAGGATTCTTAAAAATTCTCCTGGGTGGCTTGGAAGGTGCAGACTAGAGATCCCTTTCCCTGGTAGCCAGTCTCTTCCCTGTGCTAGGAAACTTCCCAGTAGCACAAGTTCAGGATGGCTTGATGTGTGTGTTCCCTCCTGCCAGTGCTGAGCCCTGGAATAGTCTCTGTAGTTGGGAATTAATTCAGGTTCCTTTGAGCATACTTAAATGCTTACTCCAGAGTCACTATGCTGGTTGGTCTGTATGGGCAAGCCCTGTGTTAGAATCAGCTTTGTCCTAACTGGTTTCTCTTTAAAAAATGCAGATATAGTGGAAATAAGTGGCTTCCTTTGTGTCCTTTGAAATGAATGTAAATAACTGATAGCTGGCTTGATCTGGCATAGCACAGTGTCTTTTGCAAGAGCTCTTCCAACTTTCTTCTTCAGGGCAACCTTGCCAAATTCCCATGAGAATGTACCAAATTAAGGGTGAGAATCAAATTGCATGTTACTCTCCAGTAGAGTGCTGGAAATAAATAAGCTTACAGTTTTTAATCATTCCCTTCCCATCACATTGATCTTCTGCCACAGCCAGCTTGCTTCAAAACTCTTACCTGTGTCTTTTTTGATACCCTGGCCCCTGCTACCACTGTTGGGTGCAAAAGGCAGTTCGTGTGATAGTGCTGCCAGTTAAAACTTTAATTGATTTGAGGACAGGGGATGGATTTTTTTTCTAATAAGTTTGACAATTAGCTGGGTATGTGGCATTTTGAAACTCACATTTTGGGCAGAAGCAAAACCTTCTTAACCTAAACGTGGAATGGAAGCTTACAAAGAGGTGATCAAAATCCAAACACAGCAGGATATACATCTTTGTACTGTTGCAGAAGATGAAATGGGTAGTTCTGTGGTTGTTCTAGTGCTTAGGCTGAACAGCTGGAGGATTTGGTGGTGGGCCTATTGTTAACATTCTTAGACTACAATTGCAAAATAAGTATCTGTTTCACTTCCATGCTGCCAGGCAAGAAACTTAATTTTAAGAGAGCTTCAGCACATTCCCACCCCCTTGCTGGTCTAATCTCCTAAAGTGTGAATAAACATGATTCCTGAAGCAGTTCACAAACAAGCATCTCATCTAAAAAGCATGGTTTACTTGCAAATAAATAAATAAGTAGCTTTTGAAATAGGTGTGATTTTTCTGTTCTAAAAACAGACCTTAAACTTTTACTAGAGCTGTCAAATCCACTTGTCTACAGGTTAAGCAGACTGAGTGCTTAACTTGAATTCAGTCATTCCAATTTAATGCAAGGGAGTCTAAGGTACCTTTTGTACTGGCCTAGGAAAGGACCTGCCTGACTTTGCTCAGAGCAAAGAGGTATTTCATTTGAAATGAGTTCACTCCCAGCTAATCTAATGTTGGCCATTGCAGTAAAGGGGAGTGAGGTGTTACCTGTTCCAGGATTGATTTTTGTCGTGGTTCCAAATCTGCAGCAGGGATTGAATGAGCCACAGAATCAGTTTTTGGAAAGAAGCTGGTGAACTGTCTCCACTGATCTTCTTCATTTTCTTGTCAGTGTGTGTGTGTGTGTGTGGACCTGCTTTTTTTTTTTTCTTTCCCCCCCGCCCTGTTTTCTGTTCCTTTTTGACAGTCTCTCTGGGTCTCTGCTTAAATGCTCTCTGGCACTTGCTCTTGGTGTTTTTCACAGGCAAATCTCTGCATGTATGATCCTAATTCCAAAGCATTCTATTTCTAACTCCATATTTGCTGGAACTACAAAAATTCAGTTTGAAAAGCCTCATGTTGTAATACTAATATTTCAAGATTGGCCCACTTTCTGCAAGCCATTCTACAGCTGTGTTCCTGGTGGCCTGGATGGCTTTGGATGGTTTCTCAGTTGGAGTCCTCCTTATCTGGAGACTTTGAGTCATATATTTTGATCTTATTTATATCTGTTTCTACTACTTTTTTATACTACAGATCAGAGCTTAATAACCTGTTGCAAAGAAGCCACAATAACTGTGCAGCAGTTTTGAGCTCTCATTTTCTTAATCACATGGCAGCTTTGAGAAAACTCCTAGATTCCTTATTAAAATAATTGCCAACTGGACTTTAAAGGGGTTTTTCTCTCCTAAAAACATTGTCAGATTCAGCTTGATGATACTTTCTCCAGGCTCTGTTGGTCTTGCATTGTCTGGTTTTAGTAGCATGTGTGTTCGGTGCTTGATTTAGAGCGGACATTGGGGAAAAATTTTGTCCATTTCTTTTCTAGTTCCTCCTCCCCCTTGAAAGAAAACCAAGTCCCAGCAGCCTGAAACATAAACCTCTGACTTTTGAGTGCGGAGAAGAATAGCTAGACCTACTTCTCTTTTGAGCACATAGATCCTCTTTTTGGAAACAGGTAGGATAGCAAGTAATTCATAGCCCAGGGATCCAAAGTTCTGCATTACTATTGTTGGTCTGAGAGGTTTTTTTCTGTTATTAGGTCACTTGGTCTGAGGGGCTTTTTTGTTATTAGGTCACTTATCTTTCTGGTGCAGCTCTAAAATCCAGGTTTGTAGGTGGCTTCTTTCCTGGTTCCTTTCAAGTTTTATGACCTGCTGAATCTGAGTCCAGTCTTCCCTTGAGTAACTTTGATTTAGTAGGTCTGAATGTTCACTTTCTAGTTTATCTAGCAGGTTGTCTGTCTCCTGGGCACTTTTTCTGTGTAACCCTGTGACTGCAGCATTACGAGAAACTGGAAGAAACTACATAAATCCTTTCTGGGATTATGAAAGGCACGTAAAACTTCTTGGAAAACAATATCGTTTTCAAGGCTGCTTAGCTAATAAAAGGCACCTCCTCTGATCCTTTTTGGGAAATTCATGTAACAGAGAGAGTGTTGTGGAGGTCCACTGTGGAGACTTTTCTGTGTGAAGAGAGTAGGGGAGTGGTAGGTGGGAAGGAATTTGCCACCAAGAAACAGAAGTCTTAGCATGCTATGCCTGCAGATTTATTCCCTGAACAAGAATTGCACGTGGGGGTGGGGGTTGCCTCGTGACAAACTGTTCCTTGGCCGTGTGACAGCGCAGCACCCGCAGGTGCTGCCCTGCCAAGGGCTCTGCTGGCCGTGCCCAGCTCCTGGGGGATGCGTTCACCGGAGAGCCGCGGATGTGGGTGACTGCAGGCAGCCCTCCTGCTGCTATGCCCAGGGACAGGCTCCAAGGGGAACGCATCAGGGAGCTGCTCCAGTTCCTCCTGGGCTCCCTGCTGGGAGCATTTGATGGGGACCAGGAGAAGAGAGGCTACTAGAAGAGCAGCTTTGGTGAGGAGCCTGGCTGAGGAGTCTTTCTGTTGCTGAGAGTAGGAAGAAACGTGTTTCAGGTGGCTGGCAGGGAGAGGAGTAAGTGAATTAAATGGCTTGAGCAGTAGAGGTTTGAGTTTGATGCCTGTGTTGGACACGGTTCTTTGATTGCTTTTTAACCAGTTGTTCACAATTCTTGTCATTTGACAAACACAAGAAGTTGCCTTTTCCTCCCCTCAGCTGTTTGCTCAGTTAGCAAATGCTTTCCTGTGCTGAAGCTGATGGGAGTGAATTCCACCACAATGAACCATGCTCCTGTCTGCTTTCTCTCTGTCTGTAGAGGTTATCTGTAATAGGCACAGATGTAAACTTCAGGTCAGTCTGTGCAGCCAACAGCATCTCACAGCCAGTTTTGGAGCAGGATAGACCCAAGAGGCAGAATATCAACTTCTGAGCGAATTCATTAGTGTAGGAAACTGATCAGGTACTTTAACCATCTCAGTGTCCTTCCAGGTCTGAGATTTTATTTTTTTTGAGTTTTGTTTTTTTCTCTGCTGACATGAGGTTCTGAGGAGCAGAACATTTTCTCAGTGAACTTCAGCTGACTCTGAGGGCATAAGAACAATAACAGGGAATCCTCTGCAGTAGGTAATTTCTGACAATGGCTGCTTAGAGAAAGTATTAGAAAAGAGCCAATTTATTTTGTTCCCCACGGAAGCTTACTGATCTCATCAGACTGTGATTCAGGAAGTTCTGGGACTAAAGATACTGTCTTTATTAAATAGCCCTGGATGCTTATTTCTCTCTGTGAGCATGTCTAATCAACACTGAACCTTTGTCAGTTGTTACACAGAAGCAAACACCAGTAGTGGGTGTCTCCTGTCTGTAGCTGTGTAGTGCTAGTGGCAGAGAGAGATGAGTCTAGAAGTACATTTCTGGTTGTCAGTTCTGCATGAAGCCATCCAAAGGTAGGTTTTGCTATGGTATCACTCTAGCTGGTAATTCAGGAATTGAGGGTGTGAGCCATCTCACACTTCATATGTGTTATGAGCCTGAGTCTCCTCCCTGTTTTATTGAAGAAATCATTTTAGTGGGGGGAAGTATTGTGGGGGTTATTAGGCTGCTTAACTTGGAGCATCAGTGCCACTAGACTGTGACAAGATCTACTCTTATTCCTGGTGTTGTCTGGTGTCACATTTTTTCTTGCTCACTGCGAGGGCACACATCCTGGTGCACAGGAATTGAGACCTGGAGGATTCAGTCCCACTACTTCACCTCCTTTAAACATTTAATGTCCGCTCAATATGGAGAGTCCTAAGTCAGTCATACAGCAGCTTAGCCAGGATCAAGTAGGATGAGAATGAAAGCAGTGGCCAAGCAGTATTGAGAGAATCTATAGACCACCAAGCTGTGCTTTTTTCATTAATGCTTAGCAAGAGCTCACTTTTGCATTTACTTTTGTGCCTCTACAGAGCTGTGGTGCAATTGCCAGTCTAGGTAGGCCAATGGCACTTCTGCAATTTCATTAATGGAGCTTGTAAAACTAGCCCTCAACACAGAGTAGTCTGAACCGTACCCTAGTGAGTGCGACCTGCCACTCTTGTTAATTTGACAAGGTCCTGAATTACAGCCTACCAGCTACAAATAGGAGTGCAAATACTTGATGCTAATGAGCTACTGCCCACAGCCCATGGCTAACAGTCCATACCAGGTTGTTAATCCAGTCTGGCTCCTGCCAAGGTCACTGAGTGATTTCAGGACTATCAAGTGATGGGGTTTTGTTTCACTTTTCACCAATATATAATCATAGAAAACAAGGTGCATAAATCTGTCATTAACCTTCTTCAGGAGGAATGCACCTTTTCCC
The DNA here is from genome assembly GCF_028551555.1 of Melozone crissalis. Classification (NCBI taxonomy): domain Eukaryota; kingdom Metazoa; phylum Chordata; class Aves; order Passeriformes; family Passerellidae; genus Melozone; species Melozone crissalis. The sequence continues at coordinate 12,961,879 of NW_026535797.1, read as the reverse complement.
TTGGCCAGGAAATCTGCATGGCCCAATAGTTGGTAGAATAAGCTATGCTGGGAATAAACTAGGGCTAAGTGTGATGTGGTACAAAACATGCATGAGAAGAGCATGTCTCCATTAACTCTTTCCTTTTTTTTTTGTCCTCCTTTACTCAGAAGTGTTCTCTTCCCTGTTTGTGGCTTTGTCTGTAGTAAGTTGCTACTCTGAAGGGTCATAGGTAGGTGCCCTTGGGAATCTTTGAGCCATTGTTGTCATATTTTCTGTTAAAATTGTCTGGGAGCCTTCCAGAGTTTTGGTAGACAGCCAGTTTTCACTGAAGTGAAGAACAGCTTTCAGGATTTTCTACACTTCCCTGCTGTCTATGGGGCATCACATAGGTTGTTTGCCTTTGAGGATTGGGTTGTTGTAGTACACAGCCTGTAATGCCAGAGGTGTTTCTTTGTCTGGGTTGGCTGGCATGTTGAAATTGGGATTCTTACATGGGTGTTTGTGGTTATTTTTGTGATTTAAAAACATTACTCAGACTTGCTCTTCACCTACTGGTGATGATATCTGCTTGAAAGGACTAGTGAAAGAATACTAGAAAAACAACTTGTCTTGTAACCAACTTGTCTTAAAATATCCAAGCCCTAGATTAAACAGAAACTTCAAAGCAAAGAAAGCTTGTATGGTTGGGACTTACTTGTGTTTCTTTATATTGAAGTGTTTCACTTATGAATTGTTTGGTATAATAATTTCAGTGTTTATGAAACAACAGCCCTGCTCATCAAGGAATCCTGTTTTGAAGGACAGAGTAAGTGTGATGCCTGTCATTCTGGGAGCTGAAACCTGATGATTGTGGAGGCCTCAGGAGTTTACAAGTTAACAGGACTCAGCTGCAGTTACTAATTAACCACACAAGAGCTTTGCTCCAGCCGAAGGCACTGGGGCGGGGAGATGAATGCATACATAGAGCACAAAAGATCTGTATGGTTATGTTTTCTGTAATGCTTTCTGTGGGGATGACACCATTCTTTTGCTGGCAGTCCCAAAAGGAGCTGCTCTTCAGATGAGAGTGCTGTGGTAACATTGCTGTCTGCAGGGTGAACTGTGCCCTCAGACTGGGCTTCTGCTTCCTTGAGGTTCTTTCCCAGAGCAGATGTGAATGAAAGTTGGGGTTTTATTTACAGCAAGTTATTTTTTATGGTGGTATAATCTCTTATAGTAATGTGACAGAGCCTTTTGTGACAGCTGATCTTCATGGAGGTGGACAAGGCTTTATTTTCCCCATTTGTCCATGGATAATGAGGGCAACAAAAATGTTGATAGTGCCTTGGTTGGATACTCTGCTGCCAGCAAATGATTTTAGGAAGGATCTTGCCATTTCTGGTTTTCTTCCAGGACTCCACCTCCAGCTTTCAGAAGATTGTCCTGCCTACCCTTTGCACTGGGGGGGTTCAAAGTGCAGCCTGCAGGACCCCTTCCCATGCAGCAATTAGGTGAGGACAAGGACGATCAGTTGCCTGCGTTTATTGCTTGCGAATTGCTTGTCAGCAATTTCTGGATTCCTACAAATAGGAAGAAAATCTGCCAGTGCGAACTTGTTCTTGATAAAAATTTACAATCTGGCATTGGAAGTAGGTGTAGCTGTGGATTTTAGGCGAGCTGCAGGCTTAGTTCTTCCTATCTTGCTTGGGACATCTTTCCATTGGAAGCAAGAACAGCTCTTACAGTTACAATTCCCATACACAGCAAGAGCAGACAGGGACCTTCAGCTGATATTAAAGGGCATCTAGTAAAGAGGCTTCAGTTCAATTTTTTACTCATTAAAGTAGGTCAGAATTGTGAATTAGAGTTACTCAGTAGCTCTAACTTGAACTCCAAGGGACATCATGAGGAGTTTGATTCAAGGTGGATAAATTAGTGTAATATATTTTGCTCTGTGAATTTGTGTGGGTTTATTTTCCCCGTGCTGTGTAGCTGAGGTATGTGTACAGATAAAGCTTTTTGGCTTTCTGACTTTCAGCTTTTATTTAAATATCTGGATGCAGTGTATGGGGATTGGTGAGGAAGAATCTCTCAAAGTACTTTGAAGGTTCACTGCTTTAGGTCTTCCTTTTCCTACAGCAGAATAGAGAAATAAGAGATACTTCACTGGAAGTTGGGCCAGTGGACCTGTGAGTAGCTCACCACATGGTTGTAGAGGTTTGGGATATGTGCTGTTTTTAGATGTGATCTGGTCTTGTTGCGTGCTGGTTCCCTACCCTCATGGGGAATAACTTTTATCTTCTTGTTGATGTTCTAATTTGCCTGGAGCCTTTTGGAGTGGTTAGGTTTGAAAACACTAATTTCAAAACAGTGAATTTCAAGAACTTCACTCTGCTCATGGGGAGTATTTTTTTTTCCTTCTCTTAGCGTTGAAGAATTGCTTATACTGTGTGGATGGGATTTCTCCTAGAGAAATCAACATCCCTGTCCAAATCATTATCTCTCTTAATAAAAATGCTGTACAGTGTACTTCAGACTTAACCCTTTTAGTCAGCTGCTAAAGGTTTGAATGCTCACTTGCAAGAGGAGTGAGAGACTGTTTGTGTGTTGTGTAGAGGAAGGCCAGTTTCCAGTGTATTTGTGTTTTCCTGTGACCCTTACAGGGATCACAGCATGCTTAAAGCCCTGATCCCATATGATGGACCCAGCCTCTCCATCATAATCAGGACTGACAGTTTTCTAGGTCTTTCTGTTCTTTTGACAAAAGCCTAGAGGGGATTTGTGATCACTAGTATGAAGCTGCTTTACCAGTAGTGTGCTAGTTTAATTCAGCTTGTGTTGTGTTGTCTGAAGGCTCCCAAGGAGAACCTGGAAATGGAGAAGTTGCACAGTTCACCCTGCAGGCAGTCGTGGTGGGGGGTGAAGCTTGCCAGCGTGGGAATCCCCTGAGGTTAGAGCTTGAGGAAGGCAGCTGTGGCAGTGAAAAAACTTAATTACCTGCTGGGTGCAGGCTCCAAGAACCACAGCAATCTGTTGCTTGATGCCAGTCATGGAGCTGAACCTGTGAGTGCACTTGTAGTGTGTGCAGTCAATGAGCAAGCAAATACAGTAGCTTTCTTTTTTCCTGCTTTCTTCAGTGGCCCTGGGGTTCAGGGTGGGGATGAAGGTTTCCCTGTGCTGTGTGATGCACCGTGGATGGGAATCCCAGCCTCTGCTCCTCCTCTCTGCATGGGGACACTTGCTGTGCATGGGATGAGAGGTCTACCAGGAGAGCTCTGATGTCAATGGCTCTATTCTGTTAATGTTTTTTTTTTCTTTCCAGAGCAGCTGTTTTGAATTTTCCAGTCTTTGCTGTAATCTTTGAACAAGCCTTGTTTTATTATGAGAGAGACACTGCAGAAGCGTGTGGGGTAGAGTGAAGACACGCATACATTTTAGTGTTGAGGACATTTTCATTTCTGATTCCTGGCCTGGAAAGTGGGTTTAAACTTGTTGCTTGTCTGCTGTTTGAACATGGTCCAGTGGTAAGAGGCTTTAATATATTTCTTCTTTGCAAATCATCAACCTCACATCTTCCAGTAAAGGAAAGAATTTGGGAGTATAGCTTCCAAGAGTAATAGTCTTCTAAGCCCTATGCAATGCACAGGCTGCAACCAAAAAGTTCCAGGGAAAATATTCAGAAAGGGAGATGTTGTCTAGCTGTAATTCCTAGTGGTTTTGTATTTAAATTATTTGGCTTTCCAGAGAGATCAGTACATGATTTTTTTTTTTTGTCAGACAGACCTGCAGCCATCCTGGAATTAATAACTGTGTGGACTGTCTTAATCCAAGCATGGGTTAGAGAAATTAGGAAAATGTCTCTTACCAAGTTTGTATTGATCATGATCTGTTGATTGCCATTGTTCCCACTACCTCATTGATCTCTACCTGGAAACACACTTAAAAGTGTTGGAAGCTGGTTTTAGGTACCTTGTTTTCTACTTGAATCCATCTCTTGATCAATAGGAGTTGAGTGCCTTGAGCAGCTTAAGGGAGAATGCTGAGCAAAGAGCCACCATGAAGAAGCTGGTAGGCTTGGGGATTTTAGGGATATCTGGGTCTATTTCCTTTGAAAATCACTGGGACTGCAGTGTCCTGTTTTTAGAGTGATCATTTGGGAGGGAATGAAATGCTTTAAACTCCAAAGATTCTTTTAAGAAGTGAGATTATCTTAACCATCCTGTCCAGTGCTGCAGCTGGTAGTTGTGACAAGGAATGAGTGTGTGCTGTGATTAAACATGTACTCTCACAGTTAGAGGCAGCATGTATTTCCTGGGAGGAAAAACTCTTTCTGTGGTAGTGCTTGTGAACAATTCTCCTAACAAAAGGCATTCTCATCTCAGTGTATTCTGTGACTTTGAGGATGACTGGGACATTGGAAAAAACCCTTGAGATAAGACCAGATACAAAAGTTCTTACAAATAGGAACAATTTTTTTTTTTTTTTTTTTTAATCCTTGCAAAACTGAGACTTAATTTTCCTATTCCTGCATTTTTTCTTTCATAATGGAAAAATGACCCAAGGAAATCAAGGGCATAACTGCTTCAAGTGAATTGAGAGCTGGGCAAGGATAAAGTGGTGGTTTTATCTTTTGGACTTCCTAGCACTGTCCAAAGTTGTGGTTGATTGTGATGCCTTCTTCTTGTACTTCAATTACTTTGCTGTAGAATGAGGACTCAGTTTTATCCCTTTGCCTTATATCAACTGAATTGGTTTAGTGGGTGCCAGTATGTTTCAGCTTGTCTACTGTAATTTAGGTTCTATAAATAGGAGTTTGGTTTAATCTTCATGTAATAGCTTCATTGCATGATGATTGAAACTTTCTTTAGACTGACAGCCCCTCCAGTGAGTCAGATCTTGTTTCTCTTGCCCTGAGCTCCTTGGCTGTCAATGTCTCCAGTGTTTTCACTCTCCCTTTTCAGATCAATGTGTAGTTCTCCTGGCACTATTTGTTGGCAGTAGGTGAGGAAAAACAGAAAGAGACTAGGTGATAGATGAGATGAGGCCATCCACTAGGCAAGTGTATAGAGACAAAAAAGGTGAATGTCCCATGGTTAGTGCTCTGCTCTGTGCATCTTTATGGCTACTAAAATTGCTGCTGTAGAGAGAATTTTTGGGTTAATTGTTGGTTTCTTACCTCTTACTGACACAGAGTGGTTTGATAGGTTGTTTTTTCTTTACTGATTCAGAGATGCCATTTATCCTGTGCTGCTTAACTTTTGCTTTCAGACAGTTTTAAACTAATGTCCAATTTAGGATTAATTATGTACTAAATACTTTCCTGTTTTCCTGGGCTGAAAACCTAGTAGGCAAATCTTTAAAGGTCAGCCTGTTAGTGCTTAAATTCCCAGAGCTGAGGGACATGCAGGTGACTGTCCTTTTTTCTTGTTGGTGACAAGGTGGTAACCCAAGTATGATTAAATATGTTGGCTTCATCATGAACCAGAATGTCTTGAGCCCTCAATCCTGGTGCCACTGGAAAGTTGTTCTTGCACCATGGACAGGTCAGTTATACCAGAGGGTAACACTGCACTCTTCCTCACTGCTGCCCCTTCCAAGGAATCTTCAGCAAGCTGGCTGGGAGGGATGCAGTGACACAGACCCAAGTCTGTTCTCACTGCTGGTGAATCCTATTCATTTGGGAATAAAAAGGATGGCTTAGTTGGACTCTTCCCTTTTTCCATGTGGGGTGATGTGGTGTGGGGAAGGCGCAGCCCACCAGTTAATTTCAACAATTAAAGGTGTGTGCAAGAATTCTCCTTGTGATGGTCCAACCCTGCCCTAGGGTGGTGTAGGCAGCCTCCTCCATATGGCACTCAGTGTGTCCTGCTTTTTCTGAGGGTGTTGACAGACTGTGCTCTGTCACTGCTCTGGTGGTGGCTCCCTAGGGTGGACTTGACTCTGTGACACAGAATTGGAAGAACCTGTGTCCTGATGATACCATTGTCACTGTCTCTTTGTGCTTCCACTAGAGACTGATGTCTGATTGGAGTGTCTGTTAGTGCAGAAGCTTGGTGTTGGCTCATAATCCAGGCACCATTTTTCTGGCATGAAGAGATGTGCTGTGCTTGTGATCATAATGACCTGGCTCTTTACTGTTTTCATGGACATAGGAGATAGGAACAGGAGGGAGGAGCTGGGAATTTTCCTGCTTGTCCCATTCAGAAAATGGATGTGACTGGGGCAGTGAAGGTGTGATCCATTTTCTCATCCCTGTCCCAGGAGTTTGGCTTGTGCAGGGAAGGAGGGGACAGGGATTAATTCATTCTTCCTTGACTCACTAAATGGAGAGGTGAGTGAGAGGTAACCTTCAGTAAAGTGTGAATTCAGAAGTGTCCTTGAAAAAGTTGCTACCAAAAGTAACAGAAGTAGATTTCTAGTTTTAGATAAAATTATTTTTCCTTAATTTTTAATCCCTTTGTGTTGGAACAGGGAGCCAAAGGGAGTGATGGTGGGACTAGGTAGGGCAAGGCAGATGGGAGTGTTGCAACCTTTGAGTTGTTAACCTTTTGAAGTGGCATGGGGTATATGTCTCATTACCCTGCCTCAACACAGGCACGTTTTATCTGTGGCATACCAAGCAAATTGCCTTTTGCCTCAGAGATGGTGCAGGGCTGTTAAACCTGTTTGGCTTCGAGGCAGTCATTCTGTGGATTCTCTCTATCTGTCCCTGTGAGGGTCAGGAGGCCTGCAGAGGCCACCCTGCTCTTCCAGGTCTGCTGGCTGCTCTGCAGGACCAGCACTTAAGGCAAAAGCTCCTGTGCTGGGTGAGGGCTTTTTTAGTAAGTGCTTTCAAAAATAGCAGTAGATGGTCCCTGCAGGGTCAGGTGAGGGAGCTGCAGTGCTCAGGGGAGATCTGCAGCCTCAGACAAACCAGGGGCTGCTTTGCCCAAGTATAATGTTTGAAGATCTAACTAGAAAAATTGAGTGTTAAATTAAGTTTGCAGTTTGGTTTTAAATTTGATGCTAAATTCTGGTAGCCAGTTGTCATCTGTTTTTTTTTTTTAATTTCTCTATCAGAATAAGCTGTTTTTAACATAAATGACTAACTGCATTAGTGTCAGTCAAAATGTTAACTTCAGCATGAAGAAACCATTGATCTGCCTCATCATCACTCCCAAAATGCATCTGTGGGTACATGTTTCTTGGTATGTCACATGTCTGTAGCAGGTGGCAATAATTCTGAACAAAGCTGTGAGCATTTCTGTTTGCTTTTTTTTTCTTCTTCCAGCTATTGCAAACTCCTGTGAGATTGCTGAGACAATCCTGTATATAGATGAGGTTGAGGAGAATCCAGAAGCCCTGTGAACAGAGGGAAAGTAAGAAAACTGCATTTGTTCAGAGCATGGGAGAAGTTTAAAGCATAAAATACAGAAAACGAAAACTATCCTAAAAAGAAGAGTAAAACCCACTGATGAGAGTAATCATTAGTGTCTGACCTCCCTCTGCTGCACTTGTCACAGCTAACACGTTCCTGCCTTGCTGTTTGTGCTCACCTGTGTTTTGGCACATTTCTGTGATCCATTTAATGTTACCAAAACAGGTGCCACAGACACAAGCAAAAGAGCTTTCTTCTTACTGTTCCACCATACGATATGAGTCATTGCTGAAGGGATTGTTCATTTAGCAGAGCAACTAAACTAAAAGTTTGGAAACTTTCAGGGTTTCCACTGATAACTCTTCCTTTTGGATATTTTCTCTGCTATGGACACAACTTTTGACTGTGGGCACTGGTCTATTAGGAATTGACTTGTGCTAAGTTTAATGTATGTGAATCTCATAATGCAGGTGACTACTTGTTAATGGAAGTTGAGCTAGATTTCAACCTGTACAGGGTTATTGACTTGATCTTTTAATCTGTCAGCTCATTCTTCACTCCTCTTCTCTGTTTGGATGTTGTAGTTTTGAGATGTTTTTGGAAAGAGTACTGGGAAAACTTGCAAACATTTTTCAAACAAAAGATGGTTTGTCTTCATGGCTGGGAGGGTTCATTTGGACACTTGCTCTGAATTTTTTTTTTTGTTGTTTGGAAAACTGAAGTTCTTAGAAGTTAGATGGCCTTGGCTTTCTTTGTTCTTTCCTCTGTCTCAGACATCTGTATCTGCTCTCTCACCGAGCTCTTTATCTTACTTGGCTTTTCTGTGGATGCCTGGAGGCCTTGGCTCACATTCTCAAGAGTGTCCACTGGTTCAAGAAGCCATTGCTGCTATCAAATTACCTTGACAGCTGTTGTCCCATTTCATATTTGCCATCCCCTCCCCCTGGCTCCCTTGTGATTTTTGGCAGAAGCTGTGGCTATTGAGCAATAAAACTTGGATCTGAGAATCATGTTGCTGGTGGGAAAATGAGATGAGAGCATACTAGTTAATGCCTTGCAACTTGACTTCTTGCTGATGTACAATCAGTAGCATCTTTATTTGAAAACAAAACCTACCACTAGCTCCTCTGTTTGTGGATTGAGCGGATGGTTCATTTACTGCTCATCTGGAGTTGAGCCATAGGTGCTGGTCTCTTAAAATAGCACACTCTATACCAAGATGTTTATGACCAGACAAGCTCTTGATTTGGAGCCCTTGACAAGTGCTATGCCTAAGGACTGCAGAACTTGGATGTTTGTGTTAATGAAAGTAATCCATAAGGGCACATCATCTCCATCTCAGTTTTGTCAATGATCCTGTCTGAAACCTGGAACAGAACTCCTGTGGTAATATTTAGTACATATTAGAGATGACCTTATATGATCTTGCTTGGATTTGAATTAATAAAATATAGGTATAACATTTGTTGGCTCTCCTCTTGTGTGTGTTTGGGGATTTAATTGCCATTTTTTAAAATGCAACACAACACTTTTGACAACTGACAGAAATGGTGATGATCTTGGGGCCAACCATCATAAGAGAGCTGTCATCTCTGTAAACCTCCCCTTTTAAGATGTTTTGTGTTTAGTTTGTCAATTGTTTGAAAAGTTGGCTGATGCATGGCATGTTTTAATCTCTACAGATCATTCGTCATTCGTCTTGTCCCTGTTGGAACATGTTAGCAACTAAATTTTGTGTAACATACTGGCAAAATTAGGAAGGAAGGAAGGAGCAGATCTTAATTGGAAAGATGACTGTCAGAAAACAATTAATGTATCCGGAACACTCAGTTGAGAGGAATGCATATAACAAAAACATATGAAAAATTCTTTTGCTTGCAATGTGTTTGATTTACTTGCTGATAACATCAGTGTAAAATGTAAAGCTTGTGAAAGGCTGGATCAGACCAGCCTTAGTGCTTGTCTTACAGCTCCTAAATTGCTGTGCCAAAGTAGGAAGACTCAAGTCCTACTGAAACATGTGCTACCCTGTTTTGTTTGTGTCTGGGAGAAGGGTACTTGATGTATGAGTGAAATCATGAGTTTGGGGTGGCTGTAGGTTTGAGGGCTGGGGCCTTGGTGCTCCATCACGCTCAGAGCTGGTGGCTCGTGGTGTGTGATACGGTCTGAGCATCTCGTGTGCTGTGGAGTCCTCTTGGGCCTGAAGAATGGCTGGGGTTATAGTGGCTTCAGCTGTGAAGCTGGGAGGAAGCTCAGAAATCAAGGGGGCAAAGAAGATGTCCTAGACTTGGAAGATTGCTATTACATCGTATACCCCCCTGGAAAAGGAGAAGTAAAATAGAGAATGGATTACACCTAGATGAAAAAAGCATGAAGCTGTAATGTTTGAGTTGCAGGGTGGGATGCATGAGTTTTCTGGTGACATGTAGGGAAATAACATTTTACTAACTATCCTTTCCTCCCCCCCGAGTGAAAACAAACACTCATAACGCCTCAGTTTGGTGCAAAACGTGATTTAAGCAGGGTTGTTTTTGTTCGCTTTCTTCGGTTGTGGTTTTTTTTTTTATTTTTTTAAGGAAAACGGTGGCAATTTATCCTCCCTGCCCCACATTCCTTGCTATCCTGGCATGTAGCATAGGTTTAAACAAGGTGCTCCTTGGCCTGATCTCCCCGTGGAGATTTCAGAAAGTGCTGGAAGGCTTGAGCTTCCTGCGATCCCTGGCATGTCTTCCGTTACGCAGCTTCGGTTTTTGTAGCAGTAGGGGACTTGTTAGTTTTCCAAGTGCAGCTCCCAGCCAACGTGTCCGCTCTGCGGTGTAGACTCCTGCATGTTCAGTGTTAAAATACTTCTATAGCTTTCAGGCATCTTGCATTTCAAATATGGGTGGAGAAGCGAGTGTTGGCCTTTAAGGCAGGGGTTTCAAAGCTTTCTGATATCAAAGGCCATGTTGACAACTTGGCAAGCGCTTGTGGGCCCAAGTGTGTTAGATCTTTAGGATAGGAGCTGGCTTGCTGCAGGCATTGGGAGGGATGTTTTGCATTGTTTAAATGTATTGTCAGGTGTATTGTGTCCTTTCTCTGCAATGTGGCTGCTGAAATGTCTCCTCCTTTTGTGCTAGGCTCGGCTCACTTTCCCAGCAGCCAGGGAAGGGGTTAATTTGCTGTTACAGTTCACTCCAGCTTGTCTCTTGCTGTCCAGTGTCTTCTGCCTAAAACTGCTGCTGTGGGGAATCCCATCTTGGGAGCCCTCAGCTGTAGCAGCTCACGTGGTGGCTGGGGAGGGTGCAAGGGGGTGTTTGGGGAAAGCATTCAGCTTGGCTGGCAGGTTACCGGGTGGGAGGGCTCATCTCAGCTGTGAGCCCTTTGCAGCCCTCTCCTGGGTGTGGGAAGCAGGGTCCTGCAAAGCTAGGAGGGCAGCTGGTTCTGGCAGGGCAGAGCTTGTCTATCCTGGTCAGGGTCTCAGAGGTCTTACCAGGTTACTTGCTGCTTGTTGACTGTTTGAAATACCAGCATGTGTCGCTTCCGCTCTGCTCTCGTGCTTTCCAGCCTCGCTGAACTGCAGCTCTGCCTCCTTGCGTTGGGTGCATTAGCTGCCTTGCTTTGCTGTGGGATCTGAGCATCTCTGGGTGCTAGACAGACTCTCTACCAGTGCTTAATGCACTGTGCTCCCATCTATAAGAAGCTTAATTTTCACTTCCTACATGAGACGAGTGAAGCGTAGAGGACAGTGCAACAGCACAGTGCAGAAAGGCAAATGCAGTGCGCAGGGACATACCAAAACTTTTCTTAGCTCAGCCCTGTTGCAGCCAGTGTAGTTTGAGGTGTGGAGTGCAAGCAGGCTGATTTGGAATCCTTGTCTGGCTCACGGATAGAGCCGTGTCCCACTCTGAGCTCTGGCTGCATGGCCGGCTGGAAGGACCAAAGCTGGCACGGATGTTTCAGCTTTTAAATGCAGTCACAGGTTTTGGTCTGAGGTGGAAAGGTACTTTAAGAGCTACATTGTTTTGCATGAAAGACTAAACAACAAATCTGTAGCAGTGTGGAGGAGAAGCCAGTTTTCCTAACTCCTGGTCATGTGCTTTCACCACAAAGACCCTGTTTCTTCTTTTACTTAACTGAAGAATTCCATTAGATCAAAAGCTAGTTAAGGAAAATAGAGCCCCATGTGGTCCTGTGTGGTTACATAGGCAAGTGCTATTTTTAGGAATCCCAATTGAGTAAGCCCTGGCTCTTACTGCTGTTAAAATCCAGGGAAGTAAAATTAAAACTCCTACCTTCATCCCAGCCGCATGTAGGCCACTAGGCCCCAGCCATCCGGGGCTCTTTGCCTCCCTTGTGCCTCCCCCAGCACAGTCCCTGCCTTGCGGGGACTTTTGCCTTTCCAAGTGAGAGTTAATCAGTTTTTTGGGCGTGGGACATTTGGAATAAGGCAGGTAGGAGTTGTTCCCCTTGTTAATGAGCGCTTGCCCTCCAGTCCAAGGGTTCAGCCTAACTCTGCTCAGCTTCTCCTCACTTCAGCTTTTGTGTCCCAGTTTCACTGATCTGCTGCTCGCCCTTACCAAGAGCAGAGAGCCCAGCCTCACAAAATGTGACTTGTTTGCGGTTCTTTCCTTGTGGTGCTGCTGGAAAATACTTTTTACTCACAAAGTTTTGTACACAGACCTGCTAGGCCTGCCTGATAACATTTGGGATGGTGGACATTGATACAAGTAATACAGTTTATTCTTGAATAAAAACATAAGAATACGGTTTATTTTCTGGAAACGGTTGCCTGATGGTGACCAGATACCTCTCCATGACTTTATGCCCCAGCTTGCAACAAGCAGAGATTTCATTGCTTATTTTTGTGGGTATTTTTCTGAGCAGAAAAGTAGCAGAGGGGTAAGGCAGAAAAAGAAGCTAAATGCTATGGAGGCTTTGGGTGTGTGGTCCCTGGAGAAGCCTGCTGAATCTTTTTGAGCTGGCTGAAAACTGCAAGCAGTACTCGATCAATGTGTTTGATCAATGCTGCTTGGACAAATTACTTTTCCAAAATTTTCTTTATTTGAAAAATGTGAGGAAAACACTCTGTCACAATGTTAAGGCCTTTTTTAGGAGCCTGGAGATTTAATTAAAGGACTTGATTCAGAAGTGAAAGTAAAAAGTGTTTTGAGTTTGAGAATACCCTGTGTTGGCTGATAATTTTCTCCAGGTTGCATGATCTCTGTTTGGAGAACCCTTTGTTTAAAAACAACAGCAAGAGCAACAAAAAAAGCTTCTGAAATCTTGTGTCAGAGCTGAATGCACTGCCATCACTGGCCTGTATGGAGAAGACATAGCAATATTCTGTGAAAAATTTGGGATATTTTAAAATGCTGAGCCAGTAACTGCTGACCTTTTAAGCTTGATTGACATCAACTACTTGTTAATGTTTCATGGCAGGATGGGAAATCAGGGATGATATTTTTCTGTGTTGGTATAAATGCAGTTATATGGGCAGGCAATGTTTTCATAATGCTTCAGCTTTCTCCATTTAGAGACCTGGATTGAGTTTGGCCAGCAAGACTGATTTTGGCCAGCAAGAGTGATACAAATTGCATGTTCCCTTGGGAGCCCCAGGTATGTGTGATGTGAACAGAAGCCTCAGGTGGTTTGAACTGAAGCAATGCCCTAAAACAGCACCAGGAAAGTATTAGTCTCAGAATAGTGGTGGATCAAATGTGGTGGGTGGTTGGTGGATCAAAAAACAATCCTCGATTGTGCTTGTATGGCATGTACAGAGCTACACTGCTGTGTCCTGGGTAGTTTGGATGTGACTGTTTCAATAGATAAGGCTCAGGGATATTTAGCAGATACATATATAAAGATCTGTTGGCTAAATTATTCCTTTTCCACATGTGTCATCAGCTCTTTTCTATAGCTGTGACAGTCAATCATTTCTATAGAGCAAGAAGGTCTTCAGATCAGCATGTGAAATCCTCACATGCAGAAGAGTGGTTCTTGTCACACCGGGAGCCTCAAGTGTGTTCCAGGACATCAGCTTCCCTCTGTTTCCTTCATGTCCTGTAATGCTTATTATAATACTCTCATCTTTTAAATTTTTCTACCTAAACTTAGCTTTTTGCTGAGTATTTGTTCACAGAACCCTCAAAAGGAGGATGTGGTTAACTGTTCCTCAAGGCTAGAGTTGTTGTCTGTCTGGACAATTTGGGGGCTTTATGGCTTCCCATCAAAGAATGGAAACACAAGTAAATAATCCTCAATTCTTTGAAAATGTGGAATAGTTAAAGCTTAACTGCCCTTCGCATGGACTGGGGATCAGAAGCAGCATCAGTATGTGAACTGCTGCAAAGATCAGCTGTACAAAGCTATGGGACTGTGAGCCAGGAATTTTCATCATAAAATATTGATTGCTTCCCTTCCAGAAAAGGAAATTGAGGTAATGTGTTGTTACTTGCTGCAGCTTAGCTAAAGAACAGACCACTGCCACACCACAGAATGGAATTAAGGGATCTGATGTCCTGCAGTGACAGCCACTGAACTGATTGGCAAGATGTTACATCGAGTAAAGTGAACATGCATAACATTTCTCACTTTTGTCCTCACAACTGGAGATGAAAGCATGTGTTCTGATGTTTTCAGTCTGTCAAACAAGCTACTTTTGCAAATATGCCTCTACCCCTGCCCCCAGCCTCACACTTTCTCGGTGGCACTGCAATGGATGACATTGCTGGCTAGCCTGCAAGTCAGTTTTGTTGTGTGTTTTGCTTCCCTCTCCAGTGCTATTTTCCTAATAATATTTTTCAGTGATTTGATGTTTTTTTCTTAATTATTCTTTGATATCCAAACCCTATATTTTGTGTAACCTTGGGTCTGTTTTTATCTGAAAAGCCTATTGGGAAATGGGATGATCTAGATGTGCCTTGTAGGGTGCCTTTAATTTTAAGAAAGATCCTATGTTAAGGACTTGTCTCTTGCAAGAGGCAAGTGAGAACTGCCTTTTCAGAGCAGTTAAATCCCAATGGTGTTTTTAATTGGTTTTTTTTTTTGGCAGAAGTTTGTTTTGGTTGGGGTTTTTTGCCTTTTTTTTTTTTTTTAAGAAACAGCTGTGGAATATTAGCATGTTGTGTTTCAGAGCATTCAAAGCAGAATGAATGCAAAAGGTGACTGAATACAGATGTGTGGGTGCAGTGGTGCTCATTTGACTCCAGCCAAAGTGAGTGGAGAGGGTTAGTCCCCAAAAAGTTGCCTTTAAATGGTTGATAGCTTGGCTAATCTTACTTTGCTGTTGTCCTGTGTTGCCCTGCTACAGGAGGGGAGTGACTGTGATGCTTCTGCGAGTTTCAGGGGTGTGAGAAGGTGTGCAGAAAAAGGGCTCTGCAAGAAGCTGGCAAAGATCAGTTCAGCAGCAAGGATTTATCTCTTGCACAGCCACCTATCAGGTAAAGCACCTGCAGGTCTTATTCCCCAGCAGAGGAAATAGTGAATATTAAGCAGAGAAGACCGTGTTGAGAATTACAACATGAAAAAAGATCACTGTGCTTTGCTGTGTGCAGGGAGAGCTGACTCACACCAACCTGTGTTACAGCTTTGGGGAGAGCAGTTGGAAAACTGTGTCACTTCAGCCCAAGAGAACTGTAAGAACAGAAGTGTGGCAATATATTAAAATTACATCAAAGGCTCTGGGAGATTTTAATGAGATCACCCCCATATTTATTTTCATGGTTAGGAACAGAAATAACTGAATCATGTCATGGAAATATTCTGGAATGAGGAGATGTAACAGCCAAGACTGTCTCTAAGCTGGTCAAAGGATTTGTTAACTCCAGGCAGGCTGCTTCACTTTAGGGTAGTGAGAACTAGTAGACAGAGGATTTAGGCAGAACAGAGACTTTTTGAAGGTCCCAAAATGTGAAAATCAGGTGAGCATGGCAGAGTGCTCTTTGCATCAGCAGCAGGGCTGTATCCTCTCCTTACCATTATGTCTCTCTGTTAGTCTGGATTTCCAGGATGGATGAATCCAGTGGGCTGGAGCTCATTCTGGAGGTGGTTGGGGCCCAGCTCCCTGTGCCAGGCTGCTGCAGCAGTAGCTCACCCCAGCAGGACTCCACTGCTCCCAGGGCAGCTCTCAGCTCAGGTTTTCCTTTGCAGATAACCCAAGGTACTGCAGCGGGGTAGCACTGCCAGTTGTTTAAAGGCTTACATTTTCAAGGGTGCTTTGTATTGCAGAGGGGTTAGTGCCTTTATTGCAGCCCCCGGAGGGTGTCAGGGACCACTGCCAGCTTACCATCCTCTCCTCTGCCTTCCTCTCTGCTTTGGCTGGGAGCACTCATGAGTTGGTACCAGTCATGTGCCTGTGCCCATGTTCAGGGTGCTGCAGGATGTCTGTCACTGAGCTGAGGGTGTGGAGCTTTATGTGCATGTGTCAGCAACCCTTTCCTAATAGTTGGGTTTGAGAAGGTTTTGTACATTCCCTTGCTTTTCTCTGCTCTCCTGGGCCATGTATGCCACTGCTAGTGCTGCATGCACTGTGTATTTGAACAAGTAGGAACATAAATGTTTTCTCCAGGCTATGCTAAAGGAAGGAGATTTTTTTTAATGCCATGCCTTTTTTTTTTTAAATTCACTTTGCCTAAAACAAAGGGAAATGTTACTCTGCTGACCTGAGGTTTGTTGGAAGCAGGGCTGCTGCCTGTGTGTAGCTGTGATAGGGGTGACCATACCTGCTCTGGCACCCAGCTCCAGCTGTAAGGTTACTCTGCAGCTTGTGGGAATTATCTTGGTACAGTATTTCAGCAGCAGCAAAGGCTTTAGGCACTGGAGCTTGGGTCCTACCCTTGGAGTTTTGGGGAAATGCATCAGCTCCCATTGGACTGGGTGGTGGATGCCTCCCAGAAAGAGCAGGGAAGCCACAGACAGAATCAGCAGTGAATGCATTTGGCCATACATTTGCACCTCCCAAATTAGTGCTGAGACCCTGGTGGCTTGCAAAGATGTAGATGTTAGGCTGGAGCAGTCTGCTCTTCCCATTTTTAAGCCAGGCAAGAGTATGAGAAATAGAACCCTTGTAAAGTGGAAACCACTTCTGTTTTCCAGGTGACTAAGCTAGGAAACCTTCAGAAAGATTCCTTCTTAGGAAGAATTTTTGAGGTCCTATTTGGGGAAAAAAAAAGTTCAGTTCTTTCTCTAACATCATATTATTGCCGTTCCACTGATTTTAGAGTTGAGCCTCCTTGGTATGTGAAAAACTGTATCTCTGTTCAGTAGCTAACAATATTCTCAGAAGATTTACTTGGTTTTCCTGTCTCAGTGTGAAATGCTCTTCCTCTTGCCTTCAGCCATATAACATCTGCCATACTAACATTGTATTTTCTCCAGAGTGAATAATATCCTGAAACTCAGTAAAGGCACAGGAGAGTTGTGTGTAGTGAAAAATCCTTTTTAAATAAATAGAGAACTTGCATTTAAATAGTCCTTTAGAACTTTGATTTTTTAGATGTCAAGAAGATGCATATAATTTAATGTAGGGGAAGAGAGGTCACCATAGTCTTTCAACAAGTAGATAGCCAAAGAGAATGCAAAAATTTGTGTTTAGCCTTGGTTAAGTCAATGAGAAAGTCTAAATATTTTACTCCCCCCCCCTTTTTTTTTTCAAATCTTCTCTCTCTTTTGGGCAGATATCACCTCAGATAGGTGAATTCTGAAAGAAAAGCAAAAAATTCTGTCTCTGAAGTAACTGCTCATGGCATAATGCTTCTATGCTTCCAAAAGGCAAATTGCTTAGAAAACTAAGCCAACCAAATATTAAAAATCAGCATTATTCTATGGTGCTTCATAGTGTAATCTTGATTGTCTGCATCCACTGTAAACTTATGGTTCAGTCACTTCTAAGGTCTCACTGGACTTATTCTTGTGTGTCTGGTAGTGGTACTTCCCTTTCTTTGTGCATATGGCATGTTAGGAAGGCCTGAGACAATTCTGTGGTCTCTTTCTCATGCCAGAAGTGATTCCTGATGTTGGTCCTGTTATGCTTTGTATGCTGATGTTGTACACTGGATTATACCTTACTGAGCTCTGTATTGCCCAGGGGAGGGCCTGTGGTACCTGTCTGCTGCCTGTGGTGAAGCATTGAGGTCAGTGTAAAAAGAACAAACCACAGACACTGCCAGAGAATGAGTAAATATGGGGAGAGAGGAAGGAGGCTTTTTGAAATGTGACTTGGCTCCAAGTGCTACAAATCTTTAGGTATCCATTTGCTGTGGAGTTCGAAGGGAGCTGTGCATCCTAAAGTGGGTTTGATTCTAACATTGTGGAGCAGTGTTAGCCCAGGCCTTGGTCTTGTACATAGCCACAGAAGAGAATTCCCTCTGGGGACTGGATTGTCTTTCCTTTTCCTTCTTCAGATGCAGACACTGTTAGACATCCTAGTCTGACCCTGAAAGATTACTTTAATCTGCCTTACGTCCGAGAGGAGATGCTTTCCAATTCCAAAAATGCTTTAATTGCCTTCCATATTGTCCTTTTTTGGCTTAAATTGAACATTTAAACATATGACTGCCAAAGATTGAGTCTTCGGGCTCTTTAAAGTAGAGCATGAAGGTTTTCTTCATGCTGAAAATGCTGTGTTACACTTTGATAGAGCATAATAAAATGTGACTGCCTGAGATGAGCAGTTGCTTCATTGTGCATGACAGAGCAAATCAATTTTCCTCCCATTGCTTTTCCTCTTGGGAGATAACATGCCGAAATAGTCAGTACCCTGTACTATGAGTGTTCAGGGATAGACAAATTGTTCACTGAAGTTAGTGGGTTTTTTACTTTCTATTTTTTTTCTCTCCTCTAATAATGGCTTAAATAATTTTGCCTTTGGAAGTCTTAGCACGGAGTTTCAGATATCATAAAAATGTGTTGTGAGTTTATTCCTTCCCTAAAAGATTTTTTATTGGCTTTTTTCTCCTGTAATCTCAAATGTTTTCTTCAATTTGGGAATCAAATGGGAAGTGTGGCTGCTCTAAAAGGTTTAAGGTTGTTGTGGAGAAGGCTTGGCACAGCTATGTGTGTTCTGTCTATAAAGAATATCTTTTGGAAAACACAGGTCTTCCTCATTTTCTAACTTTACAGGATTATACTGTGATATGGATTATTAAAAGTGGTGAGCAGGCAATATAATGTTCCTCAGGGAGAGAGAAATGAGATGCAAATCTTTTTAATCTGTCAATTTTTGCACTGTAGAAAGAGCAATGCAATGTAACATGAGTCACTGTGTTGTAAACAGAGGTAATGTGAGTACGGAAGCCATCAGTGCACATTGAAGGAAATGTCCTGGGCTTTGTGGATGTGCAGGGCTGTGAGAGCAGCATTTCTACAAGTGGTGCTCTTTGGTTTTCTCTGCAGTCCAGTGTGCCAGGGAAGGTATCAGGTTTTCAGGAAGGGTTGAGTGCTTGGTGCTTGGAAAATTGGCTCTGTGTGAGGTGTTGGTTTGAACAACCGAGACAACGCCTGAAAAAGATGAGCCATAGGATGAAATCTGAGAAGTTCACTTGGCCAGTGGTACAGCTACCTGCCTGTGTAACTCTGGTTGGCTGGGTTTTGGGTGTTGTGGTTTTGTTTTGTTTTGGGTTTTTTTTTTCTTCCCTTCCTAAAATAGCCCTGCTTCTCCTGTGGAAAAAGGATGAAATAATAAATCTTCCTCACAAACAATTTCTTGCTTTTCCTGTGGTAGACAACAGTTTGACTGCAGCACAACGTTAGGGAAATGTCTTGAAATACTCAGGAAGGGAAAAAAAAAAGCATGATCAAGAATATTATTGAATAAAACTTTGAGTTATGAGAAGGTAAAACCTGAAATCTGACAGCTTGAGTAACTATTACATAGCTATATATAAAAGCTCCTATTTAGCAGTAGCTTTTCTAGATGGCCACAATGCCCCTGTTTGTGCCTGCAGATATCAGATTTGTAATAATGAAATTAGAACCAGGTGTGTCACAGATGTTGGTACCTTAAAGTAACACCTTCAAGGTTTTGTCTTGGATTCCTCTGTAAGATGTTTTGCACAAGTGAAAGTGAAAATGGTGCACAGGAGATGATGGACAAGGGGATCTTTTTTTATGTGTAGATCACTCTGGGTTTTGATGTGTGTGTAACAGATCTGCAGCTGAAGGCAGAGCCACTAGTGAGCTGCAAGAACAAGAGAGACTGCTGGTTAAGATATGTTTGATCTGTGCTGGCTCTCTGGGCCTGGTAGGCTACAGGATGCTGTTGGCTCTCTGATGAAGCTGAATTACAGAGTAATCTTGGAGGTTCTGTGAAGGCTTCAGCCTGAATGATGCATGTTTCACAAAGAAATTAAAACCTGGACTTCAAGGACTAGAACCTGGTGTGTTGCCATGATGCTGCATATTGTGGTATTATTAG
Source organism: Melozone crissalis (assembly GCF_028551555.1). Taxonomy (NCBI): domain Eukaryota; kingdom Metazoa; phylum Chordata; class Aves; order Passeriformes; family Passerellidae; genus Melozone; species Melozone crissalis. The sequence continues at coordinate 12,942,167 of NW_026535797.1, read as the reverse complement.
ATCTGCTGAAAAGGGGCAAAGTGAGCCATGCAGGGGTTGGAGTTTGAAGTGTCTTGGTAAAAATGTCTCTCGAATGCTGCCTTGTTGGTCTTTTGGTGGTTGACTTGCTAAATGTGTTAAATGACAGCATTTCAGTCACACACTGTTTTTCCTAGGTTAAGGTAAAGGGAGAGGCATCACTTGGTTTTCTTGGTGTATCAGGTTTCATACACACACTTTTTAGATGAAAGTGAAAAGATGTTACAGAATGTGACATCCTTTTAGTGATGCCTTTGTGGTCAAAATAGCGACAGCCAGTGGTGCAGCAAAGGACAATGCCTGCTACCTCCACAAAAACGAAAAACTGAAACATCAGTCAAGTTGACTTATCTCAAAGCTTACTTTAAAACCTTCCACTTTGCCAGGTTATTGCCAAGTGTCTGTTGTGAGATATCTGAAGCCAGCAAAGCTGCTGCAATGGGCTATGGAGTAATTAGTCCAAAGTGAAGGCAATGCATGGATGTGCATTGTCCAGTCAGGCTGATGGTGTTCTGGTCTCCCTTTGTGGTGCTTGGTCCTTGTAACCCAGCTGAAGATTTCTGGTGGACAGAGATCCTAGTGTGGCTTCCAGTACCCTGCCTGGTCAGTTAGCTTATCAATGTAATCTTTTAATGTTGCCTTCACCAGAGGGGGACCAACACAGCATGAGGATAAAAGCTGCTCTCCATTTGTTTTATCTGTAGCCATTAATTAGAAACTGATGAAAGAAACAGACTTTGTTACAAGGCTGATTCATTCTTCTTTGTAATTCAGGCATCCTGAGTACAGAAACACTGCTGCTCTATAGCCAAGTAGAGCACACAGCTGAAACTCAGATAGCTGGGTTTGTTCACACAGTGACTGAGGATTTATACAAATTATTTAGATGCTGTGTTTCTGGTTACTTGTAAACAAAAGCTCTTGCAGGCATTTTGAAAGTTCATACTTTATGTATTTGCATGCTTTAATCCTCCAAATGGCTGGTGGTATAACCATGTGCTTAGAGCCTTGGGGGTTTCTAAGTGACTTTTACCATTTATTGCAAATGACTTTTCCTAAATCAAAAGAACTTTGAATCATAAGAGTGAGGGAGGGCATTAATACAGTAGTGCAGTATGGTTTGTATCTTTTTGAGATGTGCTGATAAGACTTGTGCTGAGCTCTCTGGTGTGTCAGGGAGGGATGGAGTACATGTCTCACCCCACTGGTACTCCTTGTCTAAGAGTAGCAGTCATTATATTGAAAGTCTGCTTTGTGTGTGTCCACAGATCAGTCACAGTGAAGATAACTCCATCATGTGCTCTCTAATTACAGTGGTGCATTCAATATTTTCCATCCCTTCGTAGCCCTATAGGGGGGGAAGTAGCCAGTCTGTCTGGACAATAAAGGAAACTCAGGCTTGGAAACTCAACATGGCACTATGTTCCTCTGTGGCTCATCTGCTTTCTGCCCTGACTTCTCTCTCACCATCTGCTTGCTATCATTGCACCCTGGATTTACTTGATGAAAAGTATTTGTAGTGGAATGAGGCAGAAGTGGGAAATTACCTTCTGTGTCCCCATGAATGCCTCTGAATTTCTGGGCTGTATTCTCTTCCTGTTGCCTCTCTGGTCTGCTGAGACATTTTTCTGTTTCTTCAGGTATTTACCAGTGTGGGGCCTCTGGACTTCTGAGTTCAACCAGTCTGGAAGGATGTTTTTACTTTCGAGTGTCAGAATTCTTCTGGAGTTGAAGTTAGAACTGTTGAAGTTAGATTGAGAGAGATCAGAGGATATCCTATGAGGATGCAGACACAACCTGGTCTGATAAAATGTTATCTGAAAGAGACATAACCTGTTATCCTGGAGAGCCTGTCTGTTTTTACAGGCTAGAAAACGGGTGCAGCTACTGTAAATATGGATTTTAAAGATAAATAACTAGACTTGATACTTGCATGTGTTATATATTGCTTCTGTTTCAGTTTCTTCACAGAGATACCCTTAACCTAGTGCTTCTTCCAGTTCTGGTGTCCCCTTCACAGCAATTCTTCATGTCTATGAAAAATATAAAAGCAAAGCCAAGAAAGATGTGGTTTCTTTAAATTGAGGATAGTCCCCCAAACAACCAAACCATTACTCAGCAGTCATGGTTTCACTGCTGCTTCTTGACCAGAGCAGAAGCAAATACTGATCTCTGTTACACTCAATTACACCACCTGCACAACACTCAGCAGTTCCCAATACACCCTTGCAGCAATGCCTGATTCTGCCAGATTGCTAAACCCTGTCAAAAGCTAAATGTGATCAATCTCATTGGGTAATTCCTACTGCAAGCCTTTGAATCAAATGGGGATTCTTCAAGATGCCTGAAGGCATCTCTGCTTATATTTCCTCTAATTTTTTAAAGCAGCATTAAGAGGCTCTTGGAATATGATTCTCATCTAATTCACTTCTGTGCCTCTTAGACTAGATAAGGGAACACAGAAACTGGAACAATGTTATACAATAGTTTGGGTTGGAATATTTGGCAACCAGTAGTTTTGTTTAAAGATTATCTAGTCCAACCACTCTGTAATGAGCAGGGACATCTCTTTACCTTTGTTTAGCTGTACTGGTACATTTTTGTGGGTATGGATTGAACTTTACTTTTCATAGCCATTAAGTCTGTCCTTTCTAAGGGCATCATTGGGGTACTTGGTGGTCTCAGGCATCCATGTCTGCTCCTAGAGCAGAGACACAGCCAGAGGGGACCATGACCTGCAGAACCACTTGCTGGTTCAGGCAGAAATCCAACTCATTTGTTGTCCTTCAGGATCCTTTCATAAAGGTGCTTTGCTGGGGAAGCAGAATGTTTTTCTGAATGGGCACATATCCAGTAAGCACCCAAAGGCACCATGCAGAGAACACTGTGCTGTGGCAAACAGTCCTGGAGGTCAGGGATGTTCTTTGGGTGGACACATCCACTGCTCTGAGCCTGCAGATTCAGCAACTGCAGTGAATTCAACTGGTCACCCTAACGTGGCAGGAGAACTAAGCACAAAACACAAACAAAACTTTTCTTGCGCTAACATAGAAGAGCAAAGTGATTTAACGTGAAAAAATACCTTTTCCTCTCTGCTGTTATTTTGTCTGTGTGGTCTCAGTAGTGCAGAAGTTGATTGAGGATTAAAGAAACTGTACACCAATGATTCCTTCTTAGGCCAGTGAGGAGGAACTAAATCCTTCTAGGGTTTATGAGCAAAGCAGCAACACTTTGAGCAGTGTCCTTATCTTATTTCATGTTGGTGACTAGTGTTAAGTTTAACTGGCCTGCCAGGGTGGATGGGAGATGTCACCTAGTGTACAATTTTGTGTCTCTGAGTTGACAACCCCATGGGAACTGGAGCTTGTGACAGCAGAGGAAGACTGATGGGAAGCTTTATTGGATGCTGTTGATGTCACTGAGAGGGCAGGGTCCCTTTCTTGGCAGGAAGCATGTGTTTGACCTTTCATAAAGCTGTGGTCTTCATGCTGGTGGTCATTAATTCCATTCCTTTTAAGGCTGTGGTGAGATTATCTTGATGTCTGAACCTTCCTTGGCTCCTGCAGGATAGCACTGACCTGGGTGTAGTCTGGAGCCTGTTAGTCTGACTGTAACTATCTTCTCCTGGCAGGAGACCTGGTGTCTGCTCTTGTATTGTTTGCTGTGGTCAGCTGTCTCTGTAGCTGTCAGGTTGTGTTGACACACCTTTCCTCTTCTCTTAGGTGATCCCCACAGACCAGTGTTGAGTAAGCTTCTGCCCTGAGACTGCCTGACGCCATGGTACTGTCAATACCTGAAATTGAAAGAGGTGCCTAAGCTAGACCTGTCATTGAACTGTTCCCTCTCCTCTGTTTTGTACAGGTGTGCCCTAAAATTTGTCCTCTGTAGCTCTGAAAACTCCTCTGTGTTAGATGAGGAGTATTCCTTGGTACTTGGCTAGCTGGCCATCTAGGGAGGCTTAGTGTGCTTCTCCTGTCCTGTATTGGAATGGGTCTTGCTTGGACACAGATCAAGTGAGTTGTGTATGTAGAGAAGATGGAAATTGATTTAAAGCCTATTATCAGGGAAAGCCCTTTTATCTTTTGCTCTGAGCCATTGGCATTCAACTGTCCCTCTCCCAGCAGCAATGTCTGCACAGTTCTGCCATGGTCCCTTTCCCACCCAAACACATGGACAAAATTATAGGAGGTCAAGCCTCAGGGTTGGGTTGACAGAGGTGACAAAGCCTGTCACCAAGACAAGCCTGTTTTGTTTAGATGACATGCAACAGTCCATTGAAATGACCATGGTACTGTGGTGTCCCTTGCTGTGAGGGGAATCTTTTTTTTTTTTTGTCCCTAATTGAGAGATTGTCTCTTGGCATTTGGAACTTTCCCAGACCTTCAGTTTATTGTGTTCTGTGTATAATTATGTGATAACAGTATCAGTTAACACTGCTTCCTCAGAAACTGACCTCTGCAGGGTCCGAGTGAGGGTGAAAGTGCATTTTGCATTTTTGCATCCTGTACAGTGCAAGTAGCTTCTCATATGCCTTGAACAGCCAAGTGGCAAAGTGGAGGTTCAGAGTACAGCTTGCCTCTTTCACAGCAACTGATGTGTATAGCAAGTGTTTAGAAATTTGAACTTGAGCAAAAAGCTCTTGATGTGGAAAAAGGTACTTGTCCCTCTGTGATGGCAAATACTTGGAATCTTGTTCCTTTGGGGCAACAATTCTCTGACTAGAGAATCTCTAGTCATTGTAGAAATTCTTTGGCAACTGTAAAATGTGTAACACTGCAGGTGTCATGGCTAGAATTAGGAAGAAACACACCTATTAAATTGTTACTGTTCTGGAAAGCAGCTCTGCAACCTGCATTGCAAATTCTGACCCCACTGACTCCACCATCCTTTTTCTGCAAGTTCAAAGCTGATAACATGGATGCTGGCTCTGAGTTCCACAGAGATGACTCGACCTGACTTCTATAAATCATCAGATAAAATTGATATAGTGGCTATAAATAAACACAAATGCATTCTACTTAAAACAGGAATTCAAGAGTTTGAATCCAATTGCTTATCTTGGAGCTTTTCCAATATCCTAGGTAAGTCTAAACAGAAATGTTAATAAATATTGCAGGTATAAATTGACTTTAATCCTGGGTACAGGATGCAATATGGAAGGGGGAAAAAAAAGCAAGTTGCAGGAACTTGGAGGTTACTTAGAAGACATCTGCTTATTGGAGAGCTGGAAAATTACTGTGATATATAAATACAGCTTCAGTGCTGTAAGCTGCATTCACTAAATTTGGGGCAGGTTAGTAGGGAACAATCATATGCTCAAGGGTTTTCATGGAATTACATGTGCAAATAATAAACCCATCCATGGAAATGATGGGTCTTAATCCTCCCCCCAGACTTGCACAGTCAGTCAGGCCTCCCATAGGAATAAAAAAAGGTGCTCTTGCTCTGCAGACTTCATAATCTTCAGCTAAAACTGTCTGAAGTATCTCACTGCTCTAGATTTTGTAGTCAGTCAACTCCCTCTTCATTTAAAAAAAAAAAGGCAAGTAAGTAACTCACCTTTTCTCTTTGATTTGGAAACAAAGGGCAGCATGTAACTTGTGCCTTGTATAGCATGTAACCGTGTGTCTTAATTTTTGGTGAGTATTGTTTAAAATCGGGCCTTTACCAAGCAGTTACAAACTTTTTTCCTGTCAAAACCACTGAACTCCATGGACAGCCTTCAAGCAGCTTGTCAGCCACTGACTCTTCCTGTTATAAAATATGTTGACTAATGAAACTAAGATGAGGAAAAAATAAACTCTAACTGAATTAAGAATTCTACTTAAGAATAACAAGGGTTTTTTTTTCATTTGTCTTATCTGTGTTGTGTTATACCAGAACAATATCAAATCCCTAGCAATGTCACCAGTTTGCCAGACTTGATCATCTACTTCACATGATCTGCTGCAAGCAGACCAAGAAGTCACTCAAAAGCAAAGCAGTCTTAAATGATGACTTCTGCATAGTATCTGTGATGTTAATGGATGAGTTCTTGTAATAGTTACATTAGAGTTCAGAATGGAAAAGGTCTGGCAGTCAGCACTGCAGGTTAAGGATGCATCTCCTTAGCTTACAGCTTGACTATTGATAAGGAATGACCAGGGAAAACTGACCCTCTTTAACTATTTATTCCTGCTCTTTATCTTATAAGATTTCTTTGTGGCTTCACTATTGCTCAGTGAAACACTGCCTGCAGCCTTGTGTTGTATGGGAAGGTAGGTGTATTCCACTCTCCAAGGAATTCTCCAGATGATTTAACAGCTTGTCTAGAGCAGCTTTTCCAAATTGCCCTGGTGCTTCAGTGGTAAGGTCTGTACCGAGGACAGGAAAAGTGCTGATGAACATTTTAAGATTTGCATCTATTCTAAGCCCCTTGGAATAAGGGAAGCTTCTTTCAGCTTCCAGTTTTCTGCTCTTGCAAACTACTTGGAGGGAGCTATACCAGTCATGCACATGTACTCATGTTTGCAAGTGGGCTAGGGTCATGTTCATGGTCAGACTTTGTTAGGGCAGCTTGTAAATTAACCTTGATATCCCACCATTTGATATCTCCCTATCAAATGGGAAGGCATATTTCATACCTTTCTGAACACAAGTACAGCAAAGCTCCTTGCCTTTTTTTTCAATAGGGCTGAAAATCTGCTGTGACGGAAGCCTGTCCCATAGCAAGGTTGTGTTGTGTTTCTGGCTCTTTTGGCCTCTCTTACTTAAGAGTCTGGAGATGGTCTAGATTTTTGTCTGACTTGAAGGAAAGATCAATACTGATAATGTTTGACGATTGTGCACAAGATGAAGGAGTTGATGCATCTTCACCCTGATGCTTCTGGACTGATTTCACATCAGACATGTGGGTTCTGAATGCAGCTGGTGTGGGAGCTGTGTTAGAATGCTCTGTAGCCTTGCTGAAAAGGAGCTGTTAATTTTACACTTGTGAAATTTTCATGTGCCTGAGAATTTAAAAGCAACACTTCTTTTTTTACTGGATAATGACCAACAGGCTTCTGTGGATATTAAATATTAAGTCTTACTCTAAAGGGAGCATAGCAATGCTGTGTCTTAAGCAAGAGTTGCCACCTGCTCTTTTCCCTCCATTCCCACAAATTCCTCCTGTGGCAGAGAATTAGGTCTGGTCACAGCATGTGGAGGCCTTTTAGTCATAACTAAAGTGCTGCAGTGGCAATTCCTGTTGTGGCTGTCCAAGCTTATGCTGTTTTGACCACTCAACTCTCAAAACACTTAGATGTGAATCCTCCAAAACACTTACAGCAGTTCATCTTCAGGAAGCAATTGCTATTGATAAAAAGAAAACAAACAAACAAAGTCTGAATGCACTAGTGAACAAGACTAACTTTTTAAATGTCAGAAATGGTTATTCTTTCAAAGGGGGGGGGGGATTTATTAGAGTCAGTCAACTTACATTGTGCTTAAGGACCTATTTTTAAACAGAAATAGCTACATGAATATTCACTACTCACATCTGGTCTGTTGTCCCTGTTTTATGCCCAAACGTAGCAGCTTGTTCTTGTGAATTGCTTGAATTTTGCAAGAGCTATGGCTGACTTTTTTTTTTCCTGACTCCTTTTCTTCATCCACCAAACACTCAGCAGCAGCACCAAAGTACAAATCAGACCCCTCAGAAAGCACTGTTGCTTTACAGCTTGGCAGCAGTCATACACAAGCCAGCAGGAAAATAAAGATGACCTTTGAGATTTGATGCTAATAGAGCATTGTCCTGACCTTGTAATCCCAAATTTCAGAACAAATACCTCTAGTCAGCCTCATTGTTAATTGACACAATTGCTGCTGGTGTGATCTAGCAGTAATAATCATCTCATGATAGGTTGGAACATCTCTGCCACCCTCCCTGCTAATTGGGGCTGGGTGAGCAGAGCCTGCGCTGCTCAGCAGAGCGTGGCCGGCCCTGACAGCCGCTCCTGGCCGATAAGAACACTTCACTTCCCTTGCTACCAAAATTGCTTAAAGGCACAGCCCAAGGGCTAGATGATCCTGACACTGTTGAATTTTCTCTTTGTAGATTGACTGCCTAGTAACATAAGCACAACAGCTATTACTGTCTGCAAACAGTGTGTTGAAACTTCTATCCATACTGATTTTTATAAACCAAATTATGTTCTAGTTATGTGTGCTGAGCTTCCAACAAGGCATGCCATGCATCTGCTTGGCTTATTGATCCCAATCACAGCCTGATGGGACTAGACTTCCCTAGTGTACAGGCAGCAGCTGGATTTGTACCACATACCTGGGTGATGCAATTTCTGACTTTGTCAGATCCCTTATGGAGAAGTCTCAGGTCATTAGACAAAGTTCTACCTGGCTGCTGATTTAAGAGCCATGTTGGCACTTCTATCTGTAAATCTAAAAGAGTTCAAACAGAGGAAAACTTACTTTACTATCTGCTGGGGCTGTAAAGAAACTTGAAGTGTGTGAGAGAAACTGAGGAAAAATATGTCTGGAAGTCTTTGTTACACTTCTGGAACAGTAGCTGCGTCTGGCCTTTCTGCCCCTGGAAATTGAAATTTAAGAGTCCTTAAAAAAAAAATAGAAATCTGTAATTCTCAAACCAGCTTATTAATTCTTCCTGGAAAAAGCAACATTTAGGTCCAGTATGTATGTTGCACAGCACCTCTTGGCTGTTGTATTGCACTAAGTGGTTTCTTTAGTTTTGTTTTGCACTGGGTGGTCTTGTTATTTTGCACTGAATAGTTCACATGGTTTGGTGTCCTGTTGCTGCTGCCAGCCTGACCACAGGCGATGGCTGCCTGAAGCTCCCCAGTTTTCCATGAGACACCTGGCTGTGGGGATTTTGTGTTTTATTTTGTTTCATTTTCCCTGCTTTGGCTGTCTTGTCTCTTCATCTTCCTTTGTGTTGTACTGGGAGGAAGATATTTTATTTTTGATGGGAAAGGAAAGGGGAAGAGGCAGAATTGAGACTGGTTTGTCAAAAAGTAGCCAGAGTGTCCAAGCTTTGCCACCATTGCAGTATTTGCTGGGCCTGGTTGCATTCCCACAGCTTAACTGAGACTGTGGAGCTTTTATTAGTAATTAGCTCGTTGTGGCTTTAGGGCTTTCAGACACGAGTAGTTGTTTTCATTGGGGGTATTAATTATGAATCACAAACCTGTAAACAGCTATAGCCAAGAATGTGCACGTTTGCAGATATGACTGTTTTGCTGTTCAGCCCTGGGTTAGCTCTGCACTGCCCTCATTGTTCTTGCAGAGAAGTGTATGGAAAACATGTTTTTAACCTCCTAGATGCTATTGAATTCCTGCATAGCAGTCTCTAAAACTGTGGGAAAAATGGTCTGCTCGTTTGTTTTCTAAGCAATCTGATTTAAATATAATGGTTTGAATGGGTTGAAGTAAGGACTTTGAGAGCCCACTTCTCCAGAGGCCTTGGTTTAAGATGATCTTATAAATACACTTAAAATTATGTGATTTTAATCTTCGGGGAGAGGAGGGAAAAAGAGAGTGTTTACACTTGACTGTCTTACCAGCTCGGCATTTTTGCTTCTGACTTCATTTCCAGCCTTGTTTTCCTGATTTTCTGCAGGCAGTTCTTGACTAGGAAACCAAATTAAATGATCTATCAAACTTGATAGCAAATCTTCCTTTTAATTCAGTATAGCTTAGTTCCTCCTCTTGATTGTGGGATGAACTTGCTCACCACTCAAGGAGGTAGGATCCATAAATACCAGGAATCTTGGATGGTTCCTGTGGGTGGACAGATCTAGAAAGACAGGGTAGATGCCAGGACTGGAGTGAGAGCTCTAGTAGAGATGAAGACATACCTGCATTTCTGCTATGGAAATGTGACCCCACATGGCCAGAAACCATTTCCACTGCATCTCAAGCAACCCAAGCCACAGTAAAACTGCTTTTTATAACTCTCTGGTCATGAAATATGAGAAAGCAATAACTGTTTCAATGCATGTTTGAGTTGTTGATGTGTGACAAACACTGCTGCTGTTTGAGGAGGAACAGTACTGTCCTTTGCTAGCTCTTCTTTCATCATGAGAAAACCTGCATCTTCCTCTGTTAGATCCAGCTTCATGTGCAGTCCATGAGAAAGTCTGTGCTAGATTTAGGTTTTGAGGGACACCAGAATTGGTGGTGCTAGGTTTGCACTTTTTCCCAACAGATTCCCTTCTCCCCTCCACTTGGTCTTCTCTTGATTTTTACTAAGAACTCTCCCAGTACCTGTCTAAGAAAAAAACCGCAAACTAAAACACATCTGACCTTTGACAAATTTTGTAGAGGTAAAAAACCTGATTCATAAGCTGGCTTTTGAGAAGTCATTTTGTTGGGTAGATTCTTGAGGTGCTTTCATTACTGCTTATTTTCTTTATTTGAATATATTTCATAGTGGGATTAGGAGGAAACGCAGACAATGTGTGCTAACTAATTTGGTGTTTATTGCAAAGTATTTCTCTGCTTTACATTTATGTAAAAGGCCAGGGTAAAGTGTTTTTATCCAGTTTTCTCTCCTCCCCTTCCAAGTCAAGAAACAGATGGCCTGACCTGTGTAATGCTTTAAGTGTTGGAATTGGCATCAGTGTCTTCTTAAGGATTATTTTTAAAAAAACAAAACCCAGGAAGCATAGTGTCTCTGCTCAGTGTGAAAGCTGGTCTGCACAAAAATAGCAGGCTCACAATATGTGACTGAGCTGATTCCCCTGACCTAAATAAGGAAAATGATTACCTGATATTTGGAATGTGGCTTTGCTTCTGGCATTTCCTCCTGCTGTCAGGCAGCACTTGTACCTACCTTCTCTTCCCCTGCCCATCAGCACACACTTCTCAGCAGTGTTGCAGCTTCAAATATCTCTGCATGCTTGGATGTACAAGTCTAAGTACATCTAAGTCCTGGCTGTTATGGAATGGCAAGGTTTTTGTTGGACGTGGGGCTGGTTTGATAGGTACACATGCACCAGGAAGGAAACAGAGAGAGACTTGTTGATGATGGAAGGTAATCTGGGTGTAGGGGGTCAACCACAATTTCTAATTAAGCCTAAAGATTTATTTCCTTTTTACATTAATATTTCCTGAGTATAAAGGTAAGGTTATTGCTATTCTTAAACATGGGCAGTTGATTAATAGTTCTTCACAATGTGATGGAGCCCAAGCCCAGCAGAGAATAGATTTGTATTGTTTTCTGTAATGACTGTATTGATCTCTAAGAAGGATATTGTTGGGGAGGAAGAAATTATCAAAATTGAAATCTGTTTAACACCTGTTAGGTTTTACTGGTGTTGTCTGTTCAATTAATGACATTCTAGACTGGCTCTCAGAATCAAATCCAGCTTTCTCTGTGCAGGGTAGCTAAGGAGAATTTCTGTTATAAAACTGGCATCACTACTGTGGTGAAGAGAAAGGAGCCAATGATAACAGATCCTAAAACGGTGTACTTTGATAAAAAATGAAGATAATGAGTAAATCCTGGTGAAATATCTTGGGAGTGGTCCTTGTTTGCATTTGTGATTATGATTCTTGGTAGTCTTTATGGGTGTGCTCATTGCTTTTATTGAGTGAAATTGCTGTCACACTTCTAATTTTTACTGAAGTTTTTAAACCTTGCTTCACTATTGTTGTATGGAAATGTTTGGCCTGAGTTGGCCAGTGTTGTTAGCCAGCAACATACATTTTGAACCTTCATTTGCTCTTACCATTTACAGTACACTATAAAAAGAGCGGGAAAATTCTGTGGGCTAATTTCTGCTAATAGTGAAATATCAGCAATAGCCTCTGAACTGAATTGCTGGGGGCTGGAGGAGCATCCTTTGGAAGGCTGCTGACTGCTTGCTGTGTGCTTCTGTTCCCTTGGCATCTGCTGTTGGCCCTGGGGAGAGAAGAGTTTCTTGGCTGGGGTGGTCTTTGATCACACTTCTTACAGCTATTTCTACAGAAAACCCATCCAGCTCTGCTGAAGCTGTGGGCATAACTCTGCTCTGTTACTGTGGTTTAAAAGTGATGCTCTGTGCTTGTTAAACAAGGCTTCAGTGGCAGTGCAGGTGGAGAAGAGGGATGGTTTGCTCATTACTGCATTGCTGCCTTCTCAGGGAGAACATGGGGAGATTACACAACTGGAGCAGTATTAGCTGCTTTCCTGCCTTTCAGGATGAGTCTTTAGCTGCTGTAACCACCATGCCCTGTTCTGAACAAAGCCTGTCACATCACTTCTCTGGTCCTTCTGCAGGCATTGCCATCTGTGGGCAACTTGCTGCAGCTCCTTCATCTGTTGGCATTTCCTTAAACAAGGAGCTCTGTGGAAAAGTGTTCATTTTGTTACAGCCTTCTTTAAAAAAGGCATGTTTGGCACATTTCTAACCAAATGCAAGCAGTTGAACAGAGTGGAAGTTGTTTGATCTTGCCTCTGTTAGGATACGTGCTACCCTGAGCTGTTACACCAAGAGCAGCACTGGCTGTTGTTTCGTGTGGCAGGCCTGCACAGGCAGCTCACTGGGGATAAATAAATAACATGCTAATTGCAACAGAGCTTGACCCTGGGCAGAAGTGGAGCTGGCTGCCTTGTGTCACTGCGAGGGAAGAGTTTCCATATAGGCACTTACCCAGGGAGTTAATGAGCTGTGAACACACACCTACCCTGATTGCAGTTCACTGCTTGTGTCACCGCAGCTCTGTCCTCTTGTGTGCATCCCAGCTTCCTCAGCTCTCTGATCTTTGGGATCACATCTGTGCCAGCATTCTGCTTATGTGACTGTCTATGTGATCATACTTGTTTGCAAGAAACACAGATTTTGGTGTGACTTAAAAGTCAATTGTAATAATTTTTTCATTTATATATGAGAAGTCCCTCTTAGGCAAGCAAACTTCTACCCGAGTTTCAGGCATTCTGTAGGTCCAATTTTGTCCCACTCACCTTAGGATAGTAAGTCTTGCTGAAACCTAAAACAACTTTGCTAAAGATAATTAATGCAGATGTTTATCTGCTATTTCAATTCAGGCCTGGTGGTGGTGTTCGTTCACAGTGATGTGTGATTGCAAATGTGGAGACTTTCAAATGATCATCAGATCTCTGGTATTTCAAAGGCCTTTTTGTCCTGTTTTACAGACCATGTTCCTGTGTGGTGTTTTGCATGGGAACTTCTGTCTTTGGGGGCATAAGGCTTTTGCATAGTTTTTGGGGGTTTTTGGCAAGTAGGTTAGTAATGAGAAGACACTTAGTGGGGCTAGGGAATAGCTTTCCCAGTGGAGCCAGTATGTTCTAACAAATCTTGTTCATGGGGTGTACTTTTATCTCATCAGGCATAGCTAGCAGGTCTGGTTTGGCAAAATTAACTATTCTGCCAAGACTTTGAAGTCACTAATGGTTTTTTCCCTTCTCTTAACCCCATTGCACTTTCCATAGTCTGACTGTGTGTTTGGCCAGGCTGCAGTGCCAGTGGGAATAGGGAATAAATCAGCAGGACTCAGAGTCATCTAGAATGCAGGAAAGGCATGACTGAAACCAAGAGTGCTTAGGAAAAGATGAAGGTTTTAGAAGCAGGTCCTCTATGAAGCCTCACAGGGAGATAGAGCAGGTTTTTGTCTGTGTCCTGAATAAAGTATATGACATGTTGAAATTGAGAGGTCATTCATTTTACAGTCAGTGTGAGCTTTTCACTGGGTCTGTTGGAGTGGGCCAAGGATGAACCATGAAATTCTTTAGGAGGACAGGCTCAGCTTTTCTTTTGTTTCGGTGGAGAAATGGGTCTTGTGTGAAGGCTTTTGCTGTGGAAGTTCATAAAACTTCCCTGTTGGAAAAGAGCTGAGAGTGTCTCTGTCTAATTAGCCAAAACACTTTAATCCTTCTGCCAGGCTACCTGCAGATAAGGCTTCAAGCAAAGTACGTGTTGAATTTCAGCTGGGAGTAGGTGTTTGCGAAAATTAAGAAGATAGATAAAGCAAATATGATACATTGTTCCAATATACCAAAAACTTAGTCCCTTCCTCCTCTCCAGACCTTCAGTTTGGCTCTCACTTACTGTTTGGGTTTTAGTATGTTATTACAGAATTGCTAATTAATTCTCTAGTTGAATTTACACCACTGTGACTCTTAGGTACTTCAATGGGAGCTACTGTCACCTCTCCAACAGAGGAAGGATTCTTTCCCCCCAGCCCACCCATGTATTTGAGTTCTTTTAGAAGGGCATCACAACTGTTCAAATTTCACAGGGAAGGTGCAGTGCTAGAACAGTTTCTACTTAATTTCCATAGGAGCTACTTTCTAATGCTAATTTCACGCTTGATAAATACAGTCCCTTGTTGCCTAGGCAGCAAGTTACGGCACAAATGTTCATTACTGCACTACTGGTTAATGAGTCTCTAGTGTTCTGAAGAAATTAGAGCCAGAATTAAGTGGGTTTACTCACTGTAATCTTAAGTCACCCCCAGCCTAAGAAACCAATTTGCAAAGCGTTTCCAGTTAGATGTGGTACCCAAGTGCAAGAGTGACTGAGTAAGCAGAAGAACTTTCAGAAGCCTTTGGTTCAGCACCACCAGAGTAAATCCACGCTTCTGCCTTGGTTGTTCTTTTAAAGGTTGCTGGTTTACAAGGATCTCTTTGCTATGAACAGCAAAATACATAAAATTCTACAACTGAGATACCTAGAAATTCACTTCATGTCAACATTTGTAGTCTTTTTTAGCGTTGTCTAGCTTGGCCAAGCGAGCCTGACAGTCTCTAAGCAATTTCAGAGTCATGTTTTTGTGTGCTGACAGAGCTTTGTGTCCTGTCATTCCCAAATTTACTGTAAAACAAATTGGGGCATATTTGATTTGATGTCTTTGGGGCAACAGTAATATTTTCTGATATGAATGTGTCAAGGTAGCTTTTGCCAGTGGCTGGTTTTCCACCAAGTTCTCAATTTTCTTTTTTTATAGAAGGTCTCATTTGTAAGGATTTGTTCAAGTTGATTCAGTTCACATGTAATTAAGGCAAGAATTCCTTGGTGTTTGGTTGGTTGAGAGTGGGCTCTGCTTGTTGACCTTTTCTTTGGTGACTCAGCATGGAGAACTTAACACTTCCCTGCCAGGCAGAGACCATTGTTAACTTCTATCCCATTATTATTTTTCATTTAAAAGCTAATTTGCTCTTTTGCCTTCAATCCCTGTCATGCACATTATTCCAACTGTTAAATAATATGAAAGCTTGTCTTTGGCAGGCTGCACATGTCATCTTGCCTTGGGAAATCAAAGGGGAAGATTACATAACAGCTGACAGTGAATTTGGCTCCAGAATGTCATTAAACTAATGAACGTTGAGTTTTCTTTCCCAGCCACAATATTCTTGAGTTCAAAACTAAAGTCTTTTAATGTGTTACCTAGAGTGCTCTAGGTGAATTGCAAAACTTCAGAAGCATTCTGATCCTACACTATAAACCAGAGTATAATCCTTGGTTTAAGAACTGGAAGTACAATCCAGACATAAGGGAGTTAGTTATTCCAAAGTGAATTTAGAATAATTTAATTAATTGTGAAAATTTTTTTCTGTCTCTAAAATTACAGGTTCCTCAATTTCATGTGGGCTGGTGTTTGCTCTCTGAAGGACTCCCATAGTGCCTATTTGAATGCAAAAAACCATTATTTGTCCTTATTTGTGCAAAGCTTTAAAAAAAAAATCTAGGAAGAGGAAAGGCCTGGTACGGCCACTTACTTATAACATACTTTTAAAAACTCATAAAGACCTTACAAAGAAATTCTGCTGCTGGCATATATGTATTAATTGAAACGCAAAGCTTTGGCCTAGAATTGCTAAATTCACCTTTTTAACATTGGAGATCCATAATGCTTCTGTAAAACGAGAAGGGAAACAATCACTTTCATTCAGTTTAAAAGCATAGTTCTGTGTGAAGCAGCAGTTTACCACATCTTAGAACTTTTTAATTTATATTTATTAAAAGAATGTATTTGACTGCACACAGTGCTGACTTTGTGCTGGGGCTGCAGCATCATGGCTCTGGTGTTTTGTCTGCTGTGTTAGAAGCACTGTCACTGCTCTAACATCAGTACAGGCAGAATGCATTTTTGTAAAAAAAACCCCAACTTCTTGCAGTGCTCTGTTGACTCTTGACATGTTTGAAAGTCTGCAGTGGGCAGGAATTTCCAAATCAGAAGAGGATATCATAGGATGCATGGCTGTGGACTGCTGTGTTCAGGATGCTGTTGGCTATAATGCTCTTGACTATTCCTGAGTAAGAGAAGACTCTGGTTTAACTCATAAGCCATGTTGTATTTTTTGTTGCCATCTGAGAAAGAGAATACTCACTGCATTTAGAGACAATTTCTCTTTTTGAATATACAAGAACAAAATTGAGATTCTGGTACATAAAATGAGCCTGTTCTGAAGCACACCCCATGCCTGATACAAATAGTGATGATGCCATGGAACAGGGCCATTAACCCACAGGTTTGAGTAGTCTCTAGTGTGAGAGATTTGGATCTTCATGTCTGTGCATGTCAACAGCCTTCATATGAACAGAGTAACTTTTTTTGAAGTGGGGCCCTTGTTACTTAGCTCAGACTTCAGACTTTTCTTACACAGCAGGGAAGTCTATTTTGCAAACTAATTAGGGTCCCAGGGCCGATGAGATGTTTCAAACTTGCAGACTTACATGTGTTCTGGCTAGTGCAGCCTAGACATCAAGTGCAAATAATGGAAAGTACCAAATGAAATAGTGACATTGAGGATAACCAGATTCATTAAAAATAACCGGACATTTTAATATATCGACTTGGGTAAGAAACCTGATGCAAAAATGTAGCTTATATACGAGTCACAGCTATTGTAAGAAGCTGTGTATTTATTTTTTGATGATAGGGTAATTTTCTTTCAAATGTACCATTTTTTCTCTTGAAGTTGTGGTGAACTTTTCAGGGTTCCTGTAGCAATGCCTGTTTGTTGATCTCGTGGTACCTTCAAATTTGGATTGAGTTTCTTTCCACAGAACTTGTCCCCATTCCTGTTTCTCCATCAAGAAACTGTTGTTTTGTGCAGGATCAAGGCAAGTGACTAATGTTCTCTGAAAATCTGTTCAGATTCAGAATCTGCTTAAAATTAAGATCAAAATAAGCAGCACATGCTCCTTTTGGATAACTTGGTGCTTGCAATCTTGTGCTTGTGCTGCAAAGGCAGTGTGGGTCAAGCTGGAAATTGGAATTACAAATGAAAAATATATGGTCCTATTTACTCAGTATTTAAACCTGTAGTAAATCTTATTTGCTGTTCTGCTAGTTTTGTATGCATAGCCTACCCTGCTCAGTATTCAGAGGCAAAAAGTGTATTAACATTTAATATAAAATACTTCAATCTGGACATAGTGTTCAAGGTGCTTGCTAAGTGTACAAAATGTTTTGTTAAGTGTTCAGGGCCACTGAATAGGGAAAACTATTCCAAGTGTACTGAAGCAGTGTGGTAAGCTGTGATGGGCTCCTCTGGCACCACCAGCACCAGGCTAGTGAGCCTGGGTGGCTGGATGAAGTTGGATGAGGTCAAATTCACATCTTTGCTTTGCTGAGCTGTTCCCAGGTCACACTGTGTGTACAGTCATGCATCCCACTGTACCTTCTGTGCCTCCAGGCTTTCCAGAAGCAGCATCCTTGTATTTAACAGCATTCAACAAATTTATTTTCCTTGAATCCATTCAGTTTATTCTTTTAACTCATTTAACTTTATCTCCACAGTATCCTGAGACACTCTCATCCATGGCTTTAGTATTTGTAGCTGCCTACCTCCTTAATTGTTTTGACCTTGCTATCATGCTTTATTTTAAAAACATGAGTGGAAAAGGAGTACATCTGGAAAAGCATTTAGGAAGGCAGGATTTGAAGGTAATCTAAAGTGCTATCTTGGCTCAAGATAGGTTGAGCCTGCAGCTAGTACAGTGCCTGCTTCTTTAGACTTCTGTACTGGCCAAGTAGAATACCTTGTTAATCTGCTCTATTACCATCAGATGTGGGGGAAAATATTATTTTAGAAATAATTGGAAGCTGTACTTTAAACAAATATCCAAATGTGGGTAGTTTCAGTGTCTTAGGTAAATAGTGACCATCATTGTCCTCATTCAGTCCATGTGTAGTTATGTGGTCATCCTTGACTTCTCTGGCTGAATTCCTGTTTACCTCCCCACTTAGTAAATGAACATTTATCTTCTGAAAAGAAGATAAGTAGTACCTCCCTTTCTATTTATTTCCTTCCCCTCTTTTTCTCTCCTCTTTTAATATCAATGCTAGTTAATGTGCATTAATTTTAAAATTCTTCTCCTTGCTTAGTCATGCCTTTTCATTGTCTTCCTTGAGGACTTTGTGACTTGTCTTCAAAAATGCAGACCAGGGGTATAAGACCATAGTTGAAGGGAGTATGACACAACCTATAACAAGGTTTAGCTATGTGTTGTTTGACAGAAGATGGGTTATTTTTATATCAGCAGTTACAGGGAGAGCTGAGCTGACTTTCCTTGGGCTAATCTTAAAAACCCAAAATGCAGGAGATCCCCGTGCTGAGATTTTCCTGACTGCCATGGCCCTGAAGCTATCACATCCTGTCTACTTGTGCTAATCTGCTGCTCTACTTAGGCTAACAAGATGCAGGGTCTTGCAGATCTGTCCTGGGTTGAGTTGTCACTGTGTCCTGTTTTCTGCTTCAGACATGCTCTTTGCAGGTGCCTGATGGATACCTCCAGCCCTGTCTGGGATCTGCAGCTGGGAGTATGGTGTTGTAGGGCTTGTCTCTTGGCTGGAAGCAGATGGTGATGATAATTTCCTTTAGTCTCTTTCTCCCAAGACTTTGTGTCTTGGTGTAGTTTTCTGGTGAACTTCGAAGTGATGACATAATTGTGAACTTCGAAGTGATGACATGAATAATTTAGGATTGTTTTCAGTCTCCAAAGGACCCTCCTCTACTTCCAATCTTGTGGAGCTAAGAGTATACTTTCTGTGACTGTTATCAAGTTCATTTGTCTCTTGGTTTGCCTGGCACCATTGTACATTTTTTAGAGTGATGCTTGGTATCTTTGAAACCAGAGCAAGCTCTTGCTGTCCATTTGTGCTGTGTTTTTTTTCCCGAGGTACATTATAGTCAGGGCAACTCAAATGATGTCTCATTTTTCTATCTAGAAATACTGTTGTGGTGAAAATTGACACTGACTGTTTTGTCTGTGTTTCTGAAGAAACACATTCTGTCCACTATGGATGTCAACTTTTTTTTTTTTTTAATATACTATGCTCTTTGTGCTTTTATTGCTCACCTTCATTAGTGTTGTCCCTAAGTTATGTGGGCGATGCCAGGGTACTTTGACCTCTGAGCAACCTTTGCCTTCTCTGTGGATTATGAATGTGTTCTTTGTAGTAATTCTGCTGTCAGGATGTTATTTCATCCTCTGGCAGCCACTGCAACATTAAGTATGTAAACTTCTTTTAGTGTCAGAGGCACATGGGCACTGAAAGCAGAAAGGAGAGGTCTCAGGTCCATGTAAGGGAAAGGTGATGCTTGGCCTCTGCCTAAGCCAGGTTATGTTTCAGTAGGAAAACTTGCCTTGGACCAGATAAGTTCTGTTATCTCTTGAGCTATTTCTGAGGCAGCATCAGACCACAGTACCTCTCCAGATACGTGTTTTCAGGCAATTGAGAGCTCCCCTGATTTGGTGTGTGTACTTGTTCTGCTGCTGCTGGGTTCACAACCTGGCATCTGAGAGCCACTCTGGAGGGGTTGATAAAGCCAAACCATCTGTGAGGGCACCTTTGTGTTTATTACAGCAGCAAGGGTTGCTTACCCTAGAATAAAGTCTTGTGCTGTGAAGGTACAGGATGCAGGCTATTGCCTGCCTTGCCTCAGGGTACAGTCTCAGTGGTCTGGGGAAAGACTCCATAGCTACAAGGAGACTTTTTGGGAGCAGTGGTTTTCCAAATTAGGGATGATGGAGAGCCATGAAGATTGGTCTCACATTGAATCACCTGAATCACCCAGGATTTCAGTGGGAAAAGTCTCCAACAGTGTTTGTGCTGTCTGTAAGTGATCTTTTGAGCTGAGATAGCTTGGGAGATGGGGGAAGCATGGCAAGGGCAGCAGGGCTGTCTCAGGAGGCTGCTCACACCTCTTCCCTGCTGCCTTGGGGCCTCTGCAGGGACACAGGCACGTGCTGACACAGAACTGGTGGCCAAATGCTTCTTCCCTTGCTCCAGTATAATGAGCTGTAGGTTGTGGCTGCAGACCACAGTCCCTGCTCCAGCTGATCAGTGGACAGCTTTCAGGGAGGGACTGCTAAAAACAGAGTTACAGGGAAGAGGCATGGAGAGAAATTCCCGTGCTTTCCTGTTTCCTCAAGGTTTATGGCTGTCTGGACCCACAAGCCACCAAATGCAAATGTTCCCAATCTGCTGAATCCCTTTAGTAAAGAAGAGATGGCTTATTTCCATGGTGAATGGTCACTCATGGCTTGGGAGTGCTGCTGTGTCCCAGAGCATGCAAACCTGAGCAGTGCCTATCCAGCTTGCCTTCCTGCTGCCTGTGAGAAAGGATTCTGGCCTGTGAATAATAGCATTAGAGTTACTTTACTGAAAAAAAATCAGTTTGGGGGTTTTAAAATGTCAATTGTCTGTTAGTTTCCAGCTAATTGCTTTCTATAGTATTATGGTTGTTAGCTGGGAAAGGTTGGAAGAAAAACTACCGACTCCCTCCTCTAAGCAACTTGATCTGGAGTTATTTCAGTGCATTTGGTCCTACAATTTCCAAACTGCAAAATAAGGTTTATCCTCATTGTCATGAGTCCTCTGTTTTGTCAAATTCCACTTGTTTTTGTAATGCAAAAACCAAATCACTGTTCTGTTAAAATGAAATACTGGAGATAAACAGCACAGATGGTGGCATAAGTCAGGTCTTGGACTAGCTGAATTTTAAATGTTACAGAGAGAGAATTTGAAAAGTTTGCATAATGGATAAATAAATAGAAGTCCCACTCACCAGTGACTTATTGCATCTGATCAAATGCTGCTGATCAGAGAGTGAAAATGCTGAATATCCAAAGGGCCTGCTGAAGTTGTGTGATCCATTCTGGCTGCTCTGTCATCCTCTTTACTCTGGCATGTTGGGTGCCATATCTGGGCCCCATGTCCTGTAGGGGAGACATTGCTCTCTCTGGAGCTGTGACTTTGTATGTGGGGAGAGATGCTCCAGAAGGACAGGTGAGGGTGTGTGTGTTTTACTGGCATGTTGCCTTCACAGTATACATTTGAATGAGTGCTTATAAGTGTCCTGAAAAGGCACAGAGGACCACCAATGGCAGTTGCATGGGATGGATGTGAAGTGGAGAGCGCTGAAAGCTTGATCTGGTGAGTATTCTAATGAAACTGCCATCTTGAACCTCCCTGGAATAAATATTTGATGTGAACACCACCTTATACTTTAAGGTTACCAGTTTCCATTTCTCTGTGGTGTTGAGTGGCTGTCCTGTGGCAGTCTCTGTAACCATTCGACATGATAATTCCTAACTCCTTAGGCTTGCTGTGTGCAGGAGTGAACGTGTGAGTGGGCTCTCTGCTTGTGCCCAGGGCTGGATTTCACTGGCCTCTGGAGGAACAGCACAACCCCTGCCAGGGGGAATAGGAGCATGAGCTGCAGGAGGAGGTGCTGAGACAGAGACTTGAACTTCAATCCTGCCATCCTCATGTCTGTGAACCTTGTCCCTAATTATAACCTGAAAACCATAATGTGGAAAGTCTGTGTAATCAGCCTTTTGTCCTGGTCTGTGCCTGATAGATTGAAGTTAAGTAAATGGGAAACATCCAGAAAATGGGAAACAATCTCTGCAGCTGGGTTCTGACCCTGTCAGACATGCTTACACTCACTGTGGTTCTTTCTCAGAGCTTCCAGTAAGTCCAATATTTGAGGCTCATTTAAGCCTTAAAATAAAATTTTGACTTAAGGGAAAAAGTTTGCATCTTAATTGCATTTTCTGATATGTCTCAGCAATAAATATGTTAGAGACTTCTCTCCCAGTGTTCAGGGCACACAGCAGCCCCAAACTGCCTCCTTCAGCCTTGGGACTCATACAGAGAGGCCAATTCCCAAGAATTCAGTCTCTTGATGTCCTTAGAAAACCTCTTGGGTCAGTGGCCACCCACACAATCCAGTAGCCAAATAAAAATTGAATGCATTGTGAAAAGATTCTGTTGCTGAAAGGCCAACAGCAGAACAAGGGTTTCTTGGAAATGTGTTTCATACCTGTTCCATTAGTAGCCTGTCTTTTTAGCCTTCTCAGGACTCTGAAATTCAGGCCAAAAAAGGAGCACAGTGTTCCAAGAAAATTAAGGAAATTGGGCAATGCTGATTGCTGGTATATGGTACTGTGTCTCTGCAGATCTTTTTGATCATGTTAAAGAGGTAGGAATTTTTTTAATCAGCTTTATTTCTTTGTAAATCTTCAGACTTAATTCTTTTTCCTCTGCCAGTCTAATTGCAAAAATAATAACAGCTATTTTGATGGATCCTGCATGATTCTGCTGCTTCAGGTAGTCTGAGGCTCTCTTTATAATTGCAGAATTGAAAAAAATTTAGTACACAAAATGAATATGGAAATGGGTCCATAGTTTGATAACTGATGGTTCATTTGAGAGGCAGTGGGGAGTAGGGAGTTGCCTACAGGAATTATGGGCTTGGGAGGCATCTAAAAAGATGCTAAACCTTTCCTGTTAGGAAAGGGGTAGTGGCAGAGGAGTGGTACATGGCATATGAAGCTCAGTGAAGTAATGTAGGGATTTTTGACAGGGGCTGGAGGAACAGCCTCACGTGTTCTTGGTAGCTATTTTGGCTCGTAACTTTTTGCTGGTTCACTGATCATGTAACCATTCACTCTTCTTTCCCATCTCAGAAACATACTCCTATGTTTGTAAAATATTTCTGCATCCCTACATTGATGCTGTCCTACTGTATTTCACCTTCTGGGGTTTGTCTTATCTGCCTACTGCAATGCCATAACACAGAATTACTCTGCACAGCTTGCTGCTCTAAGTGATACTTCTTCATTTCATTCTTTGATGGCTGCAGCAAATTTTTGTGAGTGCCCATCCTGATTTGGCCTGTT
Source organism: Melozone crissalis (assembly GCF_028551555.1). Classification (NCBI taxonomy): domain Eukaryota; kingdom Metazoa; phylum Chordata; class Aves; order Passeriformes; family Passerellidae; genus Melozone; species Melozone crissalis. The sequence continues at coordinate 12,919,014 of NW_026535797.1, read as the reverse complement.
TTGTTTGTTTTACCCTTTTTTATAAAGGAACCTTTAAACATGTGTTCTTGACAGCTTTTCATAGAATTATAGAATGCCCTGGGTTGGAAGGGACCTAAAGATCATCTGGTCCTACCCCTGTTAAAGACAAGGATACTTTTCACTAGACCAGGTTGCTCAGAGGTCCATCCAGCCTTGAACACTTCCAGGGAATGGGGCATCCACAGCTTCTCTGGGCAACCTGTTCCAGTGTCACCACACTCAGAGCAAAGCCTTTTTTCCTTATATCTAATCTAAACCTACTGTCTTTGAGTTTGAAGCCATTTCCCCTTGTCCTGTTAGCCCAGGCCTTTGTAAATAGTTGCTCTCCATCTTTCTTTTGGGCTCCCTTCAGGTCCCAGAAGGCTGCAGTTTAGGTAACCCTGAAGCCTTCTCTTTTGCAGGCTGAACAATCCCAATTCTCTCAGCCTTTCCTCCTGGAAGAGGTGCTTCATGGCTCTGATCATCTCAGTGTCCTCCTCTAGATGTGCTCCAACATGGCCCATGGGTCCCAATCCTGTGCTGGGACCCCAGAGCTGGGTGCAGCCCTGCAGGTGGTGAGTGAGGGGCAGGATCCCCTCCCTGGTGCTTTGCATGCCGCCCAGGACATGGCTGGTTTCTGGGCTGTGAGTGCCCATGGCTGGCTCACGTCCAGCCTCTCACCCACAGCACCCCAAATCCTTCTGGGCAGGGCTGCTCCCCATCTGCTCATGCCCCAGCCTGGGTTGATGCAGGGCCTGCCCTGCCTCATGTGCAGCACCTTGCAGTTGATCTTATTAAACTTCCTGAGGTTGCCATGGGCCCAGTTCTCCAGCATGTCCCTGTGGATGGCATCCTGTCCTTCAGGTGTGTCAGACAGACACCCTGACAGACACCACTTGCCACTGATGTCCTTTGGGACTCTGAGCTGTTGATCACTGTCCTCTTTTGTAAGGTTCCTTTATGGAGAGTCTCCCCTCTCAACAGCAACCTGTTCTGCTTAGTTTTGACAGGTCAGAGGCAAAACCTTGCTGTTTTTCTGGGCAGTTTCCTGAGAGGGTGAGGCTGTTTGCTTGTGAACAGCCCAGCTGGACACAGCTCTGCAGGCAGGATTAAAGGTGTTCGTTTAACAGCGTTAAAGATCACTTTCCTTTACTAAGTGTCTCATACTGCTTCTGACTGTTGCATCTTTCAGGAGGAGGATGAAGCCTATTCTGCTCTGAAGGGCTAATGGGTTTGATCTGTGAATAGTAAATTCTGGGGATTAGTGGATGGGTTAAATCCCACTACTCAGCCCAATCACTTCTAATCTTATTACAGTGCTCAACTGATTAAAATCAGTGGTGATTCTAATGGGGATACAGTTTTACCTAACCCATTTGCAGGTCTTCATGGACACAGTTTTGGAAGCTGCCCTGTCCTGTGTGATTCACTTTGTTGCCCTGTACCTTACACAGTTGAACCTTTCAAGAACTTAGTGTGTAAGCATCACTAATAATAGTGTTTAATTGACTGGAACAGTGCTTGGATTTTACCCTCCTACTTTCCTGTAATAAAATCCTTGTTAATCGGGAATATGTTCCCATGGTTTCTCTCGTATGTTTAAAATCCTTGAAAAAAAGAAAGAGGAAGTGAGTGTATTTTTAATGGGGGAGAAACTTGCTGGCTTGCCCAAAATCAATGCATATAGAAGATTAATACATTTAAACAGCAAGAGAAACACTGTCTATGTTTTCTCTCTCTTCTATTACTGATGACCCTGGGATATGACTGATCTGGTTGGTGCCATGTCCATCAGGGGAAAGTCCCAGTGCTAAGCAGTGCAGTGGATGTGACAGCCTGTTGGTGCTACCTGTGCCATCCTTAGTGGGGTGCAAATGTCCCTTGGATAGGCTGGAAGCTTTCAAGCACCTGTGCGGCCTTGAGGGTTTTCTTGTTTTTGTGACTTCTCCTGCAAGCCTTTGTATGTTGCTCAGTGAAAGTCTGTGCCCAGATAAATTGGCATTGGTGCACTGAGAAGACAACAGAAGAGGAGGAGACTTATGCAGGATCAGGGAAACACAGAAAGATTTGGATTGGAAGGAACCTTAAAGATCATTCTGTTCCACCCCCCTTGCCCTGAGCAGGGTCACCTTCCACTATACCAGGTTGCTTCTGGCCCCATTCAGCCTGGTCTTAAACACTTCCAGGGACGGGTTATCCATAATTTCTCTGGCCACCCTCTGAGTGAAGAATTTCTTCCTAACATCTAAATGAAATCTCTCCTCTTTTAGTTTTAAACCATTCCCCTTATCCTGTCACTGTCTGCTTATGTAGAAAAACCTCCCTCTCCTTTTTTTATAAGCCCACTCTAAGTACTGGAAAGCCTCAATGAAGTGTCCCTGGAGCTTTCTGTTCTCCATGCTGAGCAGCCCCAGTGATGATGGGTGAGCTGCAGAGGGGAGAGTTAGGATCCCCTGACCCCTGTGCTTCATTCCAATTGCTGGAGCAGCCACTCATCGTTTTCCTATGGTTCAAGGCTGGGTTCATACATGCAGTCACTTTAATGCTGTAGAGCTCATCTGTTTGGGAATTTTAACTGTGGCTGATATCCACCTCCCACTTAAATTCCAAAAAAGCTCATGGAATTACACATTCCAGTTTTTGTAGCCAGAGCTTGGTTTCCTGCAAGCTGCCTGGCTGCTGGGAACAGGGGTCTGTGTGCTACCCAGCCCTTCAGGAGTGGGAAAGGACTCTTCCCTGAGTCAGAGCTTCTCTGGGGTTGTGTAAAAATTACATTCTCTGGTTTGTAGGGACCATCACTCGTGATGCAGGAAAAAACCTACATTTTTCAACAAAAAGGCCCTCAAAATCACTCAAGGGTCAGTACCATATCTTAGGATTGGATATTGCTGTTGCAATCATATTCCTGGAATGCTCTGCCACCTTTTGGCCCCACTAAGACTCTTCATTTCAGTGTGGAGAGCTGAGGGTAACAGAAGAGATATTAAACACACTTTCAAGGTGGGTGAAACTAAAGTAGAACCTTTTCTGCCCTTCCTTTTCACCCTGAGAAACCCAGCCCTCTTTGAGAGGTCAGACAAGTCAATGTCTGCCATCAGCCTGTGTGTAGCTGTATTTCATATCCCTTCTACAGCAGCAGTGAATGGGGCATGTTAGGATTTTGAGTGTTTTTATAATCTTTGACTTGTCTCAATTCAGATGGATGCTGAATCTTACCAGTCACTGTGTGTACCCAGCAGTTGTGTCCATGTGTGTATGCCCATATGTTGTATGTGATCTTACATATACACTAAATGTGTTTGCATGGAAGGTTAAGCATTTCTTTGTGAAGTTAAAAATTAATTCAGTGCAAAAATTACTGCTGTCTTCCACCTCTGTGCAGCCTAAACTCCCCAGGCCTTGAGGAGCAAGTAGCTTTCTTCTGGCTGATAAAGAAGAATCAGTTTTCCAGTGATATAACTAACTCATGCCTTGCTCTATGCAGTGATAGTGTTGTGGAGAAATGCTGGTGAAGCGAGTTTTAGGGCGCTGCAGTCGAAATGATGATAGTCAGGTGTAAAAGTGACCCTTCCCATACAACTTAGCTGTGTTTCAACTTGGATTTCTCAATTCCAAGGAGACGTCTGTTGCAAGCCTTAGAGGAGGATCCTGGACGACTTCACTATTTCCCTTGTACCTTAGAAGATTATATTAATCAAAGGATTTGGTGCCAGAACTCATTTTCTTGCCAACTGCTAATTGCTGGGCACTTTGGAGCAGTGATTGCAGGGACCTGTTGCCCACTGGGGTTTCTCCATTGTTTCTCCCAGAAGTTGACGTAAAATTAACCAAGGGATTGAGAATGAGGGCAGCATACTTGGGAGAGAAGGGGGAATTATGCAAAAACCTGGCAGATTTTCTAGAGAAGAGGGATCAAACTAAGGAGCTTTACCAACACGAAGCAGTCTTGGGGTCACTGACCTCTGCCAAGATATATGCCAAGTCTCTGGCTGGCTGCCTGCCTGTGGTATTGTTCTGATGGATTTTTCTATATAAAGCCCTTTTTCATTAAAGAATATTTGTATTGCATTCAGAGCAGACTGCATAAATATCTATTATTAAAAAAAAATTGAAACTCAAATCTTTCCTGTTGTACTTAGTAGGATTTTTGATTGTGATCCAACCTATTCAAATGGTGGTAGCTGTCTTAATGAGACCTGCACTCATTAAACAGTCTGTGTATCCTGCTGAAGTTTTAAAGTCATCAACTAAATTTGTAGAGGTCGCTGGCTGAACGCTCAGAAACAGAACTTGTTTGTAGTAGTAAAGCAAATTTTGGTGACCATGACATCATAGGGGAGTATATAAAGGAATACAGAGAGGCTATTTTGATTTCTGAATTTTAATGACCAAATGAAATCAAGTTGGGAATTGAAAAAACAGGGTAAAAAAGCAAGAGAAGTCCATCCATGAATAAAAGAGTAGGACTGAGATGATGGCATCTACTAGTTCCAAGAGCTGATTATCATACATTTCAGACAGGTTCACTTCCTTCCCTGCAGACAAAATCTCCTTTTTGATGCAACAGTTTTAAAATGTAAATCATGTCCAGGTGAATTTAAACATTTAAGGTCTATTTATCTGATGTAGTTAAAACATGAATTATTAAAATAAGCATAAATGCTGTCATCTTTTGCATGTGAATTCAAGTCTGCTTTCTTTCTAGTTTGATATAAATTTTTAGTTTAAAAAACCCAAACACCTAGCACCATTTCATAACACAGGAAGAAATCAGGAGGAGTAAGGTGTGCTTAACTTGTTCCTTGAACAGATGTGTTTTGTGTGATCACTGAACCATCTGGTTCAGGACACTGGGACAGAGAGGGATGGATGTCTGTCTGTCCCTGCCTGGCTGTCCCTGTTGCTAAATCTGAAACCACAGCCGGAAGTCTCCCAATAATTTTAAAGATCCAGGCTGTTTGGGTTTTTTTAACTTCCAGGCTGGAAGCAAATACTGTGCATCTATGGCAGAGAACCTGGTTTTCTGTTTGAACTGTGTTTCTTTAGTTTGAGGAGAATAGAGTTTCAGTTCCTGGGCTTCTTAATAGGAATTTTCATTCTAAGTTAGATAGTTCTTTTTCCCTGTCTGAAGTTCTATCTGATTACAGTGGCTGATGCCTTGTGAACTGCTGAAGCCATACCCACTGCTTTGTAGTCTCTGAATGCAGCTCTGAAATCCTGGCTGTAAAATGAAGCCTTAGTCTCCAGCTGTAGCAGTTCACAAGGTATCTGCTAAAGTCTTGATCTGCTCAAACTGAAGCCAAAGAGGAAGAAGATGCTGTGTAACATGTCCTTACTTTAAGGACTGACATGTTTTTTCATGGCCTGAAGCACTTAAATGATCCTGAAGGGTGCTACTGCTTTTCCAAGTCTGTCCTCCATCTCTGAGGAGACCTCTCCAGACAATCTCTTCTGTTGTTTCTCTTTGCAGGGAGGACACACGTGGAAACTGTGGTTCCAAACTGGTTCCTGCCTGCTTGCTGTGTTTTGGTTCTCAGTGGATTGGAGGAATGCTAGATTGTAGAGCATGGGATTGCTGTGTGTGTGCCTTGGAGGAGTATTTGTGCTCTGTTAATGCATGTTTACATCTTGCAGAGTGAGCTGCTAGCTTTTCTGGCTGTAGACATCCATGTTTCATCCTGGAGATATGATACCTTGAAGACCCCAAACAAAAAAGCCGTATTAATACTCTGAAATCTTTTCATCTGTTCAGTCACCTTGCAAATTTGGGGGTGTTGGGCATTAGAATAATGTGTTGCAACCAAAGCCTAAACTACTGTTATTCCACAGGAAATGTATAAGAGATGTATATACAACTTACTTTCTCCTCACTGGGCATTGGGCAGATGCTGCTGCTGTGAGGGAGCCTGTAAGGACTCTGTAAAATTCTTTCAGAGCATCTCTGCTCTTTTGTCTGTGGTTCCTGACTTGCCTGTAACAGACCCGTAAACTCTTTTCTTTCTGCCTCTCCATTCAAAATTGTTTTGTCCACAAAAAGAAATGAATTGCCCAGAGGCACAAGTTTAGGTACCCTTTAATAATTTTCTTTCCTGATGAAACCAAAACAACATGTCTGCAAGCTCAAGTCCTTCTCGGACTCCTTTTCCTGTGTGCTGTCAGACCCATAGCACTCTGCTTTGTCATGGGGTCAGAATGTGTGGAGGTCAGGCACTGCATCCCAGCTGAGGAGCTGGGGACTTCCAGCTCTGGAAACACAGCTTCCTAAGGCACTCTAACATGCCTTTGGCAATCAGCTCATTAAACTCAGGGGGAGCAAGTACATGGTGGGATTTTGACACATAAGACTGATGTAACAAAATTCACAAATAAGTGCCCATTCCTGTGGTAGTTGTGTATTTAACTGCTGAAAGGATAGCCTGTTAGCAGGAAAAAATGGGGTTTGGAGTTGTAATATTTTTCCAAATCTTTTTTGCAATATGTGTACTTCCTCCCCATTCTGGCTGATTCCACACTTGAATTCTTTTCTGAAAGCATTGGGGGTGTGATGAGTGCTTATGTTGTCTCAAACTAAGTCAGTACAGCTGTTGGGCAAAACCAGGCCCATGCTTATCTCTTAACTGTAATGAAACAAAGACTGGTAAATTAAAGAACTTTCATGATTGAAGACAACACAGAAAACCCTGCTGATAGAGCCTGAGACTGCCTACTGCTGAAAGCCTGCCTTGTAGCACCAGATTAATTTCTCACTGATATCCCTCTTCAGGTGTTTTGGAAATGCTGCAGAACTGATAACTCTGGTGAAGTTTAGTGATGAAAGCTTTTTTTCCATTTCACAGAAAAATCTCATTTTCTAAGGTTCTCATTTCCCAACGAATCTTGAACATTCCCCAGATCTATGAAAATGACAGATCCCATCAGTTGAATGAAAACATTAGCTAATAAAATCGGATTAAAGTTGATTTAAAACAGGACCCTGCAATTAGGAAATTCTTGCAAAGTTGTGTGAACTTGTCATTGTAACATCCTCAGGGTACAAGCAGGGTTTGACAGCCCTGCTGGGACAGAATTTAAAGTTGTTAAGCTTTACTAAAACACTTGTTTTTCTGACAGCTCAACAAATTGCATCCATAAAAGGCAGCATATAAAGATAGATATTGTGGACTTCCATGTCTGATTGTGGTCTGCTTGGCACTGGTTTTTTGATCACCTGTTATATAATCCCTGTTTGAGGCTCATTCCCCTCGGGGGATGGAAGGAAGTGGAGGTCACTGCTTTTGTATTCCAAGGTACCCTTTTGCTGCCAAGGAGACAAACTACTCATGGAGTAAAGCCACCTGTCAGTTGGGAAGTGCTGCTAGGCTATTGTCCAGTGTCTTTCTCTAGATGGAATTAAAAGGATATCAAAGGAAAAGTCAGGAGATGCAAACATCTATTTTCATAAGCCTATTGCAGCTGAAATTAGAATGTAGTCAGCCATAGGTACTTTAAGCAGACTTAGTGCCATTAATTTATTCCTCCTCTCAATATTAAGAGTTCTTACAAAGGAAATAAAAAGGCCAAGATTAGTAATGACAAGTTCTTAATTTAAAAAGGCATAAGAAAAGAAACCTCAGTGATGTAAAATACTTTCAGAGCTGATGTAGAGCCTCCACTGTTAAAATGAAGGTCTTAATGCAGCTTTAATAGAGCAGAAAGCATTCTTTAAGAGTGGTTTTGAGTAAGAAGATCAGTGCCAAATGCATTATTGGACTTTATGAGCTGCTTGAATCTTTAAGGTGCTCTGGAAGGGAAAAGCATGATACAAGGTTAGTCAAGATTATTTTAGAAAGTGCTGCCTTGCTGAAATATGTTCATTATGTTCCTCAGCCTCCCTTTAAAATTCATGGTGCTTTATATTCCAAGGTATGCAATGGCTTGGTTTGGGTTTCTTTTTATGGGCTGTGGGAAGGTGTGTTGAAAGTTACAACATGATTTATTTTGGATGTCCGTACGAGGGTCTGTGCTGTAGTGGTGCTGTCACCTTTTGGCACAAGAGGTCAGGCCTTGGGTGTGATGCGTGTAGCCAACATGCAAATAAAAGCAGTGGGAATGGACTGGAGAAAAAACAGTTATACCCCAGTGATGAGCTCCCTCTGTCTACCATCTTCTGGGAAATCAAAATGCTGTTTTCAGTCCATTGCATGATGCAAGTCTCAGGCTTGGACTCAACAGATCCCAGCACCATCTGTTGTCAAGACATCTCTCAATGGCAGGAGTGAGACAAGAAACCTGCCCCAGTAGTCTGTATTTCTGTCAGCTTGGTTATACCAATAGCACTGCCTGGAGGCTGTAAACTGATCAGGGAATGGAATTGGATTTTAAAAAATTATCCCCCTCTAATGGTTATTTTTATGTTGTGCATTCCCCATGCCCCCCCACAGCCCCTGCTGCAGGAGCAGCAAGAGGACCATGGACACTCCTCTTGCCAGCAACACTGATATGCAGAGCACTTCTGTCTCATTAAATGAATTAGCCTCTGTTGATGCCTGTCACTCACTGCACAGGCCTTCACTTTTGAATTTTAAAGCACAAATCCTTGCTGTCACAGCTAGAGGAAGAGGAGTGAAAGGCAGAAGCAAACTCTTAGAGCTTGTGCAGTGATGCAGCCCTGTGGGAGGCAGTCAGGCTCTCAGTGTATGTCATGGTGGCTCTTTGTGCTGGGTCACATCACCCTCAGGCATCTGCAAAGAGCTGGCTTGGTGCAGAAGGTGGTAGTGGCTCATGCTGTTCCCTATTCCAGGCTCCTGGAAGTGATGATTTCTCCATCCTTAGCTCCTTTTCCTTAGATAACTTTCTCAGGGGGAAGACTGTAGTATAAGAATTACCTCAGAAGCAGTTTGTGAGAGTGGCTGTGATGTGCTGAGGGAGGTGGAAGAAGCAGCAAGGACAGGAGTAACAGATTTGTTACTCTCTGGTAACTAAATGGGGTGGGGAAGATGCTGTACCAGGGTGTGATTCTGAGCACTGTAAAACCCCTGGCAGACAAGGAGCTAAGGACTGCACTATTTAGAGCCAGTGATGGACAGAGGGTGCTAAGCCAGCTTCACAGAGCTTTTGTGAAGGGAAGTTGGGTCTTACAAGCAACAACTTATTAGTAGCAAGCAGCAGCAAGATAAGAGGTTGCTTATGTGGCTCTGTAACTAGTTAAAGCATCAGAGGTAAAGATGAAATGATTGGTTTTCTTAATGAATAGGAGGTGTTAGTGAAGTTTCCTGTTTGTCTGAGCTGAGAATTTTAATCTTATCAAGTGCAGTAAAAACAAGAATCTGACAGAAGTGCAGAAGGACTTTGTGGTGGTGAGTGTTAAACTGTAAGGTTAAGAACCTTGAGGGAAAGCATAGAGTCAGAAACAAATAAATGTGGGATCTAAGTCAGGGATGTATTGGAGCCGAGAGAGTTGAACTCTGAAGTTACTAGAAAGGTAGGTATGGCCTCTGGTGAGGGGGAATTGGTCTTGCAACACAGTAGGTATTTAGAGAAATCTTGGAAAGGGCCCAGTTTCTGAGGAGAGTTTAGGCTTAAAGCTGGGCTGGTGCTGCTATTCAGCAAATCCCAATGCCAGTGGGGAGCAGAGAGGCCCACACTGAAGCTGTAGTCAGTGCACAGACACTGACAGGCACACAGGGAAAGTGAACCCTGTGAATAAACTGGTCTGCAAGCTTCTATCCTCCCCAGAGTTTATTCAAGAAACAGCTCTCTGCAGCCCTGCATTCAGTTGTTAATTACATGAGGTCATCCTCTACCCACTCAGGGCCACAAGAGTGCACTTTCCATTAAAGAGAGCCAGGTTTTTAATATAAGCTGAAATAACAGGTTTGGGATTTGATGTTTTCTGAGAAGCACTGGAGGGGGAAATCCAGAGTGCTTCTAGCTCCATCACTCCAAGAATCTGTTACCCATCCATGACTCTCAGACAGCTGTAGCTGGTGATCTGCCTGCCTCCTTTGGATTACTAGGGTGAGTGAGGGAATGGAAAAATGAAGGAATTTTAAGGTTGCCTTGTTTAGCCTAGCTAAACAAAGGACACAAATCAATATATTTGTCCTCTGTAATGAATAAGGAGGCTAGACCTGAGAAAAGAGAAGAGCTGAGTAAAGAACAATATTAGAGCAAGAATGAGTTGCCCTAAAGTGGCTATGGATGTATTTCTGCTGGAGATGGGAGGAAGGTTCTTTCCTTCCTCCTTTCCTTTCCAGACCCTTACAGCAGTCAGCTCTGGAATGGCATGGCAGTCCCTCATGGGAACAAGATCACAGCAAGATGGTGCTTATGAAAGGGGCTGTAAAACAATTTGTCTGTAGCAAATGCCACGTAACAACTCATCCAGTCCTGCTACTGTGTGAAAAGGTAAGATAAAAGCTGTAAATAAATTAGTGTTTAGACCAATGTTATCGCCTTGGAAAATGGGGAGTAGAAAATTGTTTTTACTGAGGGGGTGAGCTGCATACCCAGTTAAACCTCCCAGACAAACACAACCTCATTAGAGCTATGCTTAGCTGCTTATTCATTTGTGGCATTTGTGATTAAATGCTTAGGAAGACATGACTCATTTAGCATTCCCTGGTGAGCATTTGGTTCAGGCATTATGATTTTGATGGAAAGGCAGCTGTTGACCAACAGTGAATTTAGCTATATTGTGAAAGAAAGAGCTGATCAGAAGCAGTGGATAACAAACTGAAAGAGGAGGGTAAGCTCCTATCACTCCTACCAAGGAGGAGCTGGGAAATGTTCTCATTTCCTCCTCCTTTACTGCCTGTTCATAAGCTCCTGGTTGGGAGCAAACTCACATTTTTAGCTGCAGCCTAGGATCCTGCCTAGGTGAACAGTCTGTCATATCTAATTACTGTTTAAGAACTGGGCAAACTGAAGGTGATGAGACAGAGCTATGCAGGGTAGGCTGCTGCTGTGAAACATGCAGTTATAATGCCTTTTGGAATTTGATTGGAATAGATTTTTGCATTTTATATTATAAGTGTGGTATTGCTTAATTAAGTGCAGTTGTTATTTGGCCCCTGGCCAGTGTTGCTAAAGCCTCTTGAAAGAAGTGGCAGGCTGTGATGCTACTACCAGGAGGTCTGTGGATATAGGTCTAACTTCATACCATGTCTTTAAGTTTTTTGAAACTGAGCAAGAGTAATCACAGAGCAGTGAAGGTAGAAGGAGCATTCCCCCTCATTTTGCTCCGAGTACAGAGTTTAGCCAGTGCTGATATTGCAGACACAATGCTGATAAAATTCTTTTCTAGTGATTGAAACTGATGTTCTGATTGCAGTTTGTAGGCATTCAGCTAATCCTAACCACATACTCTTCTCATTTTTATCATAATTTTCTTTTCTAGTTTCAGTAGATGATAATCTTATTTTCACTTCATAATAATGTGGTACACAGCCTAGACAGATACATTGAAGAAACTTCTGCTTTTGATGTAGATACAGATAAAAATACTATCAGCAGTAGTATCTAAGTGCCTGTGATGCCCTGATATTCAACAAAGTAGGGATATCTCTAAGGGTCCCTCTAATACTTTCTGAATTTAATTTTCTTTTCAGGGTCTTGAACTCAACACTCAAAGGCCTTGGCCATAATTATTCTCTTTGGAAAGCTGCAGAAATTCTGTATGTGCATCTAAGGGCAAAGTTTCACTCTTCACTAATGGGAATCAAAAAGAAAAGGATTTCAGTAGTTATGGTAGGCTGTGATGAAATACTTATCATGTTAATCTGTGCAGCTCAGAGGCAATAAAATTAAGAGGCAGCTGGTGAAATATGCTATAGATTGAATTTGCTGCTAATAATCATGAGCCTGTTTGAGCCAAGTGCTTTTTCCCTTCATGCATGCCTTGGGAAGTGCCAAACCAATGAGTTATTCTTCCTACCAAGAGCAAAGGGTAACATCTACTGCTGTATTTTCTAGTCAGTGTGTTTTTATTGGAAGTAAAACAGTTGCAGAGAAAGTAATAGAAATACCACATTACTGAGAAAAAGAGTTCTGCAGATTTTATTGCATTCATCCAATTACTGACATTGCAGCCCTGACTGTAAATCTTTGGTCACAGACTGGCTTCTTGTGAGGTTTCTCAGTTGCCTCCCATAGGAATTGCCAGACAAGGTCATAACCAAGGTCTGTTCAACCCACCATCCTGTCTTCAACACTGGTATGGTCCAAATGCTTCAGGGACACGTGGAGCAAGGATTTCTGTGTGTTAGGACTCATTTTCCTTCTAGATCCCATCCTGGTCTGCAGTAGAGAAGGTTGGATGTACGGAGCATTGTGATCTCTCAATGTTTGATGCTGCTGATCCTCCTCAAAAGACCTTCTGGATGAGAAAGCAGGAACCTTGGAGGACACTCAGCTCCTCTTTGGTGACTCAGCACGAATCTCAGTTGTTTTGAGCTTGTTTTTCCCTGAAGGGGTATTTTCGATAGTGGTACAGTGCCATCTGTAGGGAAGTAGTTAAAGAAGCACAGAAAGACATAAACTGGAGTGACTGTGTAGGAATACAGATGGTGAAGGGCATGTCCAGCTTCCCATTCAGCCACTGTTCACTGTCTTACATACACACCTGGATTTTAGTGGGAATAAACTACACTTGTGCCCCCTTTAGGCTCAGTGCTGCTTGTTAGCCCCAGGATAGCCCGTGTGTGAAAGTCTGACCACCAACCTGACCTAAATCAAAAAGTTATCAGAATCTGAAGAGTTTATAAATGGGGCTGAAAGTTCTAAGGTACCTGGAGTTTCAGTAACATTTTTTTGTGTAGATGATTTCAGTGAAATGCTGGTGTAGCAAAAATGTAACTTCTCTGCCTGGGTTCTAGTGTGAATTTAGCAAAAAGCATGTAAGTCCTCAGGGAAATCCATATATGTGCTTGGCACAGACTGGCAAAAAACCAGGATTACGACTTTAAATGTCCCTCACATGGCCATGCAGTGCTGGTGGTACAGACTGTGACATCACCTCTGCAGCTGAGTCTGGGCACAGCCCACACATTCCTTTGATTCACTTTGCAGGTCTGTGCTGAGTGGGCACCTGAGGGCTGTTTCTAAGAATTTGGGGGTATAATAACCCAGGGAAGAAAGTTTCCACTTGGTGCTGCTGGGACAAATATAGATGATGCTAAATAAAGAGGAATGCAGGCTGAGATCATCTGCAACATGGGAAATAAAAGCTGCTTTGCAATCATGAGTGACAAATGGAGTTTCTCTTTCAAGGATATCAGCCATCTAAAGAACTTTTCTTCACCTTTCGCCTCAAATATATGTGTACATAGGAAGGGTTAAGATGGTACTTCCCAGACAGCATGCCTGATTTTTTTTATTTGCCCAGATGTCAGCTTTCTGTCTTTTCCAGTTTATTGTCTGTTTATGTGAGGGTCTGAAAACCTTATATCTCACAGATTTGTTCTATCAAGTATTATACAGCTTTTCAGGCAAGCTCTCCAGACTCCTGCCTGGGAGCATATCAAGTGTTGGTATAGAGACTGCCTGCCATTTGAAGGGTTCTGTTGGTCCTGGTGTGCAAAGCAGTGTGTTAAATGCTAAATGCCTTCATCACTTTGAGAGAGGGCTCTTAACAAGGGCTGGCAAATGATGGTTTCATTTGCAGTCTTTGTCATAGGGGGAATTTGTCATCTTAATTTGGGTGTCTGTGTAGCTGGGAAGAGGCTGCAGAGTACACTCTGTGGTGTGCAGCAGAACCAAGGCATTTCAGGCTGTGTGCTTGCCTGATCAATGCAATTGCTCTTCGTGCTGAAATGGCTTTTCCTGTGCTGAGGATGGAGTTAAGTGCCTGGGCAGGTGCTGTCTGGACCTCAGCTTTCCTGGCTCTCCCCTGTTGGATGTGTTGAAGAAGGCAGTGCTTCCCCCTTGCTTGGCTCCTGCACTCTGTACCCTGGACCTGCACTGACCTGGCACATTTTGTCATCACTGAATAACCTGTTCTTGTGCCTGACACTCCTGGAGAATTGGAGGTGGCTTTGAACAAGTTCCTTTCAGAGCTTGTAAAGACTTTCTCCTGCATCCTGTGAGGTAGTTGAATGTTTGTTTTTCCAGACCTCTACAGGACCAGCTGAAGGCAATAGCTCTGCTTTTCCTTTTCAGCTATCCTCAGGTCCCTGATAGTGGATTCTCCCAAGGGAGGAGTTTTGCACCTTGTGTATGGGCTGAGTTGTGTTCTGAAGGAAGCAATTGGGGGAAATCCTCTCCCAAGGAGAAGGGACAAAACATTAGGTAGGAGCTCTTTGGGTGGGAATGGAGGGCTCTTTCTGTTGACAGAAGTCTGCTTATGCTTTGATTCAGATTCTCCAGGAGAAAGAGGAAAACTGTCAGCTTCCAGGAAAGTAAAAGGAATTTTCTAGCTATTCTTTTGATGCTTGAGATTACCCAAAAGTTACTGCTCTGACAAGGGTGCCTGTAATACTGTTAATGCAAAATTGCATTTTAGTGAAATCTTGATATTGATCAGTTTGGGATATGCAAGCCATGCTGAATGATTTTGTCTTTCATCTTAGTTAAAAAACAGCTTAGAAATTCTAGTTTTAAGCATGGATGATTGTATGTTTTAATTACAAATCTCACAAAGTTAGGTCCAAACCCACAAGTAGATATTTGAGTAGACAGACTCTATTTTCTAAAGCCAGCTTTCAAGTTAACTTGGGATCTGCATGGGAAAGGGGTTTTTCTTCTCCATTACCCAGTCAGACCTAGCAATTTTCTCGTTGATGAGATGTTTTATAAATCAGTGCATTTTGCAAGAAAGGGTCAGGAAAGTGTCAGTTTAAGGTTTATGATGGAAACCCAGTGATGTCTTGGCTCTGGAGGGACTGCTCCAGTCTCTCCTTCACAGTGAGATTCAAGGAGTTCTTTTGTGAGTTATTAGATCCCCTGGTGGGTCAGGGAGATTGGGCTTCAGTGTACCTCAGTATCAGCACAGTGGGGGCTGCAAAGGGAGGGTGCACATGCAGATGTGGAGTCCTGTGGCTGGAAGGTCACTGATTTCTTCTGGAAGGCTTATGACCGCTGGGAGCTCTGATGCCCATGGAGACGGGGAAAAAAAGTCGTGCGCCTTGACGCCAGCAGTGCAAGACGAAATGGCTGTGAATGGAACAACTCACTGGCAACATTTTCCATTTGCAGCTCCATGGTGAGGTAATTAGCCCAAATGAACTCAAACTGCTGGAAAACTGCAAGAGCAATGGAAAATAAAAAGGTCACTATGCATTGCAGGGGTTAAACAGCTGGACTTGAGTACCTGCAGTGCTCTCTGCATTAAAGGGAAAACTGCAGTTGTTCAGTAGGTGTAATAACTCACAAAAGAACTTCTGAGATGCTTATAACTTTTGCTTGCCTCTCTTTATTTCATTGCTTGAATCAGAATTGTTTATGCTTCTCTTTAAGTTTGCCTTTAGCTTCATGGTTGGTGAAAATTCATCAGGGAAGAGTTCAGTCTACCCCATAATTATACATGTTAGGGCCTGGTTTCAGCAACCACGCCAAAAGTAACAAACAGCACAGTGGCCCTCTTCAGCACCCTCTTCCCACCAGCCTCATGGCAAATAGCTTCATTTTTTAAATAGCTTAAAATATTTTTCAAAAAGAGGACAAAGCAGTATGTGTAAGTTGGCATTTTCCATTAGCTTTTTGCTCAAAGTTTACTTCTTTAAAAGGCCAAAATGGTGAATTTTTGCTTTGAAGTTTTGTTTTGGTGTAGTTAGAAATCTGGTATTTAGCACTGGTAAGCTGAACAGGGGAGCTGGTGTAGATGAGTATGTCCTGAGTGTGTTTTTCTGCTATGAACTCTGTAGATTGTTTCCCAAGGGGGAGACTAAGCTCACAGGTATCAGTTGATGCTGTTGCTTTCTGAAACTAAGAAGAGGATTAGAGTAAAGAGGCTTTCAGTAACTGAGCATAATTGCACTAGAGCCCTTCATAGTAGAAATAGGAAACTGCTGATGAGAAGTTATGAGGGGATAGGAAGGGATATTGGATTTGGAAAGCCAGCTTACATGCACACATACTCTTGTTTAAAATCTGTTACTCTCTAACTCTGCTAAAGGGAAAGTGTGAACATCTGTGTTGTTTGACCTACTGTGCTGTTGCTCTCACACAGATTGGAGGCTTTGCTTTGCTGTCTCTGTTCACCTGGGGGTGTGTTATTTTTAGAGAAGTGGAGCTAGCAAAGAGAGCTCCTGGTTTTGTCCATTTGATAATTCTTTCCTTTGTTTAATTTCTGTTTTTGTTTTTTAATGCAGTGCTGCTTTTACCACTGTAGATGGATTCTTTACCATTTACTACCGTTTCCAGCCTGAGTACTCAAGACTCTGAAAGATCAATCTACAGTGATCTACAAGCCCTCAAGCAGAGCCCTCTCTTCCTTTGTCTCCTCTCACCCCTCTTCAGTTCACATTTGTTTCTAGGAGGTGGAGTTTGCTCCTTGTCTCTGCCTTGGTTTTTTTCCCCCCATGTGATAGGCTTGTGACAAGCAGTTCTGATCATTTCCAGTGAGGGATTATAAGGAGAGGAAATTCATATGCAGCTCAAATTCCTAGAAACATGGAGAAAAAAAATCCAGGGGCTGTATCTACACTCCAGTTAGAGACAAGTGAGCCATGACAGATTTCTCATCAGCTCCTGAGTGTTCTTACAGCCCCAACTGGAGATTGTACCAGAAAAATGGATCCAGAGTCAATGGTGGTGGTTTGAACCACCATTGTGTTTCCTAGGGGTTCTGTCTCAATAGTGTGGGTTTGCTCTCAGAAGTTCTTGCTCTAAATTATTTCTGGCAGCTGCAGAGAGTCCTTAACATGCCCTAGATGATCTTTCAGCTTGTTAGAGAGCAAGGACTTGCATCTTACTGCATGCAACAGAGCAATT
Source organism: Melozone crissalis (assembly GCF_028551555.1). Lineage (NCBI taxonomy): Eukaryota > Metazoa > Chordata > Aves > Passeriformes > Passerellidae > Melozone > Melozone crissalis. Next base: position 12,902,106 of record NW_026535797.1, on the reverse strand, counting down.
GATAACTACCTGATACGTGTCTGGTGGTGCTCCCAGATACTAATATAATACAGAAAATTCTTCGCAATGGTTAATTGCAAGCTTACTACATGTCCTTCTTTGAAGGTACAGTAATAAAAAAGGTAGCATTCTGTTCTGATGTGTAAAAAAAAGTCATTAATTGAAATATGGTTGGTTGTATTTGTATGTGTACTTCGACCCTTGGGTCCTCCTCATATTTTTATGATTTAAATATCAAATTCCATTTTTTTGTGTCTTGTTGTGTCATTCCCACCATGGCCACCCCAGTACTTTTCCATACCTGTTCTGGTGGTGAGTCAAAATGGTGATCTTTTTTTCCCCAGATGATGCAGAACCCAAGACTTCTTCTGTTTTTCTTTTTTCCCCAACACTTTGAGAATTGTGATTTGTTGAGGTGGGGAAATATGTTTTGTGCCTACTCACAAATAAGATGTGAGACTGAGTGAGTGAAAGTTCTTTTAGGACAACAGCTGAATCTTATACTGTCTTAGGCCTGATAAGAAAGCTTATCTCTGCACACTTGAGAAGCCACAGCAGGTCCAGTGACTTCTCTTAGCACACATTTGCATTGGTAAGGGGCTGTTCCATCCCTCTGTAAGCTAAACCACCAGGCCAACGCTTCTTGCAAGAGTTATCTGTACACTTCTGCCTTTGAGTTCATGCCCACACTGGTACAAGTGGGGTGGTGAGTGAGCAGTCCTGCAGGGCACATGCCATCCATGCAGTCCCTTTACCCTCATGAATCTGCATCTGGGCAGGGAGTGAGACATCTCCATTCAGGGACCTCAGTGTGCCTACAGTGCAGTGTAGCCTGCATTCAAACCTTCTTTGTGCAAAGAGAAATGTTGGAAAATTTAAAAACCAAAAAGCATCTTTCTGCATAATTTTGGGTAAGCTGTTTGATAAAAATTACTTTCTCAGGTGGGATTTTCTAACATTTTCTGGTTTGTCTGGGTTTAGTGTATGTGCCAAATTTTGGCTACTCTAATATGGAGGGGAGAGTATCTGTGCCTCAGTAATCTCAGTCAGTGAAGTTTGATTTGTTTGGTTTGCTAACCTAGTGCTGCTGCACAGGACTTGCTCTTCATACAGCAAAGCTGAACAGAGGGATTAATGAGCTGGGAGGATCCCAGGGCTGGCCAGCAGTCAGTGACACATTTGTAATTCCCTCTCTGTCTTTGCCTGAAAATCCTAGAATGGGCTATGACTCCATGTATGAGCAATGTCCAGGAATGTTTTGAAACAGGGTCCAAAGCAGAAGCCTTTTGCCTTTCATTTTAGGCTACTGAATTCCCTTCTGTGTTGTCCTCCTCAGAACTAACAGGCTAAACCTTTATACTTGGGATGATGTTTGTCAAAACCCCCATACCCAATCCTTTCTTCCTGCATATCCAGCTCTCCTGAGAGATAGTCCCTTCTAGAATAATTTGGCTTGGGACATTTAAAGGTCACCTAAAGAGCGCAGCAAGCACCAAATGTCCTGCCTGCCCAGTGTCCTTCCTGCCAAGCAATGATCTTTACTGGAGTGGGGCAGGGACAGTTCACTGGGGAGCCCCCTGGACTGAGGCTTGGGCAGCTTTCAGTCTGGTACTCTGTGTGCTCAGACCTTCTCCCATCAGGAGCCACAGGTCACATTCCTCCCCAGCTCTTACTCTAAAGCAGGGGGCTTTGGTTGCCAAATAAGTGTTTTCAGTCAAGAAGGAATGTTTTGTGGAGGGGATTTACCTGTTAGTGGATTAGGCTATCCCAGAGTCAGTGGCCGTGCCAGCTCCCAAGAACCTGCCCACTGCTGCCTACTTTGAAAGCACTCTGTTGCCTCTCTGGCTGCCGTTTCTGCAGGACTCTGCTGCTAGTGGGAAATTTGCTTGTTTCCCCAAAGCCTTGAGCAGGTGAGCCTAGGAAGGCTGTTGATCAGGACTGATGTTTTCAGGGATATTGTTACATCTTCTGGATGGGAGACCAGAGCCCAACTTCAACAAGACTTCACAGCACACTGTCGATTCTTAAGTTGTCCCAGGACCTCTGAATGACCAACTATCAATTAACTCTGACCTCTTGTGGTTTCAAAACCTGCATCCAAATGCTGTGGTTGGACTCCGTCTCAAACCCCCGACCACAGCCGCTATTTTTAAGCAGGATGGAAAGCTGTGATCTTCTGGAACTCATTAGCTTTCCCCACTGCTGCTGAGCCCAGTTCCTTCCCCATCCATCAAAGACATTGCTGTGTTAGCATGGATGGCTCATCCTGTTCATCACTCTTGTGGCACAGCGGGGCCGCAGCTTGAGATACCTGTGCTGCCTTTGTGTGGTGCTGAGGCCTCTCCAAGTGGGATCATTGACTTAGGAAGCAACTTCCAAGCCCAAACTGCCAGGTCTTGGCATTTTCTTCACTGTTGCTTGCCCTTCCTCTTTTGTTCATGTTTTTGTTTTTCTTGGGAACACCCAGTGGTGCGTTTGACCCCCTCTGGGTCGGGGTAGATCTACAGGCGTTCCTGCAGCTCCTTGCTCAGCTGTCCGGCTGCCCACACCAGGCTTGTTTTCCCATGGCAGCTGACCACCTGCTGATGTCCAGCGCAGCCTCTCCACTGTCCGACGGCTCAGCAGAAACCCCAGGGGCTTTAGCTCTCCTTACAAAGTGCTAACTCGATTATTGGACTTGGGATTAAAGTAAAGGCTCTGGGAACACAGCACAGATCACAGCCTTAGTCCTCTGAGACATGTGCCTAGCAGCAGGGGTATGTTTCCTTTGAGTTTCATATTGGATTAGAAATGCTTTCTTTTGGGGGCCAGATTGTCATTCTCAGACATCCTAGTCAGTCTTACTATCAGCCCCATGAAGACTAAATGTCTAAAAGGAAGTGACAGAAATAGATACGTTTGTTTCCAAAACAAAACCTTTTGGTCCAGAGAAAAGATACCTGCCTCTTGGGAAAGAGGAGAAAGCTCCCATCTCTCCTACTTGTCTGAGCTCAAGGTCTCTTATCCTTTGTCTTCTACTTGTTTCCCATCGCTTATCATTTACTAGAAAAACATTCCAGCATCTGTGCAATGCTAGACCACCAAAAAAGATGAAGAGGGGATGGATGCACTGCTGCTTCTCTATTTATAGGAAGAGAGAGAGGAACCAAAAATGAGATGGGAAAATTCAAATCTTTAAATACTCCGGGAGAAATGGATGGAAAAAGGGCTGCTTTCATTGTTCACATGGTCCAGACTTTCTCCTGAATAGCTTGGCGTAATGCCATGGGCAGCTCACTCATATGACTGGGGGTGTCTGTGAACAAACTCCCCTCTTGTTTTAATGTATCTTATTTGCTTCAGCAAGTAACTGCTACAGCAGTACCTTCTTGTCCTAGTGTGTTCTTAACTTCCATCTTGGGGCTTTGTATGCTCATCCGCTGCAGTAACTCACATGCCACTGTTAGCACTTCTGATGATTTCACTTGTATTCATGCTCTTCTTTCTACACATTTTCAATCCAGTCACCATTTCATAATCCCTTAAACATTGAAGATATTGCCTGTCTCCTTTGAGAACAGCAGGCTTCTCTAAGACATCTTTTTCTCCTGTCAGATCAGTGAAATTTCTCTCAAGCTGCTTTCTTGCTGTGTTTCCCCTTGCCATTTTTGAAACTATTTCCAGGAGCACTACAGTCTTCTCTCAGACCTCCTCTGCTAATCAAGTTTTACTAGCCCTGGTGTTGGGAAAAACACTTCTATATTTGATGGACACATTGCTGTAGTGTTTGCTTGCAGATCAATGGTTGTTGTAGATTGGACCTCATGCTCTCTGCTCTGCCATTAGAGGTTGGCTCAGACCCATTGCGAGGGAAGAGGAAACTGTTTTCACTCTGGACTTTTGAAAGGGTATTTCATGGCAAGGTGTTAAAGTGGGAGGTGTAAGGGTAGAGTGTTGCCTTGAATGCAGTGAGGAGTTTAGGAGGATGGGAACCAAGGGCTTGTCATTGCAGGTGAGTGCAGGGTGGCCAAGACCTTCCCATTTGTTCTTGTACCATTTTAAATGTCTCACCTCTGCACATCTGCAGCAGCATCAACCTCAGCAGTGCTCTCTGCCACAAGCTCTTTCACACTGCTCCTTTTGCTCATAAAACTTTTCCCAGCATTAGCTGCAAAGCCTTCCCTCAGATCTCATCTCTTGTGATCCTGGCAGGAAGCTGCCATTTCACAATGGCCACGCCACCAGGACAACTTGCTGATATTTATATCTACTGGAATGGTTCATGTGATGAAGCACATCAGTGCTTGAAACAATCATCCTCTCCCTGCCATCATCTTCTGCTCCTTCCACCAACTGCTCCCTTGCCCCCAGTGAGACTGGGGAGTGCTGGCCTCTCTCCTTGCATTGCCATGGCTCCCATGTGGATTACTGAACAGGGGCAGGCAAATTACTAGGTACTCTAATGAGCTGGGGCAGAGATGGTGGTTTGAGCACTGATTCAAATGCTCCCACAGTGGAAATACCATGAATCTAATTTGCAATTCTCAGAGTTCTTCCCTTTCCTTCTCTTCCCCCTCTGTGATATTTTGTTTCTGTTGATAATTCTCTAAATGCTGCCTTTAACAAAACCACTGTCTCCAGTCCTTAATTTCAGCTTCAGCTTTCCTTAGAAACCGACCCGTGTGGGATCCAGCACTCAGTGTCCCTCTCAGGGTTGTGTTTGCTCTCCCTTTCTGCCCAGGGCTCTCTGGTGGCTGGCACTCCATGCTCGCTCTAGCCTGCAGCTCTTCTGCTCTTGAGTTCCTTCATTTGACCCCTCTGTGTGGTGACTGGTCTCCATGCTTGTCATGTAACCTCAAGCTAAAGCCACTAGGAAAAATATCTTTATTGTGCAGGGACCTGTAACAATTTGATTTCAGGCTTTTATGTCTTGGTTATTGTATACTGTAAGGAAGATTGCTTAATATTTTCCAGAAAATTATGCAGTGTGGTGAATTTACTTTTTTTTAGCTTGTGTCCAAGGACTATTTCAGATGTCTCAATAAAAGGTATCTTAAAAACAAAAAGCCTTCTGTCAGTAGAGAGCTCAGTATGACAGGGTTCTGCATTCCCACTGAGCATTTTTAGCAGTCCATAAATTGAAAAAGGTTGAAGACCATTGTTGCAGTCAATTTGGCAAGTCCTTTTCTTTGAGTTGTTGCACTGCATAAATATTTTACTGTCCTGCCAAGAGCTGTTGTTCTGCCAGACATGTCATCATCTCAATGAATAATAGATCTGAGCTCCTGATCACTTTGGTCTTAAAAGAACTTTGTGTTCCTGTGAAGCTGGGTAGATGTGCAGATCCTGGTCCCAGAATCTAGAACTACTCTTGTTCTGTGGTCACCACACTGATCTAGTCTTGCTCTAGGTTAGAGAGTGGTACCCTTGCCTTGTGCCCCGAATAGCTGAATCTCTTGTATAATTAATAATTCCCAGCCATCAGGAAGGTGATAGTGCTGTGAAGTGGGTTAGAGATCTGTAAGGTTTTGGTAAGAAAACCCTGACATGTTACTGTTTCAGTTGCACAATTGAGTTTATTCATCCTCAGTCCCGTTGGCTTTTACAATTATTTGATGCAACAGCAGTTACAGAGGAAGAGAGGAGACAACTTAGCATCAACAGCTTTTTGGTAAGAAGGGAATCCAGTTGTCATGGAAATAGGCAGGTGAGATGCCACCAGCCTTTAAAGATGGTAACAAATATTGTGATTTCTGTAGAGCCATCTGCCACTCCTGTAACACACAGCTATTGCCTGAGTCCCTCCGCTAAGCTCCACAAATAGTGCTTTACATTAGTTTAATTTAGAAAAAAACTTTGCCTGCTAATTGTTCAGGTTATGCAGGTGTTTCAAGTGGTTTTTTTTTTATTGATGGCAGTTGTGGAACTGCTACAAAAGCCTTTATTGCTGAAAACTCTCCTTCTCATGAAGGCCAGGATTTTGTACTCATCAAGGAGGGTGTTCAAGCAGGGGGTTTGGGCTATTTAAAACAGCTCCTGTGACAGTTTCAAGTACTGAAGTGCATAGGATAGTGCTTGAGCAGATGTGATGAGATGGGTTTGAGAATTGGGCTATTCTTCATCCATTTTACTAATTCCCCTGGGGGCATGGAAAAAGTATTTAGATTTTATCTCTTTAAAAAATGTCTCTCATATTTTCAGCTGGTTTTATTTCCCTCAGCCTAAACCCTGAAATGGGTTAGCCAATTTTACATTCATCTTCTGGTTAAATGCAAGAAATGTGGTGTTGGGGACACCAAACCATGGAGGAATAATTAGAGAGTAAAAGTCAAACCTTTCAGACTTGTGTAAATAAGTCTTGAAGGACTTTAGTCACTTTCATGTAACTACCAAAGTACATTTTTTTCATACAGATGGGGCGTTGCAATGTGGAGCACTCTCAACAGGGCAACACTTGTGGTAGTCATTTGAAATGCTTTATCTTACGGAAGCTGATGGTCTCCTGTTCCCCAGGAGATGAGCTTTGGAAGAGGACCCCAGGTTTGTGCCTCTCTTGAGGTTCATGACAGATTTTGTTGGAATGCAGCAGAAAAAAAAAAAAAGGGAAAGGGTGAACTAGATGTCTCTTCAGCAAGAGCCTCTTGGACTTGTCTCCTCGTTTGTTTATTTTGTCGTGTATTTCTTGTGTCAGAGAAGTTCTCAAGGGAATTTACCATTCAGCATTTCATGCAGAGATTATCATAAATCCAAGGAGTTTTTTTCTGCTTTGTGTACTTTATGGCAAAGCTCCCTGGAACTTTAATTCTTTTTGTTGTTGTTGTTGTGTGTGACTTCAGTTCCATGAACTAATATTAGTTATACAGTGAGGAGACATCTATATATAAACACAGAGTTTTGTATGTTGCCATATATACTCATGTTTCTATATATAAGCAAAATCCTTTCATAGGAATATTTAAAAATATGTGTCACATTTTGTTGTGTGTTTTATGGTGGGAAAGTGTAATCGGAAAAAATGCATTTAGATCTTGTGGGACAGTAAGGTAAAATAGCTACTTGTGTGAACTGGATCTTTTTTTAGATGCAGGCACTACAGAAATAGCCAAGTGATAGCCCCTCTGTGAACTCCAAATGCATTTCCTTTTGCCAGGGCTCACTGGTCTGTTTGTCTAACCCTTGTAAGGACAGGGATGCAGTGACTATGGCCAGTCTCCTGGCTCCTGGAAGGACAGGAATCTTCACCAATGAACCTGCTGTAGATTGAGATGCAGAGCAGATACTCAGTCCATAATGTTTAGATTAAATGTGTGTATGAGCTCTACTCTGAAATACCTGGTGTTTCTACTCAATTGTGCATGGTCTTAAGTTGGGGTTTATATAATCATTTTTATTCATGACTTTCTAGTAAATTTGTTTGGGCTTTGTTCTTTACTGTTGTGAAGGAATGGCAGCCTCTTCCTGCAAGTGGAAATTATAGCAACATTTTGAAGTTTGTTGTCTTCTGTCATTTGGAGGCTGGCATAAGGTCTGTGCTGCTACTGCTGTGAAGGAGGCTACTTGGGGAGATAAGTGGAGGTTCTTTTTGTCTGGTTGTTTTTATTTGGTTTGGTTGAGATTTTGTGTAGTTTATTTTTTAGCAGTTGCTTGGATTTTTTCTTTCCTTACCTGCCTTAGTCCTCCATAGCTTTAAAAGTAATTGATTTCCAAAAGTCAGAAATACAGAAATGTTTCTGTAAGTTTTATGAAAATGAGGTTTGTGGGTAAGAGAGATTTTTTCCTATTGCTCCCTCTGAGGTAGAGAGGAGAGCTCAGCCCTGACCTGTTCTGTGCAGACAACATCACCTGGCTCTAGCTGCATTTGTGGAGGGATCTTTCTTGAGCAAACAGAAGATGTAGGAAGAAGCTCAAGAGTTGCAGACTCCAAGAAAGGGTCTGGCTGGGAATCTTCAGTTTTCCAAACTCTGGTGCCCCAGTCCATGGGTATTCTCCTGTGAACCACATACAGTGACAGACATCGGTTCTCCTGTTGTTAATAGACTAGATAAATACTGTTGTTTATACTGCAGACTTAATTGCAAGTCCTCAGAGCCTAGTAGGCTGGTTTTCTGGTTGGGGTTTGTGGTGTACCCAGAATGTTTGGATTAGCAAGCAGTCAGGGAAAACAGCAGTGAAGCATGTGTGTTGTATGTTGCGTGACCTGGTTGTCCATGACTCTTCTAGCAGAAGTTTGAGCTGTTTTACTTTAGCGTTTATTGGGATGTAGAAGAATTCAGCCTAATCCTAGCTAAAAAGAACCAAATGCAAGGCAGAAGTCACAGCAGTAGGACACTGTTTCTCTGAGGCCATTTCCATGGCCAGGGTGTTTTAGGGATGCTGGTATTGCATTCCTAGTGTGGCTACAGTTTTATGGGCAGAGCTGTATGGTTTGGATGAGTTTTGATTCACCCTCTGCCTTCACAAGGGATGCTAAACTGCCCTGTGCCAGTGGGTTCAACCATGATAATTGAGGTTGTCTCCAAACCTAGTGGAGTTACACTTCACTCTAACTCTTGTGAGTATTGCAGGAGTTGTGGAGTACTGGATGATTCAGGCAGGCACTTGTGAGCCCTTGCTGTCCTGAGATACCTGGATGCAATGCTATTACATGGTGTTAGTAGAGGGCTTAAGCTCTAAGTATTAAGCTGAGGCAAAATCAAAGAAATGCTCTAACACACACATTTACAAACAAAGGTGAACAGTCTTAAAAAGACAGAGGAGATCTGTCCCTTGCCAGAGGAGATTAAATGACAAAGTGTTCTGCTTAGATAAATAACCCCATTCCCTATGAGACATTATGCCACAAAGCTTGTTCTGGAGTAAAATTGTCAAACAGTCTCAGAAGTCAGAGATATTAAAGCTGGTATTTAGGTTATTTGTGAGCAAATACATTCAGATTAGTTTTTTGATGGGGCTAAAATAATATTAAAGACTTCTGCAGAACAATAAAGAAAACAGGGCTATCTCTACTACATCTTCCCTGAGCTAAGCATCATGAAAGAAGTACTATTCTCACAGAATTCCTGTTATGTCACTGAAATATTACAGCTCTTCACTTCATGTAAATATTTGACAAGGAGAATTTGAATAATATTGTCATGTAGGTGTGAGTCACATGTCATCTCATGTCATCAATACCCAGCAGTTGGAAAACTGTTCAGCAATCCTGATTTAGTCTTCTGGAGCAAAGGAATTCTTCATCACAGCGAAATCAGCAAGTGGCAAGTTCACAAATTCAATCTCTTATGACTCCTTTTTCTCCTCTTCATTTATCTCCAATGTCTTCTTGCTCAGGGGCACGGCTCTCACTTCATCTTATCTCCAGTTCTCTGCAGTGGCTGTTGCTGATGGAACAGGGCTTTGCTGTCTTATCTGAGAGGTTTCCTGCCTCCTTCAAGAGCTCTGGACAAACTCAGCCTACCAGAGAGCTATTCAGGATGGCCCAAAAAATCCACTAATTAGATGGCTGTTCACAAATGGAAACTTTAGGAAGTTTTGATATCAAGTTCAGTAATTAAAAATATTAATAGCATAATTGCAATAGAGATTGATCTTTGAAGTTCCCATTTCTAAAATATGACCCAATAGTACCATTTTTCAGAAAACTAATCTTGTCTTGTGGGGCTGAAAAGGTGATGTTGTATTACTAATTCACTGGAAAATCTTACATCTGTGAGTAATTGATAGCTCCTAGGAACAAAGACAGGCAATTTATGCTTGTACTTGGAAAATAATAAGAATGCATTCAAATGTACCATCAGAACTGTCATTCTTTCAAGCAAGGCAGTTTTCTATAATCTTTTCTTTTCCTGGGGATGTTGAGTCAGCATTTGAACCAATTCTTTTGGCTTCTTTGCATGATGGGCTTTAAAAGTAACACAAGATCTACTTAAATCCTTAGCAAAATGCAAAGTTAGGGGGTTTCCCCTTCTCTATATATTATTGTATTATTATTTTGCAAAAGACCTGCAGTTTGCAGGAATTTAGATATCTGTGATGCCCAGTTCTGAAATCACAGGTGCTCTTCTGTCCTGCTTTGGTGTCAGACAATTCCAGGATGTCTTTAAGTGGTTTAAATTACATCCCACCTCCCCCAAATCCATGACAGTTGCTGTGTACCTGTTCTTGGTGAAGAGGCATGGATCTGGATCCAGCTGTGATCTGTGTCATTCGCTAAAATTGCACCAAAGCAAAGTGAAAATGTGACCTATGAAAGTTTAAATTGGTCGCTCCTGCAAAGTTCTTGGTTCTGTGACTTTGGGTATGTCTTGGCACACCTCTACACTTTGGTGTGCCATACCTTTGGTTTTTTAAAAGAGTCACTTTCCAGCCAGAGGATATTCCCCCTTCCCCTTGAATTTGCTGGCAGTGTGAAGCACAGCTTTGGGGCAGCTCTTCCTGCAGTGGTACCCCCATGGGACCTGGCCCAAACCAAAAGGCATGGGGAGAAGGTGGCTGTGTTTCTTGTGCCTGCAGATTGCTGCAGTGTCCTTGGTGCTGTGCTGCATGGCTCAGGAGCTGCTCTGTAATGGCACTGAGTGAATCCAGAGAAACAAATGTGCAGTGTCAGAGCTCACGTGGCCCCGATCCTGCGCTTGTGCAGAGTCAAGGTCATGGCTCTGGTTGTGTTCCAGGGGTGTGTTTATCCCACAGCTTTGGGCACTGTGGCAGTGCACACACCTGGGTGCTCCTGGGCTTGTACAGACCTGGCTGGATGGAGGTGGTGTCACCAATTTAGAAAGTTAACAGGGTAGCTTTTTCTTCATCTTCCTCTGGCTTCTGTCACAGTATAAATTTGAAAGCTTGAAAAATCTGGTGGCGCCATCGACCAGGCTGGGTTTGGAGCTGCTGGAATTGCAAACTACATGTGATATAAATGGCCTGAAGTAAAACAAGTCATTAAAATAGAATATTAATGAACTAAGATGCTGGTAACACAAGAACCCTTTTAAATTTATATCCTAAATAGTGAGCTAAAAGTAAACTGTAACAACTTATTATGATAATAATAATAAAAAAAAGATCATATCCAGCCCCCAATTCCTTTCAGGACCTACAGTCTCAAGATGCTGTTCTTCCTTTGCAGCTCATGCTCTTTGCTCTCAGCACAGTTTAGGTCCTTATGTAAGCATGCTGGCCTCAGCTAACCTTCTCCTAATGTCCAAACATGTTTCTGTTGTGCCTTCTCGTACTTTACCTTTGTCGGATTTAAAATCCCATGGTGTAGATGCCAAAATCTAGAAGCTCCCTGAATTAAACCCAGTCTGTTCTAGGAATTGAGGGAGGCAGGATTAGGGGATGGATTAGATCAGTAGGATTTTTGGCTGCAGTGATAGAGAACAAGGCTGTTGTTTCTGTGGGTGTTGTTTTGGTTACCTGAACATCAAAGTCATCTCAGTTCACTGTTGTTTTGGATTGACTTCTATTTTTGTTGCTCATAAACACACATCTCTTGATGCTCTTGTGTTTATTTAGTGTACTTACTCTTGGTTTGTGGTAGAGCAGCCTGTTGGACTGGAGGAGACTGTGAGGAGGTGACAGTTTCTCTCCTGAGCCCTTATAAAGGGCTCAAGAATTTGTCTCCCCTAGAGCAGGGAAGGCAGAGGAGGTTGGAGGGGGACAAGTCATAGCAGCAATGCAAAGCTGCAGGAGGAGATGCTGAACAGGCCATGGCAGATGGGATTGCTGTGGATCCCAGGCTGAAGGGCACATCTCTCAAAGGATTCAGCATCCAGCCAGCAGCCAGGCCCCACCGATGCCAGAATCCAGGGCCTCTTCTCTCCATCTGCTGGGCTGAGGTCGGGGGAGGACCTGGAGCTGGAGCTCAGCAAACCCAAGGTTTTGCACTCCCTCTGCTGGCAGCACTTCTGCCGGTGCCTGCTCGCATCCCTGATGGAATGCTGAAATCAGTGGGACAATCTTGAACAAACAGGGAAGTAATAAAATTGGTATGGCTCCTTTTTAGGGTGCTTGAACACTAGAAACATTCTTTGCTGATCATGCTGTGGAGGTGCGAGTCAGTAAGGAGATGCATTTCTTACACTTCTTTCCAAAAGGTCATTGCTTGCCTTGGGAAGTGGGGGCACGGGGGAAGTCACATCACCGTAAGTCACACTTCAGTATCTTTTCAATCCAATGTGGAAGACTTGAATCATGACCAAGAATGACTTCAATATTCTGTTTGCTTGCCTTAAATTTTATCTGAACTTTTTTGTTCTGTGTCAGTCCAAATAGTCCTAGGCCTCTCTCCAGATTCAGTATTTTCTCTTCTTGTTGCCACATCTTCTCTCAACTTTAGTTTGCTTCACTTCTGAAGTGGTTCCTTAATTTTGTTTTTAAACTTCCACCTTATCTCTCATCTCAAGCCACCAGTGTCCTGGTGTCACAACCTTTTACTCAGGTTAGAGCCTCAGACAGGTGTCCAAAGGTATTCTGGTTTTGGGAGAGATTTCTTTCTCAAGTATTAGGATTTCCTTCTCTTCCTTTCCTACTTCAGATCCAGTGGATACTTCCAGTTCTGGGAAGCAGCTTGTGTTTGTTCATTTACTAGGCTGAACTCAGGGTTCTGGCCAACACTGAGAGCAGCCTAGCCAGTGGTGTGCATTTTTCACCCTTATGGACCCTGGTTATTGTTAACCCCAGCCATATTCAGCACAAATGCCCTACTGCAAAAGCACTGCCTGACTGGGAAGCATTGCCATGCTGTTCATGGCAAGGGAGTTGTTAGCAATGTTCAAGGAGTTTCTGAAACTTTTTCTCTCCACTTTTCAATTTCATTCATGATGCCTGCCTACACCTTTTAATAGTTTTCCCTAAATATTCTCGTATTTGATTCTTCCCTGAGATTTCTGCTTTGATAGCAGAGATCTGAGTTGAAATTACCTTTTTTCTTACACTCAAGTTATTTCTGGATCCCAGCTAATTTCTTTTACTGGTGTACCTATGGAGACTTCCCAGCTCCAGATCTGAGTTGGTTGCCAAGTTTGGTTCAGTTGCAGGTAAAGCTGCAGCTTTCTAGAGCCATGCTCTCACATTTAGAAGCAGCAGCAAAGCAAATTAAGTTTGTCAGTGTGTGTCTCATCAAGGTCCTAGCAGAAGGGATTGAAGGGAAGGGAAGGGAAGGCAGCAGCAGCTGAGTTGGAGTGCCTACACCAACTGGTAGGCTGGTGTAGATGGAAAATGTTAGCTCATCACTTCTCTTCCATCTTCCACAGGGCACTGGAGAATTATTGAGTCCTTTCTAGGAGCTTTGTCCAGTCAAGTTTTCAAAGTTGCAAGTAACTGAGCTTCTGTTGTTTCCCTTGGGAAAGTACTCCTTACAAATACAATTCACTGTCAGGAAGTCATTCTGAAACTCTCCCTGATTTTTGCTTTTTTTTCGTGTCCTCCCACTAAATGGACTTTAACACAAAGAGTCTATTTAAAGTGCTACTTTTTTATTTTCCTGTGAAGGCTGCTGTGGTTTCTGGTTAATGTTTGTACGAAGCTGAGCTCTCTGGTTTAAAGGAGAATCACTGTATTCCCAATGGTTGTGCTGATACTTTCACTCATTTCCTTTGAGGGTCTGGATGGTTTTTATGTGGCTGTTTTAAATGAATACTAGTTATCAGATTCGCTTCCCAAATATATATTAAAAATTATATGTTTTGCTGCTGAAAAGAACAGGATCTAAAAAGTCTTGTCTAAACCTAGATTATGTTTTTACAGAAGTTTTGGGTTTCTCTTGATTCTGTGAATAGTGTTGTGTTATGAACCCAAAGACAGTGTGCACCAGTTTGTGTGTATGTGTTTGGAGAAAATACCAGTCTGATTGCCCCATTGAAAATAATCAAAGTGAAAATGCAAATTTCTGCTAATAGAAGGGAGATTTAATGTCCTTGAACTGTGGTGCGGACAAGAAATTTAGGAAAACACTTTTTACTTTGATATAATTGCTTGCAAGCCAGGGCTACTCCAGAGGGAGTTATTTTTAATGGATAAATTATACAACATGTTTTAAAATTGATTGTTTGGAATAATGTGTTGTTGAACCTGTGAATCTCAGTGACAGACCAGTGTTTACCTTTGTACAAGTCAGTCAAAACAAAACCAGTCCCATAAGTTTAAACAGGGGGTTTTTCAGAAGCACAGATTGTTAGTTAGCAAATTCAAGGGCAGCTAAACACCACATGGGATTTTTCTCCATGTCATTGAAGGCATATTAAACAGGCTATGGCTTAATGTTCCGGGGCACTAACCCACAGCAAACAGACTCAGATTACTGGTTTTAAAAAAATGGACTAGCCTGATTCTTGTTTTACCACAAACTGACTTAACAAGAATCTTCTGTTTTATAAATGTCTACCACAGCTTTGATTTTTCTTTTTAACTTTTTTTTTAAGGAAACCAAGGGCCTTTAGTAAGATCTGCTGCTTGCAGGGGGAAATAACACCTACAAATCTTTCCAGTTACCAAGTTCCTAAACCTCCTTTGGCAGAAATAAAGGCATTTCAAGTTGCTTTCTCATAATGTAAGCTTACACACATCACTGCAGGTTGTACTTCACTGCTCAGAGCCCCTAAATTGCCCCTTTGCTGTTGGATCACTCATTCCTGGGAACCTGTGTTTGCTCTAAAGCTATGGCAGCAGTATTATAATTTTCTGAAGCATAGTCTGGCTAGTAGTAGCATTTTGTTATTACATTTGGTCACATACAAGGCCAGACTGTGGCATTCCAGATCAGCAAAACTTGCTGCCTTTATATATCCTTATGTACTGAAAGTTTTGCAGTTTTTTAAGAAATTTAGGAATGAGAATTCACAATGAAGTTTGGCCTGGGGTTTCAGTCAGACCTCCCTTCAAAGTCTCTTAAAATCACTGGATAATTTAGGAAGGGACTTCTGGAGGTCATCTGGTCCAACCCCCTCTTTGGAGTGGGTCACCTTTGAAGCTGGCTCAGGTCACTGAGTTTTGAATCCCTCCAAAGTTGGAGATCTCACCGCCCCTCTGGGCCCGTCCCAGTGTTTGACCACCCTCATAAGGAACAAGTTTTCATTATTTAAAGAGTCTCCGTGTTTGAAATTTGTGTTTGTAGTCTCTTGTCCCATCAGTATCTAGCCAAAGGACTCTAGTTTTGTGTTTTCTATAGCCTTCTATGAGGTACAGAAGGACTTTGAAGTCCTTTCTTTCAGCCTTTTCTCTGCGAGACTCCGCCAATGCAGTGCCCTCTGCTTTTCCTTGTGCATCATGGGCTCCAGCCCAGCCCTTCTTAGGAACCGTCCACCAAAACTGTTTCAGTTTCTTGATGTCTTTGTTGAACTGGAGAACCCCAGACTGAATGCCAGAGATGCAGATGTGGTTTCACAGGTGTCAAATAGAGAGGAATAATCTGTTCCCTTGACCTGCGAGCTGCACGTGTGCTGATGTGAGCACAGAGTTCCTTTCATTGCTGCAGGGACACGCTGCTGACTCCTGTAGTGTGCTCACCCAGCCAGCCATCCAACCTCCAGTGCCAGCACGTGGGGCTGTTTTGCACCAGGTTTATGACTTCCATTGGCATTTATTGAACTCCACAATGTGTCTGTCATCCTGTTTCTTTTGCATGTGTGTCTATGGGGAAGTGACATGTGAGAGTGGGGTGGGTACAGCTCCATCCAAATGGCAAAACTCTTCATGGAGTCAAGATCTTGTGAGTGACCAGAGCAGATCTTGAAGAGGTGTTTTCATCTCTGGTTTGAACTGCATGACAGTATTCTCGAGGTCCTTACTCTAGATGTATAAATGCCTCAGGATCAAAGGGAGAATTTTCCACCACTATGTATTTCCCAAGAAATTGTCATGGTACAGTAAGAGAATGAGTATTTCAGGCATTTCTTTCTTCCAGTTCTGTTCTGTGTGGTCAGTAAATCACATGGACTCCCAGGAGCTATTTCTAGGTTCACTTACTCATGCGGATTTAACTAAGCATCTTCATGTTTCCTAATTAGCTTAATAAATTAATCAGAAATTCTACAGAGCAAAATCTAAGCTGAGCAGCAGGGTTTTAAGCAATGGGAAGAGACTGGATTTACGTTTATCAAAACTGCTTGGCGCTTTAGTTGCCTGTGAAGGTAACAGAGAGATTAACATTTGTCACAACTGGTGCCTCGGGCCATGTACAGGTATCAGCCCCACACAGGCCCTTGGTGGTGTCACTGACTGTCACTGTATGGGGGGAAACTGAGGCAGAAAGCAAACACTGCCTGCCTGTGCCCACAGAGGAGCTGTGGGTCGGTCACACATCATTTCTGCCTTTATTGTCAGAACTGGCAGTTTTGCAGAGCTGCCCACTTGCTAAATCTCATTGTATCAACACTTAAAGCAAGGGATTAAAGAAGCATTAATGTCATCTATGAAGTGTGGTTAGAGACTGTGGCCAGAAAATCAGTGAAGTACAGAACTTTCCATACACCTGATCTCTCTGTGTAATTTATGTTCTGCTCTCAAAGCCCTAGGAATACTATATGCAGTCCAGATTTTCGTTCCTGCTGGATGTTTACTTTATTCAGCTCCTTGCTGGATATGTACTGTAAGTCTTTAGCAATGGAAAATACAAGCAGAAACTGCTCTTTTTCAATTGAATAAAATAATATGACTATTGTCAGTGGCCTGATAAAGTCTTTGAATAAAGCTGTAGCAAATTTCTGTTTCAAGCACTCAGAGGAGTCATTATTTTACTTACAGGCCACTTTTACAGTTGAGCACATGCTGTGTTGTGCTCTTTTACTATGTATAAAGAGGTCTTTGCGCTCCTAGCTTTTCCTTTAGCCTTTTATGTCTTGATTACTTCCATACGTGCAGGGTATTTGCAGTGTTCTGTGGTGAGAGGGCAGCCAGTCTGGGAATGCATCTTCGTAACATCTCCGTCACCACCTCTGATGTGTGTTCCACTCTCTAGTGACTTCTTGCAAATTATTGGATCTGGGTCAAAATAATCTTGCAAAGACACAAGAGATGTAGTTTTCGGATCTGGTCTGTCTAATCAAATGATTTCATGAGCATTGGAGCCAATAGAAAGGAAGGAGAAAACTTGGGACAAAAAGGCAGCCATTTAGGGGCAGCTTATTAGATTGGCTTAAATTCATCTGACCCCAGCTAAGTGTTGGGTTGATGAAACCCTGGAGCAGGAAAACTTGACAATCATGGGGGAAGAAAGGTTAGTGTCACCATGTGTGTGGATAATCTATCTCTTCTCAGCAGATAAATTCTCTGTAGCATGTAGTTTATTTAATAATGAGGGTAGAACTGAATATCAATGCTACCCACCAAAATCCAGTGATGATAAGTTTCAATGGTCTTGATACTTTGGGTGATAAGTAAAAAATCCTTAAAATTTGAGAGTATGGCAAGGCCAAAAAAAAGCGTTTCTAGCCTTCTTTTTCATCACAGAAAGTGCAAAATGCCTGATAGTTCTCCGTAACTCCTGTCTTACCAGCTCACTCTGCTTAAGAGAGCAACAGCTGGTGTAGATTTTGGTCACTCATCTCACATTAGGTGCTGTTGCTTGGATCAGAGTCCTGCAGCTGCTCAGATGGGGAGAGCATAACATGTTTTAGTGATGCTGAATTCTTGGTGGGGACCACTCTGGTGGGAGGGCATGCAACTTGTTTTGTGGATGAAACTTGTGCACAACTTCCCATTGTATTCCAACCCCTCAGGTCCTTCCCTCATCCCATTTTCATAACTCTCTGATGTTGCTTGTAGATGTGTTCAGGACTCCATTGTTAGAAAGATTATTCTTTTCAAAATTTCAAATTTCATCACCTAGTTCAGCATTTTGGCATAGGCAATGCAGGAGTGGAGGAAAGGGCTGATGATTTTGATCAAATCTGAACACAAGTTGATAGCATTGTCTTTTGGTATTCTTGTTTGGCTGATTTGGTTTGTTTTTTTAATTTAACCCACTTGAACAGATCTTACCACTTACTAATATGTGGGAACAGATATCCTGAGGAATTAGCACCTGAGTAGGCATGTGCTGTGGTCTGTGATAGAAATGGCTCTTGAAGGAGCCTGTCTTTTGACTTGAAAGCAAATATACTAATATAGCATGAACAGGCACTGTGAAATAAATTAGAACATTTGTTTTGTCTGTGCAATTTTTTTTTATGCCACAGTTCTTATTTAACATTGTTATGTTGAAAGGATAATTGGAGTAATATATTACAGGCAAATTGCAGTAATAATAGTGCTCAAATCTTTCATGTTTTTATGAAGTCACTGTATTGCTGTTCATTGAGCAGTACAAAGAGCTGGAAGTCTTGCCAGGAATGCAGAGAAATAAAATCCGTAAAACCTGGCGCAGTGAAAGACTTTCGGTACAATATGAATGTTGATGTTTTAAAAATCACAAATCATCTTTCTATTAATTTGCTGTAGAATAAGGTCTCCTCAAGATAAGACTCAGCAGTGCTGTGCAGTTGGTATTTAAAGTATGTCCATCTGCATCTAAACGAGTAGCTCCAAGACAATCAGATTATGCAGTAGTTACTTTGGTGAGAATATCGCCTAAGTGGAATGGAAACTTCATTTTGAGTCTAATATTAGACCCTGCTTTGGAAAATTCCTTTTAAATGATCACAAGCTGGGAATAGCAAAAGAATTTAACTTTCGACAGACAGCATTCACCAAGAATTTGTTTTTAACTGCTTATGTTGGGTCCCTGGGAAAGCAGATGTGAAAAACTTACCAAAGGGAATTGACTTGACCTGATGCAATGTTTATATCAGTAGTTGATAAGTTTTCCTCCCTCGTCTAATTTGTTCGGGATATTTTCATTCTTTAAGCATGAGTAAGTCTGGGCTGGAATAGTTTGAATGCTTGTTAGTCTAATAATCTGAATCTTAAAACAGGCAGACATTATTGCCTATAAAGGGGTCTAAGCAAAGTTGAACTATTTTGGTTGTCTTCCTCAGTTGGGGATAAGGATAATTTTTGAGAACAGCAAAGAAGATTCTGAGACACAGTTTCTTACCTCCTGATAGTTCAGAAAGCACATTGATGTCTGTGTACTTGTACTGCACAATGCCACTTACATTTGGTGGACCCTTTGAATGAGTTCTGTTATTTATGCAGCTTTACAAAGGACTGGTTTTCAATGGCAGCTGGAGAAACTGGCAACCAGAGCTATCAAGGCCAGTTTGAAGGGTCATGATGATGATATTCTTGTCATCATCATTGCTATGGCAGAAAGGGCTTAAGAGAATTCACTGTGAATGATGCACAGCTCAGGAATCTTTAGAACTACTGCTAAATCTCTTCTTTGATGTTCTCTTTGTTGATCAGAGAGTTGCTTTGAATATTTTAATTAATTAAATCCTAAATAACATGTCATCAGCCCATATGGGGAATATATAAATAATTTTTGAGGAAGAGAGGGGAAAAAGAGGAGCTGATGGATGGCGCTGACTTCTCCCTAGCTCTATCCTGTTCCTGTGCTTCTGTGGTTTGGTCATTGCTGCTGTTTTTCCCAGGCTTGAGGAAAACATCCATGGGATCTCACTGCAAGGAGGGCTCCAGCCTGACCTTCCTCTGCCAATGCATGAGACAAGAAGGAGAACAACAAGATAATATGATAAATTCAGTGCCAGGGTGACAGTTTTACTGGGAAAGACATTAGGACAAGAACACTAATCTCTTCAGCTCTCCTTTAGGGCTTAAGGTGGATTTATGTGATGCAGGAATGTGTATCTCAGAAATCAGATTATGATTTTAAGCATCTGTTAAACTTTGCCCCTTTTTTCATAAAGCCTGACACCAACCTTTTTGATTTTTATTTATACATGTATGTCTCTAGTTCTGCTATAATTTCTGATAATTCAGAAGTTTCTAAAATGTCTAAATTGCTGATCTGTCTCCTTGCAGGCAAGTCTCACCTGGCTATAGTGCAAAGA
This sequence comes from Melozone crissalis, assembly GCF_028551555.1. NCBI lineage: Eukaryota > Metazoa > Chordata > Aves > Passeriformes > Passerellidae > Melozone > Melozone crissalis. Next base: position 12,882,181 of record NW_026535797.1, on the reverse strand, counting down.
GTAAACAATGAAGGAGAAGGGGACCCTTTTTATGAAGTCCTGGGAATTGTCACTTTAGAAGATGTGATTGAAGAGATCATCAAGTCTGAAATTCTGGATGAAACAGATCTATACAGTGAGTAGAAATATTTGCAATTTCTTTATAGATGAGAAGAAAGACTCCATCCAGTAGCAATTGTATTTATTGCTGCGTTTTGAGAGATATGTTGTTAGTTGAAAAATCTCAGTTGTCAAATTGTTGAGGAAGTTTCCTTAACAAAATGACCTGCAGAGCCCTCAGATGGTCAAAGTAATTTTTGGTTTTGCAGCATGGGAACCTCACTCGTTTAGGCTGTGTTAATTCAGAAGCAGGACAAGTTTCTTTATTTGATCCTTTTACCAGGAAGGTTTACATCTGCGACAATGATCTCCCACATTTTTCCCTATTGCCACTCTGCCTCAAGGGCCTGTAGTCCATGTACAACCATAGTTCAGCAAGAGGCAGGCAAATACCATGCCTCAAGGAGGAGGAATGGAGTCTCTTTAGAATATCTGTCACTCATTGAGAGATCTTGAGAATGGAAAGTCTTCCTCAGGGCTGAACACCAGCCTGTCCTAAACCAGCCTTCTCTTTTCATCACTCAGCACAGCTCCTTCCTTCTTTGGGGTAATGTCTGTTGAGGGAAATGATGCTGCAGGTCAGCCATTACCTGGAACTTGAGAGATCTGGACCCTTTTCTTTCCAGATTGAGGCTTGGCCAGTTACCTAAAGTGTCTGCTTCTCCCCCCATCTGCACAATCTGGCCTGTGCATACAGGACTTCCTTTCAGCCATTCTTCATCTCTCTTATCTGGCCTTTGATCACTTGTTGGCAGATGCTGTTTTTCTCTATGTCTTTTTGTGCAGCACAAGGATGTCTCCAGATTCTATTATAGTAGAAATAATAATTTTAAGTATCTTTAACACTGTTCAGCTGTACTTTGCTTTTTTCTCTTTCCTCATGGAAGGAATGTTTCTACAGCATTTGTTCAGGCCAACCCAAGCATCTTCTATCCTCCCTCCAAGCCAAATGCCCAATGAGCACTTTATACTGTGGGATAGACTTGTTTTTGCCTGAAATGCTTTCTGTACCTAGTGGATATTTTATCAGTATTTATGTACCCAAATGATTGTGTAAATCACAGTTGTGTTTCAGTGTATGCTGAAGAGTCTAATTACTGTGTAAATCACAGAAGTCCAGTTATATTGATTTCTTTTCATACCTTCACAAATGAATTGTTGGGCTAATCAGTTGCAACATAATGCTTTTGCAGGCTGATTTCAAACTTCTTTTATTCTCCAAAAAGATCCTGTCTTTATCTACCTTTGAGATATTTGCATGTATGTTTGAGGGAAGACACTGCTTATGCTTTCAATTTCCCCCTCTGCCTTGTTTGTTAAAAGAAAACACATAGATCATGCTGTGTTGTTCTTCAGGACAAAAAAAGCTTTGCCTATTAATAGGATGCTAGAGGGCAAGGAAATGAGAATTTAATTTTAATTGTACTACCTGAAGGCTTCCTATAATAACAAAATAGAGCTGATGAACATTGAGTTCTCTTGAAACTCTCATTCCTGGGATAATTTTTTGCTATCAAAAATTCCTTGTTCAGAACAGTAAGAAAACCTCCTAGCCTTCCTGGACGATGCAGGAAATGTTAGAGGGTGACTCCTGCTAAGTACCATGAAGAACTTCTAATTTCTTTATGAAGCACTGGAGATCATTCCACTGTTTAGACTGAAGGATACTATAGCAGTAAGGGAGAGAGCAGAAATCCCAAGAAACTGTGAGAATTTGGACTTGGGCAGCCAACATCCAGTTGGTTTGGTGATGAGAACATGTGTGAGAACATGAGTTAACTGAAAGTACTTTATTGTCCATTATATGTTAAGGCAGGTTATTTTTGGTGTTGATATCACAGTGTCACTGTTAGTACCCCCACCTCTGATTCTGTTCATTATTATAACAGTCTGCCTTGCTCAGCTCACAACAAGTCAGCTTGAAACCCTTGGACTGATTTGCTCTGTACTAGGTGTTTACTTTAAAAAAGAGCTTTTGAAAAATTCTGGCAGCATTGCTACACTTTGTTCTGAAGTTTTAAAATTGTTTTGTTTTGCTTTGATGGAAACTTGAAATTCAATGAAATGGCTGACCTTGTGTTGGAGCTGTGCCTTTCTGTTGTTTCCATGAAAAAAACATTTGAACTGTTTCAAGGTGGAAGCAATAGTATATTTGCAGTTTCTGCTGAAAGCTGCTCTCACTGCTGAACTCCACAACTGAATTTCTGCAGGGGTGCAAATAAATGTGTGGTATGTCTTCATGTGGTTCTGTTGTGCTGCGGCTTGCAGAGATGCTGGGAGCAGGAAAAGTTGTTAAATATGCCTGACCCATCAAGATCTGGGTAGCCTGAGTACTTCTGAGAATGAAACTTTGTAATGGGAATGCTGAAGGGGTGGAGAGAGGATGTTTCTGTCATGACACATTTCAGCCCATGTCGTGATGAAGAGCTGCCAGTGTGTTTGGCTCTTAGTACTGGAAAGTTGTAGCTTTTTTTCATGGTTGGCACACTACAAGAATCTGTCCTGTGCTGTCATGGCTCTAGCCATGGTGGGAGAGCATTTCTCAACTTTCTCAGAGGCCCAAGGGAGAAAGCTGTATGTTCTGTCTTAGACTGCACAGACTGCTTGTTCATGTTATGCATCAGGCATCAATGTTTAGGATTATTACAAGAGATATCACAACCTAAATTTCATTTTGACTACTCATCCTCTGGAGTTTTCTATCTCAGCCCAGAGTTCATGGTCAGACTTGTTGCCTATGAAGGTGAAGTCTAAATATTTCCAGCACCTACTGAAGACGTTTGCAGGATTTGTTGATTTCTCACCAGAAGTTGTAGTGAGAGTATCCCTTGTGCATCTCATTGTTCATGTTGCAGAACCAAGCAGCAGCTCAGCACTCTGTGAGCAGAGATCACTTCAGCATGCCAAGATAACTTCAGTGCCCGCATCTCCATCCCACTTACCGGAGAAAGGACGGACAGGAAATACCTGGTTCAGCTTCAGTTACATTGGTCACAATCCAGTCCTTGCTTCTTATGTCTTAAAAGAAGCTCAGAAGTTGTTTGGATAGCAAAGAACAATTTTAGACCATCCCTTGCAAAAATAAGCCAAAATAATGCTGGTGCCAATAATGCTTAAGCCATGTGGCTCTGCTATAACCATGTAACGTTTTTCTTGAGGGAAGATTTTTGGATAAGCTGCCAAGGAAAAAAAATAGGGGGAGTTGAAATTGCCCATTATTTGAGTTAGAGCCTGGGTCTCTTACCTTGATGACCATTATGGACAGAAAGATTTAAGGCATCTTCCCAATGTGTGATGCTGGTGTTGTTTTCAGGTACCAGTAGTGCAGTGTAAAGCTTGCAGTGTTACAGCTCTTTAAAAGGAAAAGCACAGAGATGTTTCTCTGTCCTAGGGCAAACACTTGTACTTGTGATTTTTGCCTCCCTGAAGAGAGCAATGATGGAGCTCCTTGTGAGAAAATACCTCAGATACAGTGCTTTAAAAATAACATTCTCTGAGCTTTTCAGAAAAAAACAGTTTCTATTCTTCTTATCTCTTACAAGAGGTAGGACCTAGTGAGAGCTTCTAGGCAACTTTTTTTGCTATTAATTTTCCATTGCTTTGGTATGCATCTTTCCTTTAACTGCAAGTACAGATAAGGTCTGTCTCAAACTATATTCCTAAAGCAGGGATTGTTTTTAGTCTGTAGCCACTCCCTTCAGTGGTTTCTATTCCTGCTTTTGGAAGAGAAACTGCAGTGCCTGATGTAGTCCAAGTCTTGTGTAAAGTACTAGTAGGGTAAGAGGCTTCTGCTTTCAAAGAAGAAAAAGGACATGGGTCATCATTGTTCCTATGTGCCTGGGAACAAGTATCTCAAACTTTCTGATTTGCACTACTCACAGAATACACTTGAGATATCTCAAATAGGCAAATTTCTGTCAGCACAGTATTGCTTTTGAGTCTGTGATAGTCCTGGAGTGGAGTGTAGTCCTGGAGCTTCCTGGGAAGCTGAGGATCTGGATGTACTCATGTCTAAAAGACTGGGTGATTCGGGAAAATCTAGAAGCCTGTAAATTACCGTATTTTGCATTTCCAAGCCTCAAACTCAACCAATTTCTGAGCCTTTTGTAGTCCGTAGCATTTATTTGGACTCGTAAAAGGCTCCAGATCTCAGTGGCTTCCAATGCATCACTTTAATCATCTTTGCATGTATAACTCAAAATCTGAACAAGCACCTGGGAGTTAAGTACAGTTTCACAGTGTTAACTTCACCTGCAGCTCTTTGTGGGCCTGCCCAATCCTGTGCCATGAATCAACGTGCCAGAGCTGCCTGCAGTCCCTCAGAAGTCCAGTCATTTTACACCATTTGACTGAGGGGCTGATGGACAAGTAGCTGCAGTGTTCTTAGGATCTTCCCCCTCAAAGGCCCTGGAACCTGACCTGAGTCTCATCTGTGAGGGTCTCACAGGAATTGCCTCAACACTTGGCTTTCCTGCACTCTGTGGAGCTCAGAGCTGTCTGACAGCATTCTGCTGCTTATAGCACTGCCACCCTACAGGTGCTGCCACCAGGGAGGAGGAGCACCCTGCCATCTGAGCAGAGATCTCTTCTCCCTGGAACTGATGGATACCATACCCCAATATACCTGTAGCTGTCTACTTACCTGGTTTCCCAAACATTTTGGGATATCAGCTATGGGAGTGGATGGTAATGCCTGCATTGTTTGTGTCTCTTTCATGTTGTCTTTCACAAATGGAGATTCCTCACCATAGAGCCTGTTTTAAGACACAGGAGTCCAGGAGTCCAGGTTCACTAGCAGGCAAAACCCCATATCTGAATTTCTGAAGCCATTCTGTACTTTATTCTGGCTTCAGTGCCTGTAAAGTGGCCAGAGATTCCCACCTCCAGGCTGTACACCTTGTCAGCTTTTGCTGAAGTTTGGACAGGACAAAGGAAACTGCATATACTAGACATTGGGAATACTTCAGCCAAAGGCATGCAGATTTTGCCACAGCTGTGCAGAGTCACTGAAGCCAGTGGTACAGCAAAAGAAATAAGTTATTGTCTATTTCCTCTGTGTACGTGCTGGGAATTTTCTAAGGAATGTATATGTAAAAAATAGCTATCCCAGCTATGCCTGTAAAACAACACCTTTTGATGTTCAGTAGTACTGATCAGGGCTTCTCCCCACCAGAAATGCAACATGCAGAGCTGCTCTGCAGTCAGGTGTTTGCAAGCAGAGACTTTGCCCTGACCAGGGTGACAGAGATGTGACAGAGGCTGGGGTGCCTGGCTGTGCAGGACAGGGCCCCAGGGCTGCACAGCTCCTGATGGTCGGTGCTTTGGGCTGTGTGATGGTGAGCTGGGTTTGCAGAGGGCTCTGCCTGCCCCTCGTGCTCAGCGTGGCCACCCTGGCTGACCACGGCCGGCGCGGTTCATGTTGGACCCCGTTCTAACAGAAATCGCTTCCTTCCTTTCTTCTCCCACCCTCCCTTCCCCAGCTGATAACAAGACGAAAAAGAAAGTAGCTCATCGGGACAGGAAGCAGGACTTCTCTGCCTTCAAGCAGACAGACAGCGAGATGAAGGTTAAAATATCACCGCAGCTCCTCCTGGCAATGCACCGGTTCCTGGCCACAGGCAAGTGCGGGTTATCTCCTTCTGCGATCGCGCCAGAGCCTGAGGCAGTTTGTCAGCAAAGGCCGGTGAGGTGGGTGGGACAGGACAGGCGGGAAGGGAGGCTGGATTATGGGGTGACAAATAATGCCACTGTTGTGTTTTTCTTTTTAAATTCTCTCCTCTCCTGTGTTCAGTGTCGGCATGAACCCTCTGAGACATTTACCAGGGGTGGACCAGTAACTTTAAATTGGTCTGAAAGGTAAGGATGAATGCCAAGTGCCGCACTGCATGTCTAGAGTCCGTCAGATTAACGACTAGCAAGTACACCCCATTAGGAAGAGCTCAGGGAACAAAGCAAAGAGGACTCAATACCACTGGCCAGCTGGCTGTAATTGCACTCTGGCGCCTTCTCCAGAAAGATGCTGGACTTTTTGCAGGAAGGTCTAAACCTGTTCCGTGAGACTTAATGACTCCAAGTGAAAAACTCTCCTGACACATTTAATGCAGACTGCACAGGTGGTTGAACTGTACTCTTTAAAATGGATTTCTGTCTGGCTTGTGTGACCTCCGTTGATGACTTCAGAGGTTTCAGAGGACAGTTGTCTCCATCCCAGAACACCTTGATGTTTTAGCCCTTGGGTGGGCAGTCTGGCAGAGAGACCAGGGCCTTGAATGGTTTCTTGTGCCTGGTATTGCCTTTCGTCGTAAACTTGGTCCTTTCACCTCAGATATGAGGCCTTTAAACAGGAGAGCTTGTGGAAAAATGCCTTCCTATTGCTTGTGCTGTCTCTCTTTGACATTTAAAGATGTGCCACACGCAGGCCTTTCAGACGGTCATCTTTGCTGCCATGTTCAACATACAGTCATGGGTGGAAAATTGTAAAGTTGCTTTGTCTGAAGTTTGCCAGCTCCACTTGGAAATTAGTACTTCCCCTTCTCTAAGATGCAGTAACTGCCTGCCTAGATGCTCCTAGTCTGTCTTCATGCTTTATTTTGCCTCTGTGACTTGAAAGAAATATGTCCATGATCGGTTATCACATCTCAGCTGAGGGGCAGTAATTCCTTAGACGGCTCGGACTCCTACGGCTCATGTGCGCATGAGCGTGTCCTTGGTGAAAGGAAGCAGTTCAACAGGAAGATGTGGATGTAACAGCAAGCAAGGCGTGGTTCATGTAGTGTACAAGACTCGGTGGAGTTCCATAAGCACCTGCTCAACAGACATAGTCTTACAGTGCTGCTTCTCTACTTGTTTTGTGGATGGAAGGATTGTGTAGCTTAAATACAGGTCTGTCGGTGAAGCTACTGCTAAAAAAGATGAAAGCTACCGTTCTGGTTTCTCTGTTCTAAATTGAGAATAGTATCTTTAGCAGATGATGGGTTGTCAATGGTCCCGTTCTGAAATGAGGTGTTGGGGTAGTTGATCAATTTGCATGTGTAATTCTCGTCGTCCCTGGCTTACCTCTCCCACACAAGGATGAGCTTTTCTGCTTCAAACAGCTCCCGTTGGAAACACTGAAGATCAAGTGGATAGGGATTGTGTTCTGTGTGTCAGGCATTAATCCCACATGGCTTGAACTGAACTGTACTTTCTCACTTTGAGTAACTCTTCCCATATGAACCATGGCAGCTCCAGTTGTGTCTTATTTGTGTAGAGAATCTCTCTAGAGCAACTTTATAGGCCCCAAGCAGTAATTAATTAATTAATTAATTTCATTTTAATAAAGTGCAATGACTTCAATAAAAATGCAGTGACTTCAATAGCTTTTAGGGAAGGAAAAAACAAATACAGAGGTTCTCTGTGCCCCAACTTTAAAGCTTTTCAATTTATACAATTCCGTGACTCAGAACTCTCAAGAGGGGAAGACCATCTTTTTCTTTTCCCTTTCAGATGAAGACATGATTCTTGGTTGTTTTGAAAAATGCTTCAGTAATGGAAGTTGAGGTGTTACTGTGTTTTTCCCCTCCCTTTACAAATCTAACAGTCTCAAAAGACAGGAAACCTGCAGTTCCATAATGGACCTCTCTGCATCTGTGTGTCTTTTATAAGCAAATGCTTATTAACAAGTATTGCTGACTTCTTGCCAGGCATATGAGGTGTAATGCCAACTTGTGTCTTGTGTTATAGAAGTAGAAGCATTTGGTCCATCCCAGATGTCAGAGAAGATCCTTCTCAGGCTGCTAAAACATCCGAATGTGATCCAGGAGCTGAAATACGATGAGAAGAACAAGAAAGCCCCAGAACACTACCTCTACCAGCGAAACAAGCCCGTCGACTACTTTGTTCTCATTTTACAGGTCAGACATGTGGTTGTGTAGAGATATGCAAAACCTTTTATGTCCTTGTGTATCCCCCTCTATGCCTCTTTCAGGTGTTGAAGTTTGTCTTCTTTCAAACATGGGAGGGGAACTATGGCTCCTAGGAGCTGCTCCTGCCTCCTTTATGACCTTGGCAACCTTGAGGAGCTCACTCAGCTGCTTTCACCCTCAGTTAAACCAGTTGTGAAGGATAGAAAGCACTTCCCACTTTGTCATCTGCCAAAAGTTACTTATGCTTTCACTATCCCAAGGATAGACAGAGTAAAGGGTTCCCCATTGGCATTGCTTGGAAAATAGGGGTGCAGAAAATGCCACGACATAGGAATTTGCCTGCATACTTTATCTGCTGTGCCTTTCCCTTTTGCAAAAGGATGCTTGGGGGTTTGATGGTTTAGAGAAATGATATTTTTCTGTGCAGTTTTGAAGTCTGTACCTGAGGTGTAGTGAGAAGCACAAGTGTCAGTGGGGGCCTTGTGCCATCTAAACTGATGTCACCTCCTGCTACAGCCCGGCAGAATGCAGACCCTGGGAACCCTTCCATCCATGCCTTTATCCTGCCCTGAGATCCCTGCACTCATGTAGCTCCAGACTGGAGCCCTGGGTGGTGTGGGAGGACTGTTTTCTGTGTGTTCTGTACAGGATTGCTTCCAGTGCTGGCATCTCCCAGGTTTTGTTACTAGTCAGGAATGGTTGAATGGCTTAGGTAAAGCTTTACACAGAAATTTAGTTTCTATCTACCACCATTTAAACAGGAATACTCCTTTCAGAGAGATTTTGCTGGAAAGGTTCTTCTCTGCCCTGCACAACTGAAAATCAGTTTTGGTTGTAAAAGCCCAGGCATTGTAGCTGAAATTTTAACATAGGGCTTGAAATCCTAACATGGCCTTAAAATAGAAAAGGGGAGTGCACGAGTTTAAACACTGTGTGATAAACAGCTATGAGAGCACTGGGATATTATATTGTGGATGCAACATAATTCTGATATTAAAAAAATTCTTCTTCAAGAGTTTGAGGAGCCACTGGTAGCTCTTTAACTCCTCTTTCTTACATGCTGAATTGTTACAATCTGAAATACTCCAAAGGCAAGATAATCCCCCTGATGTAATGCTGCAAAGATGTAAATGGAGGACATGGGAATACAAAAGAACAATCAGTTCTTCCTGTGCTATTTTGCAATCAATAAATATTTATCAAACACAGCATGCCAGGTCTATAATGCATTTGGAAAAGTGAGTGTTGCAGTAAATACATACTACAAAAATGGCAACAAGGTTGGTTCTGCCAGGATCAAAAGGGGACAAATACTCTGTTTTTGTTATTTAAATGAACTTGGACTTATTCTCTCACACTGAGGGACCAAGAATGCCTTCACAGTAAATGCATGCCGGTAAACAATTAAATGTATATTCTTCTTGTGTGTACCCAGTCTTTGCCTGGGTGACAAAACTGTACCTTTTGGAAGGCTTATAATGAAGAAATAAGCTACTTTTGTTTCATAGAGTGAAATTGGTTTTAAAAGGGATTTATATGAAGCTGTTGCTTGTGATAGCAGGAAAGTGGATTTGTGAGGGCACTCTTTTCCTGCTAGGCAGATTTTGTGCTTTTTCTCCTCTGGGATAGTTAGATAAACTGACTTGGTATTGGGGCTCATGCAGGTTGAGATCATTATCACCTTTCTCTGCCCTTGTCCAGTACTGTGAATTTAAAGGCATGATTATTTATTTTAAGTGGGGCTTAATGAAATAAACACTTAGAAATAAATTCTGCTTTTTGGCCTCATTGTCACCCAATTGTGTTCAGATGGTGTTCAGTCTTCTTAGTACACCTGGGATGCACAGTCTGTCTCCCCTTCCCAGCTTAGCCAGAGGAAAAGCATTGTAGATAATTGTTGTTTGCCAGAAATTCCAAATTTTGTGTAGTTCAGCCTGAAAGCTGGATGAGATCTCTTTTGTCTGCAGTGGTGTGCTGTGAGTCTCAGTGCAGTAAGGATGGATGGATAGATGGATGGATGGATGGATAGATGGATGGATGGATGGATGGATGGATGGATGTGAAAAACAGGCCTCAGTGAAAGACAATTATTTTTGGCTACTTGTGTACCAGAGTGACTGGGATGTTTTACATCTGTTTGATGTGGTGGGTTCTGTTCTGCAGCCCTGTGTAGGACATAATGTTATACATTTGGCTGAGCCACATCAGGAACAGGTGTACTTGCATGGTAGTGTAGTTTTGTAGAGCTTGGGAAGCACTGAGGGTCTTTGTAGGCAACACTCTACAAAAGAGCAGGATCTTAAAGGTGTTGGAATCTGTAAAACTGCTAGAAATCAAGACCAAAGTAGCCCCAAGGCTACTACTTCAGCAATAAGGGCTTTATTTCTGTGGGAATCTTATCAGTGTCGGCAGCCAGCCTCCTCACACATTATCTCGCATCTCCCTTCCTGTGTTTGTCCTAGAGGGAATTGTGTGGGGATGTGAGCTGTGCCCCAAAATGTCTAGGTGCTTCAAGATCCCAGATGACTGTGCTACATTTAAGCTTGTTTTGCTACTGGGGGAGTATTTTTTCACTTTGCAGTAAAGGAAAACAGCCTGGCAATTTGGAGCAGAGCAATAGTACCAACCAAAGCTGGGTGGTGATCCTGATCCTGCTCCTCTGCAGTGGCTTCTGCTGGCCTCAAGGCATCAAAGACCAGGGTAGCTCAGGGCACAAAGCCCTGTTGCCGTTCAGGGTCTGTCCATTGTTACAAACTGCAGGGACCATGACACTGCTTTGGGGTGTCAGGCAAAACTATCTTTCAGGGCTCAGATCTGATCTTGTGCCTTGAGATCCATGGTCCCTTTTAATTGCAGCTCTCTCTCCTTTGCCTTAACAGGGGAAAGTGGAAGTGGAGGCTGGGAAAGAGGGGATGAAGTTTGAAGCTGGTGCTTTTTCCTACTATGGGGTGATGGCCCTCACAGCATCACCAGGTATGTGCTCTTATCTTCTGCTTCTGGAACAGTCTGAGCTCCTGCACAGTCCTGCCCTGCTGTGTCTGTGGGACTGATGGGATTGGCACCTCCTTGCCAGCACAACCTGCCTCAGTGTCCCTGGGGGGATTGGCTGGTGGTGACACTGACACTGACTCCAGGACCCATGAGCTGGCAGTGGTTTGCCAGCTCCCAGAAGATGTGAGTGTTGACTTTAGCAAGGCATGTGCTGGTACTGGTGGAAAGCTTTGTCGTTTTGCTCGTTGCAGGGTAACAGGGAGTGAATTAACGGGAATAAATAATTAGTGGCAGAGGGACATCTAGTGGTGTGAGGAGCAACCACCCGGTTAGCTTGGGGATGGTTCTCTTCACCAGTCTCGTGCCTAAAGCTGTCTGGAGAGAAAGGATGGAGCAGTGCCAGAAAAGCAATTGCTCCTGTCAGCTTGTGTGGAGATGTACCTGAGAAATCAGTGAGGGGGAAGAGGTGGTGTCTGAGGGTGAGTGTGAGCCACCTACCAGCACACAAGTGGTAGCCACACGAGCCACCACCTCACTGGCATAGGCTGGGGAATTCTCATATAATCCACAATTATTTCAGCTACATTTCAGCATTTGGTGATGTATTTTATTGCCAGCAGTGTCACCACGTAGGTCTTGCCCTCAGCTGGAAATGTGCAGACCTGCTGGGTGAGCTGGGACACTGGAGCTGGTGTTGGCCTTCTGCTGACACTGAGCCACTTGTTCACTCCAGGGAGAGATGTTTCTCGTGCTGAAATTGTGTCCTGTCACAGCAGGGTTTACATTCCACTTGAGAGGCAGCTTGTTTTAATTGTACACTCAGGAGTGCTCCTTTACATATGTGTACCTGTGTGTATATACACTGTCAAATTGTGGTGGAATGGAAATGCTTTTGTGAGTTATGAGTGTAACCTTGTTAGACTCTACAACCAGCAGCAGCTCTCTGGACCTCTGTGAGCTCACTTCTACACACAAGGCTAATTCCTTAATTAGTAACTTATACTTTAATTTAATCAGTAGCTTATGCTTCTTGAGATTTGAGAGATTTTAAAGCATGCAGAGCACTGGTTGGATTTTATCTCAGGAGTAGCAGCCATGTTCGTGAGGAATTGTGAGACATGTACAACTGCATCATACCCTCAGCTTTTGCAGTGTGGGCCAGGCATGGAGCCTGGGTGGTCAGACATGGTCACTTCTACCAGGCTTACACTTGGAAATCACCTGTGGCATCTCTGTTTTGCCAGTGTTGTGCAGTTTGAATGTTTTCATGTGTTGTTGGGTTTTGGGTTTGTTTTTATTTTATGTTCCTAACTATCCTCACAACCATTCCAGTTGCCCCAAGTCCTATCAGGTCAAATGGTGTCCTCTTGATATGCCCTGAAATTCATCTTTAATTCCACCATGTGGCACTTAGGAATATGCAGTATTGTAAAGTAATTTCAGCCAATCTTGAAATTACCTTCAACTGGTTGGCTTTGTTCTTTTTTTTTTTCCTTACCTGTAGCAAATCCCTCATTTTGTTGCCTTTGCCTCCAGGTTCAGGGAATTTGTTACATAATGTCTTGTGGCATTCTGAGATTTCTGTTGAGATCAGCTCATAAAAATAAGTTCCTGTTGCTCTGTGTAGACAGGAAGGTTCAGGGAAAGTATAAGTTATTGTGGAATGAAAGATCCTTCTCTTCTAGGGTCCTAAATTAATTACACGTGCTTGCTCTCCTCACCTGGAAGACGAAGCCATTAACATTGGAGTAAAACACTAAAACCAAACAACAAAAAACCAAAATAACTCCACAAACAAAACTATAGAAAATAAACAAACACAAAACTAAGAAAAGAGTGAAGCTTTTTTTCTTTAACTGCAGCTGGGGAGGGATTTGCAGTAATGGTGAGCAATACAATATCCATCCCAACAGGGATGAACTTGGAGAATCACATTCTTACATTATATTTTACTGGAAACTTGAAGAACTATGAACTATCTTTTGGTTTTATTTTTGTTATTTGACTCCCATAAGGAAGAGCACCCCTGAATGTTTTCTAGCTTGCTTTAATTCTTGCCTTCCAGGCTGGAGTGGGCACCACTGCTTCTTTTGAACTATTTCAAAACATGAGCGTACCTTGATGGACTGTTTGGTGGTGGATAGTCATTTAAAATAGCAAGTGAAAATTATTCACTTGACTCCAATTCCTTGGTCTTGTTTTTTTGGTTTATTTCTAAATTTGATTGCATTTTTTGGTTTTGCTTTTGTTTTAACCCTTTGCTTTTTCACAGTTGATTTGCACTTGTGGTTTTAGTTGGTCAGTTTGTCAGCTGGCTCCTTCCCCTGTCGAGTGTGGATAGCTGCCGCCTTTCTGGCCGTGATCTCATCCTTTTTCTCTCCCTCTTCTAGTTCCCTTGTCCCTGTCTCGTACCTTTGTTGTCAGCAGAACAGAGTTGTTAGCAGCAGGTTCTCCAGGTAAATCTGCATGCTTCTATTTTCACCATTCTTGTGACTGCCCTGATGCCATAAAAAGTCAGCTGCAGTCTGTATTTGTCTGATCCCTTTGCTCATTAGGGAGAAGTCCAGCACAGAGTTGTGCCTCACAGGTAGGTATCCTGAACTTTTGTTTATGGGAACTGGTCAGCCATCAAAATGGGAAGAACTAAAAGCACTTTTAAGAAAATATGCTTGGTAATGTGTGCTTGTTCTTTTTTCTCATATGGACGCTGGTGGAAAATTAGGAGGGGAGATTTTTTTTTTAGAAGAATGTATTCTCCCCCAAGCTGAGGCATAAAAAATTCTGAAGAAAATGCATTTGACAGAGGAGAATGTATGCTGCTAAACTGCCATAAAAGGAAAACGTATTTAATGAAAGTATTTTATATTCTCATATGGGTAAATTCTATGGTTTGTATACAGTCTGGCCATTTCAATTCCTGGAAAGCTTTGAGCTTTCTCTCAGGGAGGTCAATGCCAGGGACCAGCACAGTGATCTGCTGAGTGGATGGATTTGCAATGGAATGCACAAGAAGGTTGTGGGAGGACTTTCTGGTTCCTGTTGTGATTTCCTTGCTGTGTCACCAAGCTGACTGGCACAGAAATTCCTTGGGAGAGCAGAGACCAGCAAGGGAACAAACTGGGCCAAAAGAGCTCTGGGATGTGGTTGAGAGATTGCAAATTGGGAAACATCAAGAACTGAGCTTAGCAGGCACTGCATGCATGGAATGGTTGGGAAAATGGAAACCCATCAAGAAAATCTGTAGGAAAGCAGAATCCTAAAGTATTTTGGGCCACAGTGAGCATATGTCTTCCTTTTGAAGTTTCTTTCCCTTTTTTTTGACTCTTTCCCCAGAACTAAAAGCAAACAAGATTATGATATGCATATTTAAGTAAAGCATCTCTTAAACATTAATACATATCATGCATTTTGTGCACTTTCACCATCTGCTTCCTGCATTTCACCCTCTTTCTTTAACTTTAGAAAATGCATTTCATTGTTAGTCCCTAAATTATCTTCATGCACATTCTGAACAAACTACAGGTTGTTGCCTTGGAGGGGATTTTTTTCATGCCCTGTTACTTTCCTGCTGCAAAACACCAAAGAAGGGGGAGAAATTTAATCTTTCTTTGATGGAAGTACCTGATGCCTCTCCTTTAAGCTTGGCAACTTTGATTACCTTCTTCGCTTGGTTCTTTTGTTTTCTCAGATCTTCTTTTTTATCTTTTATTTTTCCTTTTCCATTCTACAAATAAATATATACTTTGCACAGGTTGTTTCCAATATAAATGCCAAGCATACTTTCATAGCTTTCCCCCCGGTTAAATAAAAAAAAAATTACAAAAAATAAACAAGGGAAAATAATAGTGGCAAGCATCTCCTTTGTAAGGAACTGATAGTGTAAGCCTGGTCAACGTGGTACCAGTTTTGATGAAACTCAGACTTTTTGTGAGGTGCTTATGAAAATAATCCTGTTGTTTAAACACAGATTCACAATACACTTGTACTGATGTCCATCTTGTGGCTTGTGCTCTTTTTCTTCTGTATAGAAAGGTGAGGAGTGTGGGAAAGCCTGGGTAGAGAAGCTCTAACATGGATCTGCCCGGTGTTTGTCGTCTGTTCTTTCTGTACCCTTTCCTCTTCATCATCTCTCCCCCTGAACTGAATGCAATCCAGAAATCATTATGTTTTCCTCACATTTTTTGAAATCGTACCTTTTTGTTGTGTCCTTTTGTCTCACCTCTCCCTTTTTTTTCTTATAATGCTTTGCCCCGTTGCTCTATATGCTTTGTTTTTTATTAGTAATGTACTATAATATCCCTGGTGGAAAGAAAAGGCAGATGCAAGTCACACTAGTGTCAAGTTGTTCCAGATGGAAGCCTTTATCCCAAGCAGCAGTGAGGCTGTTCTTGTCACACACAGCCATATTTTATGTATACAGGTGGGAAGGAGAGCAAATTCATCCAGCCTTCACAGTTCCTTGTTCTGCAGTGGGAATTTCAGCATCAAGCCCTGTGTGCAGGTAGAGTTTTGGCTCCTGGCAGCAGTTGCTGCAGCCTGCTGTGGCTTTCAAGCTGCCAAGTTGGCACAAAGGAAAACCTTGCAAGGCTCTGAGTGCTTCCCCCTAAGCCTGCAGTTGGTGTTGCCATAGGGACCTGTACTAATTCCATGGTGCAGAAATGGTGGGGAAATTATCAAGCTGTCAGAACCTGTATTTTTTTTGTTCCCCTTTTTAAAATGGCCAAGAAAGACAACATCAGAAGGATTTTAAGTGGGAATAAGAATCAGGGCAATTCTGCGTTCTCAAGTGTTAGGTATAGGAAAGGCTGGATTCAGGGACGTCGAACAGGCTGAGTCATTTGGACAAGGAGATATTATATTTCTAGTTATTAGGTAGCAGAGGTAGGGTTAAATTTAAGGGAGGTTTTTAGGTTTTTTTAAAAAATAAAATTATATGTAGATAAGTCTACAAAAAGGAATTTGAAAGGCTTGTTAAGGGTATTTTGTTGATTTGCTCAAAGAGACTTTGTATCTTAAGATTATATGAAGATGATCTTTCAGTTTGAGAATGGGGATCATGTGGTGAGTAGCATAGTTTACATCAAGTTTGAGTTTGGGCTGGCTGAAAGAGTTTTAAGTGCATTAAATTTAAAAATTCAAAATAAAAAAAATCATGAATTCAAAAATTCTCAGGTCCCAAAGATAGTTCTTTGATCAGTATGTACTCTGTGTGTGCCCAGGGAGCAGCCCTTCTGCAGGAGGCAGTCTCTCTTAGGATGTATTTCTGTCCTTCTATCTTCTGGGTCACTGTGTGGGTGGAAGCCATGGATGCAGAATGTCTGTGGTGTCCCAAAAGCACGTTTGCTTTGGATAGACTGTGTCCAGTCACACTCACGGGGGACAGCTGAGAGGTCTTCAAGTGAAACCCTGCGGGATTTAAAGACCAGTGGTGGAAAATGATGCCTGTAGTGTTCTCCTTTCCTGGACACAGATTCTTCTCTGTAGTGTGGACTATTTTGTCAGTGTCACTGGCTGGCTTGGAGTTTGCTTTCCTTCATTGAGGTTTTGCCACTTCAAGCACTGAGAGGAAATGTTGCAGTAATTGTCATGTGCACTGCACTCTGGTCCACTGAGGACTCTGTTACTCCTACTGAAAATGTCTGCTCTAGCTGAGGGAACAAGGCATATGTAGGTATCAGGTGAAATAAAAGGGAATAAGGGTCAGATGGGACTGACTGTGGCTGAAAGTAACAATGATTAAGAAAATATATATATTAAGCATGGTCTGACTATCAAGAGCTCCTGTAAGGGAACCTTGGGAAGTTACCTTTCTGTGGTAGTTTCTGCTCGTCAGCTGAGGCACTTGTGTTCTCAGGGCATGTCTGTTGCAGCATAAACAAGTACAGGTTTGTTTAGGGCATACTCAGTGATGCTGACTACCAGCTCTGGACTGAAAATGTACCATTTTTCAGGATAATTTAGTTGTTTAGCCACATATCTACTTATGAATGGATTAAGCATTTGCAGTTTATTTATGCTACATCACAATTTATTATGTCCCTTTGAAACTGGTGACTTGAAAAGTTTTCTACTTGATTTAAGAAATCTCTTGCTCTTGCCTGTTT
The DNA here is from genome assembly GCF_028551555.1 of Melozone crissalis. NCBI lineage: Eukaryota > Metazoa > Chordata > Aves > Passeriformes > Passerellidae > Melozone > Melozone crissalis. Next base: position 12,865,083 of record NW_026535797.1, on the reverse strand, counting down.
CTTAGCTGAAAACAAGTCCCCACCTCGGCCCTGTGGCTTGAATCACTCAGACTCTTTGAACCGGAGCGATCGCATCGACGCCGTGACCCCGACGTTGGGGAGCAGCAACAACCAGCTGAACGCCTCCTTCCTCCAAGTGTATGTTCCAGACTACTCAGTGAAAGCCCTCACAGACATTCAGTTTGTCAAGGTAGGAAAAAAGCTAGAAAGTCCCTGCTGGAAAGTCGGGCTTGGCTGGTAGGATGGAGAGCCTGGGGAAGGGAATTCCCTCTAAATTCTTCTGTGAGTAAATAGCATTATGAAAGCAGCTGTTTAAAGTTACTTTAAACTACTTTTTTCCCAATATCTGCTGTCCACTGATTTGTCTTCACTGTTCTTCTCATTTGGACTTGTAAGTAGGCTGGTCACATAATTTTCTGGATTTCAGGTCCTTTGAGGAAATAATATAAAAATAACCTCTCTGCTTTTAGTCAGACCTATCCTGGTGAAGCTTTTGGAGCCATCTGAAATGGAGACCCTTCATTATCAAACTGTCCTTTTCTAAAGGATGAGACATTACTGTTGGTTGCAGTTTTTATTCACTTTTGATTTTGGTTTCAGTTTGGGGTTCTTGATCTTACTTTCCGACTTGCCATCCTTCTTCTGCTTGGAGAAGTCTTGGACATTTCTCTTTATCTTAACTTCACATGTATTAGGCTCATGTCTCATACTACCAGTGAGTTGCTGCATGAAATACAGCTCTGTCCCCCAGCATGGAGCATCCCACGCTGAAATGTGTGCGAGTCCTGTGGGAGAGGAAATCTAGCTGAGCTGAGGAGCAGCTAATGCTGGCAGCAATTCCAGCCCAGCTGAGAGTCCAGGGAAGCTGATGTCCCATGGCCAGAAGTTGACATTGATGCTTTTCTTAAATTAAGTGATGTTCACAGTTTGTTTTATGCAACTCAAGTGATTTAAGAGCTTAGCTTCTGTTAGTTAATTCAGTGTTAAGGATGTGGAATAGGGTAGACATACTAGAATGCTAAACTGAGTATTCTGTAGCCAAATTTTAAAAGGAGACTAAAGTCTTGCTGTCAAAACTTTGAGATGCAAGCGTGCTGGTCAATGGTTCAATCCTTCAAGGATTACATCAGTAGATGTTTATCACTGAGCAGTTGGTTCTCACTACAGATTTCAATGGCTGATCTGCTGTACAGAGCAGCTGCTTACCCTATGCTGGTTTATGTGAAGTCCTTCCAAATCTGTGTTCAACAGCTAATGAATGTTAAACTGTCCTGGTATCTCTGCAGACAGACTTGCACACCTCTTCTTGCATCACTCTGCTTTACACATAGGTCAGAGTACTCAACATTAGTGTTTTCACTGTGCCACATGGTCATTCATTCAATTACTACCTTGTAAAACCGGGGTTGTGACCTGCTCATGCATGTTTGGATTTTGCTTTTGGAATTGTGACCTGGTCCATCTGATTCCGTCCATTTCCAGTCCCTTTCTTGTGTTGCTACTGAAATTTACAGTTTTCTAAAAGTCATTTCATCTCTTCCACCTTCCTGCCTGCCAAGATCACCCACTGCTGTGGGCTCATGGGGCTGCCAGTGCACATGCATCCTGCTGCCTGTCCTGGCTGAGAAGGTTGGCCTGGAGGAGTTCACAGGGCTGATTGCTTGTGGTTCCAGGAGGAATTCTGCCCTCCACCACCACATGCAGATGTTCAGGGGCTCTGGGCTTCCCTGTCCCTGGGGCACCATGGGCAGTGTCACTCTGCGCTCTAGGCCAGCTCTTGTCATCACTGCTCTGCTGAGTGCAGACAGCTCTTGCAGAGACCAGTGGAAAACTTCATGGGTTGCTAATTTGGACTCATCTCTATGGGCATCCCAGTGTTTCCTAGACTCAAATGTCCTTATGTATAAGGCTGTAGCTCCTGCTGTGTTTGCTGGCCTAGACAAGAGCAGGAATGCTTGTATTCTGTACTTGTACTATAGAGCTGGCTTGGCTCTATAGGGACACTTAGAGCCTCACCAGGAGCTCACTGAAGCTGGGAGAAAGGCTTCATTGATCTCTGGTTCTGGTCCTAAAGGTGTGCATGGTTGGAGGGAAATAGAGGTCTGATTTAAAAATCTCTGCATAGGAATAAATCCCTGCCTTTGAACAGCATGGTGATTGCACAGCGCTGTTCTTCCACCCTCCCTGGAAATGTCACCATGCTGTGGGTGTTGAGCTGGGGTGCTCTAGGCTTGCAAAGTGCAGGGATGTTTTATGGAAACAGGTAAAGAGGGGTTGAAGTGTGGTGATCTGGAAAGGGAGGAAACTTTTATCTTCTCAGTGTGCTCCACAGGAGGCATAGAAGTGTGACTGACTTCTTTTGTTTCTTCCCTGTTCTTGGAGCAGATCTCAAGACAGCAGTACCAAAATGCCCTGATGGCATCCCGGATGGACAAAACACCTCAGTCCTCGGACAGTGAAAACACTAAAATCGAACTGACTCTTACGGAGCTGCACGATGGTTTGCCAGACGAGACAGCAAACCTGCTGAACGAACAGAACTGTGTGACTCACAACAAGCCCAACCACAGTATGCACAGTGAAGGAGCCATCTAGGAGCTGACTCCCCACAACCCACCCATCCCATCTCCTCAGCAGGACCAGCCCTCGCTCCTTCCTGCCTCCTCCCCGAGTGTGAACACCGTTAGTGTGTGCTTGCAACACTGCTGCATCCAGTGTTCTGAGACCAAAGACTTTTGTGTCCGTTCTGGGAGCAGAAGAGGAAGAAACAGGAAGAAGGAGCAAAGAGCAAGAGAGACTAAAGACCCAAACGTAATTTGGGAATGGTGAGCCACCCCTGAGAACGATGAGAATTCTTCTTGCAAAGTAGAATTATGTTTATTTTTTATCTGTACTTTTGATCTTTGTTGGGTTTTTCCTCCTCAAACACATATAGGGAAGTTTAAAAGCTCCTCTATTATTTTTTCAAGAGAGAGATCATGTTTTTAAAAAGTATTTTGCAGAGTTTTAAATTGTTTCTGTCCCTCATGAACCTCAAATGGACTCTGTCATGGTTTTTGTGAATTGGCTCCAATGTCCTTAAGCCTCTTCTCACTCCTCTGTGGTCCTTTTTGTTACCCTGTTGTAAAAGTTAGTAACTGGTACTTGTATGTTATTTGTGTCCTAAGAAGGAGCAAGCTTCAAGGAACCTCTGGCTTCAGCCACCTAGAGGACCAAGAGATGATTATTACATTCTTGCAGTTAATTTTCAGGGAAGGAGTGGTTACTTTGGTATTTAATAATGTTTCAAATTTCAGAAGGTTTCTTTGTTAAACAGGCAAAAGCATTGTTACACTTACAGTTTTGTAACCTCCAAAACCTTTGTGTATGGTGAAGATGATACTGGGGGGAAGGAATTAATTAGCAAAACCGCAGTCACGTGAAATGAAAGCCGGGTGTGTTATTCCATAGTGAAGTAACTGGGTGGTTTTTCATTGACGTTCCTGCCAATTTCACGGTGAAGTAATGTGTGAGCCCTGAGACACCAGGTCTTTAAACACTCCCAGGCTGTAGCGGTGTGTGCACCGTTCCCTTGGCCAGAGCAGATGGTGCAGACTTTGCTGCATATCAGAACATCAGTCCCCCCTGTAATCTCTAATATTAACACAGAAGATGCTGCTACAATTACAGCCAAAGTACATGCTCCAGGTGACAGTAAACCTCTGCCAGTGCAAGGATGGGCACTGCTGAGGAGCCAGAACCATCCTCTCCTCTCCAAGAGCTGACAAAACTTTCCAGACGCGAGTGTATTGCACTTCAGGGATTCAGAGAGGTTCATTTCCTGGCTGTTCCCAGCCACATTCATTCCTTTGAGTGGATTCAGTGCATTTCCTTCTCTCTTGCCCCTTTTAACAGCCATTGTAGGGATTACCAAGCAGAGCAGAGAGCCTCCCACCCAGCTGCCACCAGCGCAGGGCAACACCTGCCTTGGGCAGCAGAAACCAATTCATCCAGCCCAAAAACCCAGATGCTGATTTGGTCTTAGCAAGAGGCACCCTATGGCAGTTGTGCATCACCCATTTCTGCAGATGGAATCGAAGTCCTCAAATGAATAAAAAAAGAAAGTTGTCTCCCCCAGTCCTTTCCCCTTCCAATGCTGTCTCAAACAAAATATGAACATCAGTATCTGGATTGATAAATCAGGCTTTGTGGTTTCTCTGCTTCAAGACCCTGCTATGGCCCCTGGCTATGTAGCATTTCCCTTTCTTTACATGTGGATAATCTCTTTGGGGACATCCAAAGAAGCCCCCAGCCCCAAATGCAACTGCCAGAGCTCTCTGTGCCTGCAGGCCTGCCCCGTCTCCTGCTCGCAGGCTGTGGAAGGCACTCGCTGCAAGTTCCCGTGGTCTGTCTGTGTGACTGGTGGCTGGAAAGGTGCAATATTCCATTGCAGGATCTCCCCCTGGGAATTGAAGTGTGTGGTGTCAGAGCCATTTGGGTTTGCCTGTCTCCCTCCTCCTCCTCTCTCTTCCATCTTCTCAAAGCAGCCCTGATTTTTGCTGTCCATCCCTATGGGAGCCACCCATGAGGATGAAGTCCCTGCAAGGGGCATAGAAATTGCACAGTATCCAACTTGTGCACCCAGTGAGGAGGAAACAGGCCCTCCAAAGCCTTGCTCTCACATGTAGCTTTTTGACTTTTCCCATCCAAAAGTGTTTCCTTAGCCTCCATCCCACCCTTGCTCTGATGTGCACCAGCACTGCTGAGAGCACACGGCTTGACAGCAGCATGGGCTGGCCTAAGCCTTGTGCCTTCCCAGAGAGCTGCCAATATTGCACCTTTCTCACAGAGCAAAATGTCCAGATGTTACAGCGTTTGTCCTCGGCGAGGGACTCATCTCGCCAGTTTTTATCTAGTGTTGCTGAATGTAAAAGTTTGTTGGAAGTGTTTGACACGGTGGTGAACTTGAGATGCAGTATCCGTTTTGTCAAACCTGCCAAAGGAGGGAAGGCTCAAGTCAAGGCAGCTCTCTCCAGGATGAGGTTGCTCACTGGATCTGACTTCTGCTTCTTATGGCAGGTTAAGGATTTGTTTCAATGTCTGTTTCCCTTTTTAAAAAAAAGAAAGAAAAAGGTAAAAAAAAAAGTGCAAATTTTTCCAACCAAAGCCATGTGATCCCAAAGCGAATACCTCCTGCTTCTGCCCATGCTGCACTGTTCCAAAATTTGCAGGCAATTTTTTGCATGACTGTTTTTCATCATTTGTATAGATCAAATAATGAAAAGTGAAGTAATTTCACTTAATTTCCATAAAAATAGTTGATTATAGATGCATTTCATATGGAAAATACGTACCTGGCCCAGAGGGGTTAGGAGCTGCTACTACTAATTAGCTTGAAGAACAAAGCATGGTCCTCTCCCTAGAGGGGAAAAAAATCCTGTCTCCCTGTTCTCAGGGTATTTAGAGTTTTACTGTTTAACAAATGCAAGGAGTTCCCAGCCCTCCTGGTGGGAACCATCCCAGCAGAGGAGCCCTGTGCCCAGCTCAGGATTCCTCTGAGCATTGGGATGGCGTTTGCCAATGCCAGGGCTTGGCTCTCCTGGCTGCAGGGGAGATGCCAGGGCATCACTCCGTGCCCTTGCAGGGGTGCCCTGCCCAAGCAGATCTGTCCCCTCTGCCTTGCAGGGCATGTGGATGCTGTGCTGCAGTGCCACGAGGACACACAGCCCGTCACCACAGCGCAGGGCACCGGCTGGTGGCTTTGGGAATCCTTGGACTTGACCTCAGACCTTGGCCAGGCTTTGACTTGTAGAAAGGATACTGCATCTTCCTATGTCAACTCCTGCTGCTGCCTTTGTTCCCCTCGCCCGTCTGCCTCTGGGTGCAGGCAGCAGGGTGGATGATGGCCTGTAGGCCGGGGGAGGCTGGGAGGGCATCTAGCCATGGTTTCTACTGTCAATACAATTTTGCACAAGAGTTCTTTGAAGTGAGGTTTTCAACACTAATATCTTAAATGCACAACTGTGAATTATATCTTTTACACTCCTGTTGGTTGAATTTCCTTTAAACGAAATGAACCTGAATCTGTTGTAACTATGATTTATTTTTTTAAATTCTGTGTATTGCCAAATCTTTGTAAAGAGTGAAGGAATGTTCTTGCTTTCCAGTGAGAATCTTTCTCCAAATGAGACTGACTCTGGTGGTGTGGAGATCATATGAAGCACATTAGTTCTGAGAGGAGAGGGGCTCAGTGGGGAGCAAACCAACCTCAGCCACTCTGTGCCACAGGCTCAGACCCTTTGGAGTTTACAAAGTGCTTGTTGTTTTATTCCCAGCTTGTCCACTCCCTGAAGTCCCAGTGCAGCTGGAGACTGCTGCCCTGGAGGAGCTCTGGATGGGTTATCCCACAGTGGGATGAGGAGTGCTGGCAGGGTGTCTGGACTGGCTGTGAGCAGGGGCCCCAAGGCTGGTGTGGCAGGAAAAGGTGCTTCCCCCATCCAGATGCACCAGGAGAGGAAGCTCCACAGGGCAGATCCCTCTGCTCACTACTTCTCCTCCAAACTTGTGTCATGTATATTTGCCTCTCACATTTTTTTCGCCCCTGTAAGCTCCTGCTCCAGACCAAGCAGGAATGGGATGATGGTTGAGACCTGTATGGGGGCAGCTGGAATTGGCTGCCGAAGGTGTGCAGTTCTTGGGCCTGTTGGCAGAAGGGTTAGCCACTCATTCACATTGTGCTTGCTTTTCTGTTCCTCCTCTCTTCTCCTGGACTCGCTTCCTTTTTCCTCACCACTGGAGGCTTTTTTGTTTGTTTTTCTTCTTTTCTTTAAGTGCCTTTTTGTGTGGGTGGAGCTGGCAAGAGCAGGAATCTCAGGATATGGCCCTTTGTACCCAGAGCTGGAGAAAGCTCAGGGGTAGCAGGACAAGTTGCCCTGATGGCCCACACACATCACCCATTGCTGCTTCTCAGCTTTCAGGGCCCAGCTTGGATGAGGATGAGCTTTGGCACTGGTGGTGTCAGGCTTTGGTTCAAATCAGCTCAAAGAAAACCAAAGAGGTAGTTTTGTGTGAGGGGCTGCTTGGGCAGCAGTGGTGCTTCCTGTGATCTCTGCAGAGCTCAGCCAAGGGATGTGGGGGTGCCAATGGCAAAGAGCAGCCCTTTCCTCCTCACGAGCATCCTGTGTAAGTATCCTACGTGATGGAGAACACAGCCACATTGTCCAGGACCCCTTGGAACATGCATCTTCCTTGTGCAGAATTATGTTCTCTATAGAAATCATTCCCACATGAAAGATGTACCATATTTTATACAATGTCTAATACACACATCTGTGGTTTTAAATCTAGTATCTGTGTACCAGTTGTCAAGTTATCCAGTGTCTGGATTACCAATAGAAAACTGGGGCTGGGGGTGGGGAAGGATGCTGCAGAATACCTCTTATGTTGCTGACTTGAGGCTTCATCCCAAAGGTGCCCACCCAGCATTGAGGGGTCCCTGTGCCCACACTGTGCCCTGTCCCAAGGCAAGAACCCTGGCTGTGGTGTGGTACAGCCCCAGTGTGCTGCCTGTCCCACCACCTGGCTCTACACTGGGGCTCTGCATAGACCCAAAGAAGTACCTGTTCCCTGGATACTGAGTGTTGGTTTGGCCCAGCAGTGAAATGATGAGTTTAACCAACCCAATCAGGCATCTTCCCACGGCACGGGTGGGAAAGCAGCCTTCATCTGACTTAGCCAGCAGAGGGGACAGGCTCTGCACCACAGGCTGGGCTGGGCAGCTGCCCTCATCCCTGCATTTGGTCCATCAGCTGCAGGTCTCTTGGTGTGATGTCTACGGTGATTTTGGCCTCACTCCCACGTGTGAGCAGCACAGGGGACATGGACAACCATGGCTTTCTGCAGAGCCCCCTCAACAATCCTGCTTGGTGTCTTACTCTTGTCCTGGAGCCTGGCTTCATGCTGGGTTGTGTTCCTCTGGGGCCAGTCTGGGGGCTGCACCCAGATGAGGAAATGATGTTGCTGTGGGTCCAAGGCGGTACAGTTGAGCTTTTCCATCTGGTGTTTGCATATTTTCCTGAGCTTCAGGGATGGGAAAGGATTGCTGGAAAGCTCTCTCCAGTCAGTGGCACAGTACAGGTGGCAGATAGAGTTGTTTCACAGGTTGGTAGCGCTGAATTCAGTCAGAGTGATGTTTTCTTCTTGTTACCTGAGGTCAGACTTTCAGCAGTTCTTCACGTTGGAAATACGGTACTCAAAGCTGCTGGTCTTCTGTCTCCAGCTGAAAAACATCATTCTCCTCTCAGGTTTTGCCTTTGGGCTCTGTTTTCCTCTGAGCAGGGCTGATCACTAGGATCCTGCAGTGCTTGGTGCCCTGGCTGCTCTTGCTCCTTCAGTGCAGATTTCTGGCCAAGGAAGTGCTTGGTGTTTGATCCTCCCCCAGAAGCAGAGGTTTGGCTGGACTCGGTACAAGTGGCCTGTCATGGAACCAGGCTAGAGGTGTGTCAGCTGTTGTGAGCCTGAAACATGCAAAGGCTGCAGGTGGCTCCAATGCTCCAGGAGAAGATTTGATTTCTTTGTTGTCTTCTCCAGAAAGCAGCATGGCAGTTGGTTGGTAGCAGGATTTGTTGGGGAAGAAGGGCTTGTCCCAGCATTTGGTGCTTGGTGTAGCAGTCTAGCATCCCTTCTCAACTGTTTGCTGATCACAGAGCTTTATCATAGAAGGTGGTGTTTTATCCTCTGGGCATCGCTGTTGAACCAAATGCTTCCAAATACAAGTGAAAAACTAGTTGGTGTCAGATGCCTTTAGGTGGAAGTGCCAATATGGATAGCATGTCCCAAAGATCACTGTGGGAGAGTGAGGGTTCCTGATGAGCTACTCTTCTCAGAAGTGCCAGCCTGGCTGGGCCTGGATCAGCTCTAGTGTCATTCCTGCTTTAAAGTCTCAGGTCCAGCAGGCTGGGCTGGGCTGGGCAGGGCTGGCAGGTTTCCACCCAGGGTATGTGCTCTGTCCTTCTGCATTGTGCTGGCTTGGATTCAGCAATGGGGCTGCTGTGATAGCTGTGTTCACAGCACAGCTGCTCCTCTGCTTCACTCACTGGGCTTTAACTGAGTGTTCAGGAAGGCGAGAAGGAGGGGCAGCAGTCAGGAACGGGCCATACTGCAGCCATTCTGTCTTCATTTCTTGCACTGAGGGTAGGAGATGCTGCTCAAGGGACTCTGCCTTCCTCAAGAGATCACATGGAATTTGGAGAGTTGAATCCCCCCAGGACCCCAGCAGCAGTGCTGCGGTCCCATTTCTCCATGTTCTCCTGAGCACAAGGGTGGCTTACCAGTAGCTCAGGGTCAGGCCCTGCTGAGGGACCTCAGAGTTCTTGGCATTTTTTTTCTCCAGCAGAGCCAGCCTTGACACCTGAATCACTGGGCAGGTGCCTGGATGCCAAACACAGTGAATCTGAAACCCCAAATACTTGAGATGTGTTCCTGGAAGCCATGAGCAGCTGGTGCTCAGCAGCCAGAGGTCTCACACCAAACCGTTCTCCTTCCTGGCTGCCCCGAGCCCTGCCCTGGCTGCTGCTGGCTCGGCCTTGGTCCCCCCATTCCAGAGCATGGTGGCTCTCCCTTTGCAGTGCATTTTCATGGCTGTCTGATCCCACTCCAGCCAGCTCTTCCCTGTGTCTTATTTGCCATCGTGTGTGGTCTTTGCGAATTGTATCATATTGTACATGACTTCGGGTTTCCAGAGTTGTAGTGTTCTGACTACAGTATTTCCGTGTGTGTACATAAACCTGAATAAGCACAACTGAAATCCTGAATGAAGTGTATACGTTTCATATACTGATTGTCATACAAATTAATTTTATAATTATTCCAATTTTGTTGTAGATTTCCAATCTTTCCTATTTATTTTGTACCAGATTTATGTGTATATTTTGTGATTTTGTTTTAAAGCATTTTGTTTATTTCTATTCTTTTTAGATAAATGATGATTTTTTTTTTTCTGTTGAACATTCCAGTTTATGCATTTTTCCCTCCTCTGTGCTCTCCCCTCATTTCCAAGGGACAGATTTTGGCATGTGGGTGGTGGGGCTGATGTCTGTGATCCTGTACCCAGATCTCTCCTACTGGCACATTTAACAGTCTTTACTCTCCACTTCAGCTGCCAAGAGCCGCAGAGAGGCTGGATCCTGTTCCTTTAGAGGCAGGTGTTGCTCTTCGCTTTGGTGGGTCTGGGCCTTAAGACCAAAGGACTTACCTCAGTCCTGGAGCTGGGGAGGGCTGTGCTGGTGGCTTTGCTGGTCAGGGGCTGGCTGGGAAGCTGGTGGCAATGGCAAGCAGCTGACTTTCTGAAGTTCCCTCAAGAGTGAGGGAGTTTTTCTTTCAGTAATAAAAACCCCTTATTTACAACCTGCTCTCCGTAGGTGGTGTTTGTCTCTGGGCGCAGATGCCGTCTGTCTGTCTGTCCGTAGCGCGTTCCTGCCTGCGGCCGTCACCGGGGCTCTGCAGTGAGGGACGCGCCTGGGCGTGGCAGCGGCTCCGTGAGACGGGAGAACTTTGGTGCAGTGAGTCGGTCCGTCCCCTGCACTTGGGTGCTGCTGCCTGCTCCCCTCGTGCTGGGGTTTGGCAGTGGAGCTGTGTGGAGCCTGCAGCCACAGAGACGTTTCTGAGCAGGAGAGTGAGCCTGTGCTTAGGCCCTTGCTCACCATCACTTCAGCTCACACTGGTGGAGGAACAACCCTGTCCTGTGTGTCACATACAGCCCTGCCCTGTGCCCATATTGTGCTTCTGCCATCCCTCAGCCCCTCTCCTCTTCACAGCTGTTCCACCCAGCTGCTCTCCCTGCCCCCAGCTTTTGTCATGCTCAGCTCTTGAACTGCCAGACCCTGGGTCAGCAAAATGGGCAGAGGCTGCTCAACCCTTGTGGGGATTTTTGCTGCACCCAGTGCAGCCTCTGTCCCTGCTTCTGTGCTGTAGGATGGCCCCTGGACTTCCCTCACCACGAGGTATCAGCAGGACAGAGAGAGTGGCAGGTCCTTGAGGACTCCTGCTCCCCTGTGTGTGCCTGTCCCTGGCAGCTGGTGGAGCGTGGTGGGATGCTACAAGCATGATGGAAGTAGAATTAATGTAGAGGCCAACTTGGGGCTGGCTCTGGTGGTAATGAGCAGCAGGAAGGAGGAGCAGGATAGAGAGAGCCCAGGAAGGGAGGGTGTAAGAGGCCAGGTCCCTTCAGGGAGCTGGGAAGGGTTTTGGCTGCTAGGGCCAGACCACTGTGGCAGCAGGGCAGGAGCAGTGCCCAAAGCTGTCCCAGGGCTCCAGCAGTAGCTCCTGCCATGGCCAGGCTCTGCAGCCAGTGGCCCACAGGGCTGGTCTCCTGGAGGGAAAGCTCCCTTGTGTGGGGCCAGGGTGGAGCGGTGGCTCTGCAGTTACAGTTTCTTTATCCACGTTTGCCGTGCTGGGGCTTCAGGCCGGTGGTTGGAATGGCTGCTGCTCAGGGACTGGCACAGGGCTTTGCCCCCTCCATCATGGTCAGGCATATTCTGATACAGACTGTGTGCAGCTGGACCTTGCTCTGCTGAGCGAGGAGGTGGCTAAAGGAGGAGGAGCTGAGAACAGCGCTGATGGCGGGGACCTGGTCAGGAGTGGCAGTGCCCAACACACAATGTCTGAGGGCTGTGGTGAAGGGCAGTGAGCCTTGGGTTCCTGCCTCTGGTATGGTTTGGTTTGTGCAGCCCCTGTGAGCCCCCTCTGGCTCCACAGAGCAGGGAAGGTGGACATGAGGTGGTGAGGAAAGTGGGAGAAAGCAGAAATCAGGTCAGTGAGAACTTGGGACAGGGCATGAGGCCTGTTCCCCCATGTTCTCCTTGCTTCCGCCAGGCTTTTGCTGCAGGAGACAATCTGCTGATGGGCAAAAGCAAAGCATGTCTGTCCCTGGGCTGGGGCACAGGTTGCAGAGAGAGCAGCAGGAGCTTTCCCTGAGGCTCTGCAGAGTGATTGGAGACAAAGGTGCTGCCAGGCCAGCGGCTTCTGGGAAGTGGCAGCTGGTGCAGATCAGCCATGGGCAGCTGCCTGAGGGAGGTGTGGGCTGGGAACTTGGGCTGTGACCGTGTCCCCAGTGCCAGCCAGGGCAAGACCTTCACCCTGGCTCTTGGCCCGTGGTTACCACAACTTCATGGTGGAGCCAGCACAGGATGGATAGGATGGTACAAGGCCACGCAGTGCCTGTGCCTCTGTCAGGCTTTGCCCAACACTTTCCCACCATGAAGTGAGGGTCAAATACTTTCCATTGCTCCAGCCTCGAAGACTCTTCTCCCCATCTCAGTCAGAAATAGCCCTGGGCTGGGAGTGAGCTATTTGTGGTGACTGATTGGGAAGGAGGAATGCATGGAGCTCCCCAGACCTCCCTTTCTGCAGCCGCATGCCTCCCCCAGCTGCTGAGCTAAAGCTTAAAAAATTCAAGTAGCTATACTTGGAGAAATGAAGTTTAAACATAGCAGAGCCCAGCGTGGCCTTTGGTGAAAGGGCTCGGGAACAGCTCCCTGGAACCCTTCCTGCAGCCAGCCTCACTGTGGGTACATGTCAGCTCCTCTCCAGACAGCAAAACTGAGGTGTCAGGGACACAGTGCTCTGGAGTTTTCAGCAATCCCCTAAGTGTCAGGTGTTGAGTGTTGCCCACCAGCTGTTGCCATTTAGTATTGTTTTTTTGTCTGGCACTTTGGGCCCTGGTACTGAATATCCTTCTGTGGTGGTGCTGATGGGGGAACCTCCTCAGGTCTGGTTTGGTTGGCATGAGGAGTTGGTTTGTAGGGGAGGATTGAGCTCAGCAGTGCCCAAGGCTGCCTGTCTTAGCGGGGCACAGCCTTGTGTGGCAGCACTGGCCTTCCCTGGGTATTCTTGTCTTTTTAAGCAGGTTTGCAGGCCCAGGTGAGCAGAGGCTGTGCTGTGCCCTGCTGCCACCCTGGCCATGTGTCTTGCAGGGACAGAGGGGCAGGAGTGGTCCTTGGTGATGTCTGTGGGAAACAGCCCTAGCAAGACACAGTGTTGGAGGTAGTGGCAGTGTAGGGATGTTCCCCCTCCCGCCATGAAAAAGACTCTCCTCATTCTCTGTGTCCAAGACAAAATGTTTCTCTGCCCTCCCCATGCTTTCCTGGCTGATGCAAATGGTGATAACAGAAGCCTTGTGCCTCACCATTGCTTCCTGGGGCAATGTGAGGACCAGGATTGCCCTTACAGCAAGATCCACTGCCACTGCTCCTCAGTGCTTCACATAACTGATTCCCAAAGATGCTCTCACTGTTCCCCAGTCACCCACCCTGCTGGCACCCCACAGACCAGTCCCATCTCTTCCCACCAACTCCAGCACAGCTCTCATCATCTCAGCAACACCCCACAAAGCACAAAGCACGCCACTAAGCATTTCTTAGAAACATCATCATTTATTGACTTGAAGAACTGCCACTAGAGCAGCATTTTCCTGCTCAGATGTTGGTATTGTGGTTTTTCTTTTTTTTTTTATTTTCTACTAAGGTACTTTAAAATGAAAAAAATTAAATGAGTTTATGGTACTGAAACAACAGTCAAATTCATTACAAGAGGGCCCTCGTTGTAATCCCTTTGCAGCGAACGGCAGAGGCTGGAGTAAGGGAGGCTGCACCCGTGACTCAGAGGAAAACCACAGGGCACTGCTGCCCACTCTGTGCCAGCTCTGTGCCTTCCCTGGGCTGGCTTTCAGGGACAAGGACTACCTGCCCATCCCTGGGGCACCCCCGGTCCCACACAGCAGCCGTCGCCCTCCTTGGCCAGGGACGCAGCCCTGCCCAGCACGGCCATGAGGCTCCGCGTGCTCCGCACCAGACCAAAGACCAGGGCAGCTGCTGGACAGCCAGGAGCTTCCCACCCTGGGGCTGGCCCTGTGGCATGTGCTGTCTCCTAGCTTAGGGCAGGCCCATGTGGCCTGCAGCCCCTGGCACAACAGGCCCTTTCACTCCACATGGTGGCTGGGGTTGATTTTGGGATGCTTCACTCAAAGTTGAGAGGACAGAAAGGTCAGGAGGAACACAGAGTGACTAATGTAATGCTAAAGCAGCAGCTTCAAGCTCCTGGGTTAATATTTACTGCTGAAACTGGAGGAGTTGAGAACAGAGTGTGCAGCTCAGCTGTTTGAGAAATGCCCTGGAAATTATGCACTGCATGCCAATGGTGAGAGAGCCTGCAGACACTAGGAAAGGGTAACAAGCGGCTACAAGGTGAAATGTGTATGGCAGCAGATGTGCAAGAGCTGGAATCTCACTGTCATCCGTGATGGCTGGAGGAGTCAAACCGCTTCCACAGAGAAACTCACACCAAGAGAAGGTAAACTGAGTGCTGGAAGGCACAGTAACACCCTGGCTAACATGGGGAGGGGGATTATGTAACCCAGGAGCAGAGGGTTAAGGGCAGCAACCTAACGGGCAGCAGGATTTGGATAATTTTGTCTCCTGCAGGGCCCAGCACATCCCTTCTGTCTCCACAGAGAATGTAACAAATGCCAAAAACCGTTCACAGGACACTGTTCAAATGAAAACCAAATGAAACACATCATGGGAAAGGGAGAAACATGCAGCATCCCAAAATGTAATGGGAGTAGCATGACAGCACAGGCGGGCAGTCCAATCTGAATGCACCACCGAGTTAGAATCCATCAGCTTTTTGAACCGTCTGCAAAACTGAAAACAAGGGTCTCCTCCTAATTAGTGTTAATTTGTTAGAAGTTTCCAAATACTTTCAAAATGTGCCTTTGCAAGAATCACACCCCCCAACCCATCACCCCAAGGGCCCCAACAACAGAATCCATTCCTGATCACTGCTAGAGTCATGGTTTATCTTCAGAAATACTTGGTTTCTTCCTTCTTATTCCTCTTCCTCCTCCTCTTCCTCTTCTTCCTCTTCCTCATCATCATCTTCATCGTGGCAATGTGTGATTTCCTGAGGTGCCTGGGGGAAGAGGTTGGGCGGTTTGATCTCGCTGATGGAACGGGTCAGTTGGTGCCGCTTGTAGTCGGAATCTTTGAAATCCACCGAGGTGCGGTTGCGTGTGGCCATCGGCGACTCCTTCTCATTGATGTCGACGTGTGTGTGCTCTACTGTGGACTCATGTGGCATCTGCACATGCAACAGAGAGAGGAGGTGACAAGGGGTGTCCCAGCCCCAGGCTGCCTCCCTTAGACACATGGAGAGCAAACCCCAGAATGCAACCATTTGGTCTACAGTCTATCCACTGCCACCAAACCCTCCAAGGTGCTGCTGTGTTCTGTGGAAGTGATCATGGACACAAGTGTGGGCCCCTTTGGGACCCCTGCCCATCTCCCTGGGACTGGAACTCACCAGAACGTGGGCGGCTCTGAAGAGGTAGCTGAAGGGGTAGTAGAGGAGGTTGATGAAGGAGGCTGCATAGAGGTCGGCGTAGCGCATCACCTGGCTGGCAAACAGCGTCTGCCGAGAGCCGCTGCGGAACAGGCTCCCCATCATCCCGTAGCACATATCCATGTCGTGGGTCACTTTCTGTGAGGAAAGGACAGGTGAGATCCTGGGCCAGGCAGGCAGTACCTCAGAGCCACAACACTGAGGCAGAGCGCCCTGAGGGCTGGGGGCTATGTGAGACCTGCAAGGATCTCCAGCAAGGCTTTCTGTGCTTGTATCCTGTGGCATCAGGACACAGCTGAGCCCCAGGTAACAGAAAGGAAGGTGGGAGCAGGCTCAGGGCCAGCACTGCCCTAGGCTGGCACCCCAGGGCTGGCTGAACCGGAGGCTACAGCCTGTCTGAGCCTGTGTGTGCCACTGCCACGTGCTGCAGCAGTGAGCACCCTCAGCCAGTGCTGCTTGTGGGCATGAGGAAAGGGACCCTATTCCAGACCAGGCTGCCTTTCAGGAGAGCCAGTGACTAGTGAGCTGAGACAAAGTGACTTTGCCAAGCCTGCTGTGCCCACCCAAAGGCAGAGCAAAGCATTTCAGTACTGAGCAGTGGGGTTGGGTTGTTAAGCCCTTTGGGATCCAGAAGGATGAAAAGGGATTTTGATGATTGGTACCTTAATGCGTCTCTGGATGGAGCTGATGTCGGGGCGTTCATTGCTGCTACTGTCCAGATGCCTAGTTACAGGCGAGAAGGTAAATACATGGTGTGAAAAGTCTTTCAGAACCAGATGCTGTGGGATGGGGCTCGGGGGAGGGAGGCTGGTCTGGAGGGGAAGGTTGTCTCGTGGGCAGAGCCCAGGCCTGAGTCAAGGCTCGGCAGCAGTGCCGCTAACCCAACCCCAAGGTTTTGTCATTGCCGCTTGTTAGCTGGGAGAGGCAGCAGGAAAGTTGTCACTGTTTGAACACTCACTTGTACAGCTCGGCCAAGAAAATGTCCAGACTCTGCAGCTCTTCAAAAAGGGCTGGAAAATCCAGAAAAGAAAGGGGATAAGGGTAAGTTAAACTGTTAAAATGGAAAGTGCTGAAGGTGAATACAGTCCCCTGCCCACTCCCTTCGCATGAGGGACACTGGAGCAGGGACACAGAAGGCATCTCATGGTCTCTGGGCAGAGAGAGGGGTCAATCATTCCGTGCCATGGGCAGAACTTTGGGCTTGGTTTCTGGTTGGCCCTTTTGTTTTCAAGGCTGAACCTTTGCAGCTCTCACCAAAGCCTTCCAACCAGCCATGGGGCAATTTGCGTAACCCCCAGCCCTATTTACACACCAAAGGGCAAACCTGGGAGAAAAGCAGGAGCGCTGGAGGATGGGAAACACACAGCACTTTGACAGCAGAGCAGCAGAGGGAGTGGGAGGAACGAGGAGGAAGCAGCTGGTGAATAGGGACTCCCTGCAGATGGGAGAGCAGTCAGAGCTCAGGCATTACAGGGAGAATAACCCAGGTCTTGTCAGGTATTTTTTAACATAGAAGCCACGGCTCCAAATGTGAAGAGGGAGAGGAGGTTCTGGGATTATTGATGAGGAACAACTCAACCCCACCCAGCTGCAGCTTCTCCCATGGCCAAGGCAGCCTTTGGCTGATTACACACAATAGCCTGAGAAAGAGCACAGGAAAGGCCTGGGACCCCAAGACCAGCCCACGGAGAGGCACCCCAGCTCCTGCCACCAGCATCCAGACCCAGTGAAAAGGGCCAAAAGGAGAAGTGGCAAGCCAGGGTGATCTCTCCCCCGCACCCCTAAGCCCTGGCGATCTCAGGGGTGCAGCATCAGACAAGCAAGAGCAAAGCCTGGCCAGGGGCTTGCCCGGCTCCTGACCGCTTTTGTCTGTCCAGACATGCAGCTCCTGCGCCAGCTCAGGGATCACCAGGAAGGTCCGCCAGCCCTGGCGCTTCTTGGATTTCAGGATGTCTCCAAAGATATGGTCTCCGATGTACAAGATATCCTTCCCCTTGGCCCCCAGCAGGTCACAGACTGTGTCCGAAGAGCCTGAGAGAAGAATGGCATGGCTCAGAACCGTGAGCCAAAACAGCTGCTCGACCATGGCTGCCCTGGACACCTCACCTGCCTGGGAGTTCACCCCGGAGCAGCTTTGCCTGTGCACACCCCTACAGAAATGGCAGCAACAGAGGCCATGCTGCCTCCCCCACCGTGTGAGAGTAATGGAGCCCTGGGCATCACAGACAGCTCTGTATCCACCCACCGTCCTTCCCTGGCTTGGCAGAACCTTCCAAGCATGTTCACGCTGGTGGCAGCACCTTGAAGTACAGCTGGGGACACTGCACTGGGCCAGCTGCAGCCACCCCTCCAGCACAAGCCCTGCAGGCATTTCCCACACCCTCCCTGGCAAGGAAGGAGAGGACATTTGAGGAGGTATGTGTCCATCTCTTCCCTGCACTGTGCAGCTCTGAGCACAGAGAGCTTCTGGTGCAGTGTGCAGAGGGCACAAACAATGTGCTTTGGGAAGCACAGC
This sequence comes from Melozone crissalis, assembly GCF_028551555.1. Classification (NCBI taxonomy): domain Eukaryota; kingdom Metazoa; phylum Chordata; class Aves; order Passeriformes; family Passerellidae; genus Melozone; species Melozone crissalis. Next base: position 12,847,193 of record NW_026535797.1, on the reverse strand, counting down.
CTTGCCTGGCCCAAGTCCTCTCACAGCTGGAGTGGCTGAAGGCCACATCAGAGCCACTCCACACAACAAGAAGGGCTCCTGCCTCACCTCCCGAGTACACAATGCCATGCTGCAGCGGGCCAGTGTAAGTACCAATCTTCAGCTTCCCGGTCACCTGTGGAAGGAGGTATTGTGTTAGTGCTGAACAGCTGATGGTCTGGATCTTTTCTATATTGATACCATTGATATGTCACTCTTTGTCTGTCTGCCTAACTTCCAAGCAGCCCAGAGGTGGCTTTCTTACTGTCACCTGCAGTATGTTAGGGAAGCCTTGAGGTGATGGGGCTGCTCAGGAATGACTTAGAGGAGACTCCAGCCCACAACATCTAGGGTAGGTCCTATCCAAACACTGCATTGCCCACTGTCCCTGAGAGAGGCCACAGAGGAGGTGCAGGAGCCCTGCAGCCATGGAGGCAGCCTGCACTGGCCACTCACCGTGTCCACCTGCCGCAATACAGTGCCTTCCCCAAAGAAGAGGGGCTTTCGTGCATCCACCAGGATCAGGTCGAAGTAGGACTGCCATGGCCGATGGGCACTCCCAGGCTACAAAGGCAAAAACAAACCCCAGAGTCAGGAACAACACAAAATAGCACACAGAGTTTAACTGGAGTGTCACTGGTCCATCAAAATCCCTTAGCTCATGCCTCCTGTGGGACAAGGCTGAGTTGCCAGCACCATATCCTAAAGCATTCCCCTTTTGCCACAAGCCCATCCCATCCCAGTCCTAGCAGTGGAGGCTGAGGCCATGCTGTGAGACAGGAGAACAGCCCTGAACATCCCTGTCAGGGCACAGCTGCCATGTAAAAAGATGCTGTAAATGACACCCTGTCACTGCTCCTGAAGGTGACATCCCGTGCAGATCCAGAGAAGCTTCAGCTTACAAGGCCATGCTGGTGTTTTTGCCAAGAGTGGGAAAATGCCTGGACTCCATTCCACAGAGCATGGCTTTGAATCACAGCCTGGCCCAAAGGACACCAAGCCCTTTCTGCACTTTGTGAGATCAAGACCACAGCAAGGAGCTTCTTAGCTATCAGGTGTGGTGAGTATCTCTGTGCTCTTGAATTTCCCTCTTGGCTGCCTTCTGCTTTTAAAGCAGAGTGAGAACACATCTTTTGAACATGAGATAACCTCTTAGTGGGAGACTGAAAGAGCAGTATAAATTTGTATCATAAACTTTTCTCCAAAAGTTGCAGGGTTGAGTCTTGGCCTCAGGAAAAAAAAAAAAAAAAAAGCATGACTAAAACTTCTGGAGTTATGATAATTAAGGCAAAATCAGCCATAAATGTTTCTGCTGTTTTATAAAACTATTTCCTTTCCATCATGGCTTTTTTAAACAACATCTAAACCATTGTGCATGATTTCTAAGAAATCTGTCTACAAAATGCCACAGTTGGCATTTTGTTCAATTTTATCACTGAAATAATGTTATCATTAACACAGATTATCATTTTAGACCAGATGATGCCCCTTTTCTTTCTGTTATATTGTATTTGCTTTGATCCCATTCACACAGGACACAAAACAGCAAGTGTATTTTAACCAGATTAAAGCAACTAATCCCATGCAGCCAATGAAGCAGGATTAAAATGCTTTCCAGCTACACAGATAATTAGGCACATCAGTGTCTACTGCAACTGCAGTCTAGAATCACATACCTTTGGTCCATGTGGAAAGTCAAACAAGTAAGTCATAATTTTCTAAAAGAGAGAAAGAAAGCATTCAAATATGTGCTTTTAGACGTGCATTTGTGTAGTTTATAAAGCATGCTTTCTGATTTTATCTTTTCAGATTACAGAACTTTACTTTTAGAATTTACACAGAAGTCAGCTAAGATTTGGGGACAAAATGAATGGAACAGGATAATGACAGGAATCAAACCAGTAGTTTTTATAATCAAATAACACAGTTGCCTCAGAAAACTGCACACTGCTTCAGGCATATCTTGCAATGCTTTAAAATGGCATATAAATCTTTAGATTGGCAGTGTTGCAACACCCTGACATCCACCTGGAGTTGGAAGTAACTGTGTTTACTTCTCAGCTTAGCTGACAGCCCTTTCTGCATCCCAGACCTCTCCAGGACCTTGGTTTGGTGATCTGTCTGTACTCAGACTATCTATCTCACTTAAAAGGGAAAGCCTGCATTTTAAAGGATGCTAAAATCCACAACTGAGCATCACTTTCCCTTACAGCCTTATAATTGCTGAGGAACTAAGTGAAGCACAGAGGAACTTAAACCAGGTCTGTACTAGCTCAGTGCCAGAACCAGGATGACAAAAGGTGACTCAAGGCTTCATCTGCATCCTCCACTAACCCACCCTACATGTAGATTAGAAAACACACAATTCTCCACCAGAAGATGTCCCACCAAAACCCATCCAAATGACTGGCTGGCTTCTGCTTATTCCATGAAATACCAATCCAGCAGTTCAAGCAGCACTTACGTCTGTGTATTTATAGTCGCTGTTTGTGACCAGAAACACCTTCCCCACTTCATTCATGCGGCTGAGCAGCAGTGGCAGCTTCCCCTGGAAGCCAAGGGGAACATCCAAGTCACACACCAAAGTTGCAAACATGCATCATGGGAAAAACACTCAACTATGATCCCACCAGACAAAAAAAAGCCAAATCAAACCATCGAGCAAGCAAACTCACGTGTTGTGCACTGGCCAGAGCCAGGAAAGCTGCTGGTCCATCCAGGTAACCCCTCCAGAGCACAGCCCAGGGGAGGAAGGCGAGGGGGAAGGGCTCAGCAGGGCTGCAGTGCCTTTGCCAACCACAGTGCCAGGCACCCTGTGCTGCTCCCACCGATCTGCTCCAGCTCCAAGTCCGTTCCCGAAATGGGCCCAGAGGCAGGTGAAATCTGAGCTCACGAGCCACAAGTTGGAACGCATTATAATTCCAACCTCAAATTAGGGAGAATTTATTCCTGGGGCTATTTTTATTGAATCTGAAATCTCAGTCCATTGCCAAAATAGATGATTACCTCACTGAGCACTTACCTAAGAATTCTGTAGGCGTGTAACTAGAAACAAGGTTAACTGCTTTAAAGTGATAATCTACCACAGAGCTCACCTAAACTAAAAAATACTTACTCTGTGAGTGGTCCTGAGAGGCCTTGCACACTGCAGACATGGCAGGAGTAAGGGAACCACTGGAGCTTGCTCAATTAGATGTGCTGAACACACATTTTGGGGTTCTCAAGAGACTAGACACTGGTGAGTCTTTCAGGATCTGTCCCTCATGGTTAAGTGTAACTTTCTTGTCATGTGGCTAAAAAGATGCTCAACTGTTGCTTTTTAAAGAGAGGTTTGCTTGGGCACAAAAACATGGGCAGGGAACACAGTTGCTTTCACCACTGAAAGAAACAACATGAGCTCTGCCAGTGTGTTCACCTTGATAACACTTCCTCTGGCTTTTACATTTTCTGTACAAAACTGTGCACATCAATACAAAATCACGTGGATCACTGGCTCAGAATAAAGGCTGCATCTGAACTTTCCACTTTGTCTTTGGTTATTACAATAGAAATCACAGCCTTATCGTTTTGTGATTTAGTAAAGCAAATCAGCATGTTTATTTCTTGCCTGCTTAGTCAGTACTGAATGTCACACAGCACAAGTAAAGTAACTTCACACTTACATCTTTCACCACATACTTCTCCAGATTCTCAAGGGTCTTTTCCTTAAGCGATCCCTGAAATAGAAACAACAGAACCCAGTGAGGTCATGGAAACTTATGATGTAAGAGACAACAAAGTAATGCCAACTTTCACACTTTAAAATGCTGTGAAAGTACAAACCAGGGCGAATCTGAACCAGTGACTCTAGAGATGAGAGGCTTTGAGTAGCAGGGACCATCACAAACTCTGTGATCCATCGATTCCCTCACCATGGTAAATAATCCACTTCAACAGCATTTTAACCCTTTCAGAAGGGAATACAATAGAAACAAACAAAAAATAGATTTGCCATACCAAACAAGACAGTTAACGACCTGTCTCCAACACTGACCATAATGCTTTAGTCAAAGGCCAACTCCAACATGTATCACACAACACTGCATAAGGAAAGAAAAATAGATTCCTGACTTCTGCATGGGTAAAAGGACCACCACAAGTACAACTGTGAGCAGAGTTCTCCTGTGATGGTTCTCCATCCCACCCAACAGATTGCTTGAATGAGGGAGAACAAGAAAATCAAGACTTTAGCCATATGCTGATGCTCACAAAATTATTTTCTAAATTTGTGCACAAGTGTGTGCAGAAGATGAAATGCTTTTCTCTAATTAGAGAACAGCTGATCTATTTCTCTCTTTAATGCCAGTACTTTTCAGACAACATAGATAGTGCCAATGTAAACAATTTGCAGTAAAATATTGCTTTAATAATTAGGACAATGTACAAGTTGTGGACTTGAAGTGCAAATACCCTCATGGCATCACACTCTAAAACCCATGAATTACAGTACAAAAATTAAATCTGGGCACAATAAAAAGGAATAGGAAGCCAAGCCAGATATGTTCCCATACTAGGAGGGCAGCTAAGATCTTGACTTACTCCCATACAATTGCAATCTATTATTTGCTCACTAGGCGGCCAACAGGGCCCTTGCCCAGAGCAGGCACAGAACTTCTGAGCTCAGGAGTTCCAAACCAGCCCCTCCAACCCAGCTACAACCACACACATCCCACGGAGTTCTTGCAGTCACCTTGTAATGAACCCAGTCAACAGCATCTCTGACATCCTGGAACATGCTCCTGAAGGACATGAAGAGGTCTCCATCCTTAAACCCTGTTTCACAGCTGTGAGGAGACAAAGAGAGATCTTAGCAGTCAGTCACAGCAGGTAAGAAACACACCAAGGAGCGAGACAGTTCAAAATGCTGTCTGGAGCTTGTGTTTTCATCTTACCATCATGGTTTCTTATCTACTACTTTACTGCAGCTCAGGCTTGAAAGAAGGCTACAACCACAGTTTAACAGGACCAGGAATGTCTGTGCCTCCACAGCTTTCTGTGACCATGACTCTTACTTCTCACCCACATGACAAGAACTGCAGAAAACTGCAAAAATGCTTCTTTGCAGCATTTAACAGAAGAGGAATGGAACTAAGGAAATAAACAGTGATGCTCCTTCTCCCTCTTTCCAGCACTGAAGAAGGGAGAGTCATGGAAATCAACTAAATGCAATATTGCTGAGAGGAGGAACTGCTTCTATGCTGAACACTTAGAATTAACATTAGAAATGACAAGATACTCTGGAGGTATCTTTGAGACAGCATGACAGCTTGCATCAGAAGAAATCAAGAAGGATTACACAGAGCTGTATTTATTATGACAGCAATCATCATGCCTCTCCTGAGAAAAGGTACTTCACCTGATGGATTGCCAACATAAACAGTTCCCCTGCTCCCAGGTGAAATCACATTAAACCTTTGCCTTCCACTCACGTAAATGCAAAGATGACCCATCACATGAGGTGATGAGCAGCACAGGAGCATTCACATCTGCCAGTTCAAGCCACAGCTTGTTTTTATGCTTGTATGTTTTTGACAGCAAGGTAAATACTCCTGCTGCACAAACAGCCTTTTATACCACACTGAGGACTTCACCTCTAAGTGTGCAATGTCCTTTATTACAACATGAAGCACTTGTGGTAACTGGCTGAGGAAATTCAGCCTTTCAGTTAGCAGCTCAGACATGGCTCCAACGGACACAGGTTCAAAATGAACTGAATGGTGCCTGTAATCACCCTGTCAAAAGTGTGCAGTCCTGGATGCTGCCCCAAATACCAACGTCAGTCAGTATGTTGGTTCTGCTGTACCCTTGAAGGAAACCTTCATAACCAGCCTCTGCTGTACACACAGATCAACTTAGCACCCCAGAATTATAGGAGGCCCACCAAAACCACTTAGGTTTTGATATTAAGAGCAGCTCTATCTGTGCTGTATTGCTCTTGTATAAAATAGTATCAATCTTCCTGTTCCATCATCATCATCTCAGAGTGGAGGGAATACGAACCTCGTGTACCGGTCACAGTTAGTGAAGAAATCCACCAGGCAAGCCAACAGGTAGGTCTCTGCAAGGAAACAGAGTGAGATTATGAGACAAGGATAACATCATACAGCCAGCTAACTTTAGCCCTTGTGCTCAAAGGAAGAAAATTCATGCAAAAAAAAAAAACCCAAACAGAAAAGCAGAGTACGACATCAGCAAAGCTTTATTAGCTTAAAAGGCACAGAGAGAGGCCTGTGTTGGCTCCCATTAGACTCACCTGGTAGATTGAATAATGTGTTCAAAATGTAAAATCTATCTGTGTCATCCCTCTGGATAAATTTATTTGGATATTGCTCCCGTGTTTCAGGCCTGAGAATAAATAAAGTGGAGAAGAGTGAAACCACAAAACATAAAGAAGATAAAATGTGCTGACCTTCAAAATGGAGATGGAGTTGCAGCAGGGTTCACTAACCAAAGTCTGCTGTGCTTTAATCAACACTCAGCTTCCCCACATGCATGTTGGCAGAAGAGCAAAAGTGCATCCAGGGGTGTTCCCTGGCCGTGCTGACTCCAGCAGAGCCAGGACCAAGCCCTCACTGCTGAGTCAGCAAACTGAGCCCACCCAGGGACACAGAGTGGTCCAGAGTCCACAGCTCGACCTTAAGCCCCATGCTGCTGGCTAGGAGGATGCTTTAAATCATCTGCACTTTCATTGTTTGCTTATCTTAAACTCTCCCCCACTTTCCATGTGTTGCTCTCTGCTCTCCCAGCAGCTCTCAGGGGTGTGCAGGGCTCTGCAGCAGGAGGAGTGTGGGGCCCTCTGCAATTCATCAGCAGGGTGGCAGTGACTGAACTCATATCTTTATTCTGGTCTCCTAAATTTCTAATGCTACTGAAGATCATTTTAGGCTCAAAGAGGAACTTGAATGCACACATAAAGGCTTTTTTCTAAATTTTGGAGTCCTGATGCAAGGACTTAGAGGGCTGCAATGACAAGGTTTGTCACCCTGGGGCCCCTGAGCTTGCCTTGCCTTCCATTTATATGCCCTTGCAGCAGGAATGTGGGAGTGGGGATTTGCTGGGACACATCAGGAACACAGCACTGCAGTCCTGTCTGCTTCCTAAAGCACCTTCTCTGGGACAAGAGACAAGCAGCCAGGGAAGGCTGCAGGAAATGGTGTGCAGTGCTCAGTTCTGACACCCTCAAAGGTCAGAAACACAAAGGGGTAGAGAAAGATCATTCCTACCCAAACCAGCTCAGGTCCTCAAGCTTTCTTAGCAATGGCTGTGGAGCTGACAGTCTCATGGGGCACAAACAATGGCTTTGTCCTGACTGACAAGCTGCTGATATTAAACTGTGCCAGGACAGGTGAACAACCCCTGGATGATCCCAACTCTTCCCCACAGCACACGTTCCTCTATTCCCAGCTCACTATGGATGCGCCTGTGGTAGCACAGCCCTTTCCCTTGTAAACATCTGGGCTGTTGCTGTACCTGAGACCCTCAGTTCACCCACAGCTGATCCTGGAGCTGCAGGAACACCAACACAGCCTCTGCTGTTAGCAGAGTCCCTGTGACTCCATATACAATGGGTGCCCTGAGGATCACTGACACAATAGAGTGAATTAACTCAAAAAGAACAGCCAAGAGTCTGCACTCACCCTCTGAGGAAATTAAAGCCATGTGCACATACTAGGAGGTTCCCATAGGCATCAACTTTCAGCAGGTTTCCATAGTGGGTGTCAAACACCAGGCCTCTGTTAAGAAAGCAATTTAGGATATCAAAAGGCAAGTGCATTAAGGGGTGACCATTTTAACAGCAGTGAGAACAGCTCTAGAGCAGCTTTGCTCACTTGGCATGGGGCATCAGAACAGAGCTGCTGTTATGATGCAGATGGGGTCCCTACTGTCCCTTTTAGCTGGCAGCAGGTGAGCAACCAGAGCCCAGCATCACCAGGCAGCAGCGACACCTGACCTCTCCCCAAAATGTTTAACCTGAGAGGCTCAGCTGTGCATCTGCCAGGGAGCTGTGGGCCTCTTCCACAGGGTCACAAACCTGACACCCCTGTCGGGCTGCAGGGAACAGTGAGGTGTGATAAAGGAATTTCTCTCTGCTTTTTCATGGCTCTGCACAGACAAAGCCAGATGGGAGATGTAACCCTGGCACATCACTCTGGACGTGCCCGGTTCTGACTCTGGCAAAACTCTGTCCAATTTATCTAGCAGCCTGCATCTGGCAAACACAGCCTTCCCACAGAGATATCCCTTCTGTCCCTCCCTGGGATCAAGGTGGTGGATTTAACAGAGCTGTCATCACAGGTTTGTGAGGGCTATGCCTTGTTACAGGCAAGGGCACAGCCAGCAGCAACTCTCAGTGTAAAACACACTGAGAGGAGGGAAGGAGGTTGCCAGACCAAAACTGGAACAAACCAACAGGCCCTCTGGTCCAGTCTTTTGTGAAGAAACTCCAAAAGAGTCAAAGAAGCAAAATTCAGCAAAGGCACAAGTGGAAAGAACTTGGAGGTGCAGAGTTAGATCAAAAGCTTTTTTCAAAATAATGTCCTTTTTACCTCTCCCACCAGAGGAGAAAATAGAGGAATTTAGTAATTTTGCACCATTAACTTAGTGTAAAATTATAAAATAAGAAAGTTACTAAATCAAGTGTTTTTGACATTTGATTCATCTTGACAAGAAAACTTGATTGGTCCCACTTCTATTCTTGTTTACTGTCACCTGAATTTTCAGGATGTCTTATGCACCACAACACTATTAATTAAAATCATTAAAGAAAAATGTTCTGAGACATCCCAGCAGCCTCTTGGACAATAATGGCTCATCCTCCCCCTGATTCTGATTTCACTCCCAATCCAATTGTGTCTCTGCTGTCTTTGCTTTGAAGGGCTATTTTTGGCCCATGTTTTCAGTAGGGATTTTTTCTTGCACACTCCTTCTTTGCTGGCAAGGGTCCATGTGTGCAAAGGCCCCCCCACATCCTGGATTAGCCTTCTCCCTTCCCCATCATCTGTGGCCAGCCACAGGCTTCACATCCACAACTGGAAAGCTGGCCTCACATGCTGCCTGTGAACTTCACAAAACAAGCACTGAGCAGGCAGGGTTGGTAACCATGAGTCATTTACCTGGTAGGGAATGCAGGATCATACACAAAATTGAGCAGCTCATGAGGGTATCCAATGGAAACTAATCTTTCTACGGTCAGGTCAAATCCAAGAGATTCGTATTCAGGGGATTTATACACTGTACCAAGATGAGATTTCAGTTAGAAAATTTGAAAACAGCTAGGGGATTAAACAAGAAGGCAATTAAGAGCAATGTACCCATTCTCCCTCCTCCACATACCCTTCCCTCCTTTGATGCCTCAGGTCCCCCAGCCCAGAGTGTGGTGGAATCAGCTCCTGCCCCAGGGCTGCAGTGAAGCAGAGCTGCAGTTTCAATTTCAGCAGCAGAGTGCACCAGATGAAATATCCATCAGTTTATCACAGCTCTCTGCATCAGGAAAAATGTATTTCAAACAGCAGCTCCTCTCCCTGCAGTCCTGTTAGGCAGATGCATGAACAGTCCCTGTAGTATCTGCTCCAACAGGGTTTTGGTTTGCTATGTTTTTGCAAAGCTGATAAAGAAACCAATAAATTGGAGGTTAGAAAGCCTGAAATTCATCACTTCTGTGCTACTGTAACTGATCTGGATACAATCCCAAAGTTCAGTAATGCTCCAGATTTCATATCAGGGGAATCAATGTTTGCTGCAGACTAAGTTAGCGTGAAGGTAGAGCTGTCAAGTTAACATATGATTTGTTTGTTAATAACACCATATGGAACTGCAAAAAATCTATTCATTATTACCCTTGTGCATCAAAATGCTACTTTTTAAAGCAAGCTCACTGCTCTCCCATGTCAGAGGAGCTGCTCTTCTGGGGCACACACCTTCCTTTCACTCCATACAAAAGAAATGGACTTGTTCAACTAAGTCATTCCTACCATGCAACCTCTCTTCTTCCTGCCAATGACCTTCTCATGTGCTGAAAATGTTACTGTTTAATCAGATCATTAAATTACATCTAAAAGGCAATTAGGACAGATGGAAATCACAGGGTTTCTCTGGCAGTGTGTTTACGCTCACTGCACGTCTCCATGAGCCCAGAAGATAAGGGGCTAATGTGCATGTTTCAAACACTGAGACAGCTGGATAGTCCTGAAGCTGAGCAAGGATTGTTGGTAATAACAGTCAGGGATTGTTGGTAATAACATGTTGTGAGAAAGAACAGGACGTGGCTGGAGAAGGGGGCTATGTGGAGGTAAGGACAGCACTTTTCTGGGGCAAACGTCCTTGTTCTGGCTCCCAGAGATAAGCACATCACAGCTCCAGTGCAGGAATGAGGTTGAGAAGTGGGCATGGACTACAGGGAGGAGATCAAGACCACCCAAGACCCTCCAACCCATTTTCAGAAAGGTCTGGAAGAATGGAGTGCACATGGCAACTGATTTCCATGGAAAACAAAAGCCCTGTTTGCAAGGTGGGGAAGACTCATCTATAAAAAGACACCTCCACAAAGCCCTGGGGTGTGTGTGCCCCAGGACACTGGGCACCTCATCAGTGCTGCTGCCAGGACTGGGGATCTCTTTTTCTCATTTTTTTCCTTCTTCTCTCTCTTCCCCTCTTCAATTCATCTCTTTCTTTCTTCCCCTTTACCCTACCCCTTTATCCAACCCCCACTGCTGTGTGCTTACACTACAAGGTCAGGGATTAACATACCGATTCTCATGCCAAGTGTAATTTATTAATAAAACTTTGTAAGCTTCTGTGGATGCCCTGGCTTTCATCATTCCTTTCAGCCATGAGCACCTACAAATCCTGGGTGCTCCCTTCCCCTTAGGAGTGGAATACCACAATGTTCTGTCTTAAACTGGTCCTGAGATAAATAAATACAACCCTTGACTGCAATGAGGGTTACCATGGGTTCAATGGCTCCAACTGCTTCCAACACTTGAATATTTCAAATTTAGCTGAAAATGTGCAAGTTACACAGTAAACTCATTAGAGGACAGATTGCTTTTCCTGAGAGAGATCCAACACATCTGTGGGCCTCATGATATATATTAATACACATTGTCTATACTTTGTCGAGTAATCACCAGCATATATATATATATAGTGTGGGATACAGAAGTTTAATTTGAGAGGAGAAAGAAAATATATAAAATATTAAAAAAAGAAAATTGAAAAGGCAATGACTTTAGATGAAACAAGACTGTCAGAAGACTGAGATCACAGTACCCATGACAGAGGGCTCCTGTTTCTCTTAATAACCTAAAAAGTACCAGAATCCCAAGAGTTAATTCCCCCCATTAAACGAACACCATTAAAAATGTAATAAGCAAACTTGTAATGGTCTTAAACAGGTAACTAAAATCAATACAGCAGTTATCAAAATGTCCAAGCAATATTATACCAATGACAAACACCAATAACATGATACAACATTCAGTGCACGTAGTCTTTTCTATCCTTTAGGAAAGGAAGGATTGATTGAGCTATAGATAGGAATAAGCAATCAAAAGGTACAGCTAATGAGGAAAGCAGTGACTGACAAGGCAATTCTGGGGAGTGAGCTAGAGTTGGAGGGAGCAATAGGCAGTTAGGTGATGAACAAAACTGTGAGAGTGACCCAGAGCATCATCTGGAACAAGGAATTCCTCTGATTCAGGACAGTAAAGGCACTTCCCAAGGAAAACTCTTGTAAGTACACTTGCACACATTCTCAGAATGTCAGAGCTCTGTAAAGCTCCCCGTTAAGTGAAACAGACTCCAATCCCCCACTCTGTCCATGAAGCTGCTGCACTCCTCCTTCCCAGCCCCTGGGAAATGGACCATCCTACCAACTCAATCCATAATGCATCACTGCCAAAAAACACCTCTCTGAGGAAGCCCTGGTCTTTCTGAAGTCACCAACCACAGTGATGCTGCCCACACAGGAACCTAGGCAGGAGCACACTGACATCTCCTCTGGATGAGCAGAAGTGGCATCCACAGCTCCAGCAGAACCTTTCCAGGGAAATTGTGGGGCTTTCTGATGAGCAATCAGTGTATCTTTCTAACACTGCACAGGGAACAGCTGGGTGGGACACAAGGTCAGCTGCTCACAAAATATGCTTGCTCAATTTATTTCTTTTGTATTTGCCTCTCCATCTTAGAAAATCACCACAGACCTCCTTTTAACTCTCTAAGGAAACAAGCTGAAGCACCATTAGGAAAAAGGCTGAAAAAGAGGTATCAACCTCAGCCTCCATCATCCCAAGTCTCTGCTGAGGCAATATATTAATTAGCATTATTCTAAATGTTTCTTTTGTGGGGACAGTTATTCCCCTTACCTCTCAAGCCCTAGATTTTGCTTATTTGATGTCTCTTTGAATAACACTAAACTATTAGCTCATTCATGCCTCAGATCCCATCCCTATCTTTCTACTACTCCACGATATCTGGGAAATGAGAGCCTTCTCGTTGACACATGAACTAAACAGAGACACAGGAAACTGGACTCCTGAAAGGACAGTAAATGTTCTCTAGTTACCAGCACACTTACTGTTCCAGATAAACTTTCCTTTAATCAGACACAGAGCTGGGAAGAGACTGAGAGCTCCCTGAGGCCACCCTGAGAGCACCCTACACCACAGCACTGCTGCATCACCTGGAACCAGCCACAACCCCCTGACATTTCTCACAAGCCTATCTGAGTAACTGGAGCTTCCTCTGGGCAAACAAACCATCCACCTCCTCAGATCCAGGCTGACATCACTGCAACTCTGGCAGCACATCTGGGGAAGATGTCCCAGTTACAGGTGTTACTCCATTATTTCAACATTGTACTCGGGGCTGGTTGCTCTCTCTCACGTCTTCAGGCAGCCGTGAGGAAACAGAGTGGAGAGGACAGATCAATACTTTGTTCTGCAGCTGCATAATGAAAGCATGGTTTTAAACTTTGCTGGAATATCCCCTCCCTCAGACCTGGTTGCTGAATCCTGTTCCTCTGATGGAGATAGCTTGTGTGTCATGGCCACGTCATGAATTCAGCTATTTGCCACGCAGTCTGCCGTGCCCAGCTCTTTCACCCAGCTGAGAAGGGCACAATCTCTGAGCATTCCCAGCTCTGTGACAGGGGAGGAGGCAGAGCCACAAACACAGTTTCACACCATCCTTGCATGGGATGACAGTAAAACCAAAGCACGCGCTACGACTTATTCTGATTTCATTTTCTTACAGCTTGATGGCCACGTCTCTGCCACAAAGCCAAGTCCTCAGCTCCAGAGGAATTGTTATTTTAATAGTCCTGTTCCAACACAGGCAGATGCTGCAGCAGCACAGGGCAATCAGCACCCAGTGCTCATGGATTATGCAACCAGGGTGGAAAGAAAACAACTAAAGGTTTTAAAAAAACAGAAGCCAGCATTCCAGCTTCCTCTTAATACCATTACTTGGCTTAACAATACACCATGAAAAGGTAAAAAGCAGTACCCCAGAGTGAACACTGCAAGCCTTCAGGTCTGTGATGAGTGATCCCTGACTGACACAGGACGTGCTAGCAGGGAAGCTGGTCTGGAATGAGCAGGGTTGTGCAGTAAGGTATGCAATTCTCATGCATTTGTGTGGTTGTGTTTACCTTTGCTGCCAAGACACATACAGTTACAATTTTATAGCCTTCCTGAAAAGGAAAAAAAAATAAAGAAAAAGAAAAAAAAAGCTCTCTACAGAGGCTCCAGCTTATGCAAAATGCTGCTGCCAGGATTTTAACTCACATGAGGCAGATGCAGATTCAGAGTGTCACTCCAGGCTTGACGGAGTTACACTGGGCTCCCCTGTTAAAGAAAAAAATCAGACTGATTTTAAAACTGCAACAGCTCTGTGCCATGTGGGACTGTGTCTGCTGGAGCTCTGTCCTCTGGCAAGCTCAGAAGCTGGCCTGGCAGTTATTCCAAATACACTTACAACTGATTTACAGAAGAGGCACAGTTGGTAATCGTGCATCCCACAGGCAAAATTCTGTCCTCATATCCACAAAGCAGTCTTAGATCATCAGCTCAGGGATAATTAGGAGGAAGAGGCTACAAGCACATTGCCCAGGTGGTACAAATCCTTCATGTTTCTCTCAGGCACAGAAGAACTGGTTCAAGAAAAGGTCTTGTGCTGTTTTTGCAGTATTGCCATTATGGTCCATTCCTCAGTCAGTGACAAATTACTCCTTTCAGGGCACCCTTTCACACCATACAATGCCTGCATGTGTCAATGCAGGAGGCTTGGGAGACCGAGTCAGGAGCTACTCTGGGAAGCTGAGAAGAGAATTTTGCCCTACACCTTGCAGGGGCTCCCAGGGAGAGCCTCGCACACCGGGTCAGTCTGTGGGCACGTCTGCATTTAAATGTCCCCTGGGACACGTGTGGGCTGCCACAGGCACAGCACCACAGCACAACCAGCACCACACCTGCACACAGAGATGCTCTGCAGGGCTCTCACTGGCAGGCACACACAGGAGAACACCAGGGATACTTTGCAACTTACAGGTATGCACAGAGTAATCAAGAATTATCTCTGAGCCCCAATTTGCACTAAATACAGAGCTGAACTGGTTGGAATGATGTTGCAAAAATGACCCACAAAAGTATGCAGACCTCCTGGAAGGCTTCTCTGAAAATAAACGTTTAAGGCCTGTTTTGTTTCAAAATGAATAGCTGGGGAAGGCTGAAGCACATGTGATGGCTCTGCTTAAGCTGTGGGGAAGAGAAAACCCTTTAGGGGCTGCCTGTATCTTCCCTTGTTGCTCTCACACACAAAAATTCAGGCACTTCTCATTGAACATGTGACATGGTTTGTTCCAGGGCTTGCCAACACTTCTTGCAAGGCACTCATGGATCTTGGGAGAGAAGCAGGAGTTGAAGTTAAAATGATGACCCCTTTCTGCACTGCTTCAGTCACCTCCCATTTGTGAGATGCATTTGCTGTCTCAAACTGCACACCTGCCAGCAGTCCTGCCTGCCATTTTATTTCCAATCACTATGGATTTGGTGCTGGGAAAAGCCCTGAATTGGCAACAGTGACAACACACTGACTTCCCATAGCACCAAGGCAGCTTTGAGGAAGCAGCTGCCCTTCACCAGAACGCTCATTTAGGAAGGGAAAAACAAGCTCAGGAGGTTGCTACAACAGAAGCCTGCAGGGAGAGCAGCTCTGGGCAGAGAGGCAGAGCCAGAACCACTAAATGATGACCTGAAGCACCATTTGCACCTGCCTCTGGTTTTTCCCCATCTGCTGCTCTTATGATGCCCTACCACTTCCTGAAGGAGTTTCATCCCTTCCATCTGCCAGCTCCTCACCTGCCTTTTCTCCCAGCTGGAAGGCAAGAGCAGCCCAGGGAGAGGTGCTTGTGATGCCCCCCAAACCAAGCCCACACTGTCAGGGCACCTGACAGGAGCAGCTGCTTGCTGCAGGTGGTGCATCCCTGCTCTGTCCCTTGGGCACACTCTGTCTGGGGCCCTTCCCCACACAGGGGCTGTCCTCCCCATGCTGTCTGTGCTGCTGACTTGCAGCTGCCCAGATAAGATCAGAATTTCTTAAACTAGAGGTGATGACCTCCTCCAAAAGGGTTGCAAAAAGCTTTAACAAATACTCAATCTTGAGAAATGCTACCTACTCTCTGGGTTCTCCAGAGGTCACACAGAGACAGATAAGCCAAAATGTAGACACATAATGCACAGGGTTTTGCCTTTTCTCTGAAGCACAGGAAATGCAGCCCAACTAATTTGTGTTAAGTCTTGAAGAAATGAAAGCAAAATAACTAAAACCAGGTTTTTTCAGTTGCTGCTTATTCTCCAGTGAGTAAGGCATGCAAATCAGGCAGTTAGGGACATACATGGGCAGGTGGAGAGCTGCCATGATCCAGATTTATATGTCTCAGGCACAACATGCATAATTAAGCTTGTACAAATACATTTCTGAAATTACACAAACCTGACTTACACAGCAGGATCAAAGTGTTGCTCTGAATTGCACCACAAGTAATGTGTAGTGGGTTTGGTCACCAAGTATGCAAGTGTGTATTAGGAATAGATTTATATCAGTGTTGCACTGACAAAAACTGCTCAGTTAAAGCCTTGAGGACTGAGATCTCCTCTTACAAACCCACTCCCTGCAACAATACAAATATCTATGTATCCTGCCTCAACAATGTCTGTCAAATGAGATCCTAATGTCCCAGAACATGATAGCTCTGCCCCAGAACTCTCCATTCTGTCAGTATCTCCTCTACACATGGCTCCAAGTCAGGCATTTGGTGTCCACTACACTGTGTCTTTGACAGTCACCCCTCCAAATAACAACACCACTGGCTATTTCACACAAGCTCCAAATACTCATTCCTTGGCAATTCTGATCATCTAATCTGCAACTCCAGCTGAGAATCCAGAGGGAAGCAGCCAGTGACCAGTCCTGGAGGTGTTTGGGACACCTGACTTCATTAAAAACCAAACCCCATTGAAACAACAATACCAATTAAATGTACTTCTAAGTGTTGGGCAAGCATCTCACATACTGCCACAGTATGAGGAAAGTCTGTCTCAGCTGCAGGGCCAGAGGTCTCTGATGATGCCCAGCAGTAACCAGGTAGTGAGGAATGCTATCTGACCTCTACACACTGACCCTCCTTTCAGGGTACCTTATCTTCAAGATTTGTTACAGTGCAATGCCACTTTTCATATACAAGTGGAAAGGAGGAGGATTTCTGCCCCAGCACACTAATGACTTCAGCCTCTGTGTTACAGGGCCTTTTCTAACCAGGCAGGTATTGTCAGGCACTGCCACTGAAATGCAACAAAAGGGGAATGCTAAGGTTTCTCAAGCTATGCTGCTCTCCACGTTAAAATAATTCATTACTTACACAGGAAGGAATCTGAAATGTCATGTTTAAGTTTCACACCTGGGTGTTAACTACCCTCAGTTTTGACAGTGCAGTCAGACTGCTCAGCTCTGATGGGAGCCCAGGCTCACGCTTGGCTTGCACAGCCTGCCAGGGTGCTGTCACTTTGCTCTGGAAATAAAGCTGAGTGTGTTCTTTTCCATGAGAACTACAAGCCCTGCAGAGGTACCTGTGCTGTGGGACCCTCTGCAGAAACACTCAGCTGGGTTGGCAATCCCAGAAATGGGGATAAGCACAGACCTCCAGATCCCCTTCCCTTGTATCTCTCTTTCCAATGACACATCAAGTGTTATCCTCAGCTCCTGCCACAGCCACTGAAGGCATTTCACTTCACAGTATCCTCACTGGCCATGAAGGGAAAAACACTCCTATTTTTAAAGCTCTGGTGTGTCCAGCAGTGGTTTGGGTCATATCTGCCCACGTAAACATGCTCCCTGTGTGCAGGCAATGAACACCTTTGTGCTGTGCTGACCTGGGAGCTCAGTGCCTGTAAACAAACTGACAAAGTGGTAAACGTGCCTGGCTGCAACCACAAGAAATCCCAAATGAAATCCATGGGACAACTCACATGTTTTCAATCAGGAACGTGCTGAACTTCTGACTTGCCATTTGTTTATGAACTCAGCTGAACTGTGACCATAAAGGGTTTGTCTACAGTCAAATGAGCTGAAAACCAATTAGGAACAGTCTCCAGTCCTCTTGTCTCCTGGGGTTTGATTTTAAGCACTTAACCATAAATAAAAATGTACGGTACTATGGAAAGCAGAATTGGAGCATTTCAGCCTATATTTAAATTGACTTTTCACAGTACCAAACAAAATGGGTAACATTGGTTTGTTTCTTTGAATTTTTTTTTTCAGTCTAAATGAGAAGAAACTACTGCCAGATTGAGTATAATTTTCACTTACCCATAAAAATCTTTTCAAACACAGAAGTGACCTGGGCAGTAAGACAAAGCTTAGCTTTAAAGTACACTTCAATATTTAATGTACCTTTTCTATTTCATTAAAAATTATGTGTCTGTAGTGATCAGCAAACAATACCTTTCCAAAAGCTCCAGGTACATCCCAGAACACTTTTGTATGCTGAACACACGAGCTGCTCTGCCCTGCACGAGCAGCAGATCTTGCACAGCGCCTTTGTGCCCACAGATGTTTTTGACAGTAAATCTGATAACAGAAACCAAGGCAAGGGTCACTAATCATCAGAGGGTTGAATCCTTTGGATGTGAGCTCCAGTGGCTCCCTGGCACCCTTTTCTGACCACGCCAAACTCGGGGCTCTGGCTGGAAAGCAGAGCAGCACCAGGGCTCTGCAGTCCCCAGCCGCAGCAGAGCACCCACTGCAGCCTAAGAGCAGTGGAAAATTCCTTCCCTCTAAAGCTCCTGCAAACATCCCCAAGTGCTCAGCACAGCTTTCAGCTCTAAAACCTCTAACCTGGAACTGTATCAGCTCCCCTTCTCCCGCTCTGCATGCTAACAGGCTGTGTGAAGACAGGATTTGTTGTTGCTTCACTGTGTGCGCAGCCTGGCTCTGAATTGCTGGGTCCACACCTCAGGATGTTTCCAGTGCTGCCTTTCTGCTTGTATTAAAAACAAGTGTTGTCAAGTATCATCAGCTTTAACTCTTCCCAAAGCAGGCTTATTAGTGCTCTCATTGGTAAATTCCAGATATTTTTAGCTCTCTGCTGCTGCACTTTGTTTGCCTTCAATGTAACAAAGATTTGGGCTGTTTGAATATGCCTCAGAGGCTGGCAGAGCAGAGCTTAGTGCTGGAAAGATTTCTTCTGCTGAATAAAAATGAATGGCTTGAGGTAAGAACAGCAGCACTGAGGTCACATTGTGCATGTTGAGAGAAGCAACTCAGACACACTCTGCATTTCAAGGAAACTTCAGTTTGTCTATATTTTAATAGTTGACATAACTTTCCTTTGCACTGGATTAATATTTTTTAAATTACTACAGTCACCTGTTCTTTCACAGAAATGTTTAGTTTCCCTGACACAAGAGAATGCTTTTTGTGCTTAATAAATGGCCTTCACAATTTACCTCTCTCAGATACAGCCCACTGTGAGTTGTAATCCCATATTGGAAATATCCCTGCATTTCCATGGAAACAAACTACTTTGCCAAAATATGGGCTTAGTTCTTCAGTAAAGACTTATGAACAGGGAAGAAATAGTTGCTTGGGCTTCAGGTTCAAACATAATTTTCTATCATCTAGAAATAAGAAGCAAATTACTCAAAGGCCTAGAAGTCATTAATATAAAATATCTAAAGCATTTCTCAGGTTTTATCAGCATCCAAACAGATTCAGCTTCTTATTTTTCTCCATATTGACTGAAGAGAGTGAGCCTCCAAGGCTACACATTTGTTTAACAGTGTGCACCTGGGCTTAGATGCAGCACAAGTGCCCGTGCTGGCAAGAAGCCACATACAGAAGTTTTTCTGTAGTGCTAAAATAAGGCATTCACAAAGCAATGGCACACATGTGATCTCAGAGTTAAAGCCTTCTGTACTCTCAGCTTTGGTTCCTCCTACAGAGTAAGCTGTTGGAGTCATCACAAGGGTATTTGCAACTTAATAGTACTTCTGTTGTGGTATTAAGATTACTAGATAAGGGGCTCGATTAGAGTGAAAAATGCCTCCCTATTTTCATCGAGCCTGCCTTGGTATACTAACAGCCTGCTGACCCAGCTTGGTGTTATCATCTTGTTTTTGAGAGCAAGAAAACAGAATATAGCAGCTTTTGAAACTTTCCTTACACTGTGAGGACTCGTTCTTTCAGCAGCTTCTGTTTATCACCGTGATTCCTCAAGAATCCACAGCCAGCAGATTAGCAGTTTGTCAGTCAGTGATTTACTGGGACAGAGCAAGCACCACATGCTCTCTGCACTCCCCATTCCCAATGCCAGCATGTGAGATCCCACAGCTCCAGACCTCATTTGCTCATTACACAGCTTTAAATGGTCAGGCTCTGAAGAGCAGCAACACAAAGAGAGCAGGGACAATAATCATTGCACTGGTATTTGAAAAGACATCCAGCTCAAAGCATACTTGGAACAATTTGGCTTCTCCGTCTGCCTTTAGCTTTAACACACCAATGGCTAACCCTGCCTCTGAAATCTGCAAAATCTGCACCTGTCAAACTGGCAGTGTGCAAATGTGAAAAGGCAGACAGCAGATGTGCAACAGTCAGGGCATCTCCCAGTCCTGGCTAGGAGACTTGGAAGGCTTCTCCTGCACATCGACCAACTCCCTTCTCCAGCCACCACATTATTTCTGCATGACACAAAGAACTGCGTTGTCCAGCAAACTGGGAAAGAAACAAAACTGCTTAGTATCTCCCCAAAAGAGCCTCAAAGCCTGTGGTCCTTACATCACAATGAAACTAAAGGCAAACCTTTACCCTAAGCAGGAGTGCCTCATTAGAACACTTGCATTAGAGTTCAGCACTAATAAACAGACAATGACAGCACCTGAACTGACATCCAGTTACACTGCAGTTGTTTACAAGCTCAGTAGTTTAAGTATTCAGCTCAATCTTTCATGTATAAAACTCCCACATTTATGATTTGTTTTTCATTTGTGCCATTCAGAATTTTTTTTTATACAAGGTACAAATTCATGAGTCCCATTTCTCATGAAAATTAAAGAAAACTGAAACACGGGAATCTGATAGACTCAGCTACAGTAAAAAGAATAGATGGACTGAAGAACCACTTCTCAATTCTGCTGTCACAGTTTCTCCCAGATCACAGCAACAATCCAATTTTGCCTTCTGGCTCAGTGTATCTTTTCCAGAGTCAACAGGTAAAGGAAAGCATTTAAAAAATGAGATGAGGGTGTGAAAAAATTTCCTCTTCCAAATTGCAAGGATGGCTTTGACACAAACACCTACCTGAGGAAAGGGCAAAACCTGTTTATGCATGTTGCACTTTGGATTGAGTTGGGAAAGACTAAAGCTGTCTTTCCCATATCTTTTCCCATGTGATGAGAAGGGAAATGCTACAAGCTGAAAGCATAAGCAATTTTGCAATAAAATCTTTGCAGTGCACCAAACCTTGGCATTAAATTGGCAATGTTTCCAGGACACAAGCTATATTCCAATCAGATTATGTTGCATTAATCACATTTGCACACAATAAAACCAGTATTTTTCAAGCCTCATCCCCCCTCCTTTTTTATTGAAACCATTTTCAGCAGCCATTGATAATTTCATTATCACTTTCTGGAGAACTCAGAAGCAGCAATGAATTAAGCACAGGAAAAGCATTCCAAATGAAAGCCTCCTGTCTACTGATATTACCTCTTATCTACTTCAGAGACAGAAGATAAACTTTCAACAAGGCTGTAACTTTTGGAGAAGAAGAGTAGTCACAGAGGAATCTTTTCAAGCACAATTGAGTTTGTAATTCTTACTATCCCTCTCCATCTGCCAACAGCCCAGTGTGAAATTACAGCCAGTTTGGGAACCCCACTGCTTTAGCTCTGCTCCTGTCAAGGGACATCTATCCATCACCTCATTGTGCAGCCTGTCCCATTTAAGAGCTGGTAATGCCAAGGCCTCCTGCATTATTTGGATCCAGATCCAATAATTAAGTGTAGCTCATACTGAGTAGGAAGCAGCCAAATAAAATGCTGTGTGAAACCAGTCTCTCTCTGCTGCATTTCCAATGGGTGTCACCAACTCCTCAGGCTCAGGTGAGTGTCACAGTGAAGACTCTCCACTGACATACCTTTATTTTACTTTATGCACTTAGCAATAAACACAAAATGGAGAAGGCTGTGAGTCTTTTGGATGGCATGCAACATTTTCCTTTACCAAAGCATGAGCGGTTTTGACAGCACTGGTGCAAACAGGCAGGCAGAGCAGAATTGTTAGTGACTGTTGATCTTCTGGCTGGATGAATAATCAGAGATGAATCACTCAGATAATAAATGAAACTACTATTTAGCAAACAAAAAATAACAGCAAAAGGACCTTCAATCTCTCTAATTGAAACAGGAATTGTTCAATAATTCTCAGTCCTGCCCTGACAGCAAATTCAGCCCTGGGTGTAACGCTGTGGCTTCCCCAGGAGCACCGGAGGGAAGTGGCAGGGCCTCGCTCCCAGGCTGGCAGGCAGCAAGGTCAGAGGCAGGGAATGAAGGGCTGCATAACATCACAGAAACTTGTCCTAACCTCCACTAACAGCAAGGGCTGAAATAGCTGGTGACTCCTGCTTGTGTCAACTGCTGCAAGACTTTAAACAGAAACTACTTAACTAAGCACACAAACCACAGTCAACCCCTGCTGCTCCTCCTGCTCCTTCCACTTGCCTCCCAGTAACACCTAGCTTTAAAAAGCATTATTTTATGTACTAAATGTGACTCCCAAACAGACTGAATAGGAAGAGGACAGCCAGTTTCATACATAACACAGATTTCTGAGCCTCTAGTATTGCTGTATCTAGAACATTAACCTAGGGACATTTAGGAGTTTCCAAACACATAAGAGATCTTATTCACTCCATGAGAATACAACAACAATCCTTTATGGGAAAACAAGAAATCTAAAACCTGTGAGAGTTATTTAAATTTGCTTTCATTTTATTTTCCCAGCAGTCAAAATTAATTCTAGATGTAATCACTGTGATTACAAATTCAGCTATTCAAGGTCCATCATTTCTCAGACAAAAAAGCTAAAACCTTCAGGCTCTTCTACACAAAAAGACTTTGTTTGCCCAACCCAACCATTAACAGTATTTCTCAACCCTGTGCAAGGAAAGAGACAAGCACAATTGGGGAAAAGAGGAGTTATTTACAAAAATTTGAAGTTTAACTTAATTTTGGCTTGAAAGCAAACAAAATCACTGTGGAAATGCTGTATCAGGTAGCCTTGAATTCTTTTAAATTCTGAGTTAAATGTTCTTTAATTTAATACTTCTAAGAAGTACTACTCTATAAATTAACACATGAAATTGTACTTTATGTGCAATGTAACATGATGACACTAAAACTGCTCTCAGCTGGCAAGCTGACATTCTCAGACATGCTGGTAGTAGAACACGATCGCTGCAGTGTGTGCATGGAGCTGTTACTACACACTTCAAAATGCAAATGCCATGTCCCTACCAAAATTAGATTATTCTAGACAGAAAAGATGGTTATTGTAAGTAGATCGGTGTCCTTAAATTCATAAGGTACAGGAATAAAACTGTCTCAAGCTTCTAAAGTTCAATATATGTGAAATGATTCTGAGTTTCCTGGTACACAACCACCTCCTAAGGAAGACTTCTGGTGCTACCAGTGGTCATTGATTTGGAAAGAAGAAAGAGACAAGACAGGAGTACTTCTTTACATGACAGGTAATTCAGTGTGTATCAAAATAATCATTCTGAGATGGCAAACATATGACTGTCATCAATCTATTTCTGATGTGAAAGTACACAACAGAAGGGGATGTCACATACAGATTTTGACAGGGTCAATGACCCTGACTGCCTTAAGTTGTTGAATAGGAAGATTGTGCTCGGATATTTTAAAAAACTTTATAGAAAAGTAACCTAGCAATGTCTGAAAGTACAAATGCAGAAAACTAGATGAGGAGCTAATGACACTGGAGATGCTTGTGTTCTTTTCTTTGGCCTATTTACGTGTTTTGAATGGTCTCCAAAAGGCTTCTGCTCAGCATGAGCCATCTGGTATGCAGATACCATTTCCAGATGTTAAATTACACATAAACTGGCTTTTTACTTTTTTTTTTCTTTTTTTAATCAAGAGAAGTAGCACGTCCATGTGAACGAGGGGGTAAAGGATAATGTGACCAATCAGAAAACACAACAGAGTCTCATGAATGCACTAACTATAGCACATTACTGTAATACTTCCCCTGTCCCACTTCTTCATTATAACTTCCAATTAATTTATTATAATTGTAATCATATTCTAACACTGCACTCTTTAAAGCCCCTGCAGTGGATAAGTATTTTTTCTTTTATGCAAACTGTAAGTAGCTAATAATGGTCAGATAACAAAAGCCCATATGGAGAGGAAAGGATGACTATGAGACATAAGAAAACAAACAGGTAATTTCAAAGGTTAATTTCCAGTTTGAGTGGAAAAAAGGGAAATAGTACTTACCAGTCATAATGTTTTTCATCTGCAAAAGGCTTTCCAACCTAATTACATTCTCACAACTCCTAGTGAAATGATCTGCAATTATCTCTGTTGTACCATGGAAGAAGTCACAGGACAGCAGCTTACCCCAGAGGGGGCCAGATTTCCAGTTTTCTGCTCAGACCACATCCCATTTATTTTTCTGCCTCACACCCTATCTCTCAACTCCCCCAAATGAACTGACTTTGCCTGCTCAGCTGGAGCACTGTGATCTTCCAGCCTCAAAGCCCCAGGTTTTTATGTCCCTGGTACTGCTTTAGGATGCTTGGAACATTCACATTTTTTCCTTTCATCAAATCAAGCATCATTTGGTGGATAACAACACATTTGCTATGTGTTTACAGGAACAATGAACATTTGAGTAAAATGAACAGTCAGGTAAGTGAGGACAGTGCTGAAGCTGTCCTTCTGTCACGATGGAAATTAGCAATAAACTTCATGCTCCACACCAGTGCCACTGGGATCACCTGGTCCTTGGGAAGTGCCACCACTTCCTTTGCAAAAGGCACAGAAATTGTTTTGCTGTTACTGAAGTGAAACCCACAACTTTTCTTTTTTTTTTTTAAAGCATTTATTCTTCAACAACTGTTTTTCATGCACCCCTTAAAAGCACTGCCACAAGACTGCCACAGCTGGGAAACACAAACAGAAAGCACGCGCCTGCAGTCATATCCAGCACAGATTAACAATACACTTCATGACTTAAAAAATGTCAAGAACTTTAAACAGATGTATAAATAAGGTGGGTATCAACCAAACCTTTTATATGTAACTGCTTCCTTACAGATAAAAGAACACAAGGAACTGATCTAAATATAAACTGCAATTACCTGCCACAGTCTCCAAAACTGCTCCTTGCAGCTGAACCATGAGCCTACATAAACCTTCCTGCCCTTCACTTAGCCTCTGACCCCAGCTCTGACCCCCACACTGTCCCAGCCTCATTACTCATCTCTCATTCCTGCTCAGTACACAGTAACCAGATGACCATAGCTGACATACTGCATTAACCTATTATTAGGTGACCCTGACACTCTACCTCACACTTTCTCAGTTCATATACACAACAACTCTAAACTGAAATATTAGTGGTGATAGGGACTTTTTATCCATAACCTTGGAAGTAGTAATGAGAAATAAGGCAGGATGATACATGACATCCTCAGTTACAGCCTGTGTGATACTATAACCCAGGAAAATGGAAGTGAGCTTTTTATCTCTTCCTTCCTTAAAATACATAACATGAAAGTCTGACCATGAAGAAAATGGTAGCTTTATTTCCTCTCATCAAAAGTCTCAGGGAACTTGCCTGTTGAAAGATGGAGAAGTCATGCAAACAATTTTATGAAACCAAAAGATCTTATGCAACATCCCAAAGCTTTTCTGTCACAAAGAATGGGCAAAGCTTTACGAATTAACTTGTTCAGCTGACACAAGGCACTGCCCCTGCCATGCCTCTTCTCAAAATCAGTCA
This sequence comes from Melozone crissalis, assembly GCF_028551555.1. Taxonomy (NCBI): domain Eukaryota; kingdom Metazoa; phylum Chordata; class Aves; order Passeriformes; family Passerellidae; genus Melozone; species Melozone crissalis. The sequence continues at coordinate 12,821,549 of NW_026535797.1, read as the reverse complement.
CTGATGTGGCTAAACCAGGAAGGGGAAAGAGGAAAACCTATTAAAAAATCACTCTCCCAGGACAAGGAGAACCTGATGGCCAAAGGTGTAGCCTGCTATATGCACCAAGGATGAAAGAAATCACCTTGTTATCCAAAGCCAAGCATGCACAAGGGGCATTGTCAAAATACAGTGGAATCTAAGGGGGCAGACTCATTAAGCTTTGGTTTTCTCAACACCTATAATCACTTGAAAATGTACCACAGCAACGTGGCTTGTGACCAAATACAGCTTGCAGATAACAAATTTAAGGGAAACACCTAAAATGAAAGTGCAAGGAATAGTGAAATATACATTTACTAATAGAAGAAGCACCTATTAACTGGAGTAGCCCAATCAGCTTTTTGCTGGTTTTTGCTCAGCAAGAAGCAGTATCTCAAACTAAGTCAGTGTTCAAAAAACTTAAGAAGATACTCACCAGCAAGTGTATAGTCCATATCAAAACCAAAGCACTTTATCTTTTCCATGGCTAAGCTTCTGTTTACAAAGACCCTGAAAAGAGAGAAGAAATATCACCAGAGGCACGAGCGTTTTCAAAATACTCACGTTTTAGAAAAAACACATTCTGCCACTGTCAGGGTGTCCGGCTTGCATAGGTCAAAATCAGCAAATATACCTGAAAACAGAGTCAAGTCTCAGATTTTGCGAGTTCTCCTGAAGCAAAGCCATGACTTTGCAGCATTATTCTAATTATTGGTATGCTGTCCAAAGACACACACGCATGCATGCACACACACACGTGGCCTTCCATGTGACCTGCAAACATTCCTAAGAATACAAGTGCAAAATCTCCTGAAGCAGAATGCAGACCTCAAAGGATATGAAACTGGAAGCAGTAGATTCAAGGCAATATAATTTGCTTGATTAAAAGGAATTATTAGTAAGAGATAAGAAGGAAAATAAAATAATTTCTGTGAATAAATTCACAGCATTTGCCTCCTATTTGAAACTATATCTGGAAATTCAAAGCAAACCTAAACAGATCCATTTTCACATTTTCACCAATACCATTAAAAACATGTAATAAAGCTCTGAAAAAGAGTAATTGAGAAAAAATTTCATACACAAGATATGCCATTTCTATTGTGAAAATTTTTTATTTATACCTCCTCTGAAACTTGCCAACTGCTATTTTGTAAATTTGACTTTTACCATTAATGCTTATTACAAAGAGACTCTAGGCTGAGCTGAATGCTGCCAGACCCTTTTAGATGACAGCATTAATACATTATATCCAATTTAGTTCAAATAAGTAACAGGGTAAAGAAATAGGTCAGAGAATACAACAAAAGCTTTTCTTGCTTCATGTTCCAACTACGACAGTAACTAAGCCGCTTATGTTTCCCCACAACTTTAAAGCATAAAGCAGATCTGTAATTCAACAGGACTTCTTTCCTCTGCCTTATCTGAACTTCAAAAATGAGAGTCAGAACTCATCTGTGGGAGGGAAGCTGAGCGTTTCAACACCCATCTCAGACCGAAATCCCTGCGCCGCTCCAGCTGTGATGCCAAGACAAAATTCTCCCGTAGGAGAAAAGTCCCGGAGCCTTTGCTTGTACTCTGATTTCAGCATGTGAAAATTCTCTAAATATTTACTAAGTGCACTGCCCTCAATGCAGTGATTATCCTCCGAGCAGCGGAGCATCGGCACCGCTGCCGGGACGGCAGGACAGCGAGACACAAAGGAGACGGCAAGTGCGGAGCCCTTGCACGGTCGGGAAGCCGGGAAAGATGGGGGAGCTGGGGAAGATGGGGGAGCTGGAAGGAGCCCCAGGAGGTTCTGCTCGGGGCAGGTGGCGGCATTAGCAGCCCTGTCAATCCGCCCCAGCCCGCGTTTCGCAGCGATCGCTCAGCCCGGTGCTCTTACCTCATCTCCCACCGATGTGCTCCTTGCTCAGCTCGCAGCAGTCTGATTCAGCTACTTGTCTGAATCATATTACAGAACTCCTTTAAAGCTTCCCCGGTACCCATGCAATTTTGCTTGGATCTGATTTGACTTCAGAAGATCATTATGCCTGAACCGAGCCTTAAAGTACTGTATATCTTCTTGGACAGCGTTCTAGAAAACACATCTGTGGCTAATTTAACCAGTCACTGGATATTGTTGTTGTTCCACACAAATCCACTTGGAATACAGTTTCTCTGGCAATAGTGTACTTTCCCTCTAACCTTGCACACTCTCTCTGGGAGTCACTGTTTCCTGGCAAAGTGCCTGCCTTTGACAATGGGGCTTGTCACTAAGGGGCCTTGGAGGTTACAGATGACACTCTTTTCTAATAGATTTATGTGTTACCTAAAGAAGACAAAGTGATCGGATGAACACTGGAAACCGGTAAAGAAATGCCTTTTGGAAATATGAGATGGGCTCCTAAGTCACTAAAATTCTCTCCTGAAATAGCTGGCTTTTGAGTAGGTGGAGCAAATTATCTGAATCTGCAATCTGAATCCCTGTTTGTCTTTTAACATCGAGACAGCTCTGATTTACAAGAGACCAAGGAGAAGCACTGTTTAGTACTAAATACAGTCTGATACTTTGTATAATGCATATGATTACATGGTGGTGCTGCTGCTGCTGCTGTCAGGAAACATTATTTATTAGCTAATTCAAGCATAATTTCTGATCTCATGTTTGTGCAGCTTGTTTCTGAGAATGCAGAGCTTTAAGAAGGAATAACATACCTCCAGGAGACACCAGCAACATTTTTTGTCTAACCTGCAGAGTCCAGTTCTGCTGTGGCCTTTAGATTTAATCCCTGCAGCACAGTTTTCTGACTGTCTTTACAGGAGAGAAGCAAGAAGGGAAATTTAAAGAAGATTACAAGATCATTTCAGAATTGCAACATTTGGTAAGTTTCCCAAATGAGGACAAAAACCACCAGTACTAAGACACAGCTGAATGCACTCACAAAAAGGGTAATATGACAGTGCCTGTGAAAGGCACAAACAAGGGAGCTGTGACCCAAGAATCTGTTCCGGTCCAGCCTGCCTGTGTTTAGATGATGACGACACCAAACTGACCAAAAACCATGGAAAGATCACCAAGCCTCTGACAGACTGTCATCCCTTGCTTTTGTAGTATTTAGAAACTGAACCCAAAACCAGCATACCTTGAGACTGAAGATCTGGAAAAGTTTTCTGAGTAACAAAACAAATAGCACCCACTAGTATATTTTTGTTCCAAAATAAGTCTTTTGGAAAATTACCATAGCAGCATCCTTTGGTAAGAGCTGGTGAATGTGCCTCTTTCTCCACCAATTTGCACTTATTGCCTCTGACCTGTAAGCTGCACTGGCAGGGTCTAATCACACCCCAGCCTGGCACATTTCAAGGCATCCTACCAACTGGTCTGATGTGGTAATTACTTCACCCACCAGTGCTGGAGTGAGACAGAGCAAATATTTTAAAAAGCTAAAGAAGGTTATTACACAACATGTTCAGGACAGGAAATGAGAACACTTTAATCAATTTAAACTTGCATATGCCTTTGCAGATTAAATGCAGACTAAACAGTGGTAAAAAAAAATAAAAAGGGACAATTTTTGCTTCTCTTGTGAAGGCCAAGATAGATGTTGGCTTATTTTGTAAGCACTCAGGACCTCTGTTTTAAATCCTGATAAAGAAATCTCCCATGAACAGCACTCCCCTAGGCACAAGGGAGTAAGAAGCTATTTACAAATATTTACTCCCAGAAACTGACCGGCTTAATTCGGGGTTTTACTCCAAGTAGTAAATATCTGCAGTGCCCTAGAAACTAAAATTAAAAGCTGAGATTAAATCTCTAGCACAGTTTCTGGGAAGAGCCAGGTGCTTCTCAGAAGCTGCAGACTTAGCCCATTCCAAAGCTGTTCCTAAATTCTAACTGAAGGTACACTCAGCCTGGCTACAAGAATACTGATCAAATCATGGGATCACAGAATGGTCTGGGGTCAGAAGGGACCTTCAAGATCATCCCATTCCAACCCCTGCCATGGGACACCTTCCACCAGGTCAGGTTTCTCCAGGCCCCATTCAAGCTGACATTGTGTCTGCTGGCTACAAAAAGGTAACATCTCCCCAGAACAAATGCTATAGAGAAATTACAAGAGTTGTTTTTGATGACTATAAAGCAACAGCAACCTGAGGGCCCTAAGAACCTCAACCACCTGAGGGAAAAGATCCTCTGGTCATGAAAGGAAAGGATGAAATAACAAATTTTTTACAGCTCATCCAGATGAACAAAAATCAAAGAAGCTTCCAGATTACAAACAGCAGAAATAATGTAAGAATAAGAGGAAAACTAAAATGATCTAACACTTTTAGGCAAGGAAGTTTTAATGTAGAATAATTTCTCCACTTGCCAGAATTAGGAGAAATCACACTCTCCCCTCCCCTGAATTTGGTTTTTTCCATTTAGAAAATAGTAACTTCAACTGGAAGCACTGAAGTTAAAATTTAAGCTGTTCTAAAAACTTCACAGCACTGGGCAGTTAGACAAAACAAACTGCAGGCACAGCATGAGAACAGCGTCTGCATTCCCTGTGCTGAGGCAGAGGTGAGTATTGCCTAAACCCAGCTGCACACCTGTATGCACCCAGAGCAACTCCTGAAACTGCCTTTCCCTTGCCTGCATCTTTTCCTCCTGATGAAAACCCAAGCTTTCCATTTCTGCTCTGAGGAATATCCCTGTTCCGAGGAATATCCTGCATTTTGGGCTCCCTGTCAGTGTGGCTGGGGTGACACAAGGTGTGGAGCATGTGGGGAAGGCTCAGGATGTGGGTCCAGGGAGCACATCCCAGCTCCAGGGGCTCTCTGAGCACAGCTGGGACTGGGGAGCAGCGCCTGGACTTGGGGTGGCTGAGCCTGGCACAGATCCCACCTCTGGAAAATCAGACCTGAGGAGCTGTTTTAGGGAAACCTCAAAGCATGTTTCCTCCCTAATGAGTTCTTCCTCAAAGATTAAACCCTGCAGCTTGGCCACAGCAGAAGGCTCTCAATGACTACAGTATTTATTTTCTTTTTGAGCTCTGCGGATTGTGCTGGGTAAGAGAAAAATGTGTTGTATTGAAGGAAGAAGGAACTGCTGAGCATGCAGCAGGGAAGCCACACAGCCCTGATAGCCACAACTCTGCAATTCATAGTCCTTTATAACTTTACAGGATAACTGGTCTTGGTTTTGTTACTGTTCTTGTCAATCAACTCTGAAGCAGGAACCTAAATCCCAACTCTTCTCAAGTAACACTGGAGAGGAGCAAACACAGGGAAGGAGAAATGTTTTTATTTTATTTGTGCAAAACCTCCAAAGAATTGTATGCCCTGAATGAAATTTGCGTGCATAACAGTCTAGTAGTTTGACCAGCAAAATAAACAAAATGCACAGAACTTTACAATTAAGGAGGAACTTGGCACATGGCTCACAATTCCTCATAGCAAAGAAATGAAAATGAACAATGTGAGGCAAGGTTTCTGGAACAGAGCACTTCATAATAATTTTCCAAATGTGTCTAGAAATACCTTGCAGCAATTAGCATTTTTCTGGGCAGTGTGTTTCACTGGAAATTAAATAAATACAAAGAAAATTGCAACACTGCTGAGTGGAACAGCAAATACAGTGGGAGCTGGCTAAGCATGACCTACATGTGTCTTTAAAAAAGCCTGTGGTGGACAGTTGGGCTTGAGTCAGCCACAAAACAGGGACTAACTGGCCAGAAGGCTCAGATTCCCTCTTACTCAGGGTTTAGGAACTTTGGTTAATCTTTGCTTTATGGACAACTTCCATTTTTTAATAAGCTCGAAGATTTAAGAAGAAATAATGGCAACTAAATGGATTAGCTTTTAACAGTCTCCCACGCCCAAGGTCCCTGTGGCCTCTTTAAGGAGGTGAATAATGAAATAAACATCTCTCTACTGTTATGACAACTCAGCATCTCAGTATGACCAGCCAGTCCCCAGATGTGATCTGCTTGGGGACTTGTGTCACTGCATGACATTGTAGTTCTGGTCTCAGGTGATTTCCACCAGCAGCAGCAAACTTCCCCACTGACCTTATTTACCTGGTACAAAGCATGTGAGCAATCTAAAGATGACACTACCATATCACCCAAATGTCTCATCTTTGGGTGCTGCGTGTTTTGGTAGCTGTCTTAGAGAAGAAATAAATTGCTTTAAATTTTTTAAACCAATGAAATTGTTCTTTGCTAAGTCCTGCCTGTTTGGCAGTCATTCCATATACTATTTTTTATCATACCATTTTGGTTTTATTTTTTAATTACAGATTTTTAGAATTATATTTTATTCCTTCTTCAACCAAAGATGAAAATTTTGAATATTTGTAATTGCATTTAGAGATAGTATTTGGGCTTGAGATAACTTTAGGGGATGAAATTGCATCAGATAGGGGAAACAAAAGAAGGGCATAAAATTTTCCTGGCCACTTCTAGTAACATTTCCAATGCCCCACAATTTCACAAGTCTAACTGTCCTTGCACAGTGATAGTGACATTAAACTGGAAAATCCAGTAATGACTGGATTCAAAGCCTGATGAGGCTGTATCCAGAAACACAGCTATGAGCACTTCCCTCTGATTCTGCAGCAATCAGATGCAAAGAGAGAACCTTGGCCATTTCTGTTTTCATTGTTTGGGTTTTCTTCCCAGGCAACAGCAAAGTGCCAAGAAGCTCACATATGGATTCCAGCCCAAAATAACACTTGTCTGCTCCCCGAAACTATTAGAGCTAAGGATCATGGGACATTTACAATGTAATTTCTTCATTATTTATTTGGCAAGTGGTGTGCTTTTTTGTAAACTCACCCATTCTACGGACTGGACACACTCCCCCTCCCTCCTCCAGTGTCTAAAGCACTAAACAAAGCAGAGAGGGCCACAGGCTGCCCTCTGTCACACCCATGCCACCACACAGGTCCCAGGGGACACCAGGACAGACCATGGCCAGCAGAGCCTCCAGAGCTGCCCAGCACATGGGAACACCACACATGGCCTGCCCTGTTGTGTTCCATGCAAAGAGCACTTTCAGACTGCTAAAGATTTGTTCTGGTTTTCCACCTCAGTGAACTGATCATTTTGAAGGGACTTTAAATATAACCACCTAAACAGATGGACAGTTTCAAGTCTCACAGCCTTGTTTATACAGCATTTCCACCTGTTTGCAATCACTGATGATCCAGTAACAATTAAATAAAGAAACAAGATTAGCAGTGAATAGCCCAGAGTCCACAAATTTAAACAAGCTAAAGTACATCTTTAATCCATGAAATCAAAACAACCAATTGGCAATCCTTTTGCTTTGTCATTATTAAAGCATATACTAGTTTTAAATCCAGAATCTCAGTGTATAGTAACAGCTAAAATCACTTATATCACCACCATAAGGTGCTCTGAAAGCAAACTGAAGTACAAAACTATGAAGCAACTTACTTAATACTCTACCAGCAGTCAGCAGGAGAATTAGGATTAGGAATCATGTTGCCACACACCCTGCACCAGCCAGTAAACAAGAGAGCAAGAAAAAACCCCAACAGTTAAAACAACAACAGAAACCCCACATTCAGGATGAGAAGTCTCAAATTATTCTAGTGCAAAATGGTAGAAGCGTCCCAAAGCCAGTATATTTAACAAAAAGGCCATTTCAGCCTTACTGCTCTGTTAAGCCAAAACCACAGATAAATAAATATAAGTGCAAATACCTGTTTCCTGGATCTTGGTAACTGTCAGTAACAAGAGTGGATGGAACACCAACTTTTTCCATTATTTGCTTTAACTAGATGGGGTTGCTATTTAAACCCTAAAGAGCTATGTGAGATAATCCAGAGGGTGCCTAGAAGTGCTCACTCCAAGTTAAAAAATAGACACTAGGGCAGTTTGGTGGCTCAGAGTCAACCTAGTTCTTGCCTAATTACAATCCCATTAAATGACAGTGCTCCTCCAGAAAAGTGATCTGGAGATTATCCTCTACCCGGAAAAGTCAACAAGCAGCACACGAGGGAGGCGGCCTCACCACCACAAACACCAGGTAAAAGCCTCCCAAGAACTGCACATCCATTTTATTTCTGAATTAAAATCTGTGTTGCCAACAGCACAGTAATGCAGTATCCTCTTACCAGTGACCTCTGCTAGAGAATGAGTAACACGCAGTTTGCATATTAATTCATCCTCAGACCTCACCTCCGACAGGCGCCAGCAGCGTTGTGTAACAAGGTCTGACAGCAACACCAGCCAACCAAGAGCTTTCATCAAAGTTGGCAGAAATTCCCTGAAGATAAAACCCCACCACTTCTCCTCCCCAACAGATTTTTCTGATTCTATAGCTACAAAAGTTTGATTCTGAACATTCTTGCCCATGGCATTCAGATATGATTACGATATAGTCATAATACTCTGAGTCAGTATGCACTACACCAGTTAAACCAGTCTCAACTGGGACTTCTGCCAACAATTATTATATGTTGAATATCCATCCATCAATTATGATACAATTAGAAGTGCAGCACCTGAAAAAACACATTCCAAGTAAGAATGACCACCGTAAACTATAACTATTAGAGTGGTATCTTCAGAGATAATTTTTTAAAAGTTTTTTTAAAGTTTCATGGCCACAAGAACATTTATATATTTTTTAAGGTAAATTATTTTGCTTTTGCAAACTTTTCCCCTTATTTTGTCTGAATTCATTTACAATTCAAGCGTATCAAATCTGGTGTACTTCATGAGAACAATAATGATTGGCCTAGGTATCTCCACTAGGATTTAAGTAAGCACGAAGCAAACAAACAGTGAAACAAGTTTTTTAAATTTCACACTTCAGAAAACTAAGAATGCCTAGCAGCATTTAGAAAATCTGCTGAATTTGAGCTCAACTAGGCTTTCAACACAGGTAACAAAAGCTAGTCCCACCTAATCTCATCTGTAAATGTGGTGTAGCAGCCAAGCTGCTCCAGCCTTTCAGATTGGGCCCATAAAATAACTTTGACCAGCTTTAAGGTAACAAAAATATAATAGGTTTAAATGCAATGTTCTTATTGGTTTTGTTTCTAAGTCACTTTAGATTTATGTTTTCAAGAATCTTTCCTTTAGCTGCTGGAGTAAGGAAAAAAAAAAAAAAGAGACAGAAAAAAAAAGAAGAAAGAGAAAATAATCTCGACAATGACACCATGTATTTTCTATTTCTCTTTTTCATAAAATTTGCAGTGCTTCCGCAAAGAAGCAGAAGAGAGTCAGAGCATACCTGGACCTTAGTGAAACAAATTCACATCCTACAACTCTTGGCTGTGACCAGCACATGTATTCTGCATATAAAGCATTAATAAAACACTAAAAAATATAATATCAAACACCAAGGGGAAATAACTTCAGTCATACTTTATCATGTCAGGTTTGCACTTTTTAAAGTAACATCACATCTGTTAACACTACGGCCATGAAAAGTACCAGAAATAGAAATCTGACAACACTGCCTCTGGAATGAGGTTGTTTCAGATTCTCACAATACTGGATTATCAAAATAACTCCCATGAAACTGGTATACCAAAGCCATTAATAGCACAGATTTATACTACAGTCTTGGCATCAGGTTCTCTCATTCTCTCCCATTCCCTCCCTCTCTCTCCCTTTGAAAGAGGATAGCAATTCCAAAACAAAAACGTGCCTCTCCTTAATATTGTGCCTCCCTAGTATTTCCAATGTTGTGCTTCCTATGAAAATCTGAGATGCTAGCAGCATTTCTGCTCAGTATGTTTTGCCTAAGACATTTCTAGATGCTACAAACCTGTACCTAAACTTTACCACAGACTAATTTTGGGCCACCAGATCCCAGCTCCTAGTGGGAAGCCCTCCTTTATGTGACTGCACTCCCATTTTCCATAAGGAAATTCTTTCTGAAAGTAACGATTTCTTACACAAGTAAGGGTAAATATCATGAGGATTTGAACGTATGAACTCTTAAAGACAAGCACGGCTTCCTTTGGGTCCTGTACAACATTTAGCAAACTGTCAGCACCTAAACATAACAAACATTAAGGAAATACTTAGAAAAAAATATAGGTATGACTCTGACTTGACTTATATCAATCTGAATCAGGAGTAACACAGCTGAAGTTTTAAATAAATTTATGACACAAAGGTAAACCTGTCAATGACTGCAACAAGGTGAAGATTTTTTGACAGGGAATGGTATAAAATCTCTCTCTTCTTACATGCTATATATAGTTACATTCATTAAATGTAACTGTATCTGTCCATATCTGACAGACCAGCTGACAGAGAGATTCAAATAATGCCACCACTTAGGACACGTTGCTCAAACATATTCACTGGAAATTGGAAAGCTTTGGAAATGCATCACAGGATCCATCACTTAGCCCTGGACACTGCAACTTGCACAACCTGGCCAATCATATGATGCACTGAGGCATTTTTCTGAAATTAGATTCCATTTGGAGAATCAAAGGATATCTAACACTTCCAAAACACTTCCCCAGAAATACCACCAATGTGAATCACAAATGCAACGTGGCATTTAAGCAAGAGGTTAAGTGTTTCTGTTTCTACATCAGACATACATTTCCCCTTCTGCTGAATATCGTCTCATCATCACACTGTATGACTTCTCAAAATAACGAAGCTAAACTTTGAAGATACACCTCCCACAAACAGAATACTGACAATTACTAGATACTGTTGTTTTTAACTCTGTAGCAGTCCAGACATCTGATAAGGATACAGACTTCATCCCACTTTTATGCTCTATGCTTGGAACCTTGAGAGCTGTGGCCTAAATTCTTGGATCGGCCAAACCTCCAATGGGATCTTGTAAAAACAACCTAGTGCCTGCAGTTTGATTCTCAAACTATAAACTGAGAGTGATAACATTCCTTTTATTTTGAACTCTGATGGTTTTAGGTACACCTAACAGTGAAAAGGCTGGGCCCTTGCCTAGTGCTCCTGCATGCTCCTGTGGTCACACAGTTAATCACACTAGGTGTAATTCTCAAACAATTTCTGATGCCATTTGATTTCTTCCTTACTCATGTTTGTGCATTCCAGTGTCTAAGGCTCTACTCTCCCAGTATGCACTGCAATAATTATTACAAAACCTCTGCCACTGATTATTTATTGACTTGAAAGCTTCTATCCAAAATCTGACTTTAATTAATCTTTTGACTGCAATAAGAAGCACATCATCACTCACTCTAGTACATGCATCTCAACTCAGAGTTTTGCAAACTCCTGCAGGCCAGTACTGTGCCATCTTCTAAGCCCTCTTCTATCAACTTCTACAAGGAAGGTAAGAACAACCTTCCTGTTTTACTAACAAGGCAAAATCCCCAAGAAAAGTGGGGTTTATGTTCAGTTTTGGAGCTCCAGGGACGCCTTACCGGTGATAGGCTTCCCGGCGGTATTTTTTCAGAGCGTGCCCATCCATGTTCGCAGGGAGATCTGCTGCATTCTGCAGTCGGTCGCTCCATGAGGTTGTCATCTTCAAATGCTTACTTATTTCTGAAAGAGATAGAAAAGAAAAGCTTGCTTAAGCTCAAAGTTTGTTTTGCCAGGTACTCTGCAAGACTTCCTGAGTGGCCCGACCTGAGTATGCAGGTCAAGTAAGATGCTGCTCTTTGAGATGTTAAAACAGAGAGCTGGGAACACTGTTTTATATGGCTGCAAAGACATTCCTATCTATTGTGGTGAAAAATGCCTTTATAAACAGAGACCTTGTTTTCATTGCTGAAAAGGGGTATTTTTTGATGCTAGAGTTACCAATATGCATTACCTGTACGTGATAGAAAATCCTCAATACATGAGATAAATTCAGCAGTGTAAACCGTACAAGCCCCACTGGGACTGACCTTGCCACTTCTACCATGGAGTGAAAACAAAGAGCCTTGTCCCTGGCCATTTGATCTCTAAGCAAAGACAAAGCTTCAAACTGATGCTAAATTAGCAGAAACAATTGGAAGGAAAGTAGAAAGATGATCCTTTGTCCTCTGCAGGTCAGACACATTCAGGCAGAGCAAGAACGCACTGCAAACCTGTAACCTGAGCAATGCAAATATTCACCAGCAGATCCTCACAAACACGAGCACCCCTTCTCAAGTGCTGGCTGTCACCACCCAACCACAGACAGTCCTTCTCATCAGGAGGGCCCTGCTATGAGGAAAGAGAGGCACCTTTCCCAATTTTGTTATTAGCACGCCTGGTGTAACCTACACAACTGCTGGAGTGCAGGTCTTGGCTTGTTTGCTCTTCTTAAAAGAAACAAAAACACCCACAAACTGCATGGGTAATGATATAGCAACCACATCTGGATACCTCTAAAATATGACTGCATTCATTTTACAGGAGGGAATTTAATGATTCCAGTGAAGTAGAGAGCAGAGTAAGTGTTCAAAACCAGTGCTAGAAGTCACAGCGCTCTCAGTGTCACATGCATGCCCCTCAAGGATATGTGTATAATTTCTTCATTTTAAATTCTATTAAATAGCAACAGTTCCAATTGTCACAGCACTTCTTAGTATATTTACCTACAATCTGCTGGTCATAAACATCAGAGAGTACAAGCCCTTGCTGTACTCAGAGAGCAGACAGCGCGTCTGTAAAAAATACGTTCCTCCTCCTCCTCCAGCATTCTCCCAGTTACTATAACCAAGGTTTACAAATGCATCTTCTGCCACATCCAAAAGGTCACCAAATCCAGGCCCTGGCAGGCAGCCCAAGAGACTGCATGCCACTGCTGAGAGCTCTCCCCCCGAATTCCCTGCCACACACCCAGGAGAGGAGGTCACCACAGCGAGAGGCTGACGGGCCATTCCAGCCAGCCACAGCTTCCACAACAGGGCATGCAGGGAGAATCAGCTTCCAAAATAGCCCCAGCCACAGCCACCAAGGGCTTTACAAGCAATTACCAGCTATCTATTTGAGCCGTGCCCAAAGGCAGACAGAAGGCACACAGGACACAGAAGTGAACGCCCCTCGGGCACCGACCTGCTCCCATTTCACTGGGAAGGGAGAGGGAGGGCACTGCCTGCAGCAAGGCTGCTCAGGGACAGTAGGGCTGCTCAGGCGAGGAGCAGTGCTCCTGCAAGGGTCACAGACCCAGCCAAGGCTTGCAGCAGAGGGAGTGAGCTGGGAACACCCCAAGTCTGCAAACTACAGTAAGGGCTTGTGCTCTCTGAGGGTGGAAAGCAGCTGCTCCATGGACATTCCAAGATGGTCCAGATCATCACCACCTTGGTCTATTTTGAAGCTACTAGCCTAGAACTCCAGATGTGGGTCCAAGAGACACACTCATTGAAGGCCTCTAAAAGGCACATTAAAAAGCTCTGAAAAGACTCTTGCATGGCTAGCCTTAGGACTGTTAGACAGCTCTGGGTCTAGGTCTTCCAAACAAGTTCAAGTCCAAGCTTCCTGCTGTTTAGAAGGGCTACACCACTCTGCTCACCCAGCCAGACACACAGCAAGATTCAAACATTTACACCCACAGACTATGCCAGAGACATCGTGTTCTGCCAGCCTCTTCCCATTTCCTCTGCTTCCATCCCCACACCAGCACATCACATGCTGACACAGGTACTGGGCTAGGACTGCTTCCAGAGGCCATCCATGCCAGGCAGTACACACTGACAGCATCCTACAAAATATCCTCAAATCCAGATGGCAGAAGAATTTTAGTAGGCTACCTTTGTAAAATCCATTCTAATATAAGGAATCAGTGAAGCAGTTTGAGCTCCTATGTGATGAAATCCTCCTGTACAGTATGAGAAACCAGACAGCATCATTTCATGTGTGTTGGGATTCAAAAAGCTGAGACTTGAGGAAGCCACAAAAATCTGAGTTTCCATAATTAAGCAAAGAAGGCCTGACTTATTTTAATAATCCAGCAGTATTTTGCTGTAGATGCAATCAACACAGTTTGCAGGCACAACAAGGTTTGTAGACAGAGACAGTATCTTTTATTAGACCAACTGGTATGGCTGGAAAAAATAGGCTCTTGGGTACACAAGCTTGCAAGTTTTCAAATTCTAAAGGTTCTTCTAATGAAAAATATTACCTCTACCATCAGGCTTTGCCTTGATTTATTAAAATATTTCTTCTAATGTTCACATAGCATTAAGTAGCAAAAAAATATGCTGAAGGTTTCTATTACACGTACTCAAAGGCAGGCTTACAGCTTAGCAGGCTCCACTGACACTGTGACAACAGCTTGCTGCCCTGAAACAAAACAGTGACAACTGACAAAATATATTGCGAGGGACCTTTGCCATCCCAAAGTCTTACTCATGCAAAAAGCCTCACAGACTTCACTGAAATTGTTCTGTGCTTCAAAGGCATAAAAACAGCCTGCTTGCGTGGGTAAGAAACCTGGGACCTGGTTCCTGAATACAAATTCCCTCTTCCAAATAGAGAGGAAAAATAGGAAGGACAGAATCACTCCATACACTTGTGAGCCACTGGAATAAACATCTAAGAGAGCAGGCAGACAGTTGGGCAGGGTTCTCAACTCCAAGCAACTGAAATATGATGCATCTTTCTTTAGTTACAAATCTATTTTTGAAATCAATAATCTGTAAATAGCTTCACATAAAAATAGAAATCTTTACATAGATAAAGCCTGTCAGAACACATCCCCATAATTTATTGCAAACATGCTCCTTGCTTGTGCTGTCTTAATTAAACATCTGATAGCATTTATGGTACAGGATTCCTTTTGAAAAGGTATTTAAATCTCAGCTGCAAAGCTTTGATACAGAGTTGTTGCCCAGTACATATGCTTTGGTCCAAAAGAACGTGAGATTTTTAGCATATATTTTGAATTAAGTCCATTTGTCAGATTTTAGATGATTTAAAGTATTATCCATAGTGTATTCTTTCAAACAAAAGAAATATAAATTAAATAAAATGTTCCAAAGCATTTGCCTTCAAGTTTTACTATTACTTTTTAAATCTTTTTCAGGCAGCCAATAGTTACAAATTTCTGCACCTGATAAATCCGACATGTTCATGCTAAATGCACTGATTGCCTCTCTTTTTTATTTTTCTGAGTTCATCTCGACACTTTGATGATGCAGTGCCAAATCAGAGGCACAAACACTAAAACAGAGATGAACAAAACTCTGGTGACAATCCCACAGTTTCCAGGATATTCTCCGAGAGCTTACACAGCCGAAAACAAAAGCATCCCTAGCAGGAGGCAAGGTTGTAGCGTACTCACACTGACTCACCGTGCTCTACATCTGCCTCTGCTCACACATCCATACCTTGGCAGCACAGCCCACACACGGACGTGCACGGTGGAGAGCGAGCAGAGGGAAAATCCCCACGCCCAGGGCCCTCAGGAGCTCAGCAGCTCACTGTCGAGCCGGAGCTGTGGGAGGACAGACGAGTCTGTGACACCCCTGCCAAGCCTGGAGCAGCTCCTGGCTCCCGGCTGCAGCGCTGCTCCATCTCAAAGTGCTCTGTGGGGTCTCAGCAAGGGAGCAGCAAACCACCCTAAAATCCTAAATTCCTGCAAAAAGCAAAGGGAGCAGGAATAGGGCTGGTTTGTTGGTGACTCATGTCGAATTCCTGGTCTGGGTCATGACAAAGCCTCACGAATAGGGCAGGGGAGGGGAAAAGCGACATCTTCTGCAGCTTAGGGGACTGTCCATGTAAGGGTGGTTAGGAAAAGCAAGTGACTCACTTTCTAGGAGCAGTCCACTCCCTCCACTGAGGGCAGAAGTAGCCTGCACCTTGATCAGGCTAGGCACTTGGGACAGCGAGCACTGCAGGAGGTGAAATCCACCCAGGTTAGCATCACACCTCCTGATCCTCTGGGAGGGACAGCGAAAGGTGGCCAGGATTGTGTCATCCCCCTCAATGGCACCTCCCAGTGCCACCGTGCCAGCAGGGGCTGGGCAGGCTCCTGGCCTCACCAGGAGTGCCATTCTCACACCTGCCATCCCAAAGCACTCCGCCAGCTCCCACTCACATAATGCATTTAGTCAGCTAGGGACAGCAAGGCCCAGTGAAGGTAATAACACACAGCAAGTGGGAAGCAAATGCAGAAGCACTAATTCCTCAGTCCCTGTGCAAAAACTCACTCTGAGTTCCTAGTGCTGTCAGGATAAATCACAGATACACTGCATGTTCCTAGCACAGTATACTTTTACACAAATTCAAATTTCAATACTTAGCATCAACTGGCAGACACAGAGAGGCCACCCTGTACTCAGAAGCCACAGAGCAGCAGGCTTCTGATGGGCTCCAAGACACAGGGGTTGCATGGATGCATGGATGCCAAATGATGCTCTGATTTTATTCTGAACTGCAGCTCTACACACTAGCTGTAAGTTCACATAGCTCCTTCCATCTCCCCCACAGCCCTGGGATGACAATTCAAACCACTCTTGTCTTTCACTGCCAACACTTCTGTTTGATGGCCAAAGGCAAACTGTTTCCAAAAGGTGTTTTTAATTAGCAGTGCTTTCAGAAAATTAACATGTCCATGATTTGAGAGATAAGCAATGATGCTTGTAAATTGTCTAAATCAGAAAATTGACCTTTTTTCCCTCCCTTCCTTGGGCCTAAAGTTAAATTCTTCACTTGAAGATCTTCCACTTCTGTGTGGTTGCCTATCTGACAGCAAGGCTTCACGTTCATTATGGCAGGACGGGCAAAACACATCCTTCATATGAGAAAATTAAATTACTTCCAAGAGACACTTCAAAGCGTACTCTCACCTCATGGTAATTGAGGTTGGCTTTAAGCAGGATAATTCTGTATACTGATTACAGGGTATTAAAGAGGTAGAGAGCTGCTGTTAAGAACCTGTTAAGGTTAACCACAGATGTGCAGTGAGCTTACAGGTGCCACCTGTGGTATCCAAAGATCCACTGGATTACATTAGATTGATAACGCTCCCCTTGCTCCATGGATCACACTAAACCTCCTAGCTCCAAGCATACTGGCTCTGACTCTTCCTACAGGAAGGGGGTAGCAGTTGCTCTTGGACACCACCACAGGGCTTACATCATGAAGCTGCTTTTTCAAGAGTGTGCTTTTGGTGAAATTGGTAAAGCATTCCTAGCTATACATTCATTTGACTATGGTCTGACTGGTAGACAATGGTAACTCATGGACTACTTCTGAATGAATAAGATATCAGAAAAGAGAATTCTACTCATCCCATTTATTATGGGATTTGATCTAATTTCAGGCTGAATTTTATGTGCTTTGAAGCCAGATGCTAAAGTAACATCTGTGTATCAAATACACTGTAAAATATATTTAACAAAATCCTGCTTATGTTACATGGATTTTTAAATCAGAATTTTTCTACTGACAACCATACCCACAGAGTGGCTCTGCATTTCCTAGAGCTCCAGCAATACTACATGACCTCAATGCATTAGGTCCTAAAACCCAGAAATATATTAATTTGGAGTTTCTTCTCGTGCCCATCCATTTCTATCCAAGGAGTTCTATTCTTTCAGGAATTCCAAGCAGCACTAGTTCATTAAAATATTTTAAGTATTATTTAATTATCATCAATGTTATGGATGGTTAGAATAGAATTTGGAAAACTATGAAATCTGCATTGCAACTCTGAGGAGCAAACCTGAAATCTGACCCTTCCTGAGACCATGAGACCATCCATTCTCCTCATCTATCTGCAGATTAGTTTAATGCCTTGAAACAGGAGCTCTATTCTCCAGTGAGCTCATAACTGTATTTTCTACATTCTATACACCTCGTGCGTCTCACTGTCTCTTCCAGAACTACCATTTTAGTTATTTCCAATTTACTGCTTTTTACATAAAGAATTTGTTAGAGGTAATGCTATTTTTTCCACTTCTCTAACTCCAGTGTGCCCTGCTCTCCCAGCACTAGAAAAAAAAGAAGGATCATACTTAAGGAATGCAAGACTTGGTCCAGAAGCACAAGAGCTACGTCACAGAGAAGAATTAGCAAACATGAGCTCTCAAAGAAATGCTGCAGCTGCAGGTCAAATCTGATCCTTGGGTGTACAAGACTACCAAGCAGAACTCCGTGTCTCTCTCTGTCACTGACACAAACTGCTGGAAAACTGTCTTCAGCTGGCTGTTCCCATTCGGAAAGGAATGCACTGAGAAAGGAATAAAGCTGTGAGAGAGAGTAAGGCTGGAGTGGAAGGCTGCCAGTGTACAAAGAGCAGCTCTGCAGGTGATTTGAAAATGGTCTAGAGGCATTTGCACACAAGCAAGCAGCCTGAATGTGGAGGGTTCTCAGTCTAGCAATAACAGAACAAGACCTCATGACTGGAAGTTAAATTAATCAACCAACACAAAAATATTAACAGAGAGGAGAGACAGCTATGAAAAAACAAATTTCTGAAATCATCATCAGAGGGCTCTTAATGAAGTATGTGGGTGTTTCAATCAGCCTTTTTTTTTTCACAGAGTCAAGAATTAATGCAGAAAAGTCAAACAGCCTGAGCTATACAGCAGGTCAGTCAAACTGAGTATTATGCCTTCCTCACTTTATACCCCAATACCTCAGTGGATATGAGGCTGAGATACAACCAGCATTCAAAAGAAACCTCCAGAGAGTGGTTTTACACAGACAGAAGGTGAATGGATAAATAAAAGCTCTTCTGAGCCAACACCAATATAAACCATGCACCAATGTAAACCATGCATCCCAAACTCTCCTCCTTGGGAAAAGGCCCTCAACAGCCTGCAGCAACCTCTGCCACAGAGGTTCCCAAACTGCTGTCCAACTGAGCACCTGCCAAAGGCAAGCATGGACCTGGCTACAAAGATGTTCTCACTGCCTTTTGTTTCCAGCTGTTAAATTCCAGCAAGAAACACGTAACATAATTCAAATACTTGACTCACATTGTTTTTCCCATTAGCAATTGCTCTGGTTGCCCAGAGTCTAGGGAGATTAAAAACAAGAGATTAATTTGATCCCTTTGCTGTAATACAGCTCACCCTACAGAAACTATTCATAGTTTATTTTTTTTAAATATTTATCAGACTTCCCATATATTTGATTTAGCTGAAAAATTGGGCAGTAAACTTTGATGCCAATGCTCACCACAACAGGAATTCAATGTTTGAATGACACCTGCAAATACTTTATTTGCTACACAGATGAAGCCTGACAGCGTGCCAGCCAAGCTGTAGGTTAACATAAAGATCACAAAAGGCAGAAATGTCAGCATGGAAGTATACACACTGAGTTCTGCTAATCAGAAAGGGAAGTCAAGATAATTTTTTTTTATTCCAACTCTTTTTTTTTTACATCAGAACAATGTGCTGGCAAGAACAGACAAATGTAATCCCTGGTACTCAGAAGACAGAGCACTTCCCCATTCTCTATGGGAACTGCCAGTTTCCCTTCCCTTGTCACCCCTAGGTAGCACCACTGATGTTCAGCCCGTTCAAGGGTCTATTCCCACCTCAGGGCAGCTGAACACCGTGAGAGTCACAGCTCCCAAAGGGAAGAACAGGATGAGACATGCCCTCCCCAGGGAGAGAGCTGGGAAGCCACCCTGCCACATAGCAATTTCAAACCCAGGAGCAACTGCCACTCTAACCTGCTATTAAGGATTATACAACAGGAGCTCTTCTGGCAGCAGATCAGAGTGTCCCAAAACAATGATGCTTTTTATTAGATTCCACAGCGTTTTGGGAAGCAAATGCAGATCTAACAGGCCTTTCCAGAAGCATGACAGCAACTGACAAAGTATTTGAGATACACAGCTGGGCTCAGTGGCACAGCCATTCTGAGAGCATGCAACCAGGACAGCTTGGATAAAGCAAACAGCCAAAAGTTCACTTAGGACATTTTTATTGTCTTTCCTTACTGACTGAGCTTACTGGCAAAAACCCCCTCGTCTCTGATGATCACATCCCTGCTTCATTAATATTTCAAGGCAAAAGCAAAGATACTGAAACTTCATTCTAGCTTTTTTCTAGTCTTGAAAAAGAAGAAGGATGATTTTTTAGAGACAGTTGAACCCTCTTCCATGCAGGATGGGCCCTCTCTACACATTTATGGGCTCCATAACCAGATGTGACAGCAGAATCAGCATCTGAACCATCTCTGCAGACTGGAAATACAAACTCACATCTCCCTCCAGCCTCAGCAGAAAGGTTTCCCTGCTCAGCCCTGGTGAGGAGAGCCAACTGGCTGCTCAGCCTGAGTCCCAGGGCTCCAGACACAGCACTCGCCAAGGGACACGCTGCTGAGTAAAGAACTGGGGAACACTGGCTCCTCCTTCATTAAAAAAGGGACTGAAAATAAACACTGAGATCAACAGCTGAAAACAA
Source organism: Melozone crissalis (assembly GCF_028551555.1). Classification (NCBI taxonomy): domain Eukaryota; kingdom Metazoa; phylum Chordata; class Aves; order Passeriformes; family Passerellidae; genus Melozone; species Melozone crissalis. Next base: position 12,801,229 of record NW_026535797.1, on the reverse strand, counting down.
TCCAATAATTCTGAGAACTGCTCTGTCAAAACCAGTGAGAACTTTCCCTGCTAAGAGTTTTTTTTTTCCAATGCCATTCCCTTCTCCTCCCACCTTCTTTAAGGAAAAAGCTGACCAAATGCTCATACACTAACCTGGTCTCTCTTCTTTTTGAGAACTTACCCAACAGTAAGAGACAGATCTTTGACAAATAAACCCATCTTTCAAAAAACCAAATGACTGTGGAACTGTGCCAGACATAGAATAATACCCAGCAAAGCCACGGAGCTCATACACAAAACTCAGCCAATTTTCAACTTGCTATTTGTTCACAAAACCCAAACCAAAATAACGAAAGTCCTGAGCTGTAAAGGGCACTGTGAAAATAAACACAGGATAATTTAGTAAGGAGGATCCTGATTCTCTGCTATCCTAACACACAGGGTTCCAGACACATACCAGCCTAATACAGACTTCACAGGCTTCCTGCTTTCATCCATAGAATGGTTGCCCACCTCCCTTCCAAGAGGCTTCCCTGAGGCTGATCCAGCCTTTCAGGTGAGCACACCCTGTGTGCAGGCTCAGCTCATTGAAATCGACCCTGGGCTGGCTCTCATCTCTCCTGAAGTGCTCACAAAGGCCAGAAGTAGAAATTCCCCTTGATCTGTGCTCCTCCTAGTTCAGTACCTACAGGTACCCCTGCCCTGCAACCTGCACCACACAAAAGTCCTCTTTCTCCCCAAATGAGAGGCTGGCTGGTACCTAGCACTCACCATGGAGATCACAAAGGGAAGTACCCAGAACCTGCCCTGCACTCTGCTCTCAGCAGGCAGCAGCCCCCTGCTGATGTGAAACAAGCCACACAGACCGAGCAAGCACAAAGAGGGAACACTGGGGAACCTGAACACTGCACAGTGCTTTGAAGTGCTCTTACTCTGTGAAGCTCCCCCCATCCCATAAGGAGAACAATTCATTACTTTTCTGACCTGTTTTTTTAATCAGAGGCAAATATAGTAATTATAGTCTGCCTGATTACAAACGAAATTACAAATCTGTCCTAAGGGCACAGTACTGTCCCCATCTAGATGCTATCAGCCCCCAAATCTCATTTCATCTTGACCCATGTGTAGTACCGAGGCACCACTACAGGAAACTCTACAAGTAAATTAATTTTACAAATACTTTCTTTGCAGTATACACAAGCTCTTACAAAAGACTGCTAATTTGTACAGTTTTTGTTAAGCATCCTATGTGACTAAATTCATCAGTAAAATAACTGAATATCTATGATGACTTTGAGCTCTTGCTAGGTTTCTGGCTTCTCTTTGATAACCTAACTGACTCAGCTTTATCAAGTGATTCCAAAGACCTACATTAAACCGTTTTGCAACTGAATCAACCTCTTTTCTTTGGAAACTTCTTACTATCTGTCCAAGCAAAACACAAACCACTAAGTTAATTTGGGGAAACAGTCACCTTTCCATGGGCTGTTCAGTTCCCTAGGTTTTAATATTAAATCAATCCTGCTGACACAGGAGCCTGTTCCCTGGCAAGAGCAGAGGAGGACACAGAGTGTTGTCTCTGCATTTGTCCCAGCATAAGCAGTTCTCAGAAGGGACAAAATGAAGTGACAGATCTACTACATCAGCTGCAAACTGGAAGAAACCTAAGAGCCTGAAAGGTGAGAGAACATTAACAAACAGCTAAGAAGGCATCATCAGCACATCCCTGTTATTCCAAACCTGAGCTGAGAGTTCCCAACACTGAACCTTCCTTCTGGCCAGGACTTCTCTCTTCAAGGAATCTCAAGTACCTTGTCAATGTAGACTTGCAGATGGATTCAACAGTGCAGTCTTGTCCTGCTGCAGATGAGCACACAGTTTGGATCCCCTGGGTTTTGAGACACCTTTACAAACATCTGTCCCTAGCAGAGCAGTATGAAAGCCCTGACTCACCCAGAACTCCTTTTTCAGCGTGTTACCTGAGCTAGCGTAGCCACTAGAAAAAAGAGCTGACCCCACGCCCAGCCAGCACAAAGCCTCCTCCTGATTGCTTTCAAATCAGCAAATGAAAAACCCCCAGCCTTGCTTTGAGCGTCACAACACGGGAACACAGTTCTCTGCATGTTCTAACCTTTCCAATATTTGTTCCTGACCCCACCAGTACACATTGATTTATGAGGCCTCACAGTGAGTTTTATTACTGTCTTTGTTAATATCTACTCTCTACATGTCTGTGAAGAAAAATGAGTGGTAGATGAGTAAAACACTGTTAGTTTTTCATCATCTGTTCCCTCCTGATTGCTCAAGTTTAGCAAGCAGAGTATTTTGGCCTTGGCTCATAAAACTGGCAGTGCAATATTGAAAGAGAAGTTAAACCACATGTAAAACAAGAGGTTAAGAACCTACCTAATCTCTTATCACAAGAAAAAAAAAAGGAAAGGTTAGATTGCAAATGTGTTTTAATTAACTCTTAGAAAGGCTGCAGTGTTATTCTCATCAGATGTGGAAAAGTCCCCAAATTATTGATGGACACTTCACCTCAGATCACAGCAAGTAAAACTCTTTCCAGTTTTTTTTTTTTTGTTAACAAAGGTAAGCAGTGGGGAAATGCAGGATCCCCAAACACTGAAAGACTCAAGATAGGCTGACCTGCTCTTAAACATCACTGATGCACCAACTGATAACTGCGGCATGGAGCGGAAAATGAAATTTGACTCCTGCCTCAGTTTCCAAACAGCAGAACTAACAGATGATTTACCAGTCTGGCTTGCCTCTATGCTAAATTCCTCTTTCCAGCTTCACTCAGCCACTGGTATTCAATGATGAGAAAGCTACAGGAACTAAACTGGAAGAGCAGTTTCCAGGGCCAGTCTCGAGTTAACTGATGCTCAGAGCACCTGCAATTTGTCGTCACCTGATCTGTTTTTTCCTTTAGGGAATGAACCGATCCTGACCTAAAAGAAAATGCAGAGAGTAACATGAGAGTAACACTAGGAACTGAACAAGCAATAAAACAGAAATAATTATGTAGCTACTATGGGCATCTGTTCTTAAAAGCTCTCAGGGAATACTGCATAGAGTGTCAGAAAGGACATGATTTAAGAGGACATTTGGGACCACATTTTACAGCCCTTTCCTGTGACTTCAAAGGCCACATACATCTTTGCATAGTCTTGAAATGAAATTGCTGTGTAACATCCAAAAAGATCAGAGAGAAACATCTGAAATACTTTTGCCAACATGTTTAGCTATTCCTTTGGGGGGAAAAAAGGTATCTTGGAGACAGAGAAAGCAAACAAAATCAACATTAAAAGATTATTTATTTTTTATTGTAACTGTTCTATTTACTGACTTCCAAAATTACCTATGCCTGCCCTTTGCTAGCACTTATTCTTAGATGTTGTTATTGGTAATTGCCGTGTTATGATTACAAAGCTCTGGCATAAACCTCAGACCTCTTTTGGGTTTCTAAGAGCAGAATATTCACATGCTCTTCTCTGACCTCATGTTCCTAATTATTCACTGTGCATGCCTATATGTAACTCACCACCAAGTGAATTAACCCAAACACCAGCAGATTTCAGCTAGTCTAGAGAACTCACAGTGCTTTATGCTAGATTTTATCTTCAGCCTTCTGAATTTACCTTCCCTTACAGGTTACTTTACAAACTGACTACAAAGTTTCCCTTGTTATACACCATGGCCAGACACACTGCATTTGATGCAAATGCCAAGAGGAGCCTGGTCCAAGCAGTAAAGTATGAGCTGATTCCCATCCACAGCTAACATTCTCCAAAGGAGATAAGGAATGCTGATTTCAGCAGCAAACACTGCCTGAATAGTGCAGTCAAACACTTCCTCCTGGGCCTGATGGACACAGCTGGGATGCAGCTGCTCCTACCACAGCAGTGCAGGCAGCAGCTGCTGCCAGGGAAAAGGCAGCAGCTCACACAAGAGGAGGACAACCCTCCCAGAAGGGCTCACAATCCAGATCTGGCCACCACAACTGCCACAACTGGACCACCCCAGTTGGAAAATATTTTGGGGAAGAGTACCTTCCTGGACAGTTCAATGAGAAGTTACTTCATTAAAATCTAGCAAGAATGTGTCTTAAGAGTTTTATCTATTATGCCGATGTTAACAGGGAGAACTACAAGGCCTGGGTCAAAGCCAGCTAATCCAAAGGCCCACTCTTAAATACACAGTGGACAACTACTCTACCTCAGAGCCTCCTGCAGAAATATTTACAGGAACTTTCTGGTTTATCCCTTCCTCTGAACCAACTCTGCCAAGCAAGGTTCAATGGTAATCTTGTAGTAAGCATACAAGCAAAATAGCAAGTCTTTGAAAACATCTGAAACATAGCTAGGAGCTGTGAATACTTCATAACTAAATTAAGCTAAGTTTGGACCACAAAATGACTTCAAGGAGCTTTTGTTTTTAAATAAATCACTTGTGGTGAAAAGAGCTGGAATGGCAGTTATAGCGACAACCACAACCTCCTTCTTATTTACAGGCTGGGTACAACAGGAGCTGCACTAGAGCACGTTGTTCTGCACATCTGTTTCTACTAACTTCACTCTGGAGCCACCTTCCAATCTCAGAAGAATCACATCTCCTTGGACCTCCCTTTCTCCTTCCACCCACCTACAGAAGCTCTGCCCACACATTTTTCAGTTTCAAAAGAGAAGCCAACAGGTTTCAGTCCCAGCATCATTACTGTAGGTGTCTCATTACTGTGGCTCCTGCTCTCCACAGCTGATGGACTCACACCTTTGCAGAACTTAAGTCACTTTGAGCTGGTATGATGCACAGGGTAAGAACTCACTTGTTTTCTTCCTTGGTTGTTAAGAGAAGCATGCAGATGATCACAGTGGGTCTCCAACCGCCCCAGTTTAGTCAGAATGGTGTCTCTAGTGAAACCACCAAAAAAGGGCTGACTGTGCTGGCAAATCCCACAGCAGGTATTCATGCCCAGAGGGTAAGTTAAGATCACCAGCAAGCCACAAGATTAAGCTCTACCATGCTGTACCAGACTTGAAAAAGTGACAGGACTTAAGAGTTCTGGCACACAGCCACTCACTGCTCCTATGTCTGGGGACCCACCTGTCCAGGAAATAAGAGCAAATGTGCTTTTGACTGTAGAGTGTGGTGCACACACAGTTACACATTCAGGTAATAACAGACTGCTGTGGGTTTTTTAGGCTGAATTACTCAGGGTCCCTCCTCGATCTCATACTGCCACATAAAAAATGTATTTCTCCTAATATGGCTTCATACAGGCAGGTCTCCCCAGCACCTTTTTAGCCCTGCAAACACATGCATTAGACTTAGTGACTACATTTATGTAGGCAGGTCTAGATTATCAACTGCTTACAGTGGCTACCTTAAAAACCGATGCAATTTTTTCCAAATGTTGGTTAAGGTCTGTTTACTATACATAAAGTTCTATTTATTGTATATGCTGGATTCTCTCTGCAGTTGTGTCAAAGAAGCAGATTCATGTTACACACATGATCTCTGTGCAGAGTGAACAGTCCCAGGTTTTAGGAACCATTCCAGTTAGTAAGTCATCATGATTAAAAAACAAAATACAGTTCATTGCTACAAGCACCATAATCATGACACAGTAATTTCTTTAATATCACAAAACAGACATTTTAAAATAGGAAATATTTATATCAATGTGCTTTTCAAATATACTCATAAATAATAAGATTCAGCACAGAATAGCCAACTCTTGAAGACTCAGATTGTGGCCATTTCAAATAACAATACAAATGATATTTGTGCTGCTGACACTAAATAAACAAGATTTTAAAAGTAGATGCAGTACAGAAAATAAGTGAGGAATTCCCATGCACTGACTTGGAAACATCTCTTCCCAATTACATCCCAAAGAGCCAGGCCAGGCTTTCCCTCCTGGGCACATTCTGTTCAGTTTCCTCTCACTGCTGAAGAAGCCACAGCTGTTTTCTGTCAGGACACCCAGTGTTCGTGGGCCACCCCCAGGCAGGGATGTGGGGCAGAGCAGGCGCTGTGAGCTCATCCCAAGGCACAGCACCCAGGGTGTGCCCTGCTGGGTACAGCCCTACCCTCAGTTTCCCTTGGTGGAGCCAGCTGCCCTGCTCTCCTCATGGCTTTGCAAAGGAGTGTTTCCTACCCTGAGGTGACTGGTTACCGAGGTGTTCTTTCCAAGGAGTGAAGACAAGGCACAGGCCTGCAGAACAGCGAGCCAGTTCCTATGACAACTTTCCACTGCAGCCTGGCTGGAGACCATTAATCCACTTTCCCCAGGCCAAGCAGCTTCTCCGTGGTAACGCTGCTCTGTGTAGGATTGTCACCAGTGCCCAAGCAATGGCAAATTTCATGGTACTGAACCACCACAGCACCACCTCCAGAGCACTCCCTAACGCAAAATGCCCACAGAACGATGGGTTCACTGAGTGTGACTGCAACTCTGTCTCTTGCTCAAGGTTTTCAGGGAAGAGTTGTGGTCAGCCCTTCTTCCTGCACCTCCTGGCAAGTCAGTATCTACAATTCCTGCAGGATTCAAAGGCTGCAGACCCTCTCAGCTTGTCCTGGAGCACCAGACCTGCTCTGCAGCCAGCCTGTGCCATCCCCAGATAACAGCTCACACTGCAACAGCTCACCCACCCACCCATCACTTTTCCACAAGCATTATTTTATTAAGCTGAACTGCAAGTAAGAGTAATGATGGGATTAAATAAAGCTATCTGTTTTTTCAATACGCATCATTTAAACACTGTATTCTAAGAGTTTGCTTCCCTTCTTCCAATGCAAAAATAATACACTTGTATATTTTTGAAGGAAATAAACCACTCCTTTCAGTGTTCCCCAAAAAGCACAATACCACAATGTTTACCAGTAAACACCAGACTAAGCTGTCTGTTTAAAAAAATCAATCCCCTGAAAGTTAAAAAAAGTCTAGGATAAATATTTCTAGTGATTTTAATAAGGGTCTATTAGCTTTCTCTTCAAGTTATATTAGGAATCAAACATGACAAGGAGTGACAGTTCTAGGGGGATATTATTATCATCATCGTTACGATGATTAAAAATTGCCTACGAACTGAAAATCTGCTTGGGAAAGTTTCAGCCTGAGTCTGATTTTCACTAGCGTACATCCCAGAATCATCGTATAACACTACTGCTACCAGCGCAAATATACTAACGGGCTGCTAATTTCAAACCTCAGCTGAAAACATCTCTCCCATTCTTACAGCTTTTCTCCCCATTTCTCTCTGCAATTGTACTTGATTCAATGGAGCATTCTAAGCGCAGTTCGGTGGTGCATTTGCCATACAATTTGTTTGAATGACGCTGTACAGAGTAAAGGTTGTATTGTGCTATATAATGCAACCACGACTATGCTTGAACAAACCCCAACTGCTATTAATCAAACCAGCAGGTTCCTGAACGATCCTTTGGACTCTGGACTAATGGCAATAGATTATTTTAAATAGCAGGTCCACTCAAAAATATGTTTAGGTTGACACGGGCTGACAGGGACAGTGGCAGACTTCCTGAGCTAAGCTGATTGATTTGCATGTAAAGCACTGGGGTTTTTGCTCACTGCTGGAACCACAAATTCAGCACTTGAACCGAAGATCAAAATGCAGTTTTGCGTTTTCTTTCTGGTTTTCAGCGAAACCACGCAGCACTAGTGACAAATGAGTATTTGGACCAATACATTTCAGCTGGTGACAATGTTACTCTAAACTGACGGGGAGACGTTTTTAAGTGACTACTTAGAGAGTATTTCGCAATCTTTGATGTTCAAACAATAAATCTTACAGAGCTAAAAGAAATATTTTAGAACATGAGCGATTATGGCTTGGGAGGAATGTTCTCAAGACCACGTCAAAGAGGAGCCTTAACATCCAGCTTGGCAGCCTTTAGAAACACTAGCAAGGGAATAAACTTGAGCGTTTCATAATCTCGGTGGTTCCAGGAATTTTCAAAACTGCCTGTGCTACAAGAAGCAGTACTGTCGTATAAAGTCATCTGGTCTATCAGAGAACCAGTGTAGGTTTGTTTCCATCATACATTTTGCAACATTATTTTTGGCATGCAAGGAGGGATTAAAAAAAAAAAAAAAGAGTAAGCAAAATGCGAGGAAAGCAACCTTGCACTGGTTTGTTTTATTTATTTATTTACTTGGTGCCTCGCTCCTGGCTTTGGGTTATCAGCTCCAGCCTGACACAGCCGGACTGCCAGGAGCAACTCGAACGGAGCAGAGCGGAGCGGAGCGGTGACAGCGAGCCCCCGCCCCGAGCCCCGGCTGCCCGGCCCCGCGCCGCTCGCTCCGCGCCTCTCCCGGCCGGGCGGCCGCCGCCCCGGGGAGCCCTGCGGGCGGGAAGGCGCCGCCGGGACTCTCCGCTCCACGTGGGGCGGAAGGAAAGCGGACACGGAGGCACCGGGTGCCGGCCCCGGCCCTGCTCACACACACCGTGCCCGGGGCTCGGCCGGCGGAGCGGGCACGGAATCGCCGCCCTGTCACGGCCGGGGGCAGCTCGGGGGGCTGAGGCACGGCCCGGGGCTGCCTCGCCCGGGGCGGGACGGGGCAGCGGCGGGTGCCGGGGCAGGGCGGAGCAGCGGCGGGCGCTGTCCCGGGGGTCTCCCCGCGCCGCCCCAGCCCCAGCCCCGGCCGCGGGCTCGGCACCCCCCTCACCGGGGCGCGCGCCCGAGGGAGGGGGCGCTGCCTCCCCCGCCGCCCGCCCCAGCGGCCCCCGGCGCGCACCCGCCCCGCGCGCGCTCCCGCCCCTCGCGCGCTCCCCGCACCCGCCGCGCGCGCCCGCGGCCGCTCTCACCTCGCGCCGCGCTCGGGTGGAACTGCCCCGCACCAACTGCCGCAGCGCCCGCGCCGCCCGCACTGCGCAGGCGCCGCCCGCGCCCCGCCCCGCCCGGCGGCAGGGAGCGCGGGCAGTGTGCGAGCCCCGCGCCGGCCGCATGGGCCGCGGCCCAGGGAGCGTCGGCAAAGTGCCGAACCGGCAGCGAGCGTGACGGGAGTGCGGGCCGGACCCCGTGAGGGACACACTGCGGGAGCTCGGTCTGGAGAAGGGAGACTAAGAGGGGGACTCGTCAATGCATAGATGCTTCTCAAAGGCGGGAGCAAAGAGGATGGTGCCAGGCTCTTTTCCGTGGTGCCCAGTGACAGGACAAGGAGCAATGGCCATAACTAAACCACGGGAAGTTCCACCTCAACACGAGTCACAGAATCACGGAATGGATCAGGCTGGAAGGGACCACAGTGGATTATCTGCTCCAACCTTGCACTGAAGCAGCGTTATCCTAGAGGATGTGGCACAGGATTGCGTCCAGATGGTTTTTAAACATCTCCAGTGAGGGAGACTCCGCATCCTCCCTGGGCAACCTGTAGCAGTGCGTGTTCACCCACACTGCACAGAAGTTCTTCCTCGTGTTCAGGTGGAACTTCCTGTGCATCAGCCTCTGCCCATTGCCTCTTTCCTGTTGCCTGACATCACCGAGCAGAGGCTGGATCCATTATCGTGACACCCTCCCTTCAGATATTTGCACACATTAATGAGGTCCTGTCTCTTATAAGGCTGAACAGGCCTCAGGCTTTTCTCATAAGAGGTGCTCCGGACCCATGACCTTCTCTGATGAGGAAAACCTTCATGCTGAGGGTGGCAGAGCACTGAACAGGCTGCTCAAAAGGTTATGGAGTCTCCATCCCTGAGGACATTCAAAACCCACCCAGATACATCCCTATGTCACATGGACCCTGCCTTGTCAGGGGAGGGGTTGGAAGATCTCCAGAGGTCTGTTCCAACCCTAACAATTCTGTGATTCAGTGTGGCAACTCGCAGAACAACCCCACAGCCCTTCCTCAGCAGCCTCCTCCAGGCCTGGCATCGCTCCACACAAAACCTCTGGTGCTGCACCCCCAGGCCTGCACCTCCCTGGCCTGCCTGAGCTCCCACAGTTCTGTCAGCCAGCCCCTGCACATAATGCTCATTTTCAAAATCTGTTACTTTGTCTTAGTTTGCCATTGAGTTTACAATACCTTGAGCTAGCAGCTTAAGGAAGCATGGGCTTCAGTATCAAATAAAAACCTAGTCACTCTACTTTGACATCAGCTCCCCATGTTGCACAATGTTCATTTATTTTTAAGCTCCACAATGTCTGAGAGAGCCAGAGCTTTGGTTAAAACGTGATTAATCATTGATACTTTGGGGAGTGTGTCTGCAGTGCAGACTGGGACAAGGCTGGGGTCAGTGTGTGCCCCGTCTGCTGTCAGGAGGGTGGTGAGGAGGTCCCCAAGCAGCTGGGGTGGCGGAGGTGATGGCTGGGGGCTTGGGGGACAGTGACCACAGCAACGAGCAGGCATGTTCCATCCCCATGTACTGTGAGCGCAGGCTACATCCCTCATGCCTTCAGGCACGGCCACTAGGTTGGGCAGACTGAGGGATCATTGTGCAGAGCAGAAACTGCCAGTGGTGCCCCCAAGTTGTGCCACGCTGGGTCAGCACCGCCACAGAAAGCTCAGAGCAAAACAACCCTCTCCAGCAAAACAAGCCTCACCTTTTCTGTCTGTTTTTCCTGACCCTGGAGGGCTGGAAAAGGTCTCACATTGGGATTCTGGCCACCTCAGGTTGATCCCTGCCAGCGACAAGGGTGATGGCAGCCATCCATCTACCCCACCTCATCCAGGCCCACTCTGCTGTGCCAAGCCCCTGGAACACTCATTCAATCTCCTTTTCCATGCCTCAGTGGTAGCCAGAGGCTGGGAATGTCTGCCTCACACTGGCAGCAGCTCTCCTGTCCCCACTGCCATGATGCTTTCTTCATCTCCCCGAGGACTCCCTCAGCTTTTCCTACTGCCCTCCACGCTGCTCTGGCTGATAAGGCTCTGCCACCACCCTCTGGCACAGCACACGCAGCTGGGCAGGGTTTTGCTGACTTGGCCTATTGTACCTCTCCAGGCTCTGTCAGCCTTGATCCATCCCCTTGCAAGGGGAAACACCCAACATCAGCAGAACTATTAGTTCTGGCTGTAGCAAAGTCCATTTTTGGTGCCAAGCCTCTGGCAGGGAGGTTCTGCTCACAGGGAAGCTCAGCCTGCACTTCCCAATACCCTGGGACATCTCACAGCACCTGTATCGGGCCCCCACGTAAGAGTTTTTGCTTGGAGATGCAGCCATCTGTATTTGTCATTTCCATGCATCCTCATGGCAGGGCTCCTCCTGAAATGTCTGTCTGTGTGTCTTTCCAACACATAATCCCAGAAGACTCACTGAAGCCAACAAGGATGACTAAAAATGTGAAATGGCTTTTCTGTGAAGGAAAATGAAATAGACAAAATCCTTTCAGCCTAGGAAAGAGGTGAAGTGGGGTAAGGCAGAGGTCTGCAAAATTCTGTACAGGGAGGTGGGTGGGGAGAAACTGTATCCCAGCTCTTCCACTGTGTTCCACAAGCCAGGGACATGGAATGAAATTAGAGGGCAGCCACTCTGAAACATGAAAAAGATGTTTTTTTCATAGACTGCATTATCAAACTGTGGATTGCAGAGCACAATGGCACACAGGACGTGAACTTGCACTGATTAGATAAGGGCCAGTAAACAGAGAGGTGACTGCTGTCTGGGGAGCCCCAGAGCTGCAGACAGACAGAACCAGAGAAGTTATACCAAAGAAGCATGAATCTCCCACTGTGAGAAACACACTCCTGAGTTAAAGGGATCCAGTACAGCCATTTTCCTACTTTTGTTAGTGTGTTTGTGTGTGTGCAATTAAGCAAATGCCTCCGTCCTCCTTACGGGTGTGTTTAGCACTTACCTGTTTTCTCTGTGACTTTTTTGCCATGACCCAGAGAGCTCTCCCTCCTGCAGGGGGCCAGACCCACCTGTGCCACAGGAGATCTGGCAGCAGCTTCCTGGAAGACACTGGGATTTGCCTTTTTCCCACTGCTGGCAAGCATTTCCCTCTGGTGAAGCTGCTGTGGTGAGGCTGGGGGGTAAAGCAGCTGCCCAGAGCTTTAGTTTCATGTGCTGTGCTGGCCAGGAGGTGTGTGTCCCACTGCCATGTGTGCACAGCTCAGAGGGTGGCTTTTCCCTGTGACTCACAAGCCCAGGCAGATTGCAGCTCAGGAGATAAGTGGTTTAGTGAGCCTCATCAGCAGGCAGATGCTGTGTGGAGAGTATCACAGAGATTTAAGGAGTCCTCCTGCTGTCTCACATGCAAGACTTGATTTTTGCAGTAACTAGGAGGTATGAAATAGTCCTGGGTAATTTAATCCCTAATACAACCCATTGTTGTTTCATTGGTGCACAATCCTTAGCTATGGGACTGCTTCTCTTTGGTTTCCTGCTTGTTTTCTACCCTCATAAAGCTCCCCCCGATGCCACGTGTCTGTGTCGCAACAGTTACTCAAGTGTCAAGGTTTCCTGATGCTGAACACATCACAGGTACTTGCTGTGCTTTTGGTTTGTGCCCACTTGTCCAGCTTGTCATCTCATTTCAGGTCTGACATGCTTTTCAGTTTTTTTTAGCTTTTCTGCAGCCTTGGAGTCCCAGCCTGGTTCTGCAGGACAGCAGCGCTCACTGTAGCTTAGTGACTCTGATCCCTTGTGCTCATTCAGCCACAGAGTTCCAGCAGTGGCACATACCAGCAACTGGCACAGGTCTCAGCTGTTTCATGCAGCTCCTGGGTGTGTAAATGATGTCAGAACACCTTGACCCCTTTCCTGAAGACAAAGGGATTTTATCCCAGGGTCTTTCCCCATGGAAGTCAGCACCTCTACTACCTTGTAGTTCATGTGCTGGAGGAGACTGTGACACTCCTAACTCAGCTGTTAGGGTGCATATGTGTGGCAGTGCTAAAACAGCATGAGTGAGGATGCCAGGGTAAGCTGCACTCCCCTTTTCCATGGCAAAGAGAACCACAGAAGCCTCTATCATTAGCAATAAGCATCAGAGCAAAGTCAACAAAGCAATGCCACACACATAACTAAGCAAAGCTGGAAACTTCTCTGTTCCGTGGTCAGTTACTCGCAGTAGTAAATCCCTGACTTACGATATTGTAATGCAGAGTAGGAGATGCTGAGGAAATGGTAAAAGGCACTTGTGTGTGAGGAGTATGTGAAATACCTGGGGAAAAAAAACAGACCAAGAAGGGGATTTCAGCCCTGGCAGTGTGAGCCAGGCAGCCCAGGCCAGGGCGAGGATAGCCAGCGGCCCCAGACTCTCTGCCTGGGATGCTCTGCCATCAAAACGTGAGCTGCTTGGATGATGCAATTGTGCAGCTCACACTGCAGCTGCACATCGAGCTACCTGCACTGAAGGTATTGCTCAACCCCAGCAACAGCTCTTTTGGAAGTCATAGCTGTCTCCAATGCCAGCCCTGGCTTGTTTGTCCTCCCTGCTCATTTGCTGGAACTCCCTCATGATGTCCTCTGGTGACCTGTGAGGACAAACAGGGATAAGTGGAGTAGAGGAACAGGGCATCAGTGCAGATCTCTGTGCCACAGAGATGCACAGCAGGGGACAGGATCCAAATATTTGCTCATTTCACCCATGTTTCTCACACTCAGATCAAAATTAGTTTTTTCCATCTCACAGCTATATTTTGTGCTGCTGCTTCCAGAAATCAGTCACTTCTCATTGGTCTCTTGGACGTCCTGCACTGGGGTGCAGGCAGTGCACTTGGCCTGGAGGTGGGGTGTGCATGTTCCCCCCTTCCTGTCAGTGATACAGCCCTGGGTACTCCCAGCAAACCCTAGCCAGTGGGAGAGCCCAGCCTGCTTGCATGGACAGTAGAGAAAGTGAAGTGCTTCAGTTCCTGGCAAACAACCTGAAGGCGAAATCCTCCCTGTGTGTCACCTGTGTTACATCTGGACTGACCATTATCAGTCTTTGTCCTGGTCACACCCCCCTCCAGGCGTACTCCCAACTCTGCACCCCAACAATTCCCATCCCCATCCCAAGGAGATCCCACACAGACATAGGCACCCTGGTCCTCATCAGAGAAGAGGGGCTGGAACCAACCCCCCAGGACACCTTCAGCCCAGACACATGCACAGCACAGCTTCCCTTGAGCATTGGAGGGGACAGCTGGGGATACCCCAGCAGGAGTGATTGATGTATGTATGGGTGGGCACATGTGTGTCTGTCTGTCTTCTGTCTCTCTGGGTGCCTGCCTGACTCTCTTTCTCCACCTGCCCATTTCTTCCTGCTTCCGTCTGTCTCTCTTCCTTTCTGCCTCTCCTTGCCAGTGCATCTGTGTGTCTCTCTGAACGGCTGCTTGCCCCTTTGTCTCCCTGGCTCCGAGCATGCGAACGCGTGTGTCTTACGGTGAATGCACCTGACCCTTTCGGCATGCCTGTGCATCCATCTGTTTCTTTGTGTGCGTGTGACCTCGTCCATGCGCCTGCGTATGTTTGCATGCTCCTTCTGTGTGACCGTGTGACCCCACACACGTCTCTCCCCACATCCATCCGTGCGTCCGTCTATCCGTCCGTCCCGCCCCGTGCCCCGCCCGCTGCCACAGCCCTTCAGCACCGCGGCGCACGGACAGCTCCTGTCGCCTCCTGCCGCGGCGGCACCGCGCACCGGACCGCGCACGGCACCGCACCGCACCGCGCACCGCGTACCGCACCGCACCGCGCACCGCGTACCGCACTGCACCGCGTACCGCGCACCGCGTACCGAACCGCACCGCACGGGGCACGGCACGGCACGGCACCGCACCGCACCGGGCCCCCTCCCCGCCGGAGCGCTCCGCCCCGCGCCCCCTCCGCGCCGCGCTCCGCCCCGCCGTACATAAGCGCCGGCATCGCCGCCGGTGCCCCTCCGCCGTCATGAGCTACAGCGCGGAACCGGCGGCGCTGGCCGCCTCCTATCGCCACCTCTTCGCGGGGTCCCCGCGGCGCACGGAGATGCTGGCGGGACGGTGGGCGCGCCCGGGCGCGGAGCCGGAGGCGCTCCGGGAGCGCGGCGCGGAGCCGCGGCGGGCGCGGGGCAGCGAGAAGGAGCAGCTGCAGGGCCTCAACGAGCGCTTCTCCGGGTACATTGAGCGGGTGCGGGCGCTGGAGGAGCGGAACCGGGCGCTGGCGGCGGAGCTGGCGGCGCTGCGGCAGCGCTCGGACGAGCCGCGCCGGCTGGGGCAGCTGCTGGGCGGGGAGCTGCGCGCCCTGCGCGCCCGGCTGGAGGAGGCGCACGGGGAGCGGGCGCAGGCGGCGCTGGAGCGGGCGCGCCTGGCCGAGGAGACGCAGCGGCTGCGGGCGCGCTGCGAGGAGGAGGCGCGGAGCCGCGCCGAGGCGGAGCGGGCGCTGCGCTCCCGGCAGCAGGCGGCCGAGGCGGCCTCCCGCGCCAGCGCCGATCTGGAGCGGCGGGCGGAGGCGCTGCAGGAGGAGCTGGCGGCGATGCGCAGCGCCCACGCCGAGCACCTCGCCGAGCTGGGCGCCGCGCTCCCGGCCGCGGCCCCGCCGCCGGCCCCGCGGCCCGACCTGGCCGCGGCGCTGCGGGAGCTGCGCGCTCAGTACGAGGCGCTGGCGGCCCGCAACCTGCAGGCGGCCGAGGACTGGTACCGCGCCCGCTGCGCCCGCCTGCACGAACGGGCGGCCCGCAGCCAGGAGGCCGTGCGCGCCAGCCGCCGAGAGGCCGGCGAGTGCCGCCGCCAGCTCCAGGCGCGCCTGGTGGAGATGGAGAGCCTGCGCGGCGCTCACCAGTCCCTGGAGAGGCAGCTGCAGGAGCTGGAGGAGCGGCACAACGCCGAGGCCGCCGGCCTGCAGGTGAGCCGGGCGGCGCCGGGAACCGTCACCGTGCCCTCCCCTGGCATCGGGCAGCGCCGGGCACTGGGCGGCACCGAGCATCCTCCTCCCGCGCCATTCGCACCAGTCGGCTCCTCCATCCCAGCAGCCACCCCCTGTAATGTGTAGCACCGGTAATCTCACCCCACGTCGACACCCGGCGCGGTGCCGCACCAGTACCCGCGTCCCCGCACTCTCCCTCCCCTGGTCCTGTGCAGCGCTGAGCATCGCTGCGGCCTGCAAAGTGCTGCAGCGCAGCTCTGTCCCCTGCAGCAGCCCCTCCCGCAGTTCTGTGCAGCGCTGGAACCCCCCGGGCCCATGCGGGCCCCCCTGCCCCACATCACTCAGCACCATCGCCCGCGCTGTCCCGATCAGTGCTGCACCACACAAACACCCTCGGCACGGAACAGCATGGAACGGCACCCACCCCTCTTTCCTTGGGCAGCACCACCCATGCAGGCGGTGCCCCTGCAGCGCTGCGCAGCGCCAGGCATCCCTGCAGCCCTCCCACCACCCAGCATTGTGCCTCTCTGCCCTGCACACAGATCCTGCCCCACCACGGCATTGCCTGCTGCTTTCACCCTTTATCCAGGGGCAAAAGCCCATAGGGCAGATTTTGGGGAAGCAGGCCAGCACACTCCTTCCAACACTCCCTTCCCGCAGGGGACATCCCACACGCGGTAGCGCTGTTTGGGGCATCGATCCGTCCCTGTGCCTTAAGGATCAGGTCCAAAATTGCCTACACATCATTGTGGGCATTCCCTCGAAGCTGTCTGCCCAAGCTTGGCCCTTTGCCCTGTGGCCTTGCTCTTGGCACCTGCACTGCAGAAACTGGAGCTCTGCAAAGGTAAAGCAGACACATCCCAGCATTTTTTATGTCTGTGGAAAGACTCATGAAAGGCAGACACTGAGTGCTCCATAGCTCTTATTCCATTACTGCAGTATTGCCACATTTTCTTGCTACAGGGAAATGTTCATGATTTATAATAAAATGAATCATGAGATTGTTCTATTATATGGCTGTTAAATGATCTGTGGTTTCTAAATCAAACCATTTCATTCTAAATACTGAAACAACTGCTTTAATCATACATGGAGGACTCAAGTAATGCCTTGTCATTTCCAAGGCCAAATTTTGCCACGCGCTCTAGGATTCGTGACTTAGTTCCAAACTGCTTGCAAGCTTCCTGAATAGTTGAGGTGGTCTTCAACAATTTTTGTGGAAATAGGCAATATAAAATATTATCTATAGTGAAAACATTATACACAGTAACCTTCTTAAATACTCTTGATGCCATGTGAAAAAGGAGTCCTGGGAGCAACCTATCAATTTGGGAAAAAAGAATAAAGCAACTGGATTAAACTGCAACATAATTGAAATTGCTTTAGTGACAGCATGGCAGTGCTTTTCCATATGACCCTCAGGATCTACTTTATGTGTATAAAAACCTAAAAGTCCATTGAGCAATGTGTGTGTGCATCAGCTAAGTAATTTCCTTGGCTGTAAACAGTGGAAAAGGTTGGAAGTGTGTCTTCAAAGAGAATATTCCTATTGTCTGAGCTTTTGAAATGATCCTGCTAAAGGAGATGTCTTTATAATTGTGGGCTGCCCAGCCAAATCTGAACCAACATGCAAGAGCTTTTTGATAGGGGACAGGTTTGCAGTGGTGTGAGGAGGGGATTTTTGTTCTACCAGCTGGCAGAGCTGGGTTGTGGAAGAGAGGTGCAGAACAGGAACAAGGACAATCAGTTTTGAAAGAGCTTTTTGTTCATGTGGACTACAGGCAGAGGGAAGAGGGCTGGAGGCACAAAGAGTCGCAGCAGCAAAAGTGGAGCTGTCCAGGGTGGGGATGAGCTCAAGTCATTCCCTCCTGCCCTGGCTGGGCACAGCAGCAATCTGTCTGCATCGGAGCAGAGTCCTTAACCTCTACAGCAGCAGCAGCCATGTCCTGCAGCTTCTCAGTCAATGAACTCCCCAATGAACTCCTCAGAGGCACAGCTTCTTGCAGATATTTTGCTGTGGAAAATGGTCAGGGCAGCACAGGTCGCAGCAGAGACCACAAGCATGGCTCCTAAACCACATCTTGCAAGGCAGGCTGTGCCCAGCTAACCCGACAGTGCCATGCTCTGTGCTGCATTCAGGATGAGCTGCGGCTCTGAGGGGCTCTGCTCAAACAGGGCCCACTGCATCAGGGTCAGCACAGCTCCCTGCTCCTTGGGCAGCCCCACCTGCTTTCACTGTCTCTGCACTGTCCACGAGGGAGGTTAGGCAGGAGAGGAAGCTGGGGACGTGATAGGAATGGGATGGGGACAAGATGAGGATGATGTGGCAGGACAAAGATTGTTTGCTGGAACAGAGGATCTGGAAGCAATTGCAAAGTCCTGGCTCTGGGAGGGGATGCAGGAGAGTGGAGGTTGGCAGTGGCCATTGCAGGGCTCTGTAGGCAGAGCTACATCGTGGCTTAAGTGCAAACTGCTGACTCATTCCTGTTCCAAATCACGCTCCTCTGGTGGCACAGTGGGGCAGCTGGCAGCAGGAAACCTGATTGGGAAGAGCCTTTTGGGAGCAGGTTTCACTGCTTTCAAGCTGCTATTTAGATACCTAGATGCATGAGGGAAAAATACAGACTGCTTGTTTTCTGAGAAAAAAAAATAGAATAAAGCATTAGTCTCCTTTGTTAGCAGGAATTCTGGCCTTGGAGTCCTGCACATCACAGTAGAACTGGTTAGGGACAAAAGGCAGGGCAAAGCTGACAGGAAGGATGCTAGAAGGACACTGTTGTCCAGCTGAGCTCTTGCAGGGCATGCCCCTGTCTCTGTAATCTCCCCAAATCCCTGCATTCAGAATCCCCCACTTAGAGGCTCTGAGGCATTTTCTCAGGAAGGTGACAGACTTCCCCACCCGGAGGGGACCCCTGGCAGCAGCACCTCTCCTTCCACCTCCTGGAAGCATGTCCCAACCCTTCTTAAGCCCTGCAGATGCAGACTGCAGCCTTTCTTCTCCGCTGCTGCAGTGCAGGGTGCTTTCACTTGTCTTGTTGAGCCACTGCCTCTACTTTGAAGATGTTTAACCCCAAAACTTTCCTCTGTAGCAGCCTGCCTTTCCCCCACAGGACTGGGCGTCCCACCACCATGCACTATTTGCTTATTTTACAGACCCCACTGCAGGTGGGAACTGCATGAATCCATCAATGGCTAAAGCCTCCCCCATTGCACACACTCACAAGCCAGGCCTAGTGCTCTGCCTGCTTCTTCATCCCTGCTAGCATGACATTTCATGGTCCCAAGCCCCTGGTGGGATGTGCTGTCATGGATCAACTGCCCATTGCAACTTCCCTGTTGCTACAATGGGCAAAGCAGAGTGGGACTGTGGGAGAAGTCCCTGTTCCAAAACACAGGGCTGAGCACCCTTGCCTTTGCAGGACACCATTGGACAGCTGGAGGATGACCTAAGAAACACCAAAAATGAGATGGCTCGGCACCTGAGGGAGTACCAAGACCTGCTCAATGTCAAGATGGCCCTTGATATCGAGATAGCTGCCTACAGGTAAGGCTGCTCTACTCCTGCTCTACCTGGGCACTTCCCAAGCCCAATCCCCTGACCCCCACTAGGCTGGGGTATTTTCAAGGGCCCAGAAAATACTTGGGTCCACACTCCAGGAGCACCACAAGCATGTTGTTCCTCTCCCTCACCTGGATCTGCCATACTCCTGCCTGGGGAGCAGCCATGGCTCCGTGTTCTGCCTTGCTCCAGCAGCTGTGAACCACTTCCCTCAGCCATCCCAGAAGCAGTATTTTTAATGGGGACAGTTGAGGTTGGAAACTTGTCTCTCTTGCAAAGTTAAATGTAGATGCAAAAGGCTGTGCTTTGGGTATTTATTTTCCTGGTGTTTCTGGAGAGGAAAGAAGGGAGAAAGTTGCTCTCATGTACCCCATATTGCAAGTCTTCCAGAAATGATTGACCAAAATATGATTTTGAATCAGTTTCATGGTGCAGTGTGACCTGTGGTGATGCCTTGGGCTTGCCTGCAGGGCACAACATGCTCTCAAGTTTTGCAGATGTTTCACATCCCCATACTAACCTCTTCCCTTGTGATGTGCTTGCAGGAAGCTGCTGGAGGGAGAGGAGACCCTCTTCAACATGGGAAGTGGCGGCCTTACATCTCTCAATTCTCTCCCCAGCCCCACTTACTCCTTCCAGCCCAGGAGCTTTAGTTCCTCTACTCTGTCCTTCAAAGAGGAGGAGCAAGGAGAGGTTATTAAAGTGACCTCTAAAATATCATCCAGCAGGGCTGAGGTGATTGAGGGGACCATAACCTCTGTCAAGAAGAGAGGGAGGTTAAACCTGCATGGAGGAATCCTTGCCAATGCAAAGATGTAACCATCAGGACCCTGTTCACAAGCATTTGAGGGGGAACAGTCTCCACTCGGCCTTGAAACTGCTCCTCTGGGCACGATGCCGCACTGGGCTCGCAGGAAGCCTCCCTTAAAAACACAAACCCAGGGATGGCTTCCTTGCGGGTCCTGCCACTCAGAGGCCGAGCTTGGCACATTGCTCCCTTTTAAATGGGGTGGGGGCACACAGGACAGGTAGCTAGAGATGCATGTTGGTCATTGTGGTGGTGGCACATGGACTCGTAACACGCTCCCTCTCTCCTCCTGCGGCGGGCGAGGGGCAGCCAGCTGGGAAGGCTGCTGAGCCAGCACTCCGGGGAGGGAAGGGAAACAACTCAACATGTTTACTGTAACTAGTTTCATCAATTACCCAAATCCATGTACAGCTAAACTTTTCCCCACTCCTTAAACTGTAGCCATTCACTTTTAACCCTAGAAGCACAGAAATAGCCATACAGGACTGTAACTGCACCTGACATCTGATCTCAGCCACGTATGTTTTGAACTATAAGGAATGTTACTTTTTCTTTGTACTGACAAATCTTGTTTTCTGACAGCACTAGTCAAGCCAGGCACACGGGGTTTATAAGCAGCAGGCACAGGACAGGAGACTGCTACACTGGAGGTGAAGGCATCACCTCATTTGGCATCGCTGTCTCCCAAATATGAGGGCCTGAGGGCCCCTTGTTGGGCTGCACAGTGTTCACATGGAAACCCTGTGCCTAGATTAGCATCGTGCCCCAGCCAGCACTGGGAAGCTGCAGGACTCCTGAACACCAGCCCGCAAAGCATCCTTGTCTCCGCTCTAACTGTTCCAAGGTGTGCCAAATTTGATATAGGATTTAACAACCATAGGTTTCCTTCAATGCCTTAAATTGCCAGCGATCGCTTTTGCAAGAGCCGGAGCCGCCGTGTTGTGTGTCAGTGCCCTGGCAGGGCGGGCAGTCAGCACCAGACCTCGCTGCCCTCACGGTGCTGCCAGAGTAGTTCCTGGAACCAGCAAATTGTTTGCTCGCACTCTTTCCTCTTCTATTGTAAGGCACAAGTTAATAATTAAAAAAAGAAATAGTTGTGTGGATCAAAATGAGCTGTTTTGTTGTCTTTGCTGCTGCGTCATCTTGGGAACGCGTGTCGGTGTCTGGCCCTCGGCTGGTCCCGTGCCCAGCAGTCCCTCTGGGCCCCTGCAGAGAACTTGGGGTTGGGGTGCAGCTGCCAGCCCCTCCTGCTGGGGTTGAAGGTAAGGCTGGACCCACTGATGGCAATGGGGCCTGTCTGGGGCTCACCCCAGGTGCCTGTCATGGTGGCCCTGCCGTGTGGAAGAGTTTGTGGCCAGCTGGCTGAGGGATCAAGGTCTGCCACGGCCGAGTGCACCCTCATTTGCTCAGGAAATGGAC
Organism: Melozone crissalis; assembly: GCF_028551555.1. Lineage (NCBI taxonomy): Eukaryota > Metazoa > Chordata > Aves > Passeriformes > Passerellidae > Melozone > Melozone crissalis. The sequence goes on along the minus strand of NW_026535797.1, from coordinate 12,779,665 downwards.
TCTGAGGCTGTGATTTGCATCACACCCCTGACAGCTCAGTCCCAAGGTACCTGTCATTTCCTCTCCACACTGCCTGTGTGCTCAGGGGTTAGAAACAGCCTCGTGCTTTCCCTGCACAACTGAAGATAAAGTGAATTACACAAGAGCAGATGAGGAACAGAGGGTGCATCCACCTCCCAGGTAAATCCAGTAGTTACAAATGCTGTGACCAGCAGTGGTTTGTATTTGGAAGATGCACACATTCTGCTTGAGCTGTGCCTGTAGAGGGAGAAAGCACAGGCAGCTTCCTGCTGGGTGGCCCTGCCAGAGCACACTGTCCTGTTGCCTTTCCACTCCTGCTTTGTTGCACCATGTCGTGGCAATCTGCCCCAGAGCCCCAGGGACACAGAGTGACAGTCACAGCCTTCTCCACCAGAGCTGCAGGCCAGGAGCAGCACAGCTACACCTTGATCCTGCCACACTGGTAACCCTGGGGACCATGGACAGGCTGCTCACTGTGGGGTGATAGCCCCAGGCAGGGCAGCCCTGCAGGTGGGTGAAGCAAGGGGCACTTCCAGAGGCAGGGGAGGGGCACCAGGGCATGGCTGGAGCAGTGCAGCTTGCCAGCAGCCTCCAGCAAAACAGCACAGAGCAACTTGGGGTGCCCAGGCAGAGCCTGGGGGAGCCAGCACCTGCAGAGTTAAGTCCAAGGCACTGGCACATAAAACAAGATCAAGAAATGTCCAAATATCTCCTGGCTGAGCTGTCAGTTAGGAAATGCAAACACACAGTATTTCTCCCAGTCCACAATGGGAATAAATGCAGATGTGACTGTACAGCTAATGAAATGTACTCTGAATCCCAAACACTCTGCAGCTCTGCTGCTTTCTGTCCCTTGAGCACAAGCAGCCTGACCTGTCCTTTGCTCCCAGCACAATCCTCAGTCAGAATTCCTGCTTGCTCAGCTAACTGGATGCTAATAATGAAGCTGGGAATTTTACTTTGGTGATATCAATGTGAAGGGGCTGCAGTGGTGGAGCAGGACGGAGGAGCTGCGGGAAGGACAATAAACTATTTTGGAAAATGGCTGCAGTGCAAGGGCCAGCCCAGAGATTTCCTGCGTTTCTGGAGCTCTGCAGCAGTTTGGTGCTGTCTCATGGTGTTAAACTCCAGAGGTGACAGAGGGACAACAGGCAGGGAGGCCCATATCTACACTCTCCTTTTCTTTATGAGAAGAAAAATGACAGCCAAGAGGGACAGGCCTGGCTGAATACATTGCCAATGCTGACCTCTATCACCATCCAGGCTTCCTTTTCCAGTGCTATCTTTTTCAGAGTGCCTCCTTTTACCTGCCTGCTTTTATGCACCAGAAGGCTTCTACAGTGAAACCATAAGCTGGAACAGGACAACAAATCCTCCTTTGTGGTCCCATTTTTCTTACTGGGTTAAACACCCAGGCTGCCAGAGGGAAGAAGTGAGTCACACTGCTGATGCTGAAAGATTTATACATCTATAAAACCTGGTCCTCTTGGATAAAAGGCACTGTGGACACGGACTGCACCAGCAGCTCAAAAAGCAGCAGAGCGCAGCTATTCCTCCATGATACTGCCTTTCTTTCATCTTTATGCTGGGGAGAACCTGAGCTTCCACACAATGAGACAAATTCCCACCACTGGCCTGGCTGTTTGTTTTTTCTCTGGATGTAGATGCTGGCCCATGCATGCCAGTGGAGATGTAGAGCTCCTTGAAAACAGACAAAGCTGCTGCACACGGAGAAGTTTTGCTAATGACGCTTATCTAGATGCTGCAATTCATTAAAAAGTAAGCCAAAGAAAAAGCAGCCAAAGGAAAAAAAAATACCCACAAACCCCAATTTCCCTTTGGCAGGAATGCAAACATCTCCTTTTCCAGACTGAGGAAGAATTCTGTCATTCAGCAAGAAGGAATCAATAAGCAATTCAGAGCAGTCTCTTCCGGCACCTCTCCGGGAGTTGGGTCCAGCCAACTCTCTCTTTGCCAGCTCTTGGCACAGACATCTCTTTAAGGAATAAAGAGCTTCTTCCTGCAGGGAGTAACCCACACAGAGCCCTAACACAGCAGCCAAACAGATGTTTCTGAATGATCAAATGTCCCCATCACTGGGGCTTGACACTTGGAAGCAGAGTTTCTGTCAAAATAGCACAAGCAGTGCCAGCTCATTCGTGCAAGACTTCAGAGGCCTGTGGGAATAAGGATCCCTTGGCAAATGCAGCACAACATGCAAACAGGGCATGGCTTGGGGTGGGGGGGGAGAATTTTCATTGGCCCTGGTCTGTTCCAGCTCTTCCAGCTGAACCAAAGGGCTGCAGAGCTGGGGATCAGGGGAAAGCACTCCTGCAGATTGTGCAGGGGTCTTCATCCAAACCCCAGCTCAACCAGAGATGAGCCTGCAACCCCGTGACAAGCAATTACATCCTTGTTAAAGCAGACAGGCCAGAACTGACGTAAAGTATAACATGAAGAAAGAACAGAGTTCATGTCCATGTTAAACATCTGCTTAGACAGCAGGGAAATGCCCAGAAAATGCCAGAGTGCAATTCCAGAGCCCCAGGTACACATTCACTTGCTGATGGCAGCAAAGCTCTTGAGGTGCTGTATCAGTTCCAAAACAACAGAGGCCCAAAGTCCATTCCTAGCACAGCAGGGTCACTCTGCTCCTTTGCCTTTGGATTGAGAGGCAACTGCTGCCTGCCTGCATGCCAGAGAGCACAAGGAGAAACAAGTTCTTGGCTCTCCAATGTCCAGAGCAGCCTTGTAAATGCTCTGGCAGACACGTAGTCATTCCCTGAGATGATGCACATGCAAACCCAAGTGTGTGGTCTGTAAGAAAAAGCTGTTTGGAGATGCCATTTGGAAAAGCTGAGATCAGACTGAAAAACATAGTTTGCACTGAGGCTCAGAACATCATTCAGTTTAAGCACATTTTCAATGGAACTGCAAAAAAAAAAAAGAAAACAAACAAAAAAAGAAGCCCCAAGTCCCAGATACAACACCTCATTAGCAAATTCCTAGTCTACCAATGAGACCTGAGAGATGTGTAAAAAAGAATGCCTGAAGCAAGCCAAAATGATTCAGCCAAAACATTAAGGCTAGATTCTTAAGGAAGCAAGGATTATAGGATCATACTGTGACTCCATGTCCTCTTTACCCCCTACATCCTCCTCTGATCATTTCTTATGTTCATCAGCTTAACTTCAGCCACATTTGAGAGCACTGGAAGTCTCAAAGGTACCAAACCCCTCTCAGTTTCAGGCTCTCAGGTAGGCAGGGGACACATCCTCAGGGACTGAGAAGCTGAGCTTCCCCTACTGGACACCAGAAAATCCATTCAGAGGACAGAGGTTATGGATGCCTCAACACCAGGGGCTCCAAAGTAGCTCTCACAGGAACACACAATTTTTCTCAACCTTTGCCAAGTCTCCACCACCCACTTTTCTACTGTTAATGCTTCCTTTGGAAGAAACCAGACATTTTAAGCTTCCATTTCCAAATAGATTTTACCACACAATTAGGAAATGCAAGTTCTCTTTTCCTCTTTGGGAAACATTTCTTTTTCAGACCACTGCTGTATTTGACACAAATGCACTGTTTAACATTAAATCCAAAACCAGTAAAGATGGCAACACTGCTCCAGCAAGAATTCTGCAGTTGCAGGGCAGCCAATCAATATTGTATTTCACCTCAGATGTGATTACCATTTCTGTCTCAAAAATAATAAAATTTGACCTGTCTAGTGATTAAACCTGTTTCTATGGCAACATTCTGAAACCTCAGTCAATGTAAATATCCCCTGGCTCATTCAATAAGGGTCTCTTAAAGATAACATGGTAAAGATCCATTTGTGGCCACCTTGCTTCTCTTTCTGCTGAGCCAATTAGTGTTACAGAAGAACCACAAGGTAGAGAAACCAAATAAAAAGCAGAAGTGAAGAGAATGAGCCATTTGCAACACTTCTCCATCTCTCAGATGGAGAATTATGACAGAGCAGATATTCATGACAGCCTAAAAGGCACATTTTAAAGAACTTAAACACTCAGGCTGGCCCTTGGTGCATTCTATTGAGCATTTTAAACGATTAATGGAGACGACTCTTTAAAAGAAAGGCATGCAATGCATAAAAACTCCTATATCTCTTAATAGAATGAATCTCTCCACTCATTTGTATTGACCACAAATTTCATACAAATGATATTCCACACTGATAAAAAGTAAAACCAGAAATGCCAGGGATGTAATTTTCCTAGTGACTGTTAAAAATGTATTAATGTAAGTCATTGCACATAAATGATTAATGATTCCCTGAAAATAAATTCAACATGGACTAGTATTAGACAAGCTTGAATGGTTTTTCAATAAAACTCTTTGGCTGTTTCACAACTACAGAAATAAGCCATAGGAGCTCCCCTGGCTCATGTGTGCCCCAGTCTGGTGGCAGTGCAGAGCCAGGCTGGGTGCACTGTTGTGTTCAGGACATAAATGAGAGCTGTCCCTGGCCACTGCAGGTCCCCTCTGCTTAGAGGGCTCAGCTGCACATTTCAGCAGCCTCTTGAACCTTATCTTCTTCTTACACTGAACCTGAACACAAAGAAAACAGGCAGAATATAACCAGTGTGACTCTGCTCACAACTTGATTGTAGCTTGATTCTGCATTTATAAGAAATCTGGAAATTAAGGCTCATCATCTCCTCTTGCTGGGAATTAGCAGGTCTGTACAGAATTCAGAATTATGCTGCATTTATAAGCAGTATTTAATAAGGATCTGTGTTAGCCACGATGCTGTTGAGAAGACAATGAGAAAGGAAAACCAGAATTATCAAGTAAAGAAACAATAGTGTCTGTAAAGTAATGAATGAGTCCAAGCACACCTTCCCTCACTCCAGAGCACAAGGCTGGCTCGTCTCCCACGAGGGCAGAGATGCCATCCCATAGACGGCCTGTTGTTACAGATGCTCCTCCATCATCAGGACCAAAAGTGGCTGGAGGCAAGCCAAGGTTAAAAGGAGACCAACAGAAATAAAACAGCAGCAGGAGAGCTGAAAGAAGATTGGCACATTTTACAGCAAGCAGGCTGATTATGCAGGAAACCACAGAGCCTCAGCTCAGCCTTGGCAATAGCTAAAGGTCACCCTGCTGCACAGGATGTGCCCCAGGGGACCTGCAGCACTGCAGAGGAGGAACACATCAGTGCCTTCAGGTGAAAGAAAGCAGGATGTTCAGCCAGGAAAACGATGCTAAAAATACACTTTCTGAAGGCAGGTGAGGAAGAAATGGAGAGAAGTGGACAAAAGGGAAATAACAGGTCACTAAGCATTCATATCAAAAATACCACAGGCTACAGGCCTTCAATCCTCCTCGTTAAGGCACCAAAAGGGTGAAGAAGGAAGTGTTGGCCTTCAGCATTTTAGCTGGCATGTGATTTACCCTACAGGAAAATGCTTTGAAGATATCCAGGAGGCCTTTTTTTTTTTTTTTTTACTGACATTAGTGCCAGTGGCAGCACAGCCCTCTTGGGGCCCTGCAAGGCAAATGCATCCTAGAATGACATTAATTTGAATTAACTATCAGCTTCTATACAGCTGTTAAACTCTGCACATGAGCCCTTCTGTAGATGTGAAGTTCAAGTCAGGGTTAAGGGTGAATTTGCAATGTAAAATGTGACTATACTGATAATGACTTTTTAGCACAGAGCTATAAATTTGAAAACGAACCCCTGAGTGATAATGGCAAAGGAAGGGGCAATATTGAGTATTTGAACCAGATGCCTTGATTCCAATGGCAGAGAAAGATTCAGTTCACAGGGACGTGAGAACAAAAGCCATAAACATGAGACAATAATTGAGAGGTGGCTTTCACAAAAAGATGTTCTTGTTGATGAACAAAGGGGTCCTTTAACTACACACGATTATTTCTCCTGTATTTCTGTGGAAAAATCATCTTGACTTCGTTACTGAGCTATTTCTCACCAAAATCCTCATTAAAAGGAGAGTCCCAGAGATTTCATGTTATTCCAGCTAACGATACCACACTTAGCTCCAGTGGAGACTCTGGGATTGAATTACCCTTCACCATTCAGCCTCTTAATTGAAATTTGTCATTCTAACCACCCCAGAGCACATTCAGCAGTTTCACTATCATCTACTATAATTCTGAGGTTGACATAGGAAACATGGCATAGAAACACAAGACTCAACTTTAAATTGGCTAAAATAAAGTTTATTTTACTGTTACAATATATAATCTTTTATTAACACAACTCACGAGGTGTTTACAAAATAATCTCATTTTCTGCTGCATTTTAAACACTACTTTTATACAAACTTTAAAGGTAAAATAGGAGTTTGTAGCTAAAAAGGCTTTTTGTTACATATTTAGAAGCATCATGAGAGTTACTTCAAACAAAACTCTTTTTTTCTTATGGTGCCACCTTCACAGACAGAACAATGTTTATTGTAAAGACCTGAGGGAGGATTCATGAAAGCTTTCTTTAGAAAAGGATGCCAGTCCTCTTTGGCTGACAGTGAACAAACACATTTGAGCCCCTGCAGCCAGGAGGGCCAATGGAATCTGGGAGTGCTTTGGGAAGAGTGTGGCCCCAGGCCAAGGGAAGTGATCCCACCCCTCCACTCAGCCCTGGCACGGCCACACCTGAAGTGCTGTGCCCAGTTCTGGGATCTCAGTGCAAGAAGGACAAGGAGCTCCAGGAGAGGGTCCAGAGAGGCCACAAGGGGTTGCTCTGCTCCTTAGGGACACCTAAATGTCCCTCTCTGCTCCTGGCCATGTCACCTCCATGCCTGACTGGCTGCCAGGGGCTTCCAGGTCTGGATGGAGCTTGGGGTCACTGCCCCGGTGTCCCCAAGCTCCAGAACCCCTGGACAGCTCAATCAAACCCTCACCCCTGCACTTAGCTCAGTCGCTGCTGCTGCCTCACCAGCTGACTGAAAGAAAGAAAGGGATCTGAAAGAAGAAGGAAATTCTTTACATTGAGGGTGGCAGAGCACTGAACAGGCTGCCCAAGGAGGGTGTGGAGTCTCCCTCTCTAGAGACATTGCAAACCCACCTGGACACATTCCTGTGTCTCCTGCTCTGGGTGACCCTGCCTTGGCAGGGAGGCTGGACTGGATGAGGGCTGTCCAACCCTAACACTTCTATGGTGCTGTAACTTAGGTGCTCTGAAATGCCTTACAAAGGAATCTCTTCCCTTTCCCTGCACTGACTGTAGGAGAGGGAAGGAGCCTGGTGCCCAATGGAAGCTTTCATGAATCCCCACACTGATGAACCACTATGCAGCATGAGCATAACACACAGAGCCCTCTGGTCCTTAATGTTGCACAAATGCTTCTTCACACAGAAGAAAATTCGAAGTGTTACAGGTGTCACCAAACCTAATTTTAACATGTTAAAATTAAAGTCACCTAATGTCCTCTGTGAATCTGGTAGTAACAGGCAGGTATTACATTACTTAACCCTGATCTCCACTACAATGCACTAAAACACCTTAGAAAGAGTGGGAAAAGTGACCATTTTCACAGCTGCTGGAGAGGTATGTGCTAAAGTGAATGGATTTATGTGTCTGACAGTCAAATCAGTTGACAGATTTTACATGATAGCAGATTGACAGTGATTACTTTATATACAGCAAGCAGGTAGAAAGAGGTGCTACTTTTATTTTTTTTTTCCATGCATAGTTTAACCAGCTTACAGCCAGCTCATCTCCATTCAGACTGGAGACGCATGATCCACCATTTGGTATAAGCCAAACTACCAGCAAATATATTTCCAGTGCAAACAAAATTGTCTTTCTTCAAGAAAAACAACAAATTTAATGCTACTTCTCAAAAAACAATGCTTATGCTGCATTATTTTCTACCTATTTTGGTCTGCATTTCTGAAGTTTCCTTCCTCTCCCCAAATCACATCCAAAGGCAGATGATCACAGTATATTTTTTTTAGGCAAATGACTGTCTCTTCCCCAAAACAAACTATACTGCTCATTGAAGACCATCCCTGAGAGCACTGTTCTAGCTAGACACTTAGACAGCCAGAGAAATCTCAGAGCTTAGAGGAAAAAAAGGCTGTTCACCCTGTGAAATCTTGTGGTTTTAGAAAGTAAAAAAAAAATTAGCTACTTGGAGCATTTAATTTCCCTGAGCTGAGTGAAATTTGAAGACAGTAATCAGTAACATGAAGCATAGCAACATCTACAGCTGTACTTAGAGAAGCTGCAAGTTTTTGCAGTGGTGAAGTCAGAGGTTACATTACAAGCACACAGCAGTGAGTGGTGGTTCCTTTCACTCGCTTCCTGCCACAGGAAACGCGACGGCTTCTTTGGTGAGAAACAGCACTGAAGAAGCTCCAGGACTTCAGAATCTTTTGCCTTCTGATATTCCAGACACCTTTAAGTTAGTGGAGACACCACCAGGCCGTAGTGCAGTACAAGTAGACCATCCTAGAGAGAAGAGAAAGAAAAGAAGCTGTCTCACAGTAGCACTTTTCCTTCTCCCCAAGGCATTTCTGTCACCAGCTGGTACAACTGCTGCATGGCAGGACCCCAGGCACAACCTCAACAGTTGATACTGTGTCCCTTTCATATGGAGAATGCAAGCTTTGAAGTATCAAAATACTTCAAATAACTGTACTCTCCTCTCCTCTTTGAGATGGAAAAGTGTGGTAAAAAAAAAGGTAAAATCTGGTAGTGCTTTTATAATAAAGCTACAATGGCATTATCATCATACAATAGGCTCTTGGTTACAAGTCATGCTGATTTCCACATGGCATTGTGGAGCAGAAAGAAATGTAATCCATTAAGTAGTTCTGGAAAGTGCTGCCAAAAGTTGCAGCACAAGAATTCCAGACTACTACTATATACATTTATTAAGTAATAAATGAATTGGATTAAAAAAAACTGCAAATGACAAACTATTAGTTTATTAACTCATGTTTCTCCTCTTCAAAGACTGCTTGACATAATAAAAAATCCCTTCACCTGTGAAACAGGACACTTCTGAGCCATTAGTCTTACTTGTGTCACTTAATTCACAGGCAGCTGCTGAAAGGCCTAGCACTTAGTGTGCTTCCACCACAGAGCCACTGGGAATCTGACACTGCATTACACCTACTTATATGGACAGACTTTAAAAAAAGTTCTTTTGTGAAGAGTGAACTACATTAATACCAACTGATGTGTTAGAATTTTTAGTGTATTTCACTTCAGATGTTTTCACCTGTTAAGACACAGGCTGTAAGATAATGTATAAGTACCAACTCACTAACTTTTCTTCATCTTCCTACCCTGTTAATAACCAGGAACTCATTGCTAACTCCTGAAAGGATACAGGAGCTTTAACTCACTAGGTGATCAGCATAAATTGGGATAGCAGCACTGCAAGGCAGAACAGGTTCTAAGAGGTTACTCAGGAACCTCTTGGAACATGAAAACATTGTTATACCTCCCCAAAGGTACTTATTCCTTGTGCCCATTAGTCCCTTCAAAAGAGAAAATAAGACACATTCAAAACTTTATTTTTGGAGAAAAATGTGGTCAAAACCAGTTTTTCCTCTATTTTCCAGTTTCTTAAAGAAAATAAATATTTATACAAGAAGAAAATGCTACAATGTATTCTTTGATGAATAATTTTGAAATAGTACATTTGGCAGCAGGACATTTAAAGGAAATAGCCCTGCTAAACCCAAGGCCAAAACCACTGCAATTCCTTCTCTACAAAGAGAAGTTGAGAGTTACCCCAGTACTGACACTTCTTACTCTGTAATTATTCACTTGTAAAGGATTACACATTTCTATCTATGCTCAGCTGCTTTCTCTAGATACTGTTATTAAAAGGAAGTCCAAACAAAGAATGAGCTCTCACTGCCCATTACAAATCTCAAGGCTAACTCAGGCACAAAAGAAAAGCAAAACTCTCCAGTGTCCTTTGACACACATTTGTGACCCTTGCCTACAAAAAATGCAAAGGATCCCACCTGTTACACCCAGCTATAAATTTCAGAGTGGAACTGACAGCCCAAAACATCAGAGCATACACCCCTTTTGATGTCCTAAGAGCAGCAGCAAAAAGTGCCCCACTTTCCAAATTCAATAACCCCATAGCAAAGAGTAAAACACTTCATAGGAAATGTGTGCCAGAAGGTCACAGTAATTAAATTAGAGCACAGTTCTTCCTGCCTAGCTCAGGAGACCAAAAAACCAGCACAACAGCATTGGGTTACAAAAAGGTGAGAGCTACAAAGAGACCATTATAATCTGCCAAACCTCTGTGCCAAGGGCCAAGGACATCAAGGAAGCTACTCCTTTTAGCTTCTCCCATGTGTGAGCTCATTATATCCATCAGTGATGCAGAACTCTGAGAGGGCCCAGATTTAGACAAGTGAAAATAACCAGCAGCTTGGATCAGGTTGCATTTGTGCAGCAGAGGGGAGGAAGGTGCTACTGGGAAGAAGTTCTATTCCCTTTTAGTTAATAACAAGCTTCCTTTCTCAGCTACTTGATCAAACTCATAATTACAGGCAGATCTCAATGCCTGGTGACAAAATTGAGCCTTTAAAAGTCCCTGTGTCTTTGATCACTCCTTGCAGTAAAGTCCACCAGTTTTACACTGTTTAAAAAATTAAAAGAGCAAACTTGTTTCTTATTATATAAATTCTGTCAGTGAGTTTTTTATGTTTTTGCCCTAAACAGAGCTAGAAATCCTACTTTCAGCTAATTAGGAAGATTTAACCAACCACCCAACTTCAGAAATGTCAAAATATCTTGACATCTACAAGATTAAACAAGATTTATTCCTGATTCTTTTTTAGCCTTCTATCAACTATCAGAAATGAACATCTTATTTGCTTACATTCAACCACTAAAATCAGTTGCCTATTTACCCAATTAAAACAACCCAAATAGGTTACTAGGGGATCAGTGTCAGGAATATTTATTTTATGATCAGATTACATTTGGTCTTTCCACACTTGTTGGAAAGGCAGAAATCTATCCAGAAGAACTAAAATCCAGCTTGCACTTCCAGGAGACTTTCATTTACTCAGGCTCTAAGGCATCATTACACACTGCTAGTCAGTAGGAAAAAAAAGAAAAACAAATACAACACCCAAAATCTTCACAAACAAATCTTAAGAACCATTCAATGTAAGTAAAAACCACTAAGAGCACCACAGTGGTTATGGCTCAGAACAATAAATCACACAACATATGTGATGCTGCAAATGCTACCAAAGAATGCACGTTATAATTAATATATTTGCCAAAGAGAAACTTATCTGCATTTTTATAATCACTCTTCCCAGCAAAAAGAATAACTGCTGACATGAATGAACTTGCAAGTGAAAAATGTGACTCAGAATAGCAGCTATTTTTCTCCTCTAACAGTGGTTGTACTCATCTAAATACAAGAGCCCAATGTTTATTCCTTCAAACCACTTTCTGTTGCAGAAGTAGTTACTGAAGCTTTTTTCTCTGCATGAAGCATCTACAATGAACCTCAGAAACCTGTAAATGACAGCAGCAGTATTGAACAGTGTCTCAGCATTCTGGTGAGAGCTGTTAGGGACATTCAAGCTCCAACACTGATTTGGAAAGGCTGGAAAGTTACAAAGGCACAAGATGCCCTTGGAGTTTAATGTAAAATTCATCAAATGCTCCTCTGTACTTGTAGTTTGACTGGCCAGGACAACTGTGCCCCTTACTGAATTTCAGATCCTGTGAGAAACAAACAACCCTCACCATTTTAGATTTGACCCATTCGTTGGGATTTTTTTCATGGCTAATTATCTAAAAATATTTCCCAAAGTTTTTTTAATTGTAGAAATGCACCCTCTTGATTTCTAAAGCAAAATATTATGTTAGACTAAAAAACATGAAAATGTCATTATTTCAATATCAAAAAAGAAGCAACATTACTACTGTAACTATTTGGAATCCTTAGAGATCTTCTAACAATAGGAAGAGAAAATAAAGATGAACCTGGTCTTTCAAATTTCCTGTTGAAAGTGACAATGAAAGAACAAGACTTCACAATAAGCCAAGATGTTTCTTTTCTATTTATTTGTCCAATAGAGAAGCCTTGAGAGAATTAACTGCTAGCATACTGATTTGGCAATAAATGAGATTTGAAACGTCACTGGAGAATGCATCCCAAGGCAACTGCTCTCTTTGTGGAGCTGCTGACTGGTGCTTTATCACCAAACATCAATCAGGCAGACCCAGTTCTGACAAGAAATGAAACTGCTGCAGTATTCATTGAAGTGCTCCCCCAAGAGCATTTCTCATATACGAAAAGCTTTTGTGCTAAGCTCAAGTCTAAAACCATACATGTGACTGTACCCCTGGACTGAGGAATGTATCATCCCCTGCCATTTACTGAAGCTTTCAGCAGAGAGCACTTCCATCACTTTGTGCTCGTTGCTGAATTTACTTACAATGACTCATAGTGTCAGAAACAAGCTGGTTACCAGCACCCACTTCCCCCCAGTTTCTATCCCCTGCTCCCCAAACTGGATTAGGTTACATCTTCATTTCTTCTTTATGCTATTATAAACCAGCTAAGATATCAGGTGTGGAATTTATTCCCTTCAACTGCAGAAACAGCACAAGCCTCACAGATTTTAATGTTTGCCAATATTAACATGAGCCAAACACCTCTGCCCTAACTCCTGGACCCCTCCTAGTGATTCAAATCAGCTACAAGTGATGCAAAGTCCAAGAGATCTCAAATTCAGCTTTTTACTTCCTGCCTCCAACACAGAAGCCTTCCTGTAGCATAAGAGAGCTCAGCAGGAATTTAAAATGTAAATGTTTGTGCATGTGTGTGCACAAACAAGTGGGAAGAGCTGATCTTGCTACTATTTTACCCCTTCTGCTATCTGCTAAGATTGCTTTCCAAATAAAATACCAATCTAATCCTATTTCTTAATCCTACTGTATTAAATAATAACTTTTCAGACTTCCTAGTTCAGATTAAGATACAATTTACCATATATCACAATTTTACATCTCTATCCAATGATGCACTTGGCAGAGTACTTCATTGTTTCTGCAGTACTTCTAAAATGGTGTGGTCCTTTAAAGATGCTTTGAAAAGATGCACAAAGAATTTTAAGAAAATGTTTTCTTATTTGCAAAGTCAGCAACACTACAGACAGCAAGTTATCAACAAGAAATAGCTGGCCATACACTCCTGCTGTGACCAGAGCCAATACAAAATGCATCAAGCACATTTACTGCATTCATTACCCTCTATCTGTGGTTTGTGTTTTTATAAGCAAGTTTATTCTCCTGACCTAGTCAAAAGGATAACCTTATTTGGGATTTGTCCTCTGATTTCCTGCAGAGATGCAATTGCCAGAGAAGAAAAACAAGGAATGTTAATTGAAAGAATGGCTGGTACATTTTATCATTGGTAAGGTAGCAACTTGTTTTGGGGGGGGAAAAAACCCCAAAACAAAACCCAACACAAACCCCTCATACCCAGAACATCACGAGACCAAGAAGAACATGGTGCACTTTGTCAACTCTACTTACAAGTTAAAAATCATTTTGCATAAACTGGAGAGATTTTTCCTAGTGGCTTCTTCAGACAAGCTGGTGCTACCTGAGGGCTTAAGAGAGGTCTTCTGTTTTGAAACAGAAAACCTGGAACAAAGCCCCAGCTGCCACATACCTGTACTGCACTGTCTCCTATGACCTGACGGATTTCCCTCAGTGTCTGGTAGTGCTCCAGCAGGTGATCACCACAGATTATATCCACCTGGGAAAAAACACAAGCATGGTTAAGGCCAACTTGCCTTTGGAGTAGCAA